>NC_052072.1:10730483-11455483 GCF_015852505.1 Tachyglossus aculeatus | reverse complement strand
TATATTGTCTTCTCACTCTATAAACAGTTGGCCTAATTCATTCATCTTCAGAGAAGCAGCTTGGCTCAGTGCAAAGAGCCCGGGCTTTGGAGTCAGAGGTCATGGGTTCAAATCCCGGCTCCACCACGTCTGTTGTGTGACCTTGGGGAAGTCGCTTAACTTCTCTGAGCCTCAGTTACCTCAGGGATTAAGACCGTGAGCCCCACATGGGACAGCTTGATCACCTTGTATCCCCCCCAGCGCTTAGAACAGTGCTTTGCACGTAGTAAGCGCTTAACAAATGTCATCATTATTAACAAATGTCATCATTATTCATTCAATTGTATTTACTGAGCGCTTACTGTGTGCAAAGCACGGCACTAAGCGCCTGGAAGAGTACAGCATAACAATGAACAGACACATTCTCTGTCCACAACAAGCTTACAGTCTAGAGGGGGAGACTGACGTTAATATCAATAAATCAGTTATGGATATAATAATAATAATAATAATGGCATTTATTAAGCACTTACTATGTCCAAAGCACTGTTCTAAGCGCTGGGGAGGTTACAAGGTGATCAGGTTGTCCCACAGGGGGCTCACAGTCTTAATTCCCATTTTACAGATGAGGTCACTGAGGCCCAGAGAAGTGAAGTGACTTGCCCAAAGTCACTCAGCTGACAATTGGCAGAGCCGGGATTCGAACCCATGATCTCTGACTCCAAAGCCCGGGCTCTTTCCACTGAACCACGCTACTTCTCTAATATGTACATAAGTACGTAGAGAAGCAGCGTGGCTCAGTGGAAAGAGCACAGGCTTTGGAGTCAGAGGTCATGGGTTTGAATCCCAACTCCGCCACATGTCTGCTGTGTGACCTTGGGCAAATCACTTCAATTCTCTGAGCCTCAGTTACCTCATCTGGAAAATGGGGATTAAGACTGTGAGCCCCACCTGGGACAACTTGATCACCTTGTATTCCCACCAGCGCTTCGAACAGTGCTCTGCACATAGTAAGCGTTTAACAAATGCCATTATTATTATTATTATTACTGTGGGGCTAGTGGTAAGAAGGCAGGGCTGGGAGTCAGAGGAATGGGTTCTAATCCTGGCTATACCACATGCTTGCTATGTGACCTTGGGCAAGTCACTTGACTTCTCTGTGCCTCAGTTTCCTCCTTTCTAAAACAGGGATTCAGTACCTGTTTTCCCTCTCAGACTGTGAGCTCCATAAGGGATGGGAACTGCTTCTGAATTGATTAACATGTGTCTGCCCTAACACTTAGTAAATACCATAATTACTATGCTATTACTGCTATTATCATTATTATTATTATTATTATTATTATTATTAACCTTTAGGTGGAACAGGGTCTGTGCCCAGTTTATCTTGTATCTACCTCCAGTGTTAGCCATTATGCAGAGAAGCAGCGTGGCTCAGTGGACAGAGCACGGGCTTTGGAGTCAGAGGTCATGGGTTCGAATCCCATCTCCACCAATTGTCAGCTGTGTGACTTTGGGCAAGTCACTTCACTTCTCTGTGCCGCAGTTCCCTCATCTGTAAAATGGGGATTAAGACTGTGAGCCCCATGTGGGAAATCCTGATCACCATGTAACCTCCCTGGCGCTTAGAACAGTGCTTTGCACATAGTAAGTGCTTAATAAATGCCATTATTATTATTATTATAAATATTATAAAGCCAAAATGCCATTATTATTATCAAATAATATTATCATTAATATCTCTATTAGGTTGTAAATGCCTCACAAGTAGGAATTGTGTCAGTGAGGCCTAGTGGAAAGAGCATGGGCCTGCAATTCAGAGGATCTGAGTTCTAATCCTAGATGTGCCAATTGCCGTGTGACCTTGGGTAAGTCACTTAACTTCCCTGTGCCCCAATTTCCTCAGCTGTAAAAATGGGAGTTCAGTGCCTATTCACCCTTAATGATGATGATGATGATGGTCATCATCTACTTAGACTGTGAGCCCCTTGTGGGACAGACTCTGTCCAACTAGATTAAATTGTATCTACCTCAGTGCTTAGAACAGTGCTTGACACATGGCAATAAATACCATTATTCATTCATTCATTCATTCATTCAATCGTATTTATTGAGCGCTTACTGTGTGCAGAGCACTGTACTAAGCGCTTGGGAAGTACAAGTCGGCAACATATAGAGACGGTCCCTACCCAACAGCGGGCTCACAGTCTAGAAGGGGGAGACAGACAACAAAACAAAACATATTAAACAAAATAAAATAAATAGAATAAATATGTACAAGTAAAATAAATAAATAGAGTAATAAATATGTACTAACATATACACAGGTATTGAATGGATGAATGGAGGAATGAATGAATTCATTCATTCAATTGTATTTATTGAGCACTAACTGTGTGCAGAGCACTGTACTAAGCGCTTGGGAAGTACAAGTCGGCAACATATAGAGACGGTCCCTACCCATTGTTATTATTATTAGTAGTAGTAATATTTGCATTTGTTTGTTTCTCAAGTGCCTAGTAGAGTTGTCTACACAGAATAGGCACCAGCATGGCCTACTGGATAGGGCATGGGCCTAGGATTCGGAGGACCTGAGTTCTAATCCTGCTCTGCCACTTGTCTGCTGTGTGACCTTGGTCAAGTCACTTAACTTCTTTATGCCTCAGTTACTTAATCTGTAAAATGGGGATTAGGACTGTGAGCCCCATGTGGAACATGGACTATATGTAATCTGATTAGTTTGTACCTACCCTTTGGTATAGTGTCTGGCACATAGTAAAAGCTTAATATCTTAAAAAAAAATGAATACTGTTGACATTCATTCATTCAATCGTATTTACTGAGCACTTACTATGTACAGAGCACTGTACTAAGTGCTTGGAAAGTACAGTTCGGCAACAGATAGAGACAGTCCCTACCCAACAGTGGGCTCAAAGTCTAGATGGGGGAGACAGAAAACAAAACAAAACAAAACTGGGAGATTTTCTCTTGGAAACATTAAATCAATAAAATAATGATAATAGTCTTTTAAATCCTTTAAAACGCTTTCCCTAAAGTCTCCATGAAGGTGTAGAGATTCCAGGGGCTTCATTGGATGGGATCCTCTAGGCTGTAAACTCGTTGCGGTCAGGGAATGTCCCCCTTAATTGTTGTATTGTACTTTCCCCAGCACTTAGTACAGTGCTCTGCGCAAGGTAAGCGCTCAATAAGTATGATTAAATGAATGAATGAATCTTGGGTGACATAAAAACATACAACAAAACAACATGATATGGCTTGATGTTGACTGCCAGGTGATAGCAAAAGTGATATGAACTAATGCCCACGTTTTGTAAGAGTAGTTGCACTTTTTGGATTTTTTTGAATATCTGGATATTTACTTTTAACTATACAGTCAGCAGATTTCTTGATTTTTTACTCCAGTTTTATTTTGAAATAAAATTAAAATGCACTGAATCGTTTTTTGTAGCTCTGGAGAATGAACTGACTTTTTTTTTTTTCAAATTTCCCTGCCCTCCAGCAAAAACAGTAAACCTCAAACCCAGATTCCATTCCGTCTGTGTTTAATGCAGAAAGTAAACAGAAAGTTCCCTCGATCTGCCTAGCTGATGGAAAACAACTATTTACCAACTCAAACTGTTCACTATCAAGCACTTAGTACAGTGCTCTGCACACAGTAAGTGCTCAATAAATTCCACTGCTTGATGGATTTACATGAGAAATCGAAAACAGACAGATACACATTTCGTTTACGCTTTGGAAAAGATAGGAACATTCATTCAATCATATTTATTGAGCGCTTACTGTGTGCAGAGCACTGTACTAAGCGCTTGGGAAGTACAAATAGGCAACATGTAGAGATGTTCTGGATATTGAATTATAGCTTGTTGTGATCTGAGCTCACCAATACCAAAGCCCAGGCTGTATCAGACTTAAAGGATTTGGGGTGAAGGCTTTTTTTTATGGTATTTGATAAGCGCTTAATGTGTGTCAAGCATCGTTCTAGGCGCTGGGGTAGATAAATATCGAATGAGAAGCAGCATGACTTTCTGGAAAGATTATGGGCTGGGAGTCAAAGGACCTGGGTTCCAATCTGACCTCTGCCATTTGTCATTTTTGTGACCTTGGGAAAGTCACTTCGCTTCTCTGTGTCTGTCACCTCATCTGTAAAATGGGGATTCTGGCTGTGAGACCTAAGTGGAACAGGGTCTCTGTCCCCCCTGATTATCTTAAATCTATCCCAGCGCTTAGTAGAGTCCCTGGCAGTCAATCAATCAATCGTATTTATTGAGCGCTCACTGTGTGCGGAGCACTGTACTAAGCACTTGGGAAGTACAAGTTGGCAACATATAGAGACAGTCCCTACCCAACAGTGGGCTCACAGTCTAAAAGGGGGGTGGCAATCAATCAATCAATCAATCAATCGTATTTATTGAGCGCTCACTGTGTGCGGAGCACTGTACTAAGCGCTTGGGAAGTCCAAGTTGGCAACATATAGAGACAGTCCCTACCCAACAGTGGGCTCACAGTTGAAAAGGGGGAGACAGAGAACAAAACCAAACATACTAACAAAATAAAATAAAGAGAATAGATATGCACAAATAAAATAAATAAATAGAGTAATCAAATACCATATAAATACAAAAGCAAAACTCCGTTCTGACCCAATCCCTGTCCCACACGAGGCTCACAATCTAATTGATTGAGAGCAGGTATTGAATCCCCATTTTACAGCTATGGAAACTGAGGCTCAGAGAAGTGAAGTGTCTTGACAAAGTCACACAGCAGACAAGTGATGGAGCCAGGAGTAGAACCCAGGTCCTCTGACTCTTAGGCCTGGGCTCTTCCTCAATCAATCAATCAATCAATCAATCGTATTTATTGAGCGCTTACTGTGTGCAGAGCACTGTATTAAGCGCTTGGGAAGTACAAGTTGGCAACATATAGAGACAGTCCCTACCCAACAGTGGACTCACAGTCTAAAAGGGGGAGACAGAGAACAAAACCAAACATATTAACAAAATAAAATAAATAGAATAGATATGTACAAGTAAAATAAATGAATAAATAAATAGAGTAATAAATATGTACAAACATATATACATATATACAGGTGCTGTGGGGAAGAGAAGCAGCGTGGCTCAGTGGAAAGAGCCCGGGCTTTGGAGTCAGAGGTCATGGGTTCGAATCCCGGCTCCGCCACATGTCTGCTGTGTGACCTTGGGCAAGTCACTTCACTTCTCTGAGCCTGTTACCTCATCTGGAAAATGGGGATTATGACTGTGAGCCCCACGTGGGACAACCTGATCACTTGTATCCCCCCCAGCATTTACAACAGTGATTTGCACATAGTAAGCGCTTAACAAATGCCATTATTATTATTTATTATTAAGGGAAGGAGGTAAGATTGGGGGGGATGGAGAGGGGGACGAGGGGGAGAGGAAGGAAGGGGCTCAGTCTGGGAAGGCCACAGTGCTTCCCCAGCATGGTATTTTGGGAGCTGTTACATTTTTCTGTCCCCATCCTTTCCATAATTATTATTATGGTATTTGGTAAACGTTTACTATGTACCAATCACTGTTCTAAGCACTGGGATAGATAGGTGACTTCTGATGCGATGCTCCATGACTAACGGTCGGGTTTTAACAACCTCTTCTGTAGAGTTGCCACCCCCCTGACTAGGTGTGGTGAAGCATCACACCATTCCAAAAGCCCATCCACCTTCAATCAGTGGTATTTATTGAGCACTTACTATGTGCAGAGCACTATACTAAGCGCTTGGGAGAGTACAATGAAACCCTCCTCAGCCCCCCAGATTGTGAGCTCGTTGGGGCCAGGGATTGTCACTCTTATTGTCGTATTGTTCTTTCCCAACCGCTCAGTACAGTGTTCTGCACACTGTAAGTGCTTAATAAATATGACTCAATGAATGAACAGAATTAGCAGACACAATCCCTGCCCACAACAAGCTTATAGTCTAGAGGAGCTTCATTCAAAGTACTCTGTGGGGTTCTAAAACTGGTCAAAGCCGAGCACATATTTTCAACATTTGAATAAATTATATATTTTACAACGATTAGCAATATCCTCTGCGGAGATTAGAACTGTGTTTCCAATCCCTGCCCACAACAAGCTTATAGTCTAGAGGAGCTCCATTCAAAGTTAAGTACTCTGTGGGGTTCTAAAACTGGTCAAAGCCGAACACCTATTTTCAACATTTGAATAAATTATATATTTTACCACGATTAGCAATATCCTCTGCAGAGATTAAAACTGTGTTTCCAAAGGAACTGTGGTTCCTTTCCCTATTGGCAGGCAGATTTCTTTCCCCTTGGGGTTTGAATAGAGTGACTATGATCACAGCTGCTTGTTGTGTGTACTTTTGTTCTTGTTTTCCACTATTATCCACAACATGTCAGCAAAGCTCCGGGAACAGTGTTTATCGATTAACAGCTCCCAGGAATAAACTACGGAGCCGCTAGGGAAGATAAGGATAAAAGGGCATTATTATTATTATTATTACTGTGGTATTTGTGAAGTGCTTACCGTGTGCCAGGCACTTTACTAAACGCAGGGGTGGATACAAGCAAATCAATCAATCAATCAATCAATCAATCATATTTATGGAGCGCTTACTGTGTGCAGAGCACTGTACTAAGCGCTTGGGAAGTACAAGTTGACAACATATAGAGACGGTTCCTACCCAACAGTGGGCTCACCGTCTAGAAGGGGGAGACAGAGAACAAAACATATTAACAAAATAAAATAAATAGAACAAATATGTACAAATAAAATAAATAAATAGAGTAATAAATACGTACAATCATATATACAGGTGCTGTGGGGAGGGGAAGGAGGTAAGGTAGGGAGTGGAAGGAGGTAAGGTGAGGGGATGGGGAGGAGGGAGAATTGTTGTCTGTCAATCAATCAATCGTATTTATTGAGCGCTTACTGTGTGCAGATCACTGTACTAAGCGCTTGGGAAGTACAAGTTGGCAATATATATAGAGACGGTTCCTACCCAACAGTGGGCTCGCCATATAGAAGGGGGAGACAGAGAACAAAACATATTAACAAAATAAAATAAATAGAACAAATATGTACGAATAAAATAAATAGAGTAATAAATACGTACAATCATATATACAAGTGCTGTGGGGAGAGGAAGGAGGTAAGGTGGGGAGTGGAAGGAGGTGAGGTGGGGGGATGGGGAGGAGGGAGAATTGTTGTCTGTCAATCAATCAATCGTATTTATTGAGCGCTTACTGTGTGCAGATCACTGTACTAAGCGCTTGGGAAGTACCAGTTGGCAACATATAGAGACGGTTCCTACCCAACAGTGGGCTCACCGTCTAGAAGGGGGAGACAGAGAACAAAACATATTAACAAAATAAAATAAATAGAACAAATATGTACGAATAAAATAAATAAATAGAGTAATAAATACGTACAATCATATATACAGGTGCTGTGGGGAGGGGAAGGAGGTAAGGTGGGGAGTGGAAGGAGGTGAGGTGGGGGGATGGGGAGGAGGGAGAATAGTTGTCTGTCAATCAATCAATCGTATTTATTGAGCGCTTACTGTGTGCAGATCACTGTACTAAGCGCTTGGGAAGTACAAGTTGGCAATATATATAGAGACGGTTCCTACCCAACAGTGGGCTCGCCATATAGAAGGGGGAGACAGAGAACAAAACATATTAACAAAATAAAATAAATAGAACAAATATGTACGAATAAAATAGAGTAATAAATACGTACAATCATATATACAGATGCTGTGGGGAGGGGAAGGAGGTAAGGCTGGGGGGATGGGGAGGAAGGAGAATTGTTATCTGTCAATCAATCAGATTGGACGCAGTCCCTGGCCCATGTGGGGCTCACAATCTCAATCCCCATTTTACAGATGAGGTAACTGAGGCACAGAGAAGTGAAGGGACTTGTCCAAGGACACACAGCGGACAAATGGTGGAGCCGGAATGAAAACCCAAGTCCTCTTACTCCCGGGCCCGTGCTTATCCATTAGGCCATGCTGCTTCTCTTGCCTCCTTAGCATCCTTCACTCCATGTGGAATCATTAACTTTTCCCTCGATATCCCCTCATTTCCTGCTAATGACTCCCTTGGGGCTATTCATCCATGACTTAATCCACACCCATCTTCGGCCTGCTGATATTTTCGTTCAGCTCAATTTCAATGAGAATCATAATAATGATGGTGGCGTTCATCAAATGCTTACTATGGGCCAAGCACAGTACTAAACACTACGGTAGATACAACATAATCAAGTTCCGCGTGGGCCTCACAGTCTGAGAGGCAACGTGGCCTAATGGGTAGAGCATGGGCCTGACAGTCAGAAGGACCTGGGTTCAAATCTCAGCTCTGTCACTTTCATTCATTTATTCAATCGTGTTTATTGAGCGCTTACTGTGTGCAGAGCACTGTACTAAGCACTTGGGAAGTACAAGTTGGCAACATATAGAG
Organism: Tachyglossus aculeatus; assembly: GCF_015852505.1. NCBI lineage: Eukaryota > Metazoa > Chordata > Mammalia > Monotremata > Tachyglossidae > Tachyglossus > Tachyglossus aculeatus. The sequence goes on along the minus strand of NC_052072.1, from coordinate 11,447,021 downwards.
ACGGTCCCTACCCAACAACGGGCTTATGTGTGACGTTGGGCAAGTCACTTCACTTCTCTGTACCTCAGTTATCTCATCTGTAAAATGGGGATTAAGACTATGAGCCCCATGTGGGACATGTATTTACCCTTAGTATAGTGCCTGGTACAAAATAAGTGCTTAACAAATAGCATTAAAAGACAAAGAAAAGTAGGAGGAAGAACAAGCACTGAATCCCCATTTTTGCAGATGAGGGAACTGAGGCACAGAGAAGCACCATGGCTCAGTGGAAAAGAGCACGGGCTTTGGAGTCGGAGGTCATGGGTTCAAATCCCGGCTCCGCCAATTGTCAGCTGTGTGACTTTGGGCAAGTCACTTCACTTCTCTGTGCCCCAGTTCCCTCATCTGTAAAATGGGGATGAAGACTGTGAGCCCCCTGTGGGACAACCTGATCGCCCTGTTACTTACCCAGCGCTTAGAACAGTGCTTTGCACACAGTAAGCGCTTAATAAATGCTATTATTATTATTATTATTATTATTATTAAGTTAAGTACCTTGCCCAAGGCCACATAGAAGGAAAGCAGCAGAACCAGGATTATTAATATTCTGAATAGTAATTATTATTATTATGGTGTTTGGTAAACGATTACTATATACCAATCACTGCTCTAAGCGCTGGGATAGATACAAGGTTATCATCATCATCATCATCATCAATCATATTTATTGAGCACTTACTATGTGCAGAGCACTGTACTAAGCACTTGGGAAGTACAAATTGGCAACATATAGAGACAGTCCCTACCCAACAGTGGGCTCACAGTCTAAAATGGGGAGACAGAGAACAAAACCAAACATACTAACAAAATAAAATAAATAGAATAGATATGTACAAGTAAAATAAATAAATAAATAGAGTAATAAATATGTACAAACATATATACATATATACAGGTGCTGTGGGGAAGGGAAGGAGGTAAGATGGGGGGGATGGAGAGGGGGACGAGGGGGAGAGGAAGGAAGGGGCTCAGTGTGGGAAGGCCTCCTGGAGGAGGTGAGCTCTCAGTAGGGCCTTGAAGGGAGGAAGAGAGCTAGCTTGGTGGATGGGCAGAGGGACTGGGGGCATTCCAGGCCCGGGGGAGGACGTGGGCCAGGGGTCGATGGCGGGACAGGTGAGAACGAGGTAAGGTGAGGAGATTAGCGGTGGAGGAGCGGAGGGTGCGGGCTGGGCTGGAGAAGGAGAGAAGGGAGGTGAGGTAGGAGGGGGCGAGGGGATGGATGGACAGCCTTGAAGCCCAGGTTGAGGAGTTTCTGCCTGATGCGCAGATTGATTGGTAGCCACTGGAGATTTTTGAGGAGGGGGGTAATATGCCCAGAGCGTTTCTGGACAAAAATAATCCGGGTTGTCCCACGTGGGGCTCATGGTCTTAATCCCCATTTTTACGGATGAGGTAGCTGAGGCAAAGCGAGGTGGCTTCCCCAAGGTCACACAGCAGACAAGCGGCAGAGCCGGGATTAGAACCCAGGTCCTCCGACTCCTAAGCCCGTGATCTTTCCACTAAACCAAGCTGCTTCTCTAGAACCCGGGATCTCTGACTCCCGGGCCTGTGCTCTTTCCACTAGGCCACACTGCTTTGACATGCTTACCACCTGCTGCTGAGAGAGTGTTATCTTTGGTTTGACGGAATTGATCCCACCGGGCTGGACTTGGGAGACAGCATCATCAATCATCATCAATCGTATTTATTGAGCGCTTACTATGTGCCGAGCACTGTACTAAGCACTTGGGAAGTACAAATTGGCAACATATAGAGACAGTCCCTACCCAACAGCGGGCTCACAGTCGAAAAGATGCTGTCTGCCTAGTCCTCACCCTTTTCTAGTCTTGAATCGTGCATCTACTTGGACTTCGGCTTTCCGGCTAGAAGAATCCTAACCTTTTTTCTCTATCGTTATATTTATGCCCCTCCATCTCCCTCAGACTGGGATCCTCATGTGGGACCTGGCCTGGGTTTGATAATATAATAATAATAATAATAGTAATGACATTTATTAAGCGCTTACTATGTGCAAAGCACTGTTCTAAGTGCTGGGGAGGTTACAAGGTGATCATCATCATCATCATCAATCGTATTTATTGAGCACTTACTATGTGCAGAGCACTGTACTAAGCGCTTGGGAAGTACAAATTGGCAACATATAGAGACAGTCCCTACCCAACAGTGGGCTCACAGTCTAAAAGGGGGAGACAGAGAACAAAACCAAACATACTAACAAAATAAAATAAATAGAATACATATGTACAAATAAATTAAATAAATAAATAGAGTAAAAAAAATATGTACAAACATATATACATATATACAGGTGCTGTGGGGAAGGGAGGGAGGTAAGATGGGGGATGGAGGGGGGGGGGAGAGGAAGGAAGGGGCTCAGTCTGGGAAGGCCTCCTGGAGGAGGTGAGCTCTCAGCAGGGCAAGGTGATCAGGTTGTCCCATGGGGGGTTCACGGTCTTCATCCCCATTTTACAGATGAGGGAACTGAGGCCCAGAGAAGTGAAGTGACTCGCCCAAAGTCACACAGCTGACAACTGGCGGAGCCGGGATTTGAACCCATGACCTCTGACTCCAAAGCCTGGGCTCTTTCCACTGAGCCACGCTTGCTTCGACGTACCCGAATGCTTGACACATACTAAGTGCTTAACAAATACCACAGCTATTATTATAAGGAACCTGAGGCACAGAGGAATTAAGTGAGCCTTGGCTTTGTTATATCATACTCTCCCAAGCACTTAGTTCTGGGCTCTGGGCTCAGTAAATACAACTGACCGACTGGCTGACCGGCTGGCACTCTTGGCTGCTTTTCTCCAGCCTCTATTCAGGATGATATTCCCAGCAGAAATGTGGGCAGTACTGAAGCTGTGTGACTTTGGGCAAGTCACTTAACTTCCCTGTGCCTCAGTTCCCTCCTCTGTAAAATGGGGATTAAGACTGTGAGCCCCACATGGGACAACCTGATCACCTTGTATCCCCCCAGTGCTTAGAACAGTGCTTTGCACATAGTAAGCTCTTAACAAATACCATTATTATTATTATTATTATTTATGAAGCCCTTACAATATGCCAAGCTCTGTACTCGACCCCGGGGGAGGTACAAGAGAACATTCAGTCATTCATTTGTGTTTATTGAGCGCTTACTGTGTGCAGAGCACTGTACTAAGCACTTGGAAAGGACATGATTGGACAGAGTTCCTGTCCCACAAGGGGCTCAGGAGAGGGAGAGTGATATTTACTCCCATTTTAGAGTTGAGGAAACTGAGGTACAGAGAGGTTAAATTACTTCATTCATTCATCCATCCCCCCATCTTACCTCCTTCCCTTCCCCACAGCACCTGCATATATGTATATATGTTTGTACATATTTATTACTCTATTTATTTATTTATTTTACTTGTACATATCTATTCTTTTTATTTTATTTTGTTAGTATGTTTGGTTTTGTTCTCTGTCTCCCCCTTTTAGACTGTGAGCCCACTGTTGGGTAGGGACTGTCTCTATATGTTGCCAACTTGTACTTCCCAAGCGCTTAGTACAGTGCTGTGCACACAGTAAGCGCTCAATAAATACGATTGATTGATTGATTGATTGATCCATCCATTCAATTGTATTTATTGAGTGCTTACAGTGTGCAGAGCACTGTACTAAGTGCTTGGGAGAGTTCAGTATAACAACCGAAAGACACTTTCCCCACCCAAAGCGAATTTATAGTCTAACTATAGTCAATAGTTTATAGCGAGTTTATAAAAGGATGAGTCAAGGCGACCCAGCAGGCGAGGGGCGGAAGCAGAACTTGAACCTGGGCCTCTTGACTCTGTCTAGTCTCAATTTTCTCATCTGTAAAATGGGGCTAAATGCTTAGACTGGGAGCCCCATGAAGGATGGGGACTCGTGGCCTAGTGGATACAGTATGGACCAGGAGTCAGAAGGACCTGGGTTCTAACCCCGGCTGCACCACTCGTCTGCTGCGTGACCTTGGGCAAGTCACTTTGCTTCTCTGCGCCTCAGTTACCTCATCTGTAAAATGGGGTTGGATACCTTGTTCTCCCTCCCACATAGATTGTGAGCCCCACAAGGGATAGGCATTTAATAGGTGCTAAATAAATACCATCACGATTACCGTTAGACTTAGAAATATGAAAATGCTTACTTCTATGTCCTTATTTGAATAATTTCAGCAGAAATACAGAAAAATGTGGGGTATATTATATTTAAACACAGTGCCCGGATCTCCTAATTGGTAGAATTATGCTTACTGGCCTCATCAGCAATCACAATTTCACAGATCTATTGCAGATCATCTTGAATTGCTTTAGGGAGAATCTTCATCAGAATGTCTGTGCTCATTTTCTCAGAGCTCCTCTCACCTAAATCTAATTAAAAGTCACCTCTTAATTAAACTGCAATAATCACGAAGGGATTGGCCTTTTTAAAAAGAATTCAACAGGGAGCAGCATAACCTCAAACTTAACCTAACACTTAAAAAAATTTGGACCTTTGGAATAAAAAGTCAGTGAGATAAAAGGATTTGCCTAAACTCTTCTTAAACCCCGGATCCTGACTGTTAAAGAGTTTCCATTATGATCTGTTTTCAGTTGCTGAAAAATTAACCTTGGGTTTACCGGTCTTTGCAAACACGCATGAATATATAGCCACAGATACACACACATAATCTTGTATTGTAGAAATTGTCTCCAGGTACTACCACACGTTCTGATTGGCTCCAAGAAAGCTTCCAGGGGGGGAGAACCAGGGTAGGAGATCAATCAATCAATCAATCAATCAATAATAATACTAAATACTACTACTAATAATAATTGTGGTATTTGTTAAGTGCTTACTACCCTAGAGACGGTCCCTACCCAACAACGGGCTCACAGTCTAAAGAAGCAGCGTGGCTCAGTGGAAAGAGCCTGGGATTTGGAGTCAGAGGTCATGGGTTCAGATCCCGGCTCCGCCACTTGTCAGCTGTGTGACTTTGGACAAGTCACTTCACTTCTCTGGGCCTCAGTTCCCTCATCTGTAAAATGGAGATTAAAACTGTGAGCCCCACGTGGGACAACCTGATCACCTTGTATCTCCTCCAGTGCTTAGAACAGTACTTGGCACATAGTAAGCGCTTAACAAATACCGTCGTTATGTTATAGAGACTGTGTCTGACCTGATTGCTTTGATGAACCCAAGCTCTTGACCCGTGTTAAGTGCTTAATAAATTAAGCTATTTTAAGTTTATTACGGCTATTGTAAGGAAACAGACACACAGAGAAATTCAGTGAACCGTGGCTTTAGAGACCCTGTCCTTTCTTGATCCTCCTCCTATCTAGCCGCTCCTTCTGAGTTTCTTTCATGGGCTCCTCCTCTACCTCTCACCCACTAACTGTGGAGGTCCCTCAAGGCTCAGGTAAGGGGCCCCCCTCTATTCTCCATCTCCATCCACTCCCTTGGGGAACTCATTCACTCCCCTGGCTTCAACTGCCATCTATTTGTGGATAATTCCCAAATCTACTTTACCGGCTCTGACCTCTCTCCTTCTCTGGAGTCTCGCATTTCCTCCGGCATCCAGGACACCTCTACTTGAATGTCCTGCCAAAGCAGCGTGGCTCAGTGGAAAGAGCCCGGGCTTTGGAGTCATGGGTTCAGATCCCGGCTCCGCCGATTGTCAGCTGTGTGACTTTGGACAAGTCACTTCACTTCTCTGGGCCTCAGTTCCCTCATCTGTAAAATGGGGATTAAAACTGTGAGCCCCACGTGGGACAACCTGATCACCTTGTATCTCCTCCAGTGCTTAGAACAGTACTTGGCACATAGTAAGCGCTTAACAAATACCGTCGTTATGTTATAGAGACTGTGTCTGACCTGATTGCTTTGATGAACCCAAGCTCTTGACCCGTGTTAAGTGCTTAATAAATTAAGCTATTATAAGTTTATTACGGCTATTGTAAGGAAACAGACACACAGAGAAATTCAGTGAACCGTGGCTTTAGAGACCCTGTCCTTTCTTGATCCTCCTCCTATCTAGCCGCTCCTTCTGAGTCTCTTTTGTGGGCTCCTCCTCTGCCTCTCACCCACTAATTGTGGAGGTCCCTCAAAGCTCAGTTAAGGGGCCCCCCTCTATTCTCCATCTCCATCCACTCCCTTGGGGAACTCATTCACTCCCCTGGCTTCAACTGCCATCTATTTGTGGATAATTCCCAAATCTACTTTCCCAGCTCTGACCCCTCTCCTTCTCTGGAGTCTCGCATTTCCTCCGGCATCCAGGACACCTCTACTTAATAATAATAATAATGGCATTTATTAAGTACTTACTATGTGCAAAGCACTGTTCTAAGCGCTGGGGAGGTTACAAGGTGATCAGGTTGGCCCACAGCGGACGCATAGTCTTAATCCCCATTTTACAGATGAGGTAACTGAGGCACAGAGAGTAATAATAATAATGATGGCATTTATTAAGCACATACTATGTGCAATGCACTGTTCTAAGCGCTGGGGAGGCTACAAGGTGATCAGGTTGTCCCACAGGGGACTCACAGTCCTAATACCCATTCTACAGATGAGGTAACTGAGGCACAGAGAATGATAATAACAATGGCACTTATTAAGCGCTTACCATGTGCAAAGCACTGTTCTAAGCGCTGGGGTGGTTACAAGGTGATCAGGTTGGCCCACAGGGGACTCAAAGTGTTAATCCCCATTTGCAGCGTGGCTCAGTGGAAAGAGCCCGGGCTTTGGAGGCAGAGGTCATGGGTTCAGATCCCGGCTCCGCCAATTGTCAGCTATGTGACTTTGGACAAGTGACTTCACGTCTCTGGGCCTCAGTTCCCTCACTTGTAAAATGGGGATGAAGACTGTGAGTCCCCTGTGGGACAACCTGATCACCTTGTAACCTCCCCAGCGCTCAGAACAGTGCTTTGCACATAGTAAGCGCTTAATAAATGCTATCATTATTATTATTATTATTATTATTACAAACGAGAACTCCTCATCTTCTGTCCAAACTCCATCCTCCTTCCGACTTTCCTATCGCCATTGTCAGCACCGTCATTCTTCCCACCTCACAAGCTTGGAAACTTAGCATTATCCTCGACTCGTTTCGCTCACTCATCCCTCACATCCAATTTGCCACAAAATCCTCTCGGCAGAAGCAGGTTTAGAACCCAGGTCCTTCCAACTCCCAGGCCCATGCTCTACCCACTATGCCACACTGCTTCTCTAGCATACACCCTCCCACCTCGGCTGCTGCCGCCATCCCTACTCTGACCGCTGCTTCCAGCTCCAAGCTGCAGTGGTTGGGATGGTTAGAGAAGCAGTGTGGCTCAGTGGAAAGAGCACGGGCTTTGGAGTCAGAGGTCATGGGTTCGAATCCCGGCTCTGCCAACAGCTGTGTGACTTTGGGCAAGTCATTTAACTTCTCTGGGCCTCAGTTACCTCATCTGTAAAATGGGGATTAAGACTGTGAGCCCCCTGTGGGACAACCTGTTCACTTTGTAACCTCCCCAGCGCTTAGAACGTGCTTTGCATATAGTAAGCGCTTAATAAATGCCATTATTATTATTAGGGCAGTAGCTGAGAAAAGCATCATGGCAACCACCACCTTCCCTCCTGGGCCAGCATTAAAGTACCCCCACATGGACTGTGAGCCCACTGTTGGGTAGGGACTGTCTCTGTATGTTGCCAATTTGTACTTCCCAAGCGCTTAGTACAGTGCTCTGCACATAGTAAGCACTCAATAAATACGATTGATGATGATGATGACATGCTCTTGGACCCCTCCCTCACCGAAGACACTTTACGCTTCTCTTGTGTACCTATTTCTGTTGTGATTTAATGTTTCATAGCTTGATCGATCGACTGTATTTACTGAGCACTGAACTATGTGCAAAGTACTGTATTAAGCACTTGGGAGAGTACAGTAGAACAGACCCATTCCATACCCTCCTGATGTGTCTGTCTCCAATCTCTTTTCCTCACTGAAACTCTTAATAATGGTCATGGGTTCTAATCCCAGCTCCGCCGCTTGTCAGCTGTGTGACTTGGGACAAGTCACTTAATAATAACGGCATTTGTTAAGCGCTTACTATGTGCAGAGCACTGTTCTAAGCGCTGGGGGGGATACAAGGTGATCAAGTTGTCCCATGTTGGGCTCACAGTCTTAATCCCCATTTTACAGATGAGATAACTGAGGCTCAGAGAAGTAAAGTGACTTGCCCAAGGTCACACAGCAGACACGTGGCAGAGCCGGGATTCGAACCCACGACCTCTGACTCCAAAGCCCGTGCTCTTTCCACTGAGCCACGCTGCTTCTCATTAACTCTTAACTTCTCTGTGCCTCAGTTACCTCATCTGGAAAATGGGGATTTAGATTGTGAGCCCCACATGGGAGAAACTGATTACCTTGGATCTCCCCCAGCACTTAGAACAGTGCTTGGCAAATAGTAAGCACTTAACAAATACCAACATTATTATAATTAATAATTATTAATTATTATTATTATTATTAATAATAATAATAATAGTAATACTTGTGAGATTTGTTAAGGGCTTACTAAATGCCAAGCACTGTACTAAATGGTAGGGTAGATACAAGTTAATCAGGGCTCCCAGTCTGAGGAGGAGGAAGAACAGGTATTGAATCTTTTAGACTGTGAGCCCACTGTTGGGTAGGGACTGTCTCTATATGTTGCCAACTTGTACTTCCCAAGCGCTTAGTACAGTGCTCTGCACACAGTAAGTGCTCAATAAATACGATTGATGATGAATCACCATTTGGCAGATGAGAAGCAGCGTAGCTCAGTGGAAAGAGCCCGGGCTTTGGAGTCAGAGGTCATGGGTTCGAATCCCAGCTCTGCCAATTGTCAGCTGTGTGACTTTGGGCAAGTCACTTAACTTCTCTGGGCCTCAGTTACCTCATCTGTAAAATGGGGATTAAGACTGTGAGCCCCCGTGGGACAACCTGATCACTTTGTAACCTCCCCAGCGCTTAGAACAGTGCTTTGCACATAGTAAGCGCTTAATAAATGCCATTATTATTATTATTATTATTATTATTATTATTATGAGGGAACTGAGGCACAGAGTAGTGACCTGCCCACAGTCACACAGCAGACAAGTGGCAGAGCAGGGATTGGAGCCCAAGGCCTCTGGTTCCCAGGCCAGTGCTCTTTCCACTAGGCAGTGTCTGCTGTGTGACCTTGGGTTCGAATTCCAACTCCCCCACATGTCTGCTGTGTGACCTTGGGGAAGTCACTTCACTTCTCTGTGCCTGAGTTCCCTCATCTGTAAAATGGGGATTAAGACTGTGAGCCCCACATGGGACAACCTCATCTCCTTGTGTTCCCCCCAGCGCTTAGAACAGTGCTTTGCACATAGTAAGCGTTTAACAAATACCAACATTATTATTATTATTATTAACTTCTCAAAGTCTCAGTTACCTCATCTGTAAAATGGGGATGATTGTGAGCCCCATGCAGGACAACCTGATCACCTTCTATCCCCCCAGCACTTAGAACAGTGCTTTGCACATAGTAAGCGCTTAACAAATGCCATTATTATTTCTTAGACTCTGAGCCTCCAGAGGGACACGTAACGTGTCTAATTCCCACTTACGCCTTTTCTCCAAGCGCTTAGTACAGTGCTCTGTGCACAGTAAGCACTTAATACTACCACGACTAACACAAGGGGTGGCAGTATCAATTTCTCCTTTTAGCTCCCGTTGCTGTTTTTATCTACAGAAGGACTTCACCTAGGGCAAGCACACATCACACACTATATGCTCCATCTCTCCTTGATCATTCCTATAACATAATGGTATTTAATAATAATAATAATAATGATAGCATTTATTAAGCGCTTACTATGTGCCAAGCGCCGTTCTAAGCGCTGGGGAGGTTACAAGGTGATCAGGTTGTCCCACGGGGGGCTCACAGTCTTAATCCCCATTTTACAGATAACTGAGGCCCAGAGAAGTTGTTATATGTATATATGTTTGTACATATTTATTACTCTATTTATTTATTTTACTTGTACCTATCTATTCTATTTATTTTATTTTGTTAGTATGTTTGGTTTTGTTCTCTGTCTCCCCCTTCTAGACTGTGAGCCCACTGTTGGGTAGGGACTCTCTCTATATGTTGCCAGCTTGTACTTCTCAAGTGCTTAGTACAGTGCTCTGCACACAGTAAGCGCTCAATAAATACGATTGATTGATTGATTGATTAAGTGACTTGCCCAAAGTCACACAGCTGACAATTGGCGGAGCCGGGATTTGAACCCATGACCTCGGACTCCAAATCCCGGGCTCTTTCCACTGAGCCACGCTGCTTCTAAGCAGCGCTCAGAATTTAAGCACTTATTACGTGCCGAGCACTGCTCTAAGCACTGGGATAGATACAAGGTGATCAGGTTGTCCCACGGGGGGCTCACAGTCTTAATCCCCATTTTACAGATGAGGTTAACTGAGGCACAGAGAAGTGAAGTGACTTGCCCAAGGTCATACAGCAGTTACAAGTGACCCACTGTTGGGTAGGGACTGTCTCTATATGTTGCCAACTTGTACTTCCCAAGCACTTAGTATCATCATCATCAATTGCATTTATTGAGCGCTTACTGTGTGCAGAGCACTGTACTAAGCGCTTGGGAAGTACAAGTTGGCAACATCATCATCATCATCATCATCATCAATCGTATTTATTGAGCGCTTACTGTGTGCAGAGCACTGTACTAAGTGCTTGGGAAGTACAAATTGGCAACATATAGAGACAGTCCCTACCCAACAGTGGGCTCACAGTCTAAAAGGGGGGAGACAGAGAACAAAACCAAACATACTAACAAAATCAAATAAATAGAATAGATATGTACAAGTAAAATAAATAGAGTAATAAATATGTACAAACATATATACATATATACAGGTGCTTTGGGGAAGGGAAGGAGGTAAGATGAGGGGGATGGAGAGGAGGATGAGGGGGAGAGGAAGGAAGGGGCTCAGTCTGGGAAGGCCTCCAACATATACAGACAGTCCCTACCCAACTGTGGGCTCACAGTCTAAAAGTACAGTGCTCTGCACACAGTGAGCGCTCAATAAATACGATTGATTGATTGATTGATTGAAGTGGCAGAGCCAAGATTAAAACCCACATCTTCTGACTCCCAAACCCGTTTTTTTTCCACAAAGCCACGCTACTTCTCTATGTCTCCTTCCCACCCTGTACTTGTCCCTGTCCTGTATCACTCTGTGGTGCAACACCAAGAATAAACCTTTAGTAAAGGTATGAGTGTATAAGAAACAGGCTCCTCCTCTTTAATTTCACTGCAATCAATCAATCAATCAATCAAGGTATTTATTGAGCGCTTACTGTGGTGCAACACCAAGAATAAACCTTTAGTAAAGGTATGAGTGTATAAGAAACAGGCTCCTCCTCTTTAATTTCACCGCAATCAATCAATCAATCAATCAAGATATTTATTGAGCGCTTACTGTGTGCAGAGCACTGTACTAAGTGCTTGGGAGAGTACAATCTAGCAAGAGTTGGTAGGCACGTTCCCGGCCCGGTTTCCGGGTTGAATGCGAAACTCCTGAATTTTTGCTCCAAGATCCGGAATTACTGGAGTTTCATTATAAAATTCTCCATGCTAGAAAGCTAACTCCACAAAGAGTCTATCCCCAGATCTTGAAAAGATCCATCTCATTTCCTGGAGATTTATTAAGAAATTTAGTGTGAGGTGAGTTAACGTGCGCAATAGTTCACAACTGAGGGTTCATATTCAGTAGAAGCTCAGGTAATGCATGCAATTAAGATAGTCTTCAGTAAATAAATCAGATATTTATAGCAAAAATGGTCCATTATGGGCAGAGATCACGTCTGGTAACTCTGTTATATTGTACTCTCTCAAGCGATTAGTACAGTACGTTGGAGAAGCAGCTTGGCAGAGTGAATAGAGCACAGGCCTGAGAGTCAGAAGGTCATGGGTTCTAATCCCGGCTCCGCCAACTGTCAGCTGTGTGACTTTGGGCAAGTCACTTCACTTCTCTGGGCCTCAGTTCCCTCATCTGTAAAATGGGGATTAAAACTGTGAGCCCCCCGGGGGACAACCTGATCACCTTGTCACCTCCCCAGCGCTTAGAACAGTGCTTTGCACATAGTAAGCGCTTAATAAATACCATTATTATTATTATTATTATCTGCTGTTCATTCATTCATTCAATTGTATTTATTGAGCGCTTACTGTGTGCAGAGCACTGTACTAAGCGCTTGGGAAGTACAAGTTGGTAACATATAGAGACGGTCACAGCGGGCTCACAGTCTAGAAGGGGGAGACAGACAACAAAACAAAACGTATTAATAAAATAAATAGAATAGTAAATATGTACAAGTAAAATAAATAGAGTAATAAATCTGTACAAACATATATACAGGTGCTGTGGGGAGGGGAAGGAGGTAGGGCGGGGGGATGGGGAGGGGGAGAGGAAGGAGGGGGCTCAGTCTGGGAAGGCCACTTCACTTCTCTGTGCCTCAGTTCCCTCATCTGTAAAATGGGGATAGAGACTGCGAGCCCCGCATGGGACAGGGACTGCGTCCAACCCGATTTGGCTGTATCCATCCCAGCGCTTAGTACAGTGCCTGGCACATAGTAAGTGCTTAACAAATACCATAATTCTTCTTCTAATCCGTACATTGTAAGCACTCAATAAATATAAGATTGATTGACTTATTGATTGACATTACTCTATTTTACTTGTACATATCTATTCTATTTTATTTTGTTAATATGTTTGGTTTTGTTCTCTGTCTCCCCCTTCTAGACTTTGAGCCCACTGTTGGATAGGGACCGTCTCTATATGTTGTCAACTTGTACTTCCCAACTGCTTAGTCCAGTGCTCTGCACACAGTAAGCGCTCAATAAATACGATTGATTGATTGATTGATTGATTGATTGATTGACTTACTGCTGTACCTGGTTCCTCTCCGCACCGTTTGAACTGGAATCATATTCTTTATTTCCTGAGAGAATTACTGGGGTGGAAGAGAATTTGAGCATCAGTTTCCCAGTCATCCAGTTCCCTGCCCTGTCTTTAGGAAAGACACGTCCCATTCCCACAGTTATGATTCTCTGTTTTCAAAGGTGTAGTGCAAAGAGACAGGCCTGGGGGTCCGAAGGTCATGGGTTCTAATCCCGGCTCCGCCACTTTCATTCATTCATTCATTCAATCGTATTTATTGAGCGCTTACGGTGTGCAGAGCACTGGACTAAGCGCTTGGGAAGTACAAGTCGGCGACATATAGAGACGACCCCGACTCAACAGCGGGCTCACAGTCTAGAAGGGGGAGACAGACAACAAAACAAGTAGACAGGCATCAACACCACCAGAATAAATAGAATTATAGCTATATACACATCATTAATAAACTAAGTAGAGTGATAAATATGTACAAATAAAATAAATAGAGTAATAAGTATGTACAAATATATACAAGTGCTGTAGGGAGGGGAAGGGACAGACAACAAAACAAGTAGACAGGCATCAATGCCATCAGAATAAATAGAATTATAGCTATATACACATCATTAATAAAATACGTAGAGTGATAAATATGTACAAATAAAATAAATAGAGTAATAAGTATGTACAAATATATACAAGTGCTGTAGGGAGGGGAAGGGACAGACAACAAAACAAAACAAGTAGACAGGCATCAATACCATCAGAATAAATAGAATTATAGCTATATACACATCATTAATAAAATAAGTAGAGTAATAAATATGTACAAATGAAATAAATAGAGTAATAAGTATGTACAAATATATACAAGTGCTGTAGGGAGGGGAAGGGAGTAGGGCAGAGGGAGGGAGGGGGTGCGATGCGGAGGGGAGGAAGAGGAGGAGAGGAAAATGGGGGGTTCAGTCTGGGAAGGCCACTTGCCTGCTGTGTGACCTGGGGCAAGTCACTTCACTTCTCTGTGCCTCGGTTGCCTCAACTGTAAAATGGGGGTTAAGACTGTGAGCCCCACAGGGGACAGGGACTCAATTTGTTTGTATCCACCCCAGCATTTTGTACAGTGCCTGGAACATTGTAAGGGCTTTGATGCCTGTTTATTTGCTTTGTTATCTGTCTCCCCCCTTCTAGACTGTGAGCCCACTGTGGGCAGCGATTGTCTCTGTTGCTGAATTGTACTTTCCAAGCGCTTAGTACAGTGCTCTGCACACAGTAAGCGCTCAATCAATCACATGGTACTTGAGGCCTTTATATTTTTTAGTGGATTTGCGGTCGCTGGGAGTCAGGAATAGATCTATAATTGTATTTATTTTAATGATATTGACGACGCCTGTCTACTTTTGTTGTCGTCGCCCCCTTCTAGACTGTGAGCCCATTGTAGAGTAGGGATTGTCTCTATCTGTTGCCTAATTGTACTTTCCAAGCGCTTAGTACAGTGCTCTGCACACAGTAAGCGCTCAAGAAATACAATTGAGTGACTGAATAAATAAGATTGAATGAATGAATGAATGAATGAATGAATGCAAGCGCGTAACAAATACCATCATTATTATTATTATTACTCTGAAGAAGGGAACACCCCAACCTTCTTTGGACGCCCATTCCCCTGTTAAAAATCTTCATGATCAGATATTTTTCCTTCCATGTAACTTAAATCGGTTGCACCACATTTATTTTCTCTTGTCCTCAACAAAGGGGGAGAGTAGCTGGTCACTCTACTTTTCATTTATATCCTGGCCACTAGCCAGCCTCTCAGTATAAACCGTCTATTATTTCTGATTATTTCTCCCTTTACTTTTCCTTCCCCAGCCTAAATAATCCTTTATGTATTCAATTTTCAGTGTCCACAGAGTGGTAATTTCATTCCCGAATTTTCTTAAAAATAAGCAAGAGCTTACAATGATGCACATAACACAAAAATACGTTCAAAAAGATTGGTAAAGATATGATTCTCAAAATAAATTTGTGACCTTTTACATTGTCATGCCGCTCCTTTCCATTCATTCACTCATTCAATCGTATTTACTGAGCAATTAACAAATACCATAATTCTTCTTCTTACTGTGTGCAGAGCACTGTACTAAGCACTGGGGAAGTACAAGTCGGCAACCTAGAGAGAGTGGTAATTTCATTCCTGAATTTTCTTAAAAATAAGCAAGAGCTTACAATGATGCACATAACACAAAAATACGTTCAAAAAGATTGGTAAAGATATGATTCTCAAAATAAATTTGTGACCTAACTTTTACATTGTCATGCCGCTCCTTTCCATTCATTCACTCATTCAATCGTATTTACTGAGCAATTAACAAATACCATAATTCTTCTTCTTACTGTGTGCAGAGCACTGTACTAAGCGCTTGGGAAGTACAAGTCGGCAACGTAGAGAGACGGTGCCTATCCAACAGCGGGCTCACAATCTACCTTTCATTACAAACTTCATGCTGCACTGGCACTAAATTTTGCATTTTACATTTTTACATTTCTAAGTATAAATTAAATGAGAATAAGAATTGTCAAGTTGTTTTAAGGGCTTTCTGAGTATTCACTCATTCATTCAATCACATTTATTGAGCGCTTACTGTGGGCAGAGCACTGTACTGAATGCTTGGAAAGTACAATGCAATCAATCAATCAATCAATCGCATTTATTGAGCGCTTACTGTGTGCAGAGCACTGTACTAAGCGCTTGGGAAGTACAAGTTGGCAACATATAGAGACGGTCCCTACCCAACAGTGGGCTCACAGTTGAACATAATCTCTGTCTCTCTAATCGGGGGGGGAGGCGAGAGAACGGGCATTTAATTCCCGTTTTTTACAGATGAGGAAACAGGCGCAGAGAAGTTGGGTGACTTGGCCAAGGTCACACAGCAAGCAAATGGCAGAACGGGGATTAGAATTGGGGTGTTCTGACACACAGTCCTGTGGCCTTTCCAATAAGCCCTTGCTGCTGGGGCAAAAATTGGGGTAACATTCATTCGGTCATATTTATTGAGCGCTTATTGTGTGCAGAGCACTGTACTAAGTGCTTGGAAAGTACAATTCAGCAACGCAGAAGTACTGGCCTCTATTTCACACAAGCATCCTATATAAATAATAACGGCACTTGTTAAGCGTGTACTATGTGCAAAGCACTGTTCTAAGCGCTGAAATAATGATCGTATTTGAGAAGCAGCGTGGGTCAGTGGAAAGAGCCTGGGCTTTGGAGTCAGAGGTCATGGGTTCAAATCCCGGCTCCGCCAATTGTCAGCTGTGTGACCTTGGGCAAGTCACTTCACTTCTCTGGGCCTCAGTGACCTCATCTGTAAAATGGGGATTGACTGTGAGCCCCCCGTGGGACAACCTGATCACCTTGTAACCTCCCCAGCGCTTAGAACAGTGCTTTGCACATAGTAAGTGCTTAATAAATGCTATTATCATTATTATTATTAATATGTGCCGAGCGCTGGGATAACTACAAGATGATCAGGTTGTCCCACAGTCTCAATACCCATTTTACGGATGAGGGAACTGAGGCCCAGAGAAGTGGAGTGACTTGCCCAAAGTCACCCAGCTGACAAGTGGCAGAGTCGGAATTCGAACCCATGACCTCTGACCCCCAAGCCCGGGCTCTTTCCACTAAGCCACGCGACCCTCAAATCAGAGAAGCAGCATGGCTCTGTGGAAAGAGCCCGGGCTTGGGAGTCAGAGGTCATGGGTTCTAATCCCGGCCCCGCTACATGTCTGCTGTGTGACCTTGGGCGAGTCACTTAACTTCTCTGAGCCTCAGTTACCTCATCTGTAAAACGGAGATTAAGACTGTGAGCCCCACATGGGACAACCTGATCACCTTGTAATCCCCCAGAGCTTAGAACAGTGCTTTGCACATAGTAAGCATTTAACAAATGCCATTATTATTATTATTCATTTTTTTCTTTCAATTTTTCTTAAAAGTAAAACGCTAGTCATTTCAGTTTGGAGATATCTAGGTTATTTGGGATGAATTTGAGATTCCAGCAATCTATATGTAGGGAAGCAGCGTGGCTTAGTGGAAAGAGCCCGGGCTTGGGAGTCAGAGGTCATGGGTTCTAATCCCGACTCTGCCACTTGTCTGCTGTGTGACCTTGGGCAAGTCACTTCACTTCTCTGTGCCTCGGTTCCCTCATCTGCAAAATGGGGATTAAGACTGTGAGCCCCACGTGGGACAACCTGATTACCTGTAGAGAAGCAGCTTGGCTCAGTGGAAAAGAGCCCGGGCTTTGGAGTCAAAGGTCATGGGTTCAAATCCCGACCCTGCCAATTGTCAGCCGTGTGACTTTGGGCAAGTCACTTCACTTCTCTGTGCCTCAGTTGCCTCATCTGTAAAATGGGGATTAACTGTGAGGCCCCTGTGGGGCACCCTGATCACCTTGTAACCTCCCCAGTGCTTAGAACAGTGCTTTGCATATAGTAAGCACTTAATAAATGCTATTATTATTATTATTAGTATTATTATTTGGGCAAGTCACTTCACTTCTCCGGGCCTCATTTCCCTCATCTGGAAAATGGGGATGAAGACTGTGAGCTCCCCGTGGGACAACCTGATCACCTTGTAAACTCCCCAGTGCTTAGAACAGTGCTTTGCACATAGTAAGCGCTTAATAAATGCCATTATTATTATTATTATTATTGTATCTACCGCAGCGCTTAGAACAGTGCTTGGAACATAGTAAGCGCTTAACAAACACCTTTATTTTTTTTCATACCGCTACCAAGTTACCGGTGGCTTTTAGTTATTGCCTAAATTTGGGCTGAGAGTAATTCAGCCCCCGGAATAATCCGGATTTGGTGATAATTTGGCCTTTTCTCCTGTTTTCTCGGCGCTAATCTAAAGAGCAGTCACCCATTCTCCTAGAACGCGGGGAGGATTCGCGTTAAGGAAAGGTGGAGCCGGCGGAGCTCGCCATGTGCACATATCGATCAATCGTATTTATTGAGTGCTTACTGTGTGCAGAGCACTGTACTAAGCGCTTAGCATATGCGTCTAAACTGTTTTTTTCCCCACTGCTGTTCCCGTGTCGCGCTGTAGCCAGAAGAGCCTCGCGTTGCCTCAACGCTGTTTCGTTATTTGGTCATCGCCTTCTGCCCAAGCACGATCACTTCCCAAGCGCTTAGTACAGTGCTCTGCACACAGTAAGCGCTCAATAAATACGATTGATTGATTGATTGATCGAAAACAGCGTTCTGGCAGAAGGGAATGAATGTGTTCGCCCCACAGTGGTGTTACTAAAGTCTCGGTCTTCAGGGCAGCAGGGCGCTGGGGAAGGAAGAAGAAGAGAAGGAGGCAGAATAATAATTATCATCATGATCATCACCATCATGGTATTTGTTAAGCGCTTACTATGTGCCAAGCACTCTTCCAAGCGCTGGGGTAGAGACAAGGTGATCGGGTTGTCCCACGTGGGGCTCACAGTCTTAATCCCCATTTTACAGATGAGGGAAATGAGGCACGGAGTAGTTTAAGTGGCTTGCCCACGGTCACACAGCAGACAAGTGGCAGAGCCGGGATTAAAACCCACATTTTCTGACTCCCAAACCCGTGCTCTTTCCACTAAGATAATAATAATAATGGCATTTATTAAGCGCTTACTATGTGCAAGCACTGTTCTAAGCGCTGGGGAGGATACAAGGTGATCAGGTTGTCCCACATTCATTCATTCAATCGTATTTATTGAGCGCTTACTGTGTGCAGAGCACTGTACTAAGCGCTTGGGAAGAATAGTTAATATGTACAAGTAATAATAATAATGGCATTTATTAAGCCATTATTAAGCCATTGAACGAGTTGTCTACACGCGCTGCCTAGAATTCCTCAACAACAACTCTCTCCTCGACCCCCTCCAGTCTGGCTTCCGTCCCCTTCATTCCACGGAAACTGCGCTCTCAAAGGTCACCAATGACCTCCTGCTTGCCAAATCCAACGGCTCATACTCTGTCCTAATCCTCCTCGACCTCTCAGCTGCCTTTGACACTGTGGCCCACCCCCTTCTCCTCAACACGCTATCTGACCTTGGCTTCACAGACTCCGTCCTCTCCTGGTTCTCCTCTTATCTCTCCGGTCGTTCTTTCTCAGTCTCTTTTGCAGGCTCCTCCTCCCCCTCCCATCCTCTTACTGTGGGGGTTCCCCAAGGTTCAGTGCTTGGTCCCCTTCTGTTCTCAATCTACACTCACTCCCTTGGTGACCTCATTCGCTCCCACGGCTTCAACTATCACCTCTACGCTGATGACACCCAGATCTACATCTCTGCCCCTGCTCTCTCCCCCTCCCTCCAGGCTCGCATCTCCTCCTGCCTTCAGGACATCTCCATCTGGATGTCCGCCCGCCACCTAAAGCTCAACATGTCGAAGACTGAGCTCCTTGTCTTCCCTCCCAAACCTTGTCCTCTCCCTGACTTTTCCATCTCTGTTGATGGCACTACCATCCTTCCCGTCTCACAAGCCCGCAACCTTGGTGTCATCCTCGACTCCGCTCTCTCATTCACCCCTCACATCCAAGCCGTCACCAAAACCTGCCGGTCTCAGCTCCGCAACATTGCCAAGATCCGCCCTTTCCTCTCCATCCAAACTGCTACCCTTCTCATTCAAGCTCTCATCCTATCCCGTCTGGACTACTGCATCAGCCTTCTCTCTGATCTCCCATCCTCGTGTCTCTCTCCACTTCAATCCATACTTCATGCTGCTGCCCGGATTATCTTTGTCCAGAAACGCTCTGGACATATCACTCCCCTCCTCAAAAACCTCCAATGGCTACCGATCAATCTGCGCATCAAGCAGAAACTCCTCACCCTGGGCTTCAAGGCTGTCCATCCCCTCGCCCCCTCCTACCTCACCTCCCTTCTCTCCTTCTCCAGCCCAGCCCGCACCCTCCGCTCCTCTGCCGCTAATCTCCTCACCGTACCTCGCTCTCGCCTGTCCCGCCATTGACCCCCGGCCCACGTCCTCCCCCGGGCCTGGAATGCCCTCCCTCTGCCCATCCGCCAAGCTCGCTCTCTTCCTCCCTTCAAGGCCCTGCTGAGAGCTCACCTCCTCCAGGAGGCCTTCCCAGACTGAGCCCCTTCTTTCCTCTCCCCCTCGTCCCCCTCTCCATCCCCCCGTCTTACCTCCTTCCCTTCCCCACAGCACCTGTATATATGTATATATGGTTGTACATATTTATTACTCTATTTATTTATTTATTTATTTATTTTACTTGTACATTTCTATCCTAATTATTTTATTTTGTTGGTATGTTTGGTTCAGTTCTCTGTCTCCCCCTTTTAGACTGTGAGCCCACTGTTGGGTAGGGACTGTCTCTATGTGATGCCAATTTGTACTTCCCAAGCGCTTAGTACAGTGCTCTGCACATAGTAAGCGCTCAATAAATACGATTGATTGATTGATTGATTGATTAAGCACTTACTATGTGCAAAGCACTGTTTCAAGCGCTGGGGAGGATACAAGATACGCTGCTCGGACCCGCCTCTCTGTTTTACCAGGATTTTTTTAAAAAGAGAAACACAAGAACAGCGTGCTTAAGCTTAGAAACACACACACACACACACACACACTCATATCCACAACCCCCGCCCCCCCAAAAGTAAAAAATACTTCTATGAACCAGACTTTTCACCAAAACATTTATTCCTCAACCAGGGCTTTTTAATTACACCGGTAACCGTCCCGTAATACATTTATTACAATCCAACACGCCAACAGCACCAAGAAGTAAAATTACATAAAAGTTATTTGGCCTAGACAGGAGATACGTTAAGGACCCACAATTGGCCTATTCAAAATGAAGATGATCTAGTGAAGATTGAAAACTTCCTCCTTTT
The DNA here is from genome assembly GCF_015852505.1 of Tachyglossus aculeatus. Classification (NCBI taxonomy): domain Eukaryota; kingdom Metazoa; phylum Chordata; class Mammalia; order Monotremata; family Tachyglossidae; genus Tachyglossus; species Tachyglossus aculeatus. The sequence continues at coordinate 11,426,159 of NC_052072.1, read as the reverse complement.
TGTCCTATCTCAATAAAAAGACAAAAGGCCACTTGTGAAATTAGTGGTTGGTGAAAAAGAGAATAAAAGCAAGTGCTACTTCACCTAGCGTAGAGTGAAACTGTGGAACTCGCCGCTAAAGGAGGTCATTGAGTCATCCACTAGGCTAGATCTTAAAAAAAAAGACTGCATAATTTTACAACCATAAATAACATTTGTCATCATGCCAGCTGAAATAAAAGACAACCATTTTTCACGTTCCAGGTCACGAATGGATCCACTGCAGGGGAGAGAAAGGACTTGTCCCTTTCCAAATTCAAAGCACCGGACATTTGCCTTCCTCACAGGGCCAGGGGTCAAATAATAAGAATAAATAAAAAAGGGATGAGCCACCGATTGGTGGCTACGAGGCTTATGGCCGAATCTGCCGGGCCGAAGCCCGTGGGCCCACGGGTCTCTTGCCGCGAGGGCAACTGAGGTTCCCACTAGCTGTGGAGCGTCACTTAGTGGAAAATGCCCAGGATTGGGAACCAAGAGACCTGGGTTCCAATTCCGGGCCTGCCTCTTGCTTGTTGGGGTGTGTGACCGTGGGCATTTCACGTTACTCTTCTGTGTCTCAGTTTCCCCCTCTGTAAAATGGGGATAAAATATCTGTTCTCCCTACCCCGTAGACTGTGAACCCCATGTGGGACAGAGACTGTGTCTAATTTGATTAGTTTCTATCTAATCAATCAATCAATCAATCGTATTTATTGAGCGCTTACTGTGTGCACAGCACTGTACTAAGCACTTGGGAAGTATCTAACCCAGCCACTGGCACAAAGTAAATGCTAAACAAATACCATTATAATTATTAACCCAGCTGGGGCTGCTGATTTTGTTTCCGGGGATGGGACGCTAGACTGTAAGCTCACTGTGGCCAGGGATTGTGTCTGTTATACTGTACTCTCCCAAGTGCTTAGCACGGTGTTCTGCACACAGTACACGCTCAATAAATATGATTAATTAACTTGGGGAGAACCTGGTTCTGCCCCTGGTTCCGCACTGGGCTGCAGAACCCATCAGGTCAACTCGGGGAGTCCCGAACTCTGTTGGGGTTATTCTGGTTCCTGTCTCTGTAATCGAATTTTTTCAGCAGTCCCAGCAGCCCTGGAAGACTCGCTGGGGTGCAAGTGTGAAGCAGAGATTCCCGGCTGTCTTAAGATGCTAACCCCGGGAGCCGGGATCTGAACCCATGACCTCTGACCCCCAAGCCCGTGCTCTTTCCACAGAGCCACGCTGCTTCTCCGATGACAAACGACGATGACAAAGAGTCCGTGCCACAGTTGCCACAGCCCCATGAAGTGTAATTTCAAATTGATCAATATTGCCAATCTTACGAGGCCTATTCGTCTTGATCAGTGTCCACAGAAACTCCACGATCGGAACAGATGGAAAGAAATGAATCCACAGTGCAATTTCCCTACCGAACCTACGGGGAGTCGAACTTCAGATCCGACGGGCTGACCGGATTTTGGAAAGAAACCCAACACAACCTCCCTTCTGAAATGATAAAGGTGATGAGGGGCAAATTCATCTATACTTCAAAGGGTCCCTATCCGGAAACGCGTAGAAAGGAAAAAGAAAAGCACGAACTATCAAGAATCCCAAACTATTCCCAGGCCCTCGACAAGGTGGAACCTAGGCTAGATGGCCGAGTGATATGGTGACTTCAAGAGGTCGGGGTTAAAGTGAATCTAGGACCTGATGTGACCAAATTCCCGCCAGGTCCCGGCGTCCTTTGATGCACGACGTATCTTCCAGGCCCCAGGATAGCACTTTTACCGGCACGGACACATCGGCCCGCTGCTTCTGCCGGGGTCTCCGGGGCCATTGGAAAGGCAGGTCATCATCATCATCATCATCAATCGTATTTATTGAGCGCTTACTATGTGCAGAGCACTGTACTAAGCGCTTGGGAAGTACAAATTATCGTTCGTTTAGGGGTGCCCGGGAATGCCCCGGCCCAGACCTCGGCCTATCCCCACTTCAGGATGGCGTGGCATCCAGTGACAGCTTGGGATCAGGGCTCGGGAAATCTGTGGGTAGGATGGACTGTCTTTTAGACTGTGAGCCCACTGTTGGGTAGGGACTGTCTCTATGTGATGCCAATTTGTACTTCCCAAGCGCTTAGTACAGTGCTCTGCACATAGTAAGCGCTCAATAAATATGATTGATTGATTGATTGATGGAAAACCACGCAGGGGGCTGGGAGAGGCTGCCCACTGCTGCCGCTGTCTAGGGTGGCGAAGACCCGCCGACACAGTCTTTTCGACTGTGAGCCCACTGTTGTGTAGGGACTGTCTCTCTATGTTGCCAGCTTGTACTTCCCAAGCGCTTAGTACAGTGCTCTGCATACGTAAGCGCTCAATAAATACGATTGATTGATTGATTGACACTCCAGGGCGGGATTCGTTTTGGATGGCAAGCGTGGGGGCCTTCACGTGGCGCAAGACATAAGCTAGACTGTAAAAATCCTTGAAGGCAGGAATCATACCTGCTAAAATCTACTGTAGTCTCTAAGTGCTCTGCATGCAGGAGGTGCCCAGTCGATACTGTTTTTTTCTTTTTTAAATGGCATTTGTTAAGCGCTTACTATGTGCAAAGCACTGTTCTAAGTGCTGGGGAGGATACAAGGTGATTAAGTTGTCCCACGTGGGGCTCACAGTCAATCCCCATTTTACAGATGAGGTAACTGAGGCTCAGAGAAGTTAAGTGACTTGCCCAAGGTCACACAGCAGACATTTGGCGGAGCCGGGATTCGAACCCCCGACCTCTGACTCCAAAGCCCATGCTCTTTCCACTGAGCCACGCTGCTTCTCCACGCTGCTCTTCACTGTTGATGGGCTGTTTGGATTGCTCCACTACCCTCTTCCTCCAGCCATGACGTTTGGATACTTGGATTAGCTCAGTGAAAAAAAAAAAGGATGCCTTTCTGATCTATCCAGGTCCACAGCTCGTAGCATCCGGAATGCAATACAAAGAAACGCAATACTGAACTTCAGAAAATGGAAATAGCAACCCCAAACCGACACCGATATTAGTTCCTCACTCCGATCTAATTAGCTCTCCTTTATGGAGAAAAAAACAAACACCGAAAAACTTTTACCTTGTGCCCAAAAGACTGCTCTGCAGTTTTTCTAATTTTTCCCTCTTCTTTCCCCATAAAAATGGGAAAAGATATACCCCCATCTGTTTGGCTTCCCCATTGGGTTCTCCTGGAACCCAGCGCCTGAAATAGTACCACAAATCTGCAGCTTATCTAGACAACATTACCTTTTGGCATCTATGCACATTTGGCCCGGCCTAAACAAAATAGCTTTACAAATCTCCATTGAACCTTTTCGATTTTGGCTTTATTTGGCCCCATGTGGTTAAACGTTTGAGACTAAGACACTGAATTTAAGTACTGAATATCTTGAAGTTCCGTTATAACAGAAAACAATAATTTAACCAGTCCTCGACTGTGATAGAAATCAGGGAGCAACTTATATGACAGGAACAGATAGTACCAATAGGATGGAGGAGAATAATTCTTTTTAAAATAGAAAACATTCTTTTGAAACCGCAATGTTTTAATCTGTTGTTACTACTTTCAGTTTTCAAGACTTGTCCCAAGCGCTTAGTACAGTGCTCCGCACACAGTAAGCACTTAATGAATATGATTGAATGAAGGAATGAATGATGCCTTTAGACTGTGAGCCCACTCTTTTAATAATAATAATAATAATAATAATAATAATAATAATAATAATAATAATGATGGCATTTGTTAAGCGCTTACTATGTGCAAAGCACTGTTCTAAGCGCTGGGGGATACAATGTGATCAAGTTGTCCCACGTGGGGCTCACAGTCTTAACCCTCATTTTTACAGATGAGGGAACTGAGGCTCAGAGAAGTTAAGTGACTTGCCCAAGGTCACACAGCAGACTTGTGGTGGAGCTGGAATTCGAACCCACGACTTCTGACTCCAAAGCCCGTGCTCTTTCCACTGAGCCACACTGCTTTCAGACTGTGAGCCCACTGTTGTGTAGGGACTGTCTCTATATGTTGCCAACTTGTACTTCCCAAGCGCTTAGTACAGTGCTCTGCACACAGTAAGCGCTCAATAAATACGATTGATGATGATGATGATGCCAGATTTAGGATGGAGAATGATTTTTTTCCCCCAAAATGCGGTTGGTTTCACCTACTTGTATTAAAGCCCCCATGACTTCTACCTTTCTTGGCACTGTGCAAAATTAACAACTGTATCACTCCGTTCTGGGAAGTCAATAGGCTTTATAATAATAATGATGATGATGGTCTTTGTTAAGCGCTTACTCTGTGCGAAACACTGTTCCCAGCCCTCGAGTTGCCTTGAAAATGAGCCATCCCTTCACTCCCTTCCTACATTAATCTCCGTTTTGAGAGTACGGAGGGTTGAAGAAAAAGAAGCATTTCTTAGCCGCCCATCAGAATGTCCTGTAGCCAAAAGCCATTCCTTCTCTGGAAGATCCCATTAATCCTCAAGGGATTACCAGGAGAGGAAAACTGGAGAAGCAGGGTGGCTCAATGGAAAGAGCCCGGGCTTTGGAGTCAGAGGTCATGGGTTCAAATCCCGGCTGCGCCAATTGTCAGCTGTGTGACTTTGGGCAAATCACTTCACTTCTCTGTGCCTCAGTCACCTCACCTGTCAAATGGGGCTGAAGACTGTGAAGCCCCCTCAGAACCCGGGCTTTGAAGTCAGAAGTCATGGGTTCAAATCCTGGCTGTGCCAACTGTCAGCTGGGTGACTTTGGGCAAGTCACTCCACTTCTCTATGCCAAATGTGATGCCAATTTGTACTTCCCAAGCGCTTAGTACAGTGCTCTGCACATAGTAAGCGCTCAATAAATACGATTGATTGATTGATTGATTCTCTGTGCCTCAGTCACCTCATCTGTCAAATGGGGCTGAAGACTGTGAGGCCCCCCCAGAACTCGGGCTTTGAAGTCAGAAGTCATGGGTTCAAATCCCAGCTGTGCCAACTGTCAGCTGGGTGACTTTGGGCACATCACTTCACTTCTCTATGCCTCAGTCACCTCATCTGTCAAATGGGGCTGAAGACTGTGAAGCCCCTGTGAGCCTGGGCTTTGAAGTCAGAGGTCATGGGTTCAAATCCCAGTTGCACCAATTGTCAGCTGTGTGACTTTGGGCAAGTCACTTCACTTCTCTGTGCCTCAGTCACCTCATCTGTCAAATGGGGCTGAAGACTGTGAAGCCCCCCCAGAACCCGGGTTTTGGAGTCAGAGGTCATGGGTTCAAATCCCGGCTGCGCCAATTGTCAGCTGTGGGACTTTGGGCAAGTCACTTCACTTCTCTGTGCCTCAGTCACCTCATCTGTCAAATGGTTATTTGTACATATTTATTCTATTTATTTTATTTTGTTAATATGTTTTGTTTTGTTGTCTGTCTCCCCCTTCTAGACTGTGAGCCCGCTGCTGGGTAGGGCCCGTCTCTAGATGGTGCCAACTTGGACTTCCCAAGTGCTTAGTACAGTGCTCTGCACACAGTAAGCGCTCAAAGTACTATTGAATGAATGAATGAACGTGAGCCCCCCGAGCCGGGGCTTTGAAGTCAGAGGTCATGGGTTCAAATCCTGGCTGCGCCAACCGTCAGCTGGGTGACTTTGGGCCAGTCGCTTAGCTCCTCTGCGCCTCAGTCACCTCATCTGTCAAATAAAGACTGTGAGTCGCACGTGGCGCGGCCTGATCACCTTGTAACCTCCCCAGAGCTTAGAGCCTAGTAAGCGCTTAATCAGTCAATTAATCAGTTGTATTTATTGAGTGCTTACTGTGTGCAGAGCACAGTACTAAGCGCTTGGGAAGTCCAAGTTGGCAACATATAGAGACATTCCCTACCCAACAGTGGGCTCACAGTCTATAAGGGGGAGACGGAGAACAAAACCAAACATACTAACAAAATAAAATAAATAGAACAGATATGTAAAAGTAAAATAGAGTAATAAATATGTACAAACATATATACATATATACAGGTGCTGTGGGGAGGGGAAGGAGGTAAGATGATGGGGATGGAGAAGGGGGCGCAGGGGAGAGGAAGGAAGGGGCTCAATCTGGAAAGGCAATCAATCAATCATATTTATTGAGCGCTTATTAATAATAATAATAATAATAATGGCATTTATTAAGCGCTTACTATGTGCAAAGCACTGTTCTAAGCACAGGGGAGGTTACAAGGTGATCAGGTTGTCCCACGGGGGGCTCACAGTCTTAATCCCCATTTTACAGATGAGGTAACTGAGGCCCAGAGAAGTTAAGTGATTTGCCCAAAGTCACACAGCTGACAGTTGGCGGAGCTGGGATTTGAACCCATGACCTCTGACTCCAAAGCCCCTGCTCTTTCCCACTGAGCCACGCTGCTTTATTGTGTGCAGAGCACCGTACTAAGCACTTGGGAAGTCCAAGTTGGCAATATATAGAGACAGTCCCTACCCAACAGTGGGCTCACAGTCTAGAAGGGGGAGACGGAGAACAAAACCAAACATACTAACAAAATAAAATAAATAGAACAGATATGTAAAAGTAAAATAAATAGAGTAATAAATATGTACAAACATATATACGGGTGCTGTGGGGAAGGGAAGGAGGTAAGATGAGGAGGATGGAGAGGGGGACGAGGGGGAGAGGAAGGAAGGGGCTCAGTCTGGAAAGGCAACCAATCAATCGTATTTATTGAGCGCTTACTGTGTGCAGAGCACTGTACTAAGCGCTTGGGAAGTCCAAGTTGGCAACATATAGAGACAGTCCCTACCCAACAGCGGGCTCCCAGTCTAGAAGGGGGAGACGGAGAACAAAACCAAACATACTAACGAAATAAAATAAATAGAACAGATATGTAAAAGTAAAATAAATAGAGTACTAAATATGTACAAACATATATACGGGTGCTGTGGGGAAGCGAAGGAGGTAAGATGAGGAGGATGGAGGGGGGATGAGGGGGAGAGGAAGGAAGGGGCTCAGTCTGGAAAGGCAACCAATCAATCGTATTTATTGAGCGCTTACTGTGTGCAGAGCACTGTACTAAGCGCTTGGGAAGTCCAAGTTGGCAACATCTAGAGACAGTCCCTACCCAACAGCGGGCTCACAGTCTAGAAGGGGGAGACGGACGACAAAACCAAACATACTAACAAAATAAAATAAATAGAACAGATATGTAAAAGTAAAATAAATAGAGTACTAAATATGTACAAACATATATACATATATACGGGGTGCTGTGGGGAAGGGAAGGAGGTAAGATGAGGAGGATGGAGAGGGGGATGAGGGGGAGAGGAAGGAAGGGGCTCAGTCTGGAAAGGCAATCAATCAATCGTATGTATTGAGCGCTTACTGTGTGCAGAGCACTGTACTAAGCGCTTGGGAAGTCCAAGTTGGCAACATATAGAGATGGTCCCTACCCAACAGCGGGCTCACAGTCTAGAAGGGGGAGACGGACAACAAAACCAAACATACTAACAAAATAAAATAAATAGAACAGATATGTAAAAGTAAAATAGATAGAGTACTAAATATGTAGAAACATATATACGGGTGCTGTGGGGAAGCAAAGGAGGTAAGATGAGGAGGATGGAGAGGGGGATGAGGGGGAGAGGAAGGAAGGGGCTCAGTCTGGAAAGGCAACCAATCAATAGTATTTACTGAGCGCTTACTGTGTGCAGAGCACTGTACTAAGCACTAAGCGCTTGGGAAGTCCAAGTTGGCAACATATAGAGATGGTCCCTACCCAACAGCGGGCTCACAGTCTAGAAGGGGGAGATGGACAACAAAACCAAACATACTAACAAAATAAAATAAATAGAACAGATATGTACAAGTAAGATAAATAGAGTACTAAATATGTACAAACATATATACGGGTGCTGTGGGGAAGGGAAGGAGGTAAGATGAGGGGGAGACGAAGGAAGGGGTTCAGTCTGGAAAGGCAACCAATCAATCGTATTTATTGAGCGCTTACTGTGTGCAGAGCACTGTACTAAGCGCTTGGGAAGTCCAAGTTGGCAACATCTAGAGACAGTCCCTACCCAACAGCGGGCTCACAGTCTAGAAGGGGGAGACGGACGACAAAACCAAACATACTAACAAAATAAAATAAATAGAACAGATATGTAAAAGTAAAATAAATACAGTAATAAATATGTAGAAACATATATACGGGTGCTGTGGGGAAGGGAAGGAGGTAAGATGAGGGGGATGAGGTGGAGAGGAAGGAAGGGGCTCAGTCTGGGAAGGCCTCCTGGAGGAGGTGAGCTCTCAGTAGGGCCTTGAAGGCCATTATTATCATTAATCTCTTTCTGGTCGCATCCAAAGGAATGTTTCTGTCAGGTGCAGAGAGGAAGATGGCTTTTTCCCCCTCCGGGCCCCTGATTTTTCCTCAGTGGCACCTGGGCAGGTGGTCGGGGGACGCGGCTTGGAGGGGGCGGCCTGGGGGGGGGGGGGGAAAGATGGCTTTTTTTCCCGAGGGGGGGGAGGAAGGAGGTTCCCCCGCGGTCCCCGAGCGTCGTAGCGGACGCCCCCCCCAACCCCGGGCCCCCTTTTTCGGTCCCTCCAAGATGGTAGGAGAGTTGTCGTTTGCCCGGGCCCGGGCTGAGGCGGCTGGTGTTATGTCGCCGGAGTGCCTGTAGTGGTGCTGTGGGAGGCTGAGGGCTCCGCTCGAGCCGCCCCAGCAGCCCCGCCACGGCGGACGGAGCCTCCAGTCACCGATTTCCCCTCCAGAACCGGCCATCCCGGGACCGCTCGGGAGTTCCCCCGATTAAAGGATGATCCTGGCGGCCCTCGGCTGACGGCGGCAGCGGAGGAGGAGGAGGAGGAGGACGGCGGCGAGGAGGGCGGCGTTGTTGTTGGCGGCGGCGGCGGCGGCGGCGGCGGACGGGCGGTAGGGCCTCGTCGTCGTCGTCGTCGTCTTTGGGCAGCCCTGGCCCGGAGCCCCCGGCCCCGTGACCCGCCGGCGAGGCCGAGGGCACAGGGGGGACGACGACGGAGGACAAGAAGCGGCCGCCCGGTGAGCAGCGCGGCGGGCCCCGGCCGCGGCCTCGGCCTGCCGTAGCGCGCGGGGCCGGGCCGGGCCGGCGGGCGGCGGGACGCGAGGCCGGGGATCGGGCGGGGCGCCGCGGGCCGCACTAGGCCGCGGCCCTCTCCCGCGGCCAGGCTTTCCCCCCATTATGTTGGGGTCCCCCCGAGGCGCCCGTTGAAACTCTCTTTCCCCTCCTGCGATGGGGACGGGTAACGCCCCATGTTGGGGCAGGACCGGCTCTGTGTGGACTTCCACAAGCGCTTAGTACAGTGCCCCGCACCTCGGGAGCGCTCAATAAATACGACTGAGTGAGTGAGTGAGGGAACCTCCCCACAGGCCCCACCCCAGGCCCGGGGCCAGGGGGGTCCCCGAAGCCCCCGCCCCAAAAGGTTGGGGGGATTCATTCATTCATTCATCATTCATTCATCCCTTCCAGCCTATTTAGTGAGCGCTTACCGTGTGCGGGGCGCCGGACTAAGCGCTTGGGAAGTCCAAGCCTCCCCCTTTTAGACTGTAAGCCCACTGTCGGGTAGGGACTATCTCTATAGGTTGTCAACTTGGACTTCCCAAGCGCTTAGTACAGTGCCCCGCACCTCGGGAGCGCTCAATAAATACGAGTGAGTGAGTGAGTGAACCTCCCCACAGGCCCCACCCCAGGCCCGGGGCCAGGGGGGTCCCCGAAGCCCCCGCCCCAAAAAGCTGGGGGGGTGGGGGGATGCATTCATTCATTCATCAATCATTCATTCATCCCTTCCAGCCTATTTAGTGAGCGCTTACCGTGTGCGGGGCACCGGACTAAGCGCTTGGGAAGTCCAAGTCTTCCCCTTTTAGACTGTGAGCCCACTGTTGGGTAGGGACCGTCTCTATATGTTGCCAACTTGGACTTCCCAAGCGCCTAGTACAGTGCTCTGCACGCAGTAAGCGCTCAATAAATACGATTATTGATGATGATGATGATGATGATGATGAGAAGGGGCGAGTTGTCGGAGGATGACCCGGGCGGTGGGCGCCCACCCCTCACCGACGCGTTTGCAGACTTAAAAATGGCCTTTCCTCCCCCCTTTGGGCAGCCCGCAACCTGAACGCTCTGTTCAGTCATTCGGTCGTATTTATTGAGCGCCTACTGCGCGCTGAGCACTGTACTAAGCGCTTGGGAAGTCCAAGTTGGCAACAGATAGAGACGGTCCCTACCCAACGGCGGGCTCACAGGCTAGAAGGGGGAGAGGGGCAGGGGCCACCTCGGCCCCAACTGCACGATCCTTATGTGGCCAACTTGGACTTCCCAAGCGCTTAGTACAGTGCTGTGCACACCGTAAGCGCCCAATAAATACGATTGAATAGATGAATGAGTGAAAGGGGGGCCTAGCCCACCCTGGAGTCCCGGGAGAGTCAAGGGGAAACCCACCTTTCACTACAAAAAGTAGGAATCGGGATGGGGTGGGGGGAGGAAGGGTCACCCGCTTTTAAAGCCTCTTTATTCGCCCCCACTGCATCCCAGTTTTCATCCCAAATCAGACTGTGAGCCCGCTGTCGGGTAGGGACCGTCTCTATATGTTGCCAACTGGTACTTCACAAGCGCTTAGTACAGTGCTCTGCACACAGTAAGCGCTCAATAAATACGATTGAATGAATGAAGATAATAATAATGATGGTATTTGAGCACTTACTATGCGCGAAGCACTGTCTTGAACGCTGATAATAATGGCATTTGTTAAGTGCTTACTATGCGCGAAGCACTGTCTTGAACGCTGATAATAATGGCATTTGTTAAGCGCTTACTATGCGCGAAGCACTGTTCTGAATAATGGCATTTGTTAAGCGCCTGCTATGCGTGAAGCACTGTTCTGAACGCTGATAATGCATTTGTTAAGCGCTTACTATACGCGAAGCACTGTTCTGAACGCTGATAATAATGGCATTTGTTAAGCGCTAACTATGCGCGAAGCACTGTTCTAAGCGCTGGTAATAATGGCATTTGTTAAGCGCTTACTGTGCACGAAGCACTGTTCTAAGCGCTGATAATGGCATCTGTTAAGCGCTTACTATGCGCGAAGCACTGTTCTGAACGCTGAAAATAATGGCATTTGTTAAGCGCTTACTATGCGCGAAGCACTGTTCTAAGCGCTGATAATAATGGCATTTGTTAAGCGCTTACTATGTGCCAAGCACTGTTCTAAGCGCTGGGGAGGATGGGTTCAAATCCCTGCCCTGCCACTTGTCAGCTGTGTGACAAGTTAAGCAAGTCGCTTAACTTCTCTGTGCCTCAGTTACCTCATCTGTAAAATGGGGATTAAGACTTTCACTTGTACATATTTACTATTCTATTTTATTTTGTTAATACGTTTTGTCTTATTGTCTGTCTCCCCCTTCTAGACTGTGATCCCATTGTTGGGTAGGGACCGTCTCTATATGTTGCCAATTTGTACTTCCCAGGCTCTTAGTACAGTGCTGTGCACACAGTAAGCGCTCAATAAGTACGATTGAATGAGTGAATGACCGTGAGCCCCAGCATGGGACAACCTGATCACCTTGTATCCCCCCCAGCATTTAGAACGGTGCTTTGCACATAGTAAGCACTTAACAAATACCATTATTATTATTATTATTATTATCAGGTTGTCCCATGTGTGGCTCACAGTCTTAGTCCCTGTTTTACAGATGAGGTAATTGAGGCACAGAGAATAATAATAATAATAATAATGATGGCATTTATTAAGCCCTTACTATGTGCACAGCACTATTCTAAGAGCTGGAAGTTGTGACTTGCCCAAAGTCACACAGCTGACACTTGGCAGAGTGGGGATTTGAACCCAAGACCTCTGCCTCCCAAGCCCGTGCGCTTTCCACTGAACTATGCTTCTTTTATCCAACACTAGGCCAAAAAAAAAAAAAGGAAACGCGCAGGAAAACCACCAGGTAGATGTCAGGTGGAATAACTGCCCTCCTGTGAAAGGGGTCAAAAAGAAGGATTTAGAAAACCAAATTCGATCTAGGTGAGGTGCTGAGGTTCGGATCGGTGGGTGGCTTTTTTATTTTCATTTTGAATTGCCTTCTGGACTTTCAGTAATTAGATTGGGACAAATCTCGGTGCCCCGGAACCTCGAAGGATTTTAGAAGGGGAGATGTTTCACTTCCATCCATGGTCATCCGCTTTGCAGCGGGGAAAATATTTTCCTGGAGTCACTTACTTCATAGTACAGTTCGCGTGTGTGTTTCTGTCCCGGGTGGGTATGGTTTCGCCATGTGTGACTTATCTTTCATGCCTTCCTTCTTCCTTTCTTCCGTATTGGTAAATTTAGGGCAGTGTGTCGCTCACATACACGTGTCCTGCCCTGTACCAAATACCGGCAGAGTATTTTACAGATTGACAATTTATCCTCCGGAGAGCTATAATGTAGCCAGAAGCTGGCACCTGAAAAACTATGGTGAAAGCTCTAACTTTTGCTGAGTTCACTTATAACCGGCTTGTAATAAGCCTTTTTAAAAATGAAATACGTGTATTTTCGCAAGGGGGGGGGGATAAAAGGACTTTGCCGTCCAGCCGAGTGACACTCAACCTTTTTCATTCTCCTTCTAATATCCCTTTTGAATTTGGAGGGAGCGAGGAATTATTTGCTTGACGGAAAGGTAAACTACGTTTATTTTCTGTAAGTCTTTTCTATGCAGAATTGGAGTTGCTCGATTTTAATGACATGGAATTATCCATCCTTGTAGAAAAGGTGATAACTGTGTTAAGTTATACTTGGGCAGTTCAATTTTAAATGATACAAGATGGAGCTGAAAACTCAGTCGTTTCTCCTACCTCTAATTAATTTTCACATCTTGTCTCCCCCAGTAGATGGTAAGCTACCCGAGGGCGAGGGATCATGTCCATTGTAGTCTCCCAAGGCTTAGTGCTGTGCCCTACACACAGTAAGTGATTTGTGCCTCAGTTACCTCATCTGTAAAATGGGGATTAAGACTGTGAGCCCCATGTGGGACAGGGACTGTGTCCAACCTGATTAGTTTGTATCTACCCCAGCACTAAGGACAGTGCCTGGCCCATAGGAAGCACTTAAATACTATTGTTATTTATTTTATTATTCTACCCCCTTGAAGAAAGCACATAGTAAGAGCTCAGTGTGTGTCATTGATTGATTGATTGAAAGAGTTTTGCTGCTTGGAGACTTTGAAGGCCATTTTTGTTCATTTGCTTTCTGAGAATTTTTTCATGCATAAGTACACATGGGTCTACCTACCTAGATGAAATCAAGTCCAAGCATTTTTTTCCTGGCCCCCTGTTTACTTTATGATTTTAATCTAGTTCGGTTGTATCCAGTTTTCTTTCAAATATCTGTAGGGATTAATGATGATAATGATGGTATTTGTTAAGCGCTTACCATGGCCCGGCACTGTACTAAACGCCCGGGTGGTTACAAGCAAATCGAGACGGACACCGTCCTTGCCCCATGAGGTGCTCACAGTCTCGATCCCCATTTTACAGATGAGGTAATCAATCAATCGTATTTATTGAGCGCTTACTGTGTGCAGAGCACTAAGTTACTAAGGTAACTGAGGGACAGAGAGGTGAAGCGACTCTCCCAGGGTCACATAGCAGACAAGTGGCAGAGCCAGCATTAGAACCCATGATCTTCCGACTCCCAGGCCTGTGCTCTCTATCTGCTATGCCACGGTTGTTCATTTACTCACAGGAAAAAAAAAGTCAAAATGAATTTGAAATGAAATTATAGAGCTGCAAAACCAACCTTGGGTAAATTTCAGTTTGTCTTGTATGCTCCCTTTACAGTATTACATTTTCGATTTTGATACTTGTTTTCATACTGAAGCGTGTTCCTGATTGTCCTTTAAAAACTTGAAATCTTAGAGCCGGAAGGAATCATTCGTTCATTCATTCAGTCGTATTTATTGAGCGCTTACTGTGTGCAGAGCACTGTGCTAAGTGCCTGGGAAGTACAAGTCGGCAACAAGTAGAGACGGTCCTTACCCAGCAACGGGCTCACAGTCTAGAAGAGGGAGACAGACAACAAAACCAAACATGTAGACAGGTGTCAAAATCGTCAGAACAAATAGAATTAAAGCTATATGCACATCATTAAAATAAATAGAATAGTAAATATGTACAAGTAAAATAGAGTAATAAATCTGTACAAATATATACAAGTGCAGTGTAGCTCAGTGGAAATCAATCAATCGTATTTATTGAGCGCTTGAAAGAACCCGGGCTTTGGAGTCAGAGGTCATCGGTTCAAATCCCGGCTCTGCCACTTCATCATCATCAATCGTATTTATTGAGCGCTTACTATGTGCAGAGCACTGTACTAAGCGCTTGGGAAGTACAAATTGGCAACATATAGAGACAGTCCCTACCCAACAGTGGGCTCACAGTCTAGAAGGGGGAGACAGAGAACAAAACCAAACATACTAACAAAATAAAATAAATAGAATAGATATGTACAAATAAAATAAATAAATAAATAAATAGAGTAGTAAATATGTACAAACATATATACATATATACAGGTGCTGTGGGGAAGGGAAGGAGGTAAGATGGGGGGGATGGAGAGGGGGACGAGGGGGAGAGGAAGGAAGGGGCTCAGTCTGGGAAGGCCTCCTGGAGGAGGTGAGCTCTCAGCAGGGCCTTTAAGGGAGGAGGAGAGCTAGCTTGGCGGATGGGCAGAGGGAGGGCATTCCAGGCCCGGGGGATGATGTGGGCTGGGGGTCGATGGTGTGACTTTGGGCAAGTCACTTCACTTCTCTGGGCTTCAGTTACCTCATCTGTAAAATGGGGATTAATACTATGAGCCCCACGTGGGACAACCTGATCACCTTGTAACCTCCCCAGTGCTTGGAACAGTGCTTTGCACATAGTAAGCGCTTAATAAATGTCATTAAAAAAAGTGCCAAGGGGAGGGGAAGGAAGTAGGGTGAGGGGGATGGGGAGGAGGAGAGGAAAAAGGGGGCTCAGTCTGGGAAGGCCTCCTGGAGGAGGTGAGTTCTCAGTAGGGCTTTGAAGGGAGGAAGAGGAAGGGAGGTGGATGTGTTGATGGAGGGCATTCCAGGCCAGGGGAAGGATGTGGTCCGGGGGTCGACGGCGGGACAGGCGAGAATGAGGTACAGTGAGGAGGTTAGCAGCGGCAGAGAAGTGGACGGTGCGGGGTGGGCTGGAGAAGGAGAGAAGGGAGGTGAGGTAGGAGGGGGTGAGGGGATGGACAGCCTTCCTGAGAGATGATTTGGTCCAGGCCCCTGCCTGTAGGCTGGTGAGTGACTAGACAGTTCAGCACCAGTGACTGCCTAGTCGTTTCTGAAAGCTCTCTTGGATAGGGTGTTGTGATGTTTTAATATCCAGATATTTTTCCTTCCGACCAGATGTGCTTCTGAGTTAATTTTCAATGCATCTCCTCTTGTTAAACCCTCTGTGGGGGCCATTAAAAAAATCTTCCCAATTCTGCAAGGCAGGCGTTAAACTTTCCCACCCGGAGGCTAAGCAACCTCCGTGGAAAGAGCCCGGGCTTTGGAGTCAGAGGTCGTGGGTTCAAATCCCTGCTCCGCCACTTGTCAGCTGTGTGACTTTGGGCAAGTCACTTAACTTCTCTGCGCCTCAGTTACCTCATCTGTAAAATGGGGATTAAGACTGTGAGCCCCCCGTGGGACAACCTGATCACCTTACATCTCTCCAGCGCTTAGAACAGTGCTTTGCACATAGTAAGCGCTTAACAAATACCATCATTATTATTATTCCTCCGCACCGTCTTCTGAGGACCCGTCTGCCATCCCTTTCATCATTTCTGTTGCTGGTCTCTGGGTCCTTTCGTTTCTTCATATCCATTTTTTTTTGTGAAGCAGCGTGGCTCAGAGGAAAGAGCATGGGCTTGGGAGTCGGAGGTCATGGGTTCTAATCCCAGCTCCGCCACTTGTCAGCTGTGTGACTTTGGGCAAGTCCCTTAACTTCTCTGTGCCTCAGTTCCCTCACCTGGAAAATTGGGATTAAAACTGTGAGGCCCATATGGGACAACCTGATTACCTTGTATCCCCCCAGCGCTTAGAACAGTGCTTGGCACATAGTGAGGTGCTTAACATGCCATTATTATTATTATTAATCATTAATAATAATCATTATTATTAATAATCATTAATAATAATAATCGTTATTATTATTGTTATTATTTTAAAGTGCAGGGCCCCAAACTGGACCCAGGGCGCTAGCAAAGATCCGACCAATGGCGAGTGTGACGGAAGGATTACTTCCTGGCACTTGCAACATATTCCCATGAATACATCCCAGGACCATGTTGGCTTTTTAAATAACGGCTCTGCATTGCTGACTCATTCAGCTTCTGGTCGATTGTGATCCCCCAGGTCTTTTCTGCTGGGGAACTTTGTGTGTGATTTTTTGAGGGGGGACAAACTGAAATTCTTAAGCCCAAAACAGCAGCTCCAAGAAAAAAAAGTTTCTCAGATCAGCGATATCTATTTAAAGACTAATTAATTCCTGTATTTAAGTGGCTTTGGAGATGCCATTTTCTGTTCTGACCTATGACATCTCTACTACGAGGCCTTCCCAGACTTAGCCCCACTTTTCCTCATCTCCCGCTCCCTTCTGTATCACCGTGACTTGTTCCCTTTGCTCTCCCCCCCCTCCCCACAGCACTTATACTAATAATAATAATAATAATAATAATAATAATAATGGCAACTATTAAGTACTTACTATGTGCAAAGCACTATTCTAAGCATTGAGGGGGTACAAGGTAATCAGGTTGTCCCACAGGGGGGCTCACAGGGTTCATCCCCATTTTAAAGATGAGGGAACTGAGGCCCGGAGAAGTGAAGTGTCTTGCCCAAAGTCATACAGCTGACAATTGGTGGAGCCGGGATTTGAACCCATGACCTCTGACTCCAAAGCCTGGGTTCTTTCCATAGAGCCACACTGCTTCTTCATTATGCATATATCTGTAATTTTAGTTATTTATATTGATGTCTGTGTATTTGTATTGATGTCTGTTTCCCCCTCCTCTAGACTGTGAGCTCGTTGTGGACAGGGATTGTCTCTCTCTATTGCTGTATTGTACTTTCCCAAGAGCTTAGTACAGTGCTCTGCACACCGTAAGGGCTCAATAAGTACAACTGAGTGAATGAATGAATACGATTGAATGAATGGTAAGCTACAGTCCCTTACATGAAGGATTCCTTGAAGATTTGATACGAATTTTGATTCTTTTCCCGGGTCACCAGTATTGTTTAATACTTATCGAATACCTAGAGAGGACGTTATTTGTGCTGACTGATAAATCGGGTGATCAGGGCGGTTGATGTTAGTGCTAATGCCCCACCCTGAAAGTTTGGAAGCTGCAAAAAGGGGGGTGGAGAGGGCAGAACGATCAACAAAAATAACTGCTAAAATTTCTGGGGAGTCTCCGGTATTTCTCAAAGCCAAATAGAATCTAGGTTAAAACAAAGTGACCACGAGAACCAGTATACACCGATCAGTGGAGTAGAGTAAGTGTTTTTTTTTTCATCCTTGCATTTTTCAATCAATCAATCAATCAATCAATCAGTGATGGTAGTGGTGGTAGTGGTAGTAGTAGTAGTTAGTATACATTGTGGGCAGGGGATGTGTCTGCCAATTCTGTTGGACTCTTCTAATCGCTTAGTACAGTGCTCTGCACATAGTAAGCCTTCAATAAATACAATTGATTGATTGGGAGAATGCTTGAGGGCTAATTTAAAAGTCATGTTCCCTGTTTTCCAAGAACCATGGTCTGATGGCAGAAGGCAGACTGACGTACCGTGATAAACTATAATAAAAAAGAACACGAGGCTACATATAAATATGAAAAAATTGGTGAAATTGATCAGTAACGGATAAAGAGATGGGTAAGAGTGTGGAGATGATGACTGGAATGTTGCAGGGATTGGTCAGGGAATACTTCATAGGGGAGGTGGCTTTTTAAAGGGGATTTGACGGTGGGGACGAAGATGATTTGAATTCTCAGTCTTTCCTGCCATTCTTTACTTTCCCATTCCTGCCATCAGTCACACCACCATACTCTAAACTGTAAGCTTGTGGCTTGGTGACAGTCATTTAGTACAGTGCTCTGCACACAGTAAGCGCTCAATAAATACGATTGATGATGATGATGCCTCTCCCCCGCCCCCATGTAGACTGTAAGATCGTTGTGGGCAGGGAATATGTCTGTTTATTGTTGCGTTGTATGCTCCCAAGTGCTTAGTTGTATGCACCCTGTAAGCGCTCAATAAATCTGATTGATTGAATGAATGGAGAACACTATACTGTGCACTTTAGAGGCCACAGTAGGATTAGTAATAATCTCTGCCCTCCGGGAGTTTACAATCTTGTAGGAAAGACAGACATCAAATTAAATTACAGGTAGGGGGAAACAATTGAATGTAAAGATACGGACATAAGTGCTACTGGACGCGGGAGACTGTGAACATCCTACTGCCAGGGTGTTACAGAAGTGCTCTTCAGCAATTCTGAGTGATATTGGGTGGGGAGATGAGAGATTAATCAGGGGAGGCCTCTTGGGAGAGAGATATTTTCAGAAAGACTTTGAGGAAGGGGAGAGCAGCGGTCTGTGGATGTGTGAAGGCCCTGGGAGTTCCAGGTAGAGGAAAGGGTCGAACAATGGAATTAATCGGTAAGTCCATCAGTAGTATTCATTGAGCACCTCCTGTGTGTGGGGTGTTTATTAAGCGCTTAGGAAAGTACAGTATAAAAGGGTTTGTAGACTTGATCCCTTCCCACAAGGAACTTAAGTGTAAAATAGTAAATAAATAAATCTTACATACGAGAAAAATAAATAAAACAGGTGGAGGAAGAAGGAAAAGGGAATGTCTGCGTGAGTTAGCGCTTAAGTAATCGAGCGTGAAAGGCATGTGCCCTAAATCAGAAGGGAAGTTGGAAGTAAGTACACAAATGTTAAGGAGGTGCTGAAGTGGCTTTTGGGATATAATCAATCAATCAGTGGCATTTATTGAACACTTACTGTATGCAGGGCACTGTACGGGTGGGGGGCATGGTGTGTCATTTTTTCCCCCCCTCTCTGTCTTTTGCCTCCCCCTGCTCTGGAGGTCACGAAATCCCACCAGTTCTTCCTCTGTGCTATTGCACGGGGCAACCCTTTCCTCTCCAGCTGTACTTCCTCTAGAGCGGTCCCAGCTTTCACCACCTCCCGTTTGGAGCACCGCAATAAATTCCTGACTGGTCACCTTGTCCGAAGGCCCTCCCCATCTTTCCCAATTGCAGTTGGATGTCTCCTCTCCAGAAAACACTGCTCAGAGCACATTAGTCACCTCAAAAACCCCCAGTGCCTGTCCATTTCTACTTGCATAAAACCCAAACTCTTAAATATTGGCTTCAAGGCTCTGTATTACATATCCTCTCTCTACATTTCAGTTCTGCTCTTCGCTGCTCCCAGGCTAACCTTCTAAATGTATCTCACAAGCAAATCTCTCACCTCCAAGCCATTGCTTTCGTTTTTGCCCCGGCTGGGAATTTCCTCCCTGTTCAAATCTGCCAGACCAGATCTCTCCCCACCTTTAAAGCCTACTACAAATTTACCTCTTCCCAGAGGCAGTCTAAATCTGTTTAGGTAATTGTCCGCTTAGTTTTTTCATTTTTCCCTTTTCTGCCTCGTGTATGTTTAGGAATTTTTGCCTTGCCCCGGTAGACATCATGGTATTTATTTAGCATCAAAGTTGTAAGGAACATGAACCCAGCTCTGCCGGGGGGTGGGGGGATCCTCGGGTGAGAATTAGATCGGCAGGGTTCCTGGCCCTCTAGGGACTCACATTCTAAGAATAAGGTGGGGAGGGGTTTGACGACAGGCACGGTTAAAAAGATAATGCAATATAAATACTAAAGCAGCATTAAAGACAAAGCTCAGAGTCCAACAAGTCTGGTAGTAAAGGGGAGCGGGAGGGGCCTCCCAGCCCCACTGCTCACGGCGTCCAGAGTCCGATCACAACCAGACTGAGCCCCCTTTTTCCCAGACTGAGCCCCCTTTTTCCCAGACTGAGTTCCCTTTTTCCTAGACTGAGCCCCCTTTTTCCTCACCTCCTCCCCATCCCCCCGGCCCTACCTCCTTCCCCTCCCCACAGCACCTGTATATATGTTAGTACAGATTTTTTACTTTACTTATTTTACTTGTACATATTTACTATTCTACTTATTCTGGTACTGATGTGCACCTAGGTTTATTTCTGTTTATTCTGATGACACCTGTCCACATGTTGTGTTTTGTTGTCTGTCTCCCCCTTCTAGACTGTGAGCCCGTTGTTGGGTAGGGACCGTCTCTATATGTTGCCAACTTGTACTTCCCAAGTGCTTAGTACAGTGTTCTGCACACAGTAAGCGCTCAATAAGTACGACTGAATGAATGAATGAATGAACCAGAGTCATCCCGATATTTAAAATTCACGAGGCCTCAAATTGCCTCAGTTGAGAGCCCTCGTAGCCCTGCATCACAGGGCATGTTGGGAACCAGGGCCCTGGGCGGCTTGGTTGGCAGGGTACCGGGCGTTCCCGATATTCTCTACTCATGCTTTTATACACGCCCATACCTCCCCTATCCTACCCTCCCTTGACCCCACGGCTCCCTCCAGTTATCGCCCCATCTCCCGCCAACTGTTCCTGTCCAAAATCCTTGAGTGAGCTGTCTACACCCACTGCCTCAAGTTCCTCTCCTCCAGTTCTCTCCTGGACCCCCTACAATCTGGCTTCCGTCCCCTTCACTCCACAGAACCCGCCCTCTCAAAGGTCACCGGTGATCTCCTCCCTGCCAAATCCAACGGCCTCTACTCCATCCTAATCCTCCTCGACCTTTCACCTGCCTCTGACGGTGTCAGCCACTCCCTTCGCCTGAAAACATTATTCAACATCAACTTCACCGACGCCGTCCTCTCCTGGTTCTCCTCTTACTTCTCTGGCTGCTCATTCTCAGTCTCTTTCACAGGCTCCTCCTCTGCCTCCCATCCCCTTACTGTGGGGGTCCCTCAAGGTTAAGTTCTGGTCCCATTTTTTATCTCCATCTACACCCACTCCTTTGGAAACTCATTTGCTCACACGGCTTCATCTTTGACCTCTGTGACACCCAAATCTTCATCTCCAGCCCTGATCTCTCCCTCTCTTCAGTCTCGCATTTCTTCCTGCCTTCAAGTCATCTCTACTTGGATGCCCTTCCGTCACCTCAAACTTAATATGGCTAAACTAAACTGCTTATCTTCCCACCCAAACCCTGTCTTCCTCCTGACTTTCCCATCGCTGTTGACAGCACCACCATCCTTCCTGTCTCACAAGCCCGTAACCTTGACATTATCCTTGCCTTCTCTCTCTCGTTTCACCCACATATTCAAGCCATCACTGAATCCTGTCAGTTCTACCTTCACAACATCGCCAAAATCCGCCCTTTCCACTCCATCAGAACTGCTACCATATTAATGCAAGCACTTCTCCTATCTCGCCTTGATTATTGTATCAGTCTCCTCGCTGACCTCCCTGCCTCCCGTCTCTCCCCACTCTAGTCCGTACTCCATTCTGCTGCCCAGATCATTTTCCTTCAGAAATGTTCAGACTCTGTTTCCCCACCCCTCAAGAAAGTCCAGGGGT
The DNA here is from genome assembly GCF_015852505.1 of Tachyglossus aculeatus. Classification (NCBI taxonomy): domain Eukaryota; kingdom Metazoa; phylum Chordata; class Mammalia; order Monotremata; family Tachyglossidae; genus Tachyglossus; species Tachyglossus aculeatus. The sequence goes on along the minus strand of NC_052072.1, from coordinate 11,404,458 downwards.
TGCCTATCCACCTCCATATCAAACAAAAACTCCTCATCATTGGCTTTAAAGCACTTAATCAGTTTGCCCCCTTGTACCTCACCTGGCTACTTTCCTACAGCCCAGCCCACACGCTTTGTTCCTCTAATGCCAACCTTCTTACCGTACCTCCATCTCATCTATCTCGCCACTGACCCCTCACCCACATCCTACCTCTGGCCTGGAACACCCTCCCTCCTCATGTGAGACTGATAATTGCTCTCCCTCACTTCAAATCCTTATTAAGGGCACGTCTCCTCCAAGAAGCCTTCCCTGACTAAACCTTCCTCTCCTCCAACCCCTTTCCGCATCCACCTGACTTGCCTCCTTCATTCATCCTCCCTCCCATCCCCACAGCACATATGTATAGATCTGTATATCTCTGTAATTTAATTTATGTATATTAATATATATCTCCCCCTCTAGACTGTGAGCTCGCTGTGGACAGGGAATGTGTCTGTAGTTATAGTGCACTCTCCCAAGCACTTAGTTCTTTTGCACACAGTAAGCCTCAATGAAGACTACTGATTGAATGAATGAATGAACTCTCTAGACTGTAAACTCCTTCTGGGCAGGGGTTGTGTTTACTAACTCTGTTACATTGTAATAATCCATGTGGTATTTAAGTGCTTACTATGTGCCAGGCATTCTACTAAGTGCTGGGGTAGATACAAGCAAATCGGGTTGGACACAGTCCCTCTCCCATATGAGGCCCACAGTCTTAATCCCCATTTTACAAATGAAGTCACTGAGGCACGGAGAAGTTAAATGATTTGCTCAGGGTCACACAGCGGACGAGTGGTGGAGCTGGGATTAGAACCCAGGTCCTTCCGACTCCCGGGCCTTTACTTTATCCATTAGGCCATGCTGCTTCTCATTTTGTGCTCTCCCAAGTGCCCAGAATAGTGCTGTGGACACAATAAACATGCAATAAATACCATCAATTGGATTGATTGATTCAAACTTTTGAGCAGAGCACCGTACTAAGTGTTTGGGGGAGTATAATGCAATATGTGAAGGCAGAAACAGGCCCCTCCCACAACAACCTTATGGTCTAGAAGGGGAGACGGATATTAATATAAATAATTCTGATGGATTGTTTTGCTTGGCAATCTGGTGGAAACATTTCCCTGTCAGTCAAGGGCATTTACTGAGTGTTTACTGCTTGCAGAGCACCGTACTGAGCTCTCTATTCATTCAATCTTATTTATTGAGCACTTACTATGTGCAGAGCACTGTACTGAGCGCTTGGAAAGTACAATTTGGCAACAGAGACAATCTCTACCGAACAACGGCCTCACAGTCTAGAAGGGGGGGAGACAGACAATGAAACAAAACAAGTAGACAGGCATCAATAGCATCAAAATAGATAAATAGAATTATAGATATATACACCTCATTAATAAAATAAATAGAATAATAAATATACGTATGTGCACAAATGCTGTTGCGGGGGAGGGGGATAGAGCAGAGGGAGGGACTGGGGCGATGGGGAGTGGAGGAGGAGCAGAGGAAAAGGGGACTCAGTCCAGGAAGGCCTCCTGGAGGAGGTGAGCTTTCAGTAGGGCTTTGAAGGGGGGAAGAGAGCGAGCTTGGCGGATGTGCGGAGGGAGGACATTCCAGGCCAGGGGGAGGACGTGGACCGGGGGTCGACGGTGGGACAGGCGAGAACGAGGCCTAACGGTGAGGAGATTAGCGGCAGAGGAGCGGAGGGTGCATGGTGGGCTGGAGAAGGAGAGAAGGGAGGGGAGGTAGGAGGGGGCGAGGGGATGGAGAGCTTTGAAGCCAAGGGTGAGGAGTTTTTGAGTCATACGAAGGTTGATAGGCAACCACTGGAGATTTTTGAGGAGGGGGGGGTGGGTGACATTGTACCCTCCCAAGCACTTAGTACAGTGCTCTGCACACAATAAGAACTCAGTAAATACGACTAACTGACTGACTCTTGGGGGAGTATAATATTATAAAGTCGGTAGATAGGGGCCCTGCCCTCAAGCGGTTTACAATGAAGTCGGAGTACAGACCCAAGTGCGTAGGCAATGCTGAAGAGAGGGCAAATAGAGTGGGGAAATCAATCAGTCAATCAATCAATCAATTGTATTTTTTTGAGCACTTACTGTGCTCAGAGTGCTGTGGTATGCATTTGGGAGAGCACAGTAGAAGAGTTGGTAGACATGCTGATGAGGAGTTAGTCATATTTCTTGGAGGAAATATGATTTTAGTAGGGCTTTGAAGTCGGGGAATGTGGTGATCTGTTGGGTGTGAAGCGCGAGGGTGTTCCAGACCCGAGGGCGGATGGGGGTGAGGGCTCAGCAGCAAGAGAGACCAGATCACGTACAGCGGGTAGGTTGGCATTAGAAAAGCAAAGTGTGCGGGCTGGGCTTTTTGGGGAGATTAGAGAGGTTAGGTAGGAGGGGGAATGTAACCACCCTGAAGGGAAGCGACCACAACTTCTGCTTTTGTTGCAGGCTCCTAAATGCCCTGTACAGTGCTCTGTTTGCCATAGGCATGCAACCAGCGCTTAGTACAGTACCTGGCACATAATAAGTGCTAACAAATACCATAAAAAAACCTGCTGCTGCTGCTGATGACAATTTTTAGCAGAGTGGAGGAGTTGAAGATGTTCTAGGCAACGGTGATGGAGTGGGGACGTTTGAGAAGCAGCGTGGCTCAGTGGAAAGAACCCGGGCTTTGGAGTCAGAGGTCATGGGTTTAAATCCCGGCTCCGTCACTTGTCAGCTATGTGACTTTGGGCAAGTCACTTAACTTCTCTGGGCCTCAGTTACCTCATCTGTAAAATGGGGATTAAGACTGTGAGCCCCCCGTGGGACAACCTCATCACCTTGTGACCTCCCCTATGTGCTTTGCACATAGTAAGCACTTAATAAATGCCATCATCATCATCAATCGTATTTATTGAGCACTTACTGTGTGCAGAGCACTGTACTAAGCGCTTGGGAAGTACAAATTGGCAACATATAGAGACAGTCCCTACCCAACAGTGGGCTCACAGTCGAAAATGCCATCATTATTATTGTTATTATTATTATTATTATTGTTGAGAGCAGGGATACTCTGCTACTTCCCGTCTCCCTAAGTCTTTTAATATGTCTCCCCCTTATAGACTGTAAGCTCCTTGTAGGCAGAGGTTGCATCCACCAACTCTGTTTTACTTTCCCAAATGTACAGTACAGTGCTGGGCACACTGTAAGTGCTTAATAAATACCATTCATTGATTGCTTGATAATGCTTGTGTGAGAGGATTGAAGAGCACTAGTTAGGATATATATAGAGAAAAAGCATATAGGTAAGAGGAGAGCCTTGGAGCTTATAGGCCCTATTGATGAATGCTGGGGAGAAGCCATTGGAGAATTTTGAGGATGGGAACAGTGTGTCTCAGATGACCATTTTAGCTAGGTGATACATCGCCTGCGGAGAGGATAAACTGTGGAAGAGAGGCTGGAGGCCGTGGAGCTGGTAGGGAATCTGTTTCTTTCAGCAGCCCATGTGGGAGGTGATAAGGCCAAGTAAGGGTAGAGAAGAAAAGGTGGAACTTTGACATATCGTGAGGGAGAAGTAATAGGGCTCGAGGCAAACCGAATGTGGGAAGTTGGTCTGAGAAAAGAACCAAGGGGATACTGAGCTTGGGAGATGGGGGTGACGATGGCGTTGCCCAAAATTCTAGGAAAGTTAGGAGATGGTGAGGATTTAGGAAGGAAGTTTTGCCAGTATGTCCCAAAGGTAAGAGGAAATGCACATTTGTCAAATCGATCAATGGTATTTGTTGAGCATTTACCATGATGTGTAGAGCACTGTAGAGCGAGTGCTTGGAAGAGTTCGTTCTCGCCTGTCCCGCCATCGACCCCCGGCCCACGTCATCCCCCGGGCCCGGAATGCCCTCCCTCTGCCCATCCGCCAAGCTAGCTCTCTTCCTCCCTTCAAGGCCCTACTGAGAGCTCACCTCCTCCAGGAGGCCTTCCCAGACTGAGCCCCTGAGCTCCATCCCCCCATCTTTCCTCCTTCCCTTCCCCACAGCACCTGTATATATGTATATATGTTTGTACATATTTTTTACTCTATTTATTTATTTATTTTACCTGTACATATCTATTCTATTTATTTTATTTTGTTAGTATGTTTGGTTTTGTTCTCTGTCTCCCCCTTTTAGACTGTGAGCCCACTGTTGGGTAGGGACTGTCTCTATATGTTGCCAACTTGTACCTCTTAAGTGCTTAGTACAGTGCTTTACACAGTAAGCACTCAATAAATACGATTGATTGATTAAGAGTACAACACAACAGAATTAGCAGACAAGTTCCTCGCCCATAACGAGCTAACAGTCTAGAGAAGAGGAGGAAATGTCAGTGCTGGAGATGTAGTTTTGAGAATCATTGCCCTGTGGTGATATTCTAAACCATAGGAGCTGCTGCTGGGTCTCTGTAAGGATGCTTTCTACTTGGAACACATTTTTCCCAGACTTTAGGTTAGAGGATGCTGATTTCAGGTTACAGTATTTTTTATTTCGTGATAAAATCACCTCACCCGTAGCAGCGTCGTTGCAGCAAATCCTGAAAATGGCATGTGCGACTTTTGACAAGTAAGATTCATTCATTCATTCATTCAATTGTATTTATTGAGCGCTTACTGTGTCCAGAGCACTGTACTAAGTGCTTGGAAAGTACAATTAGGCAACAGATAGAGACAATCCCTACCCAACAACGGGCTCACAGTCTAGAACGGGTGACAAACAACAAAACAAAACAAGTAGACAGGCATCAATGCCATCAAAATAGATAAATAGAATTATGGCTATATACACACCATTAATAAAATAAATAAAATAATAAATATGTACAAATATACACGAGTGCTGTGGGGAGGGGAAGGGGGAGTAGGGGGCTTAGGGAGGGAGGAGGGGTGATGGGGAGGGGAGGAGGAGCAGAGGAAAAGGGGGGCTCAGTCTGGGAAGGCCTCCTGGAGGAGGTGAGCTCTCAGTAGGGCTGTGAAGAGGGGAAGAGAGCCAGTTTGGCGGATGTGTGGAGGGAGGGCATTCCAGGCCAGAGGTAGGAAGTGGGCAAGGGGTTGACGACGGGAGGAGGCACAGTGAGAAGGTTAGTGGCAGAGGAGCGGAGGATGCGGGCTGGGCTGTAGAAGGAGAGAAGGGAGGTGAGGTTGGAGGGGGCGAGGTGATGGACAGCCTTGAAGCCAAGAGTGAGGAGTTTTTGCTTCATGTGAAGGTTGACAGGCAACCACTGGAGATTTTTGAGGAGGGGAGTGACGTGCCCAGAGCTCTCTTCCTCCCTTCAAGGCCCTACTGAGAGCTCACCTCCTCCAGGAGGCCTTTCCAGACTGAGCCCCTTCCTTCCTCTCCCCCTCGTCCCCCTCTCCATCCCGCCATCTTACCTCCTTCCCTTCCCCACAGCACCTGTATATATGTATATATGTTTGTACATATTTGTTACCCTATTTATTTATCAATCAATCGTATCTATTGAGCGCTTACTGTGTGCAGAGCACTGTACTAAGCGCTTGGGAAGTACAAGCTGGCAACATATAGAGACAGTCCCTACCCAACACTGGGCTCACAGTGTAAAAGGGGGAGACAGAGAACAAAACCAAACATACTAACAAAATAAAATAAATAGAATAGATATGTACAAGTAAAATAAATAAATAAATAAATAGAGTAATAAATATGTACTAACATATATACATATATACAGGTGCTGTGGGGCGGGGAAGGAGGTAAGATGAGGGGATGGAGAGGGGGACGAGGGGGAGAGGAAGGAAGGGACTCAGTCTGGGAAGGCCTCCTGGAGGAGGTGAGCTCTCAGTAGGGACTTGAAGGGAGGAAGAGAGCTAGCTTGGCGGAGGGGCAGAGGGAGGGCATTCCAGGCCCGGGGGAGGACGTGGGCCGGGGGTCGATGGCGGGACAGGTGAGAACGAGGTACGGTGAGGAAATTAGCGGCGGAGGAGTGGAGGGTGCGGGCTGGGCTGGAGAAGGAGAGAAGGGAGGTGAGGTAGGAGGGGGCCAGGGGATGGACAGCCTTGAAGCCCAGGGTGAGGAGTCTCTGCCTGATGCGCAGATTGATTGGTAGCCACTGGAGATTTTTGAGGAGGGGAGTAATATGCCCAGAGCGTTTCTGGACAAAGATAATCCGGGCAGCAGCATGAAGTATGGATTGAAGTGGGGAGAGACACGAGGATGGGAGATCAGAGAGAAGGCTGATGCAGTAGTCCAGATGGGATAGGATGAGAGCTTGAACGAGCAGGGTAGCGGTTGGGATGGAGAGGAAAGGGCGGATCTTGGCAATGTGGCAAAATTTATCTTGTACGTATCTATTCTATTTATTTTATTTTGTTAGCATGTTTGGTTTTGTTCTCTGTCTCTCCCTTCTAGACTGTGAGCCCGCTGTTGGGTAGGGACTGTCTCTATGTGTTGCTGACTTGTACTTCCCAAGTGCTTAGTACAGTGCTCTGCACACAGTAAGCGCTCAATAAATACGATTGATTGATTGATTGATAGAAAGATAATCCGGGCAACAAAGTGAAGTGTAGACTGAAATGGATGACTTAAGTCACCTTAATACCTTTTAACTAATGCCGCAATGAAAGAAAAGCTGAGAAGTATAGCTACGGCTAATATGCAGATACCCCACACAGTACTTATCTTCTTTGGCTCTCCGTAAACTAATTTAGATACTCTTCACACTGAATTAAGATACTAATCTGTTTAATATCTCATTGTCTATAAATACATTGGGTTTCAGTTTATCCGAACACCCCCGACTCCCACCAAGAATAAACAACTGTGAACTCATTGGACTCACAGTGAGTTAGAAGAAAACCTGGGTAACGAATCATTGTGCACCAAGGAAACTGAAACATAACCAGAGATTTTCAGTTGCAACTTGGAACTGGATTCACCCTGGAGTCCCGTTATAAGATACTTTCCAAGAATGCGGTGGGAAACAAAGAAAGAGAAAACCAAATCAAGAACACGAGCGTATTCTTGGTGGGCATGTGGACCCCAACTGCAGACCTGATTGTAGGGTTAGTGGAGTTGTAGGGCCAGGAGCACAGGCCTGGGACTCAGAAAGTCATTCTAGCTCCTCCACTTGTCTGCTGTGTGACCATCACTTCACTTCACTTCTCTGGGTCTCAGTTACCTCACCTGTAAAATGGGGATTGAGACTGTGAGCCCCAGGTGGCTTGGATCCACCCCAGTGCTTAGTACAGTGCCTGGTACATAGTAATTACTTAACAAATGCCATAATAATAATAATTATTATTGTTATTATCCCACTTTCTGTATGGCTGGAAGGCTTGGACCCAGCGTAAATAATAATAAGAATAATTGGGGTATTTGTTAAGTGCTTGCTGTGTGGCGGGCACTGTACTAAGAGCTGGGGTAATAATAATAATAATCATAATGATGGCATTTATTAAGCGCTTACTATGTGCAAAGCACTGCTCTAAGCGCTGGGGAGGTTACAAGGTGATCAGGTTGCCCCGGGGGGGCTCACAGTCTTAATCCCCATTTTACAGATGAGGGAACTGAGGCGCAGAGAAGTTAAGTGACTCGCCCAAAGTCACACAGCTGACAATTGGCAGAGTTGGGATTTGAACCCACGTCCTTCTGACTCCAAAGCCCGTGCTCTTTCCACTGAGCCACGCTGCTTCTCAGTAATAATAATAATCATTATATTACTAATAATATAATTATTATCAGTAATAATAATAATGATGACACTTATTAAGCACTTACTATGTGCAAAGCACTGTTCTAAGCGCTGGGGAGGTTACAAGGTGATCAGGTTGCCCCGCGGGGGGCTCACAGTCTTAATCCCTATTTTACAGATGAGGCAACTGAGGCGCAGAGAAGTTAAGTGACTTGCCCAAAGTCACACAGCTGGCAATTGGCAGAGTTGGGATTTGAACCCACATCCTTCTGACTCCAAAGCCCGTGCTCTTTCCACTGAGCCACGCTGCTTCTCAGTAATAATAATAATCATTATAGTATTAGTAATATAATTATTATCAGTAATAATAATAATGATGACACTTATTAAGCACTTACTATGTGCAAAGCACTGTTCTAAGCGCTGGGGAGGTTACAGGGTGATCAGGTTGTCCCCCGGGGGGCTCACAGTCTTAATCTCCATTTTACAGATGAGGCAACTGAGGCGCAGAGAAGTTAAGTGACTTTTCCAAAGTCACACAGCTGACAATTGGAGATACCAAATAATCAGGTCCTCTGTGGGACTCAGAGTCTAAGTAGAAGGGAGAGCAGATATTCAATCCCCGTTTTGTAGAAGTGACTTGTCCAAGGTCACGCAGCGGACAAGCGGTGGAGCCGCTAGACTGAGCCCCTTCCTTCAGACTGAGCCTTCCTTCCTCTCCCCCTCGTCCCCCTCTCCATCCCCCCCATCTTACCTCCTTCCCTTCCCCACAGCACCTGTATATATGTATATATGTTTGTACAGATTTTTTACTCTATTTATTTATTTTATTTGTACATATCTATTCTATTTTATTTTGTTAGTATGTTTGGTTTTGTTCTCCGTCTCCCCCTTTTAGACTGTGAGCCCACTGTTGGGTAGGGACCGTCTCTAGATGTTGCCAATTTGTACTTCCCAAGAGCTTAGTACAGTGCTCTGCACATAGTAAGCGCTCAATAAATACGATTGATGATGATGATGATGAGCCGGAATTAGAACCCGGGTCCGCTTGTCCTATCCGGCTCCTCGGTCGGTTCTTCGGGAGCATCGCTTAGGTGCTCGACATCCAGTGGGAAGAAAGGGTCACAGGCACTGAAGTTCAGGCTTTGAAGTCCGTCCGCTCGCAGAGCTCGGTGGATAGGAGCTGAATGAAGACGAGTAGAAGCAGGGCTGCCCTGTCTGCTGATGGCCAGCCCGGCGAAAGCTGGAGATTCAAATGGGGAGGGCCGGGGAGAGAAGATTGATTGATGAGAAGATAATCTTCGAGGACACAATCATTGCCGTGGGGCAGCACAGCTGAGCGTTGGGAGCAAGCCCAAGGCGGCGTAGAGTGGGTTAAGAAAGGACAGGGCTCCCTGAGCAGGAACCTGGACAGGATCCAGAGATGGAGCCAAATGTGAAAACAGCTCCAGCCGCTGCAGGCAGCAAGAGGAGCAACATAGTAATCATCATCATCATCATCAATCGTATTTATTGAGCGCTTACTATGTGCAGAGCACTATCCTAAGCGCTTGGGAAGTACAAATTGGCAACATCTAGAGACGGTCCCTACCCAACAGTGGGCTCACAGTCTAAAAGGGGGAGACAGACAACAAAACCAAACATACTAACAAAATCAATCATCGATCAATCAATCAATCGTATTTATTGAGCGCTTACTATGTGCAGAGCACTGTACTAAGCGCTTGGGAAGTACAGATTGGCAACACATAGAGACAGTCCCTACCCAACAGTGGGCTCACAGTCTAAAAGGGGGAGACAGAGAACAGAACCAAACATACCAACAAAATAAAATAAATAGGATAGAAATGCACGAGCAAAATAAATAAATAAATAAGTAAATAAATAGAGTAATAAATATGTACAACCATATATACATATGTACAGGTGCTGTGGGGAAGGGAAGGAGGTAAGATGGGGGGATGGAGAGGGGGACGAGGGGGAGAGGAAGGAAGGGGCTCAGTGTGGGAAGGCCTCCTGGAGGAGGTGAGCTCTCAGCAGGGCCTTGAAGGGAGGAAGAGAGCGAGCTTGGCGGATGGGCAGAGGGAGAGCACTCCAGGCCCGGGGGAGGACGTGGGCCGGGGGTCGATGGCGGGACAGGCGAGAGCAAGGTACGGTGAGGAGATTAGCAAATAATAATAATAATAATAATAATAATAATAGCATTTGTTAAGCGCTTACTATGTGCAAAGCACTGTTCTAGGCGCTGGGGGGATACAAGGTGATCAGGTTGTCCCACGTGGGGCTCACAGTCATCATCCCCATTTTACAGATGAGGTGACTGAGGCGCCGAGAAGTTAAGTGACTTGCCCAAGGTCACACAGCAGACGTGGCAGAGCCGGGATTCGAACCCATGACCCCTGACTCCAAAGCCCGTGCTGTTTCCATTGAGCCACGCTGCTTCACTTAATAGAGTTGGTAGACACGTTCCCTGCCCGATACGAGTAATAATAATAGTGGTATTTGTTCAGCGCTTAGGATGTGCCAAGCACTGTTCTAAGCGCTGGGGTAATAATAATAATAATAATGATAATAATAATGATGGCATTTGTTAAGCACTTACTATGTGCAAAGCACTGTTCTAAGCGCTGGGGAGGTTACAAGGTGATCAGGTTGTCCCACGGGGGGCTCACAGTCTTAATCCCCATTTTCCCGATGAGGTAACAGGCACAGAGAAGTTAAGTGACTTGCCCAAAGTCACACAGCTGACAAGTGGCGGAGTCGGAATTCGAATCCACGACTTCTGACTCCCAAGCCCGTGCTCTTTCCACTGAGCCACGTTGCTTCTCTAGTGCGTGGCGTAGTGGATCAAGCACGGACGTGGGAGTCAGTAGGTCATGGGTTCGAATCCCGGCTCTGCCACGTGTCTGCTGTGTGACATTGGGCAAGTCACTTAACTTCTCTGGGCCTCAATTCTCTCATCTGGAAAATGGGGATTAAGACTGTGAGCCCCATGTTGGGCAGGGACTGTGTCCAACTTGATTACCTTGTATCTACCCTAGCGCTTAGAACAGTGCCTAGTACATAATAAGTGCTTAATAAATGCCATTATTACTATCGATGCTATGGATTCATTCATTCAATCATATTTATTGAGTGCTTGCTGTGTGCAGAGCACTGTACTAAGCACTTGGAAAGTACAATTTGGCAACAAATAGAGACAGTCCCTACCCAACAGTGGGCTCACAGTCTAGAAGCGGGGAGACAGACAACAAAACAAAACAAGTAGACAGGCATCAATAGCATCAATATAAATAAATAGAATTATAGATATATACACATCATTAATAAAATAAAAAGAATAGTAAATACGTGCATATATACACAAGTGCTGTGGGGTGGGGAGCGGGGTAGAGCAGAGGGAAGGAGTAAGGCTGACGGGGAGAGGAGGAGGGTCAGAGGCAAAGGGATAAATAAATACGATTGAATGAATACCTGTATATATGCATATATAATAATGATGGCATTTATTAAGCGCTTACTATGTGCAAAGCACTGTTCTAAGCGCTGGGGAGTTTACAAGGTGATCAGGTTGTCCCATGGGGGGCTCACAGTCTTAATCCCCATTTTACGGATGAGGGAACTGAGGCCCAGAGAAGTGAATATATGTTATATATATGTTTTATATATATATGTTTGTACATATTTATTACTCTATTTTATTTGTACATATTTATTCTATTGATTTTATTTTGTTACTATGTTTTGTTGTCTGTCTCCCCCTTCTAGACTGTGAGCCCACTGTTGGGTAGGGACCGTCTCTAGATGTTGCCGACTTGTACTTCCCAAGCGCTTAGTGCAGTGCTCTGCACACAGTAAGCGCTCAATAAATGCGATTGAATGAATGAATGAAAAGGGGAAGTCTGGGAAGCAGTCTGGGAAGGCTTCCTGGAAGAGGTGAGCTTTCATTGAGCCCTTACTGTGGGCAGAGCACTGCAGTAAGCGCTCGTACAACCCAAGAGTTGGTAGGCATGATCTCTGCCCACAAGGAACGTATATAATCTAGAGTAGGAATTTACAGCAACGACAAGGGACTGTATATGTGTGTGATGTTGTTGAGACTGACAATCTCACCCTGACTCTTGCAGACTTGCAGTCCTAGGTAAACTTCACCATCCTTGGCATGGTATATATGGTATACGCCATTGATACATATATGTATACACACACATATGTATGCTAATCTAAGTATATGTTAGTAGGGTTTGTTGTGTGTCTTCTAAAATGCACCATTTTTTGTTTGCCCGCACATAAAGGAATATACTGTGGATTGATCAAGGCAAGGAAAGTAGTCATTCGTTCATTCAATCATATTTATTGAGTGCTTACTGTGTGCAGAGCACTGTGCTAAGCGCTTGGGAAGTACTCCCCCTCTCCATCCCCCCATCTTACCTCCTTCCCTTCCCCACTGCACCTGTATATATGTATATATGTTTGTACATATTTGTTGCTCTATTTATTTATTTATTTATTTATCTATCTATTTATTTATTTATTTTACTTGTACATATCTATTCTATTTATTTTATTTTGTTAGTATGTTTGGTTTTGTTCTCTGTCTCTGTCTCGCCCTTTTAGACTGTGAGCCCACTGTTGGGTAGGGACTGTCTCTATATGTTGCCAACTTGTACTTCCCAAGCGCTTAGTACAGTGCTCTGCACACAGTAAGCACTCAATAAATACGATTGATGATGATGATGACAAGTTGGCAGCATACAGAGGCGGTCCCTACCCAACAACGGGCTCACAGTCTAGAAGAAAATAGTAACTCAGTTATCTATTTTACTCCAAGCCAGTGATGGTGGTGGTTAAGTTTGTGTAGCTAAGAAGTACAGTGCTCTGCACACGGTAAGCTCTCAATAAATACGGTTGAATAAATGAATATTTACATTTTTTTTGACATTTTGGGAAAAAAAACCAGTTGAACCTGCAAGCCATACAGCTGGTTAGAGGTGTTACATTATAATGTAGAATAGGAGGGTGAAGGTGCAGTGTTTACTAAATATTTTCCTAGAAGAGTGTTGAGCTGATTTCAGTTTTACAGATTTTTCTTTTCCATGTTTCTCATGGCCCTCTATCTGGTAAATTAAAGATGAGGTGATGGGAGGGAATACATGGTTTTAAAAGCCCTAGAAGACCACTGAACAGTAGACTTAAGCCAGCCAGTCGGTTGTATTTACTCCAGATCTCAAAGGCTCCTAGTTTGGTAAGCAATTATATAGTTGTTCCTGTGGTTCAAAATGTAGTCAATCAATCAGTGATATTTATTGAGCACTTACCGTGTGCAGAACACTGTAATAAACAATTGAGAGAGTACAGCGCTGCAGAGGTGGAAGAAGGAGCTTGGATTGTAGAGGGAAAGCAGACATTAAAATAAATTCAGGATGTGTACATAAACTGCCGTGGGGCTGAGGGTCCGGTGAATATCAAGTGTTTGAAGGGCTGGGTGACTCAGAAGGGAGAGGGAATAAGGGGAAATGAGGGATTGGAGGGGGTCAGGGAGAGAATTGGAGGAGAAGCGGTCATGGGCTCTGCCACTTGTCTGCTGTGTGACCTTGGGCAAGTCACGGCGCTCCTCTGAGCCTCAGTTCCGTCATCTGTAAAATGGGGACTGAGTCCGTGAGCCCCATGTGGGACAGGGCCGGTGTCCAACCTGATCTGCTTGTATCCACCTCAGCGCTTAGTACAGTGCCTGGAACATAGTAAGCGCTTAACAAATACTGCAATCAAGGCCCTACTGAGAGCTCACCTCCTCCAGGAGGCCTTCCCAGACTGAGCCCCTTCCTTCCTCTCCCCCTCCTCCCCCTCTCCATCCCCCCCATCTTACCTCCTTCCCTTCCCCACAGCACCTGTATATATGTATATATGTTTGTACATATTTGTTACTCTATTCATTTATTTATTTATTTATTTATTTTACTTGTACCTATCTGTTCTATTTATTTTATTTTGTTAGTATGTTTGGTTTTGTTCTCTGTCTCCCCCTTTTAGACTGTGAGCCCACTGTTGGGTAGGGACTGTCTCTATATGTTGCCAATTTGTACTTCCCAAGCGCTTAGTACAGTGCTCTGCACATAGTAAGCGCTCAATAAATATGATTAATAATAATAATAATAGACACATTTCCTGCCCAAAGGAGCGTATAGTCTAGAGGGAGGAGCTAACAGTCTAGAGAGGAGCTTGGAAGCAGCGTGACTTTGTGGGTGAAAGCATGGGCCTGGAAACCAGAGAGCCCGGGTTCTAATTTCAGCTCCGTCATTTTTCTTCTGTGTGACCTTGGAAGAGTCACTTCACTTCTGTACCTCAATTTCCTCAGTGATAAAATGGGAATCCGATACCTTCATTCAGTTCATTCATTCAGTCATATTTATTGAGCGCCTACTCTGTGCAAAGCACTGTAGGAAGTGCTTGGAAGAGTAGAGTATGGCAACAAATAGACACATTCCTGTCCACAGTGACCACAGTCTAGAGGGGGAGGCAGACATTAATATAAATAAGTAAATAAACAAATACATTACAGATGTTTGCAGATCTATACATATGTATACATATATATACATATGGGATGGGAGGGAGGAGGAGTGAAAGAGCAGCTGTCTTCCTTCAATGCCCTACTGAGAGCTCATCTCCTCCAAGAGGCCTTCCCAGACTGAACCCCCCACCCTACCTCCTTCCCCTCCCCACAGCACCTGTATATATGTTTGTACAGTTTTATTACTCTATTTATTTTACTTGTACATATTTACTATTCTATTTATTTTGTTAACGACATGCATCTAGCTTTACTTCTATTTATTCTGATGACTTGACACCTGTCCACATGTTTTGTTTTGTGGTCTGTCTCCCCCCTCTAGACTGTGAGCCTGTTGTTGGGTAGGGACCGTCTCTATATGTTGCCAACTTGGACTTCCCAAGCGCTTAGTACAGTGCTCTGCACACAGTGAGCGCTTAATAAATACCACTGAATGAATGAATGAATGAAAAGTAAGAGCGGCGCAGAAGGGAGAAGAGGAGAGCAGGGCCTCATCAGGGAAGACTTCCTGGAGGAGACGTGCCTTTGATAAGATTTTGGAATAGGGGAGAGCAATGATCTGTCGGATGTGAGGAGGAAAGGCATTCCAGGGCAGAGGTAGGATGTGGGCGAGAGGTCGGCGGCGAGACGGACGAAATTGAGGTACAGTGAGAAGGTGAGCGTTAGAGGAATGAAGTGTGCGGGCTGGGTTTTAGGAGAGTAGCGAGGTGAGATAGGAGGGGGCAAGGGGATTAAGTGCTTTAAAGCCGTTGGCGAGGAGTTTTTGTTTGATCCGGAGGTAGATGGGCAACCACTGGAGTTTCTCGAGGAGTGTGGAAACACGGTCCGAACGTTTTTGAAGGAAAATGATTCGGGCAGCAGAATGGAGTATGGACTGGAGTGGGGAGAGATGAGGCAGGGAGGTCAGCGAGGAGGCTGATACAATAAGGCGGGATAGGAGAAGTGCTTGCATTAATGTGTAAGCAGTTTGGGCAGAGAAGAAGGGGCGGATTTTGACCATGTTGTGAAGGTAGAACTGACAGGAGAACTGTTCTCCTTCCTACTTAGACTGTGAGACAGGGACTGTATTTGGCCTGATTAAGTTGGTTCTACCCCAGCGTTTACAACAGTACTCGACACATAGGCAACACTTCAATACCATAAAAAAATAAAATAAAGCTCAACAAGCCAAACGAAATGCCGGGCATCATCAAGATAGGTATAGAAAACAAAATGCACAGCTTTATTCCATCAGTTTTTAAGCACTTTTTGCGTGCAGAACACTATACTAAGTGTTTGGGAGAGTGCAGTATGAGAGTTGGTAGTCACGTTCCCTGCCCACAACTAACTTACAGTCTAGAGAGGACGATACATGTTAATATAAATAGAGTAATCACAGATACGTATCTAAGTGCTGTGGGCCTGAGGGAAGGGTGAATAAAGGGTGCAAATCCAAGTATAAGGGTGATGCAGAAGGGAGGGGGAGAAGAGGAAGGGAGGGCCTCGTTGGGGAAGGCTTCATGGAGGAGTTGTGCCTTCAGTAAGACTTTGAATCAATCAATCAGTCGTATTTATTGAGCGCTTACTGTGTGCAGAGCACTGTACTAAGCACTTGAAGGTGGGAGAGTCATTGTCTGTCGGATATGAAGCGGGAGGGAGTTTCAGGCCAAAGGCAGGATGTGAGTGAGGGGTCAGCAGCGAGGTAGACGAGATGGAGGTACAGTAAGTAGATTGGCATTAGTGGAGTGGAGTGTGCTAGCCGGGTCAGAGTAGGAGAGTAGCAAGGTGAGGTCGGAAGGGGCCGAGGCGACTGACTGCTTTAAAGCTGATGGCGAGGGGTTTCTGTTTGAGGCGGAGGTGGGAGGGCAACCACTGGAGTTTTTCCCCAGAGTTTGGGCTGGGCCCCCCTGAGTTAGTACCTGCGATTCCGGCTACCACATCTCAGGAAGGACATAGTAGAGTAGCTCCTCGCTGGGGAGGTTACAGAGTGATCAGGTTGTCCCACGGGGGGGTTCACAGTCTTAATCCCCATTTTACAGATGAGGTAACTGAGGCCCAGAGAAGTGAAGTGACTTGCCCAAAGTCACACAGCTGACAATTGGCGGAGCCGGGCTTTGAACCCATGACCTCCGCTTCATATCCGACAGACAATGACTCTCCCCTCCTTCAAGCGCTTAGTACAGTGCTCTGCACACAGTAAGCGCTCAATAAATACGATTGATTGATTCAAAGTCTTACTGAAGGCACAACTCCTCCAGGAAGCCTTCAGAGTAGAAAGTTCAGTAAACAGGAACCAAAATAATATTAATAATAATGATGACATTTATTAAGTGCTTACTATGTGCAGAGCACTGTTCTAATCGCTGGGGAGGTTACAGAGTGATCAGGTTGTCCCACGGGGGGGTTCACAGTCTTAATCCCCGTTTTATAGATGAGGTAACTGAGGCCCAGAGAAGTGAAGTGACTTGCCCAAAGTCACACAGCTGACAATTGGCGGAGCCGGGCCTTGAACCCATGACCTCTGACTTCAAAGCCCGTGCTCTTTCCACTGAGCCATGCTGCTTTTCAAAATCATCACAAGGGCAGAGAAACTTCCATACAAACATCGACTGAAAAAAATTAGCACTCCAAAATCTGGAATGGCGAAGGCTAGAAAAGAAGGAATCAATCAGTCATATTTATCGAGCGCTTACTCTGTGCAGACCAGCGTACTAAGCGCTTAGGAGAGTACAGTATAGCTATCTGTAGACACGTTCCCTGCCCACAGTGAGCTTCCGGTCTAGAGGAACTCTCTGAAGTTGTCAGAAACTGAAAAAGTAAGGACACGTTGAACTTGGAATTTCTCTTTACCAAATCCCTCAATACCAGAGTGAGGGGACCACTTACTGAATGTGGTAGGTTCAAAATTAGCAAAAGGAGCCAGTTTTATTCCCTCAGTGAGGATAAGCACAGGGCCTTACGCAGCTCGAAGATTATCAATGGGCTTTGGTCAAGTTTAACAGCTGGGCGGCCCTTAGTGGGTTTACGAGAGGCAAGTTTTGGAAGCTTCGGATGGAACATCTGATTACTCAAGACGGTTGAGAGAGATCCGTCTATTCATTATCCAAAGGGAAGGTTAGGAATGTCATGAAGAATGTGGATGGATGTAAGGAGGAAAACCACAGTTTCCCTCCAAGCATCTTTCTTTGCCACTCTCAGGCATTCATTCATTCATTCATTCAATCAGTCGTATTTATTGAGCGCATACTGTGCGCAGAGCACTGTACTAAGCATAGAATACTAGACCGGATAGACCTTTGGTATGACCAGTAATGGAACTTCTTGTCTTTTTTTGTCAATTAAACAAGACTCAGATATAATTCCTAGTTGTTTCCAACTCTAAAGACAGTCATTCAGGCACTTTTAAAACATCCACCTAGAGCACCCTTCCTTTCCGACTACACTTTTCCTCGAAAGACAAGGGGGAGAAGAGTGATCTGTCAATCAATCAATCAGTCACTCAATTCTATTTATTGAGTGCTTTCTGTGCGCAGAGCACTATACCAATTGCTCCGGAGGATACCATATCATCATCATCAATCGTATTTATTGAGCGCTTACTATGTGCAGAGCACTGTACTAAGCGCTTGGGAAGTACAAATTGGCAACATATAGAGACAGTCCCTACCCAACAGTGGGCTCACAGTCTAAAAGAGTGGGCTCACAGTCTACCATATAACAGAATTAGTGGACCTGTTCCCTGTCCACAGTGAGCTTATGGTCTAATATGGTAAAGGAAGCTTTCTAAATGGACTGATATAAAGATGGAAAGATTTTGAGATTGTAGAAGTCAAAACCGTAAGCTTTTCTCTAGACTGCAAGCTCCTTGTGGGCAGGGAACACGTCATCCGACTCTGTTATACCATACTCTCCCAAGAGCTTAGCACAGTGCTCTGCGCACAGTAAGCATTCAATAAATACCATGGATTGATTGATTGAAAGACTTTTCTGACAAAATGAGATTTAAGAAGGATTGAAAATGACAAAGGTCGCAAGAGGAAGGAGAAGTGCTGATCCAGATAGAGGGGCAATTTAGAAGAAAGTGACATTTTCTGGCCCCAGGAAGGAGCAGAAAATAGTAGAGAAGAGAACAGTGATCTAACCTTGGGAAGTAGAAGTAATGTGGCCTAACGAAAAGAGGACAGGAGTCAGAGGAGTCAGTCCAATCTCAGTTCCATCACTTGCCTGCTGTGCGACCTTGGGCAAGTCTCTTAACTTCTCTTTGTCGTAGTTTTCCCAACTGTAACATCCCAGACTGTGAGCCCCATGTGGGACAGGGACTCTGTCCAACCTGATTATCTTGTGTCTATCCCCAACTCAGAGTACAGTGCTCGGCACAGAGTAAGTGCTTAACAAATACCAAACAAAGACTATGAAGACATCAGAAGCTTTTTTATTTTTATTTTTTTGGTACTTGTTAAGCGCTTACTGTGTGCCAGGCACTGTACTAAGCACTGGGGTACATAGAAGCTAATCAAGTTGGACACAGCCCCTGTCCTACATGGGACTCACAGTCTTAATCCCCATTTTATAGATGAGTTAACTGAGACACAGAGACCTAAAGTGACTTGCCCAAGTTCACACAGCAGACAAGTGGCAGGGCCCGAATTAGAACCCAGGTCCTTCTGAATCCCAGGCTCATGCTCTATCCACTAGGCCATGCTTCTTTTAAGTTTATTAGGGGCAGAAGATAGAGGAGACTTCTTAAAGTTGCTGGAGGATAGAAATTATCAGTCAGTCAGTGGTATTTTTTGAGTGCCTGTTGTGTGTAGAGAATAGTACTAAGCGCTTGGGAGAGCACAATTCAACAGAAATGGTAGACATGTTCCCAGCCTACAATGAGCTGACAGCAGTGAGACAAATTTGCAGTGTAGTAACCACTGACTGACTTTTAATGCTACAGAAATTAGGGGAGGGTCAAAATAAGCACTCCTGGAGTTAGAAGGAAACTTCTGGGCTTTGCTCTTCACTCACCAGGAAACAATCTGAGGTAATGAATAATAATAATAATAATGGCATTTATTAAGCGCTTACTATGTGCAAAACACTGTTGTAAGTTCTGGGGAGGTTACAAGGTGATCAGGTTGTCCCACATGGGGCTCACAGTCTTAATCCCCATTTTACAGATGAGGTAACTGAGGCCCAGAGAAGTGAAGTGACTTGCCCAGTCACACAGCTGACAGTTGGCAGAGCCGGGATTTGAACCCATGACCTCTGACTCCAAAGCCTGTGCCCTTTCCACTGAGCCACGCTGCTTCTTATGCATGTGGCCATACTAATACTACTGCTACTACTAATAATAATGGTATTTGTAAAGCGCATATTGTGTGTCAAGCACTGTTCTAAGCGCTGAGGTAGATCCAACCTAATCAGGTTGGACAGTTCCTTTCCCACATGGGTTTTACAGTCTTAATCCCCATTTTACAGATGAGGGAACTGAGGTACAGGGAGGCAAAGGGATTTGCTCAAAGTCACACAAGCAGACAAGTGGTGGAGCTGGGATTAGAACCCAGGTCCTCAGATTCCCAGGCCCCTGCTCTATCCACTAGACCATGGTTTTAATTGAGCGCTTACTATGTGCTTTCTTGAGTGCCTTGATTTTTCTTGCTCCGCTTCAGGGAGGGGAATAATGGGTTGGATGCAGGAGGAGGGAGTCTCGATGCCATGAGCAGGGGCGTTTTGGTATGTACACTGTAATAATAATAATAATAATGATAATAATAATGATGGCATTTGTTAAGCATTTACTATGTGCAAAGCACTGTTCTAAGCGCTGGAGAGGTTACAAGGTTATCAGGTTGTCCCACGGGGGGCTCACAGTCTTCATCCCCATTTTCCAGATGAGGTAACTGAGGCCCAGAGAAGTGAAGTGACTTGCCCAGAGTCACACAGCTGACAAGTGGCAGAGCCGGGATTTGAACCCATGACCTCTGACTCCAGAGCCCGGGCTCTTTCCACTGAGCCACGCTGCTTTTTGTTTAGTCTCCTTCCACCTAACACTCAAGTTTAATGGAAGTATGTAAGAGTATTAACTGGGTTATAGCAATAATCGCACAAATCCTCTTCCTTCCACCGCCCTTCAGTCTGCCAGTGATTTAGCCCATCTTTCTGAGCATAGTATTTGTCAACTTACTGCTTTTTGCTGACCACTAGAAAGCTTTGTGAGGCTTAATTTTTTTCGAGTTACCATTCAAATGCAGCAGTTTTAAAGTGGAATCAGCACCACATCTATCTACAAATGCCGTTAAAGCATTTTACCGTTACTTGAAACATTTCTAAAATTGATGGTCACCATGGTTAAAATAGAGAAAGTAGGATTCCTTTCTTCCGTATTGTATTGAAAATCCAATCATTGCTACTGAGGGCAAGAATTGTTTTGAAATCACATCATCATCAACATAATAATAATAATAATAGTAATAATAATGATGGCATTTGTTAAGTGCTTACTATGTGCAGAGCACTGTTCTAAGCGCTGGGGGGGATACAAGGTGATCAAGTTGCCCCATGTGGGGCTCACAATCTTAATCCCCCATTTTACAGATGAGGTAACTGAGGCTCAGAGAAGTTAAGTGACTTGCCCAAGGTCACACAGCAGTCATGTGGTGGAGTCGGGATTCGAACCCATGACCTCTGACTCCAAAGCCCGTGCTCTTTCCACTGAGCCACGCTGCTTCTCTAAGTGGTATGTATTAAATGCTTACCGTGTGCCGAGCGCTGTACTAAACGCTTCGGAGAGTACAATACCATGGAGTTGACAGGATCATTCCCTGCATGTTTGCCGGCTGGCCAGGTATTGAATTCAGGTTCAAAGTCACCATTCATTATTTTGTGATGGAGCATTTTATATCTTCTGTCCCTTCACACAATATGTATTTATAGACCACCTCATGGTTGGATCTGAAAAAAGTCTTGTTAAAAGTCCCCAAATACAATTCTTGAAAGTAGCAGCAGCGTGGCTCAGTGGAAAGAGCCCGGGCTTTGGAGTCAGAGGTCATGGGTTCAAATCCCGGCTCCGCCACTTGTCAGCTGTGTGACTTTGGGCAAGTCACTTAACTTCTCTGTGCCTTAGTTACCTCATCTGTAAAATGGGGATTAAGACTGTGAGCACCCCGTGGGACAACCTGATCACCTTGTAGCCTCCCCAGCGCCTAGAACAGTGTTTTGCACATAGTAAGCGCTTAATAAATGCCATCATTATTATTATTATTACTAAAGGCAAGGTGTGTGCGTTTAGCGTGTCCAGTTAGAGACATTCCGAAACACGTAGCTGCTCATAGACTGTCCTCTTTCTTCATCTGTACAGAAGGGAAAACTTCTCGTCTGTATACTTCAAAATTGTAGTTGCAGGCTATATTTGAACGTTGCATATAAATCGAAGCCCCGATGAGTTAGTGGACCAGATTCCTTCAATTGCGTTGTTTTTCTTTCCACAAGGAGCTTCCAGTGGGAAATTCCTGATTGAAGGGACGAGCGTGGCCTCACGGATAGAGCACGGGCCCGAGAGGCAGAAGGACCTGAGTCCCAATCCTGGCTCTGCCACTTGTCTTCTGTGTGACCTTGGGCAAGTCACTTCATTTCTCTGGGCCTCAGTTCCCTTATCTGTAAAATGGGATTAAGACGGTGAGCCCGATGTGGGGCAGGGACTGTGTCCATCCTAATTAGCGTATATCCACTTGAGCTCTCAGAACAGTGCTCGACACCTAGTAAGCACTTAACAAATGTAATAATTATAATAATAATGTGGTTTGGAGCTTTCCAAGTCTGCGAGCTCAGCATGGGCTCCTTCCCCTCCCCACAGCACCTCTATATATGTATATATGTTTGTATGTATTTATTACTCTATTTTATTTGTACATATTTATTCTATTTATTTTATTTTGTTAATATGTTTTGTTTTGTTGTCTGTCTCCCCCTTCTAGACTGTGAGCCCACTGTTGGGTAGGGACCGTCTCTATATGTTGCCAACTTGTACTTCCCAAGCGCTTAGTACAGTGCTCTGCACACAGTAAGCGCTCAATAAATACGATTGAATGAATGAATGAATGAATGGGCAGGGAACGTATCTGTTATATTGTTGTGTTGTACTCTCCCAAGAGCTCAGTACAGTACCCTACGTGCAGTAGGCACTCAATAAATCCATTGGATTGATTAGTCAATTCTCCATAAAAGCAAATGAACCTAGCTTCAAGAGTCACATGGATTTTACAGTTGTTAAGAAATTCAGACTGCTTGGAAAAAAATCAGTTCTCATCTTCATCCACACTGGAGAGACATTCAAGAAATCTCACATCTGTAGACGTGGTATTATTGAGCATCTACTGCGGGCAATACATTACACTATACACTCGATAAAGTACCAGAGAAGTACGAGATACCTTCTCTACCCAAAAGGAGCTTATTATTTCAACGATGCTGGAAGCTAGATTGCAGTTAGTTGATGAAAAAAATGTTTGGTGAAGTTTTGTTTCGTGGTTTGCGTGGTTTATCGTAACTGATTTTTGAGCCGAAGAAAAATTGTCATGAGGGTTAGGTAGCTTGTTAGAAAAAGTGGCAGCATCCAGATCTAGGTCTAAATGGGATAATTTTTTTTTTTTTTAACATCTATCACGAGAGGCTAGATTCCGACCGTGTCCCGAGGTTGTATTCAAGGACTGAATTCAGTTCTTATGGCATTGCTGGTCTCTTTGGCAAACACATTCTGCTGATATGGATAATGGAGAACTAGAAAAATCTTTGTGCTACCACTAGGCCTCTACCTAGAGAGGGTTCAGGTATATTTAATTGGAAATTTTTTGCAAAAAGAAGAAAAAAAAGATTACTAAAGGCTCATTAGGAAGTGTCGGGAATTATAATTATAAAAAGAATAAAGGAGCTTTTGATGTTTATGAACCAGTTCTTTGGATATTCCACAGCAGCTTTTCAATTTTTTTTTGTTATAAAGACCTGTCACCGAGTTGGATGAAAATTAAGAGTGACAAAGTCTTTCATGGAATATTCTTGGCTTGGTTGATTCCTGTTGCACATAAAGTCCTCGGGACTGGATCTCCTGAAAACTCTGCGCAAGATTTGACCTTGGCAACGGCGACGAGGCCATCCCTTTCCGTTAATCCTCACGGTATAGAAAGGAGCCACTGTTTCCAGAGAGTGTCTTTTGCAAGGCTTGACTGATTAAAATGATCCAACTGAAGGTTTTCACAAACATGTTACCTTCCTCTGGTCAACAGTCGTCTAGTTCCTTAAAAGGCCTTGATCTCATTACTTAGTAAAGAACCTCCTCCCCACTCGAGGAAAGGTGAAGCTGAAGTTTTCTACCAGCTCTGTCGTACCATCTAGCTTTCGTCACCATTAACTCTTTCTTCTGGTATTTTCCTAGACGATCCACTCCGCCGTGATTCCGTGGTATTCCAGAAGAGTGCTGTCCTCGGGGCTGTCATTGCTATGGTACAGAAGATTTAAAATCAGGTCTGCCTAGAGGATGAGAACTCCGTCACGCAATTGCGGACTCGAATTGGTCTCACCCCATGTGGTTCACCGTCTGTGCGGTTTTGTTTTTTTCTGTTTGTTTCCAGCTGATGTTCACAAGGAATAGAGTCACGTGATGTATGAGGGGAAACACATACACTTCTCTGAGGTTGACAATAAGCCCTTGTGCTCCTACAGCCCCAAACTGTGCAAGCAGCGGCGACTCAACGGCTACGCCTTCTGCATCCGCCACGTTCTGGAGGACAAGACTGCTCCCTTCAAGCAATGTGAATATGTGGCCAAGTACAACAGCCAACGCTGCACCAACCCAATCCCCAAGTCGGAGGATCGGAGGTAAGCGCTTGTCCGCCGTGTGACCGTGGGCGCGTCACTTCACTTCTCCGGGCCTCGGTGTCCTCATCTGTAAAACGGGATTAAGCCGGTGAGCCCCATGCGGGACGTGGACGACGTCCAACCTGATGAGCTTGTAACTACCCCAGGGCTTAGTACTGCCTGGCACATAGTAAGCACTTAACGAATACCATTTTAAAAAAGGTTCAGATGGCTCTCGGGTATTAAGTGCGTACTTCAACGGCTTGAAGAGGAGCGGATTTCAATGGTGAGGGTTCAATTTTTATTTTAAATGGTGGGGGGGAATTTGAGATCTCGAGTGGCAGAATCCATAAATGGTGCCTGTTTATCATCAGTCATCATCATCATCAGTCGTATTTATTGAGCGCTTACTGTGTGCCGAGCACTGTACTAAGCGCTTGGGAAGTACAAATTGGCAACATATAGAGACAGTCCCTACCCAGCAGTGGGCTCACAGTCTAAAAGGGGGAGACAAAACCAAACATACTAACAAAATAAAATAAATAGAATAGGTATGTACAAGTAAAATAAATAAATAAATAAATAGAGTAATAATCTGTTTATCATCATCATTATTATTTATCACCCTTATTATCATTAATAACATAGTGATGACAGTAAAATAATAATGACAGTGATATTTACCAAGCACTGGGGTAAATAATCATAAGAATAATACTAGTACTTGCTAAGTGCTTACTGTGTGCCAAGTACTGTTCTAAGCACTGAGGTAGATACAAGCAAATCAGGTTGGACACAGTCTCTGCCCCATATGGAGCTCACAATCTTGATCCCCATTTTACAGATGAAGTAACTGAGGTCCAGAGACGTTGAGTGACTTGTCCAAGGTCACACGGCAGGCCTGTGGTGGAGCCGGGATTAGATCCCAGGTTCTTTTGACTCCCAGGACTGTGCTGTCTCCACTAAGCCACGCTGCAATCTAAATAGGTCGGATGCAATCCCTGACCCACATAGGGAGAATAGGCATGTTATTCCCATTTTACAGATGAAGAATCTGAAGTACCGAGAAGTTTGGTGACTTGCCAAGCAAGGTCACCGAGCAGGGGAATGATGAAGCTGGGAGTAGAACCCAGGTCTCCTGACCCCTAAGCCCTTACTCTTTCCACTAGGCCATTTTGAGACCTGTGCCACTACTGGGGGAGGAAAAAGTAGGAGTTGAAGAGATACTTATAAAAACATGTTTGATTTTTGATTGAGGGATGCCTTTGTCGTCAGAGGTTTATGTACAAGCAGAATGGCAAATGAGCTTTAACTGCTTGGAGTGGGTGTTTCCATGTGTAGAGCTGTCCGATAAAGACTGTCACCTGAAATTTCCACCATTTCTTTAACTGAGGAAAGCAAAGCCTAAACCATGTGGTCTGCACATAGTAAGCGCTCAATAAATACGATTGATGATGATGATGATGATGTGGTGTAATAAAGTTCAGTCACCAAGTGGTGGTCAAGAGTTTCCTCTGTGGCTGAAAGGTGGATATAGGGTCGATTTATCAGGTATCTCTGCAGCTTTGGAGATTTCGAGGAGCGCTTTAGAGCAAACATCAAAAGCAGTATTTTCGGACATTATTTCTCAACCCAGCCTCTCACCATTTTTAAACGGGAAAGATGAGCGACATGCCTGAGGTTCAGAACGTATCCTGTAGCGAGGGTTGCATTCTGCAAAACTTTTCATTAAGGAAATCTTGCATACCAAATGTATGCACTGTATGCTTTGTACTGTGTCGTGTTCACTTGATACTCCCCTTTTCTCGACCTCTGAGGATTGAGTTTCATCTTTTAGAGCGTAAATTTGCCCATAGTGCATGCCAGAGACGAGGCCCTTTAGAAAAAAGGTCCGTCAAGGGAATGTGTTTATAAAACAAGATTGTACAGGACCTGGGTGCTGGAAGAAAAGAACTGCGGGCCTCTGATCGCTCATATTCTTTGGTGAATTTCCATGTTGTTCTCTACTTGCTTCACTTGTTCCTCTGTCGTTTGAGGAGCAGTTGGCCCCACTGTAGATTATTGCCTGGTACACCTGGTTCTGTCAGAATTTGTGTTTTCACTCCCCGTTTGGCAAGATTGTTGTAAAGTAATTAGGGAACGGTAGTTTTGGCACTGCAAACCTGCGTAGCTAAAGCGAGCTGTGGTCCCAGAAGAAAGTCCCCGAGTGTAGCGTGGACACTGGGAATGCTCCGGTACATTATTATTATTATCATTATTAATTCATTCAGTCATATTTATTGAGCGCTTACTGTGTGCAGAGCACTGTAGTAAGCTCTTGGGAGAGAACAGTATAACAAGAAACAGACACATTCCCTGTCCACAACAGCTTACAGTCTAGAGGACGAGTTTACAGTGTAGAGTCCAGTACAGTCTAATAACACAGTCTAATGTTTAGAGCCTAATAATAATAATGGTATTTGATTCACACTTTGTGCCAAGCACAGTACTAAGCTCTGGGGTAGACGCAAACTAATCTGGTTGGACACAGTCCCTGTCTCACTGCTCACTGACATAAAGTTTTTTTTTCTTTGGGGTGTTTGCAAGAAGATGACATCTGCTTTTTTGAAGAACTGAGTGTCCTGCATTTCAGACCAAGAAGATATGTGCAAGTGAGGCAAAACTCACTTATTTTCCAAAAAAATGGCTGCTCCCTTGAGCAGAGCATTTCAAGCCGTAACTTAAATCCTCACTCACCAGTACTGTGCTTCAGGAGATGGCTTGAGATGGCAGAATAAACCTTCCTCAGCTGCTCCCCGCTCCGTATCCCATTCCTCCCTCGAAAGAGCAAATAAAAACTCTCGTTGCATGAAGGTCAGGGCCCCATTCACCTGCAGGAGTGGAAAGGATTGGAATTTAGAGTTGAAAAAGTTCAAGTGAACGTTCCCAGAACCGTTAGGGTACGCTCAACAGCAAGGTGTAAATTATAGGGCCAAGTGTGAAATAATTTGTGTAAAATGAAACCCCATAAAACTGCGTGTGGTGATTTGGGAGTAAGCTGCTTTGGAATTACTAATTAGCACTTCAGGCTTCAAATTACAATGCTGGAGAGCTAAGCGACTGCTTAGTGAACAAAGGAATCAATTTTTTATCTTAGGTGAGAGAGCACTCTACAGATTGCACTGAATATGCCCTGTAGAATTGGGTTTTTTTAGATTAGGAAGACGTCTCTCGTAACGATGGCCTTCCAAAGGTTAGAGGAGCAGAGATGAATTTCTTCCTTGAAGTCCCACTTTATACTTTACTAGCGGGATTGCCCATCCATCCATCAATCGGGGCTGTGTATTGAGTGCTTACTATGTGCAGAGCACTGTACTGAGCTCTTGGGAGAGTATAGTACAACAGAGTTGACAGACACGGTCCTTGCTCGTGGATCGCCTGTATCAGGAAGAAATATCCTGAAGAAGAAGGCCCAAGGAGGAAAGTGAAGAAGGACATGGGGGACCTAGGCAGCATTCACACACACACTTCACACACGCTTCAGTGGAAAGTGGAAAGGGCCCGGTCTTTGGAGTCAGAGGTCATGGGTTCAAATCCCGGCTCTGCCAATTGTCAGCTGTGTGACTTTGGGCAAGTCACTTAACTTCTCCAGGCCTCAGTTCCCTCATCTGTAAAATGGGGATGAAGACTGTGAGCCCCCCGAGGGACAACGTGATCACCTTGTATCCTCCCCAGCACTAGGAACAGTGCTTTGCACATAGTAAGCTCTTAACAAATGCCATTATTATTATTATTCTTATTATTACTTCACACACACTTGCTCCCCGAAGGTGGCATCTTGGCATGGAATGGTAGCTGCTGTGGATGGAAGCTAAAGAGTCAGTCAGTCGTATTGATCGAGTATGTACTGTGTAGAGCACTGTACTAAGCGCTCGGGAAGGTCTTATGCTGTCGAGTCGTTTCCGACCCATAGTTGCTCCGTGGACACATCTCTCCCAGAATGCCCTGTTCTCCACCTGCAGTCATTCTGGCAGTATATCCATAATTTTCTTGGTAAAAATACGGAAGCGGTTTACCATTGCCTTCTTCCGCGCAGTCAACTTGAGTCTCCGCCCTCGACTCTCTCCCGTGCTGCTGCTGCTGCTGCTGCCCAGCACAGGTGAGTTTCGACTCGCGGCAGGTTGCCTTCCACTCGCTAGCCACTGGCCAAGCTAGGAATGGAATGGGTAGGCCTCTGCCCGACTCTCCCCCCCGTAGACGAGACTGGTAGAGTACTGGAAACTCTCCAGGTGCCATCCTGAGAAGGGGCTTGGGAAAAACCCTCTCTTGACCCCACCTCACCTTCTAGTTATCGTCCCATATCCCTCCTACCATTCCTTTCCAAACTCCTTGAACGAGTTGTCTACACGCGCTGCCTAGAATTCCTCAACAACAACTCTCTCCTCGACCCCCTCCAGTCTGGCTTCCGTCCCCTTCATTCCACGGAAACTGCGCTCTCAAAGGTCACCAATGACCTCCTGCTTGCCAAATCCAACGGCTCATACTCTGTCCTAATCCTCCTCGACCTCTCAGCTTCCTTTGACACTGTGGACCACCCCCTTCTCCTCCACACGTTATCTGACCTTGGCTTCACAGACTCCGTCCTCTCCTGGTTCTCCTCTTATCTCTCCGGTCGTTCTTTCTCAGTCTCTTTTGCAGGCTCCTCCTCCCCCTCCCATCCTCTTACGGTGGGGGTTCCCCAAGGTTCAGTGCTTGGTCCCCTTCTGTTCTCAATCTACACTCACTCCCTTGGTGACCTCATTCGCTCCCACGGCTTCAACTATCATCTCTACGCTGATGACACCCAGATCTACATCTCTGCCCCTGCTCTCTCCCCCTCCCTCCAGGCTCGCATCTCCTCCTGCCTTCAGGACATCTCCATCTGGATGTCCGCCCGCCACCTAAAGCTCAACATGTCGAAGACTGAGCTCCTTGTCTTCCCTCCCAAACCTTGTCCTCTCCCTGACTTTCCCATCTCTGTTGACGGCACTACCATCCTTCCCGTCTCACAAGCCCGCAACCTTGGTGTCATCCTCGACTCCGCTCTCTCCTTCACCCCTCACATCCAAGCCGTCACCAAAACCTGCCGGTCTCAGCTCCGCAACATTGCCAAGATCCGCCCTTTCCTCTCCATCCAAACTGCTACCCTGCTCATTCAAGCTCTCATCCTATCCCGTCTGGACTACTGCACTAGCCTTCTCTCTGATCTCCCATCCTCGTGTCTCTCTCCACTTCAATCCATACTTCATGCTGCTGCCCGGATTATCTTTGTCCAGAAACGCTCTGGACATATTACTCCCCTCCTCAAAAACCTCCAATGGCTACCGATCAATCTGCGCATCAGGCAGAAACTCCTCACCCTGGGCTTCAAGGCTGTCCATCACCTCGCCCCCCTCCTACCTCACCTCCCTTCTCTCCTTCTACTGCCCAGCCCGCACCCCTCCGCTCCTCCACCACTAATCTCCTCACCGTACCTTGCTCTCGCCTGTCCCGCCATCGACCCCCGGCCCACGTCATCCCCCGGGCCTGGAATGCCCTCCCTCTGCCCATCCGCCAAGCTAGCTCTCTTCCTGCCTTCAAGGCCCTGCTGAGAGCTCACCTCCTCCAGCAGGCCTTCCCAGACTGAGCCCCTTCTTTCCTCTCCCCCTCGTCCCCCTCTCCATCCCCCCCGTCTTACCTCCTTCCCTTCCCCACAGCACCTGTATATATGTATATATGGTTGTACATATTTATTACTCTATTTATTTATTTATTTATTTTACTTGTACATTTCTATCCTACTTATTTTATTTTGTTGGTATGTTTGGTTCTGTTCTCTGTCTCCCCCTTTTAGACTGTGAGCCCACTGTTGGGTAGGGACTGTCTCTATGTGATGCCAATTTGTACTTCCCAAGCGCTTAGTACAGTGCTCTGCACATAGTAAGCGCTCAATAAATACGATTGATTGATTGATTGATTGATTGAGAGGCTTGGGAAGGTACACTATAACAATAGACACATTCTCTGCCCACAGTGAGCTTACAATCTGGAGGATGAGAAAGTAATAGAAATAAATCAAATTACAGATAAGTACAGAGGGATCGCCGGCCTCTGCTAAAACAACAACAGCGGCCTAAATTCCAGTTTTCACCTTCAGCGGGCAAGATGACGGCAGCAGTGGCAGTGCCATTTTCTGTCCTTCCTGTTCCCGCCACTCCCGGATTCTTGGGTCCTGGCAGAAGGGTCGACACCAGGGAGGGAGGTGGTGACCGTGGTGCTCACGTTAGCTGCAGATGGAGTTTTCATTTTCATCTGCCCTGCTGCTGCCTCTCTGTATCTTTCCTGAGCTCTTCAGAGGGCTCACATCTCCTGGGAAGTGGAGAGACAGCAAGGAGAAGCAGATAAGAATGGAAACTGGGTGCCGTCACCCTGACCATCTGGATCAGGAACCTCTTTCCATCATCCGTCTGGACACCGACGCAGGTCCGGGGGGTCAGTAACCCTAACACAACTTATTTATAAGCCACACAAAGACACAAAACCCACAGACGTGCTTTCTGTAGATAAGGTGAGTCAAAAGTACCCATACACTTCCTATAAAAAGTATTATTCAGGACATTCCTGCATAAAAATGCAAATGCATTACTTGTCGCAGGACATTGTGAAGGTCACCCAGGTCAGCCTAGGGATCAAAAGCCCCGTATACCAGTTTCAGTGTTTGTTGAAACATTGGTGCCAAAAACAAAGCAGCTTTATCATCTGCAGTTCGAGTGCTCAGGTCCTTTTGATTCCCTCTGTGTGATGTTGTCTTCAAATTCAGCATTGAATCATATACCAATGTTGGATTTCTCTCCTGGGGCCGTTGACTCTCTGGTGTCCTTATGAGAGAAGATGAGTTTAAAATGAGAGTCCAAATCTCCCCCAGTAATACCAAAGTTGTGTTCTGAAAACTAGTTTCCTCCTTTTAGGCAAGGATGGCAAGATCAAATAGGTCTGTCTTGAAGTCAGAACTTAGTACAGTGCTTCACACTTGGAAGGCGCTCAGGAAATAATCCCCATTGATGAACTGAGGATCATGATAACCCCCCTTGTGATTTAGCAAGTAATAATTCATAAATCTTTGCAAAATGGGACTGGCCCAAACCAGAGGTTCTAGGTCATTTTTGCATTAATCTGTTTTTCATTTCTAATAATAATTCTGATGTTTGTTCAGTGTTTCTTTCATGGCCACCACTGTCCTAAGCACTAGGGAAGATACAAGTTAATCAGGTGGCACACAGTCCCTGTTCCCTACAGAGCTCACATTCTATGGAGGAGAGAGAGAGCAGGTATCGAGCCCCCGTTTTGCAGATGAGGAAACTGAGGCACTGATAAATTGACTTTTTGTAAAGAAAAAAAGGTATTCGTTAAGCATTTACTAAATGCCAGATGCTGTACTAAGTGCTGGGGTATATGCAAGCTCATTAGGTTGGTCACAGTCTCTTTCTCACCTCAGTCTGGGATTAGAATCCAAGTCCTCTAACTCAGAGGCCCAGGCTCTTTCTACTGCTACGTCTCACCACTTCTCTTGATTTTCAGTGGTTCTCTCAAGCTTTCTTACAGATTCCAATAAATTTGAGTGTGAATTTACTATAAAACTAAGCAAATCCATGAGGAAATTTGTTTTGGAGCAGCCAGCGATTCCCAGCCAAATTCATGCAGTAACTTGCTAAAGCGCTTTTAAAATAATATTTAAGGAGGGCAACATGATACTTGCTTCACCACATCTGTTGACATATTTCATTTGAAGGACTAATGTATTCTGTAGGTAACTTGATATCTGAAGACATTGACGAAGTACTAGTATTGCTAATAATATTCATTTTAAAAATTTGCTTTCATCTGGACGAAAATCGTCCGTTGAATAGCATGATCAGTTCTGTTTTACCGGAGTCCTGGGCAAGCCTCTTGGTTTCCCTTGTCATAGATTAATGAAGCCAGATAAATGAAGCCTCAGGGTGGCAAACAAGCCACCGTGGCTCCCAGCCCTTTTCTGAGCTATCTTTTCTTTCATTCATGCATGCAATCATTCATTGAATTGTATTTACTGAGCACTTATTGTGGACAAAGCACTGTTCTCAGCGCTTGGGAGAGTACAGTGTAACAGTAAACAGACACATTCCCTGCCCACAACGAGCTTACACAATTAAAGAGGCGTATATATCTTTAAATATTACGAATTATTTATAATTTTGTCTGTCTCCCCCTCTAGGGTTTACGTAAGCTGGTTGTGAGCAGGGAACACGTCCACTAATTCTGTCATATTGTACTCTCCCAAATGCCTAGTACAGTGCTCTGCACATAATAAGTGCTCAATAAATATCATTGATCGATTGATTACAGCCGAGGTACTCAAGTTCAGCCCATCAGGGGTTGCTGCTCTGTGGCCCTGGGCAAGTCCCTTCACTTCTCTGGGCCTCAGTTCTGTCAGCTGTAAAATGGGGATTAAGACTGTGAGCCCCTTGTGGGACAAGGACTGTGTCCAACCTGATTTGCTTGTGTCTGCCCTAGTGCTTAGAACAGTGCTTGGCATATAGTAAGCACTTTACAAGTACCATAATAATAATAATTATTATTATTGCTTGCCCAAGTCGCCCCTTCCGAGCCCCATCAGGAGACCAGTGGCCTGTTGGGACCCGACTCCACTTGGCCATTTGGGGACCACTGGGGACCCCCACCTCAGCAGTGGCATAAGATCATTGTGGGCAGGGAATGTGTCCTCTCTTTCTGTCATATACTCTCCCAAGCGCTCAGTTCAGTGCTCTGCCCATAGTAAACGCTCAATAAATACCATTATTGATCGATCGATTAGGTAGGAGAAGAGGTGGGGTGTCCGCGTGATCAGCCAAAGCTGAGGGCTGGGCTGGGGTCCCGGATGGAGCGGCGCCCATCTCCGTCCCCCAAGAGCCGGGGCACAGTGTCGGAGCTTCCGCCGCTTCAGCAGAAGTAGGAGCGGTGGCCGGAATAATAACTATGCTCATAAGAATTGTTAATTATTATTGCAGTAGGTATGTTGCGGCCATCTTTGGAGCATAGGTCTGCGAAAAGATAATTAACAAAGGTGCAAATTGATAACAATTCCTAGCGGTGAAATTCCCACTTAATTAAAAGCTCGGCTGATTATATTTATAAATCTAGAAAATGGCACTATGGGGAATTAGTTAAAAAAAAAAAAAAAACCAAACCCATGAGTAGAAATCACCTCAACCACAAATGAGTTAGACCTAGCCTCGATGAACGCGTCGAGGAAGCGGATCAGCAGCAAATGCAAATCATTCAGCCGCGCTGGTGTGAATGGGTGTTGCCATCCCAAATCGTTAGGGCCGAGTGATCAATCTGAGTTTCTTCTCCTCTCCTTCTCCTGGCTGTCCATCTTTAAAAGGTCCTAAAGCACCAGTGAGCTTGAGGCAAGCAAGGTGGGATGAAGGAGAAGGAAGAGGCCGGGGATAATCTATCATTGAATCACCGAGTTGGTTGCAGTTGGAATTTCCAGCCTTGCCTAAATGGTAGTCCGTCCCAGTAATCAAAAATTCATTCATTCAGTCATATTTATTGAGCACTTACTGCATGCGAAGCACTGTACTCAGTGATTGGGAGAGAAGCAGCGTGGCTCAGTGGAAAGAGCACAGGCTTAGGAGTCAGAGGTCATGGGTTCAAATCCCGGCTCTGCCACTTGTCAGCTGTGTGACTCTGGGCAAGTCACTTAACTTCTCTGGCCTCAGTTCCCTCATCTGTAAAATGGGGATGAAGTCTGTGAGCCCCACACGGGACAACCTGATCACTTTGTATCCCCCCCATCGCCTAGAACAGTGTTCCGTACGTACTAAGCGCCTAACAAATGCCATTATTATTATTTACACTATAACAGCAGACATACACGTTCTCTGTCCCCAAACGAAAATGCTAATTATGGTATTTGTCAAGCACTTACTATGTGCCAAGCACTGTAGTGAGCACTGGGGTAGATGCAGATAAGCATGTTAGACACTGTCCCTGTCCCACATGGGGCTCACAGTCCAAGTAGGGGGGAAAACGGGTATCAAACCCCTGTTTTATTGATGTGCGAACCTGAAGCATAGAGAAGTTAGGTGACTTGTCCAAGGTCACACAACAGGCAAGTAGTGGAGCCGGGATTAGAACCTAGGTTCTCCGACCCCCGGGCTGTGCTCTTTCCACTAGGTCATGCTGCTTCCCAACATGATGTTTTGGCAGGGGAGGGGGTTTATACATTAATTTTCATTCAGTCGTATTTATTGAGCGCTTACTGTGTGCAGAGCCCTGTACTAAGCGCTTGGGAAGAACGTGCATCTAAATTGTAGGGAATCGCTCAATTTCTATTTTGGTCCCCCTTGTCCTCCATGACCTCGCTACCTTTTCAGTCACTCAGTCGTATTTATTGAGTGCTTACTGTGTGCACAGCACTGCACCGTGTGCTTGGGAGAGTACGGTGTAACAGTGAACAGACACCAGACATGGTGAACTTACAGTCCAGAGGGGAAGACAGACATTAATGCGAAAACATAAATTTCAGATAAATTACAGAGATTGTACCTAAGTGCTGTGGTGTCAGGAGGAGGGATGAACAAAGGGAGCAATTCAAGGAGACGCAGAAGGGAATGGGAGAAGAGGAAAGGAAGGCTTGGTCAGTCTTATATTCCGAATAATTCAAAAATGTTCACAGAAGTGACCGCCAGCGATGAGTATAGAGCCGTTCCGTATTCGGGGGGGTATGGATTTTGGAGAATTGTCAGTCGGACTGTTTTAAAGAAAAATGCCTAGTAAAATAAAGTTGGGCTTTTACTCTTGGGAGTTTCAGCCCGGAGGCCTTTTTGCTAGCCTTCAAGATGTCACACGTGGTCCAATGTGCTCGTCAAAGCAGCGCAAAGGAAGAATTTCCCGTTTTTGTTTTAAAAGGTACTGCAACAGCCACCTGCAGGTACTTGGCTTTATCCCGAAAAAAGAGAGGAAGAAAAAGAATGACCCAATAGAGGAGGTGAAGGTCCGCCACCAGATGGATACGATGGCCTTCAGCCTCACGGTGCCCACGCTGGCCTTGAAGATGCCCAACGGGCTGGATGGGATGTCCCTCTCCCCTCCGGGGGCCCGGGTCCCGCTCCACTACCTGGAGACGGAACTGGAAGACCCGTTCGCCTTCAACGAGGAGGACGACGACCTGAAGAAAGGGGCCACCGTGAGGAAGAAGTTGCAGAGCAAGCTGGCCCAGAACCGGCAGCGCCAGAGAGAGACAGAGATTTTAAAAGTTCGCCAAGAGCACTTTAGCCCCCCTCCTGCACCTTTGCAGCCGCAGCCGCAGCCTCTGCAGCAGCCGCCGCCGCCGCCACCGCCGCCGCCGCCGCCGCCGCCGCGGCGCTCCCACCTGCCACCTTTACCCGCTAGCTTAAAGCCTCCGGGGCCGCCGCAGGGCTCAGTCTGTAAGTCGCCTCAACCTCCGAACACCAGCCTACCAATGCAGGGAGTGGCCCTAACCACACATACTATAGCACAAGCCCGGCAGTTGTCCCACAAGCGATCTCTGCCCTTCCTGCCACCCGGTAGGGCTCCTGTGACGGACCTGCCCAGGACTGACCGGGTCTCCATGAAAGCCACAGCCTTCTCGCCACACTCATCCGGCCTGAGTCGGCTGCAGAGACTGGTGAAACTGTGCACTCGCAAACAGCAGCTGGACACCGATCTGTTTCCTCACTTAGGTAAGCGGACGGTCTCTTCCGACGGCTCGCTTCGGGGACGATGGGATCGAGGCGGCCGGGGCGGGCGGGCCGGGCTTCCCCTTCCCCACCCTCTCCCTAGATCGGAATGGCTCTCACTGGGATCAATTTGGGACCCTTCTGGAAAGTCACGGCACGCATCGCACCCTCCCGGGCGCTTAGCGCGGGGCTCGGCACGCGGGATCCAGTCGATTCGAATGAAGGAAGTTCGACGGGGACCCACCATACCCGAGGCGTCAGAGTCTGGGAGTCGGAGCGTGGACCTCATTGGAGGTTGGGAATCGGAGGCGCTTACCCTACATCGGGCAGCGTCTTCCCAGCCTTTCATTGGACTGGATCCGGCTCACTTGGGGGTGCCTTAAGAAATGCTCTCAGTTGTAAAAAGGTGTAAACCAATGTCACTGAAATATAGGATGGGTTGCTTTATGATAGTTTAGTGCTCTAGGAAGGCTAAATTGCCTTTCAGGTAGAGTGTGTCTTCGTAAATCCGGCAGCTTGGCGCTTAAAATGCCTAGAGTGTACGAAATATCTAAGGTAGGAGTTCTTTGTCTACCTTAGGGGTTTTTAGAAAAATGACAACTCCAGTTATGCCATTGGACAGTTGTTTGAAACTCTTCCTGGATTTTTAGAGGGGGAAAAGTCATAAGTCAACACAGCAGTGAAAATATAGTTTTTCCGAATCGAGCGAGGGACTCTTCGGTCTCTTCGAAACCTTGGAAAAAATCGAATCCTATTGATCCGATCCTTACGTCTAAGAATGAAGCCAAAACTAAATTTGCAGAACAAGGTGTGGAAGGGGAGAATTAAGAGAGCGTTTCATTTTGGGTCAGTCAGATCTTGCTTTCAACCCAATCAAGAACACAGATCACTTAAGGGGGTTACAGATGCTAAATCAGGGAGCAGCGCACAGCCGGGGTTGAAGTCGACATTGCCGTTTGAGCACTACCGCCCGAGTTCTCCTTTTGATAAATTAGGATTTGCTTTTATAGTTGTCACTATAGCATCATCTTGGAGCATGCTTACAGTGGGAGACAAGTCATCACACATGCCCTTAAATTTAGTCTCCAAGGTGGGTGGGCATTTTATAAACTCTGACAGCTTGGAATAAATTTGAGGTGTTTACACTTGTGGCAGTGTATTACCTAATCTGTCATTTTACCATTTCAGTGAACAATTTCTTAATTTCCCTAGCACGTAGTGTGCTTTGGGCCTGGATGAACTACTTTCCAGTGCTCTTTGGAAGAGCAGTATGCATCATCTGTCATTTATTTGAAGAGAATACTATTTAATGATGGTCCCTAGAATAATGCAGTGATTCCCAAGAATACGGACACATTCCGATATCAATGATTGAGTTCCTAGAGCATGATCCAGCGACACAGATCTGTGGGGAGGCAAAGGGCAGTATCACAGAGAAAATATTCGACGTTTTATCTGAGCGATACGCTTTCGAAAACTAAAAGAAGCACTTTTTCAAAAAATGTCAAAATAATGCTCGTATCGTTCCTTGTTCGGAGGAATGTGTAAATGGATATAACCGTCATAAAAAATAGAGCGGTTTGTGAGTGCTAATTTACCTAACCTAATTAGGGATAATTATAGCTCACATGGAATCTTAATGTACTAAATTTTTCCATTATAATTTTTCCTCTAAATTTGGAACCTAAAAACGCAGCAGAAAGTAAGGCAGATTGTTTTTAACGGAATACCAATTTCAGGAAAGGAGTCTTAAGCCCCAGATCTGAATCACAGTAACTTTGGTAACCTTTAAAATGCATGTTACAACAGTAACAGATTTGCAACGTCAACCTTTAGCTTGCCAAACAACTATTCTACAGGAGCCAGGCTTAATATGCAGTAGAACCTTGTATAAAGTGCATTTATATGGCATGAATTTGCAGGATGCGGTTGATTTCTCCCACACTGCCTCCCTGAGGAAGAGTTAGCTCATAGTGCCTCTTCTAAATTGTACATGTACTGATAGCTCTCGTTCCCTTTCCCCTTGCTGCCAAGCGTACAGCAGGTTTGGGGTTTAAGCAGGAAGTTTTGTCTATGTCGAACAAAGACTCAATCAATGATCCTGCGAGCTTTTGGGTAGCAGGAAAATAGGCTGTAGCCAGGTACTGG
The DNA here is from genome assembly GCF_015852505.1 of Tachyglossus aculeatus. Lineage (NCBI taxonomy): Eukaryota > Metazoa > Chordata > Mammalia > Monotremata > Tachyglossidae > Tachyglossus > Tachyglossus aculeatus. The sequence goes on along the minus strand of NC_052072.1, from coordinate 11,366,485 downwards.
TTATAGGAAGCGAACAGGTCACTATCTCTTTCTGGACCATCCGGCCCAGTTTGCAGACAGAATTAAAGAGACGGAAGAAAAAAGAAGAAAAGACAGAAATATACACACTCACACTTATATAGAAACATCCAGACGCAGAGTGACACACAAATAGCATTCATGTTAAGTATTCATTGATACATACTGATCAAAAGATGTGTGAAACATTTGAAACCTCAGGCGCTTACTCCTGCTGACTTAGGCAAAATCCTATTGCGGGAATGACTGTCTTGGTGTTTTCCAAGAACCCAGCTGAAGCCTTATATCCACCGTTTTAGTGAAAAATCCCCTAGTGGGGCATTCTATTTGCAGTGTTTTTTTTAGAAAGAACCAAGTCTTGTAAAAGCTTTTTGATCTCTTAGTGTTAGAAGTGAAATCTCATTAATATTAAAAGAGATCTAACTTTTCTTTACGCTTATCTTTAACTTTAAAGGTCCTTTGTCTTAATCATTGACTATCATAGGTCTGTTTCAGTTCTTTCCAGGATATTCAGTAAGATACTTTGTGTCTAGTACTGGAGTTTTGATGAGCTGTATGATACCTGATGTAGATTGGTGGGCCGCTAGCTGAGGTGACAGGTGATTTATCGTTCCACAGTTGATTTCCAACTTCCGGAAGTAATCAAATGAATTTGTTCATTTTTATTCTTCTATCCTAATATTGTCCCCTCCCCTGACCAGGGCTGGATTGGTCTGAAGATAGTGGAGAGGAACTGGAGGATTCAGAGCAAGCCTCGCCATACCAGGTTGCATGGTCAATCCGAGAAACCCTTAGATACGAAAGACATGAGTAAGTCTTCCTTCCCATCTTTTCTTTTCTTTTTTTTTTCTTTGTTTTTTTTACTATTGATTTAATCCATTCATTCTAGACGTAGGTTCTAATAGTGGTAAATATTGGATCAATCACTGCAGAGGAAATAAGCACGGTAAAAAATCACTTCCTGTCGGGGCTTCCCACTTGGAGCTGAGGTAGTTCGTTCCTCTCCTCCTTCCACCCCTGGGCGGGGAAATCCCAGAGATGGGGAGCAGGAGAATGGAAGTTGTGAAAGGAGGTTATTTATTTATATTAATATCTGTCTTTCCCTCTAGACTGTCAGCTCATTGTGGGCAGGGAACGCGTCCACCACTTGTAATGTACTTTCCCAACCACTTAGTACAGTGCTCTGCACGCAGGAAGCGCTCAATAGTCAGTCAGTCATATTTATTGAGTGCTGACTGTTGATCGATTGATGATCGACTGATTGCTTGATTAGGAAAGACTCCCGACGGTGTCTGGCTCTGTTAAAGCCTCCAGCTGTGGCTCAGAAATGGCAAGGAGGAGTTGTCTTTCTCTGGGATCACCTGGAGGAAGTGGCTGGACAGGAAAATGTAGTCTTCTTTTACTTTCTCCGCCTTCTCAGCCATCTGTTTGAACGCTTCTCGATCCCAGTGCCGTCGATGAAGCAGAGACTGGGAAAAGCGGTAGAGAAACCCACTCCTTTTCCAACTTTGGTCTGTCGCTAACTGACGACGACAAAAAAACCGAACAAACATTCAGTAATCCCTTGTTCAAATGGGCACACGGAGTGTTTAGCAATCAGCCATTGAGAGCTATTCACCTCACGTAAAAATTGTTCTGACAGTTCATCAATAGGAAATCAATCTTTTTTGATGTTATTTGGTAAGCACTGTACTAAACGCTGGGGTACGTACAAGGTTGGACACAGGCCATGTCCCACCTGGAGTTTAATTTCCATTTAACAGATGAGGTAACGGAGGCACAGAGAAGTAAAGTGACTTTCCTAAGGTCACACTGCAGACAAGTGGCAGAGCCAGGATTAGAACCCAAGTTCTTTTAAATCCCAGGCCCATGCCCTATACACTAGGCCACGCTGTTTCTCCGTCAGACAGTTAATGTAGACACTTTAGCATTGTTTATGTCAAAATAGCACCTTCTTCGGACCAGAAATCAAGCTAAAGACTGTGGGCACTGTAACTGTGTCTCAGCAAATGTGAGCTTAATAGAGTTTTTCTTTTTCTTTTTTACTTTATAATAAGTAATTGGCTACAGAGGGTATTGTGGTAGTTGCTGATCTTTTTGATTAACACATATTTTGGGAGGTCCTGTGGCTTATTTTCTGCATACCCACGGGCTCACACTGAAGTCATTTTTTCACCGGTGTGTTCTTCAACGATTTGCCAAGCCCCTTCTGAATCTGCCACCTCCGCATCAACTCTGCAATGCAGAATTCCCCAGTGGGTTTCAACAGAGCTGCCAGCTGAGCCAAAGGGCTCCCTTAGTCTCACTAAGTGGAGAAAAAGAGTCCTCCAAAATCATGGGCCAGGGAACACACTGGCCTGGATGCTGTCTCAGTAAGAAATTTTGTGAGTTCCCACCCCTAGCCCTCCGTTCGGGAAGGCTCGTCGGGGAGGGAGTTGTAGATGCCGAGAGGGAGGTAGCGTTTTCTACGGCTGGCACCTTCGGTCGTGGGGAAGCAAGGGAAGAGATGCCCTGAAAGTAATTCTGAAGGCCGTTCCTTTTGCCACGTGGGAAAATACAAAACCAAGTCATTACTGACCTTTTGATTACCTAATGGAACCAGAACAGGCAGCCTGCTAACAGTGGGGGAAACTAGCATCCGATGTTAAGCCGCTGTGCGTTGCGTACTTGGTTTTGAACGATTCCTTTTCCAAAGTGGAAGCTTCAGTGGGTGCTCTTTTATTTCATTCCAGCCCTGCAAATGCTTTTCAGTTCTGCTTTTTGCCTTCTTACTCAAATTTATTTTGCTGAGGAAAGCTGCCGTTTGCATGTGGTGGTGGTTTGCAGTGCTCTATTCTCCTCCTCTTTCCTCACCACCATCTAGACTCCACAGGCAGCAAAATGTGGCGCGCAGGACAATGATGTAGTAAAGTGGTTGTAATTATAATACTCTACTGGAAATTTAGGGCAGTCCTACTGCCCACTGAGGCGGTGTACAAGTGGATATTGGCAGGCCGGTTGGGAACTGCTGGAAATTGAATGTGACAGATAAGCCGTGATGAAATGTCTGGGTTGAAGGAAGGGGAGGTTCTTTCCCAATGTCTATGTCCAAATATCCTGATAATATCTTTCATTAGGCAGTTTCCGTTGGAGATCTGCCGACGAGGGTCGGAGTCCAATGTGATAGCGCGGTGTGGTGTGCTCTAGACGTGCAGGTCGATTATTCATTCATTCATTCATTCATTGTCATATTTATTGAGCGCTTACTGTGTGCAGAGCACTGTACTAAGCGCTTGGGAAGTACAAGTTGGCAACATATAGATTCGGTCCCTACCCAACAGTGGGCTCACAGCCTAGAAGGGGGAGACAGAGATCAAAACACAACATATTAACAAAATAAAATAAATAGAATAAATATGTACAAATCAAATAAATAAATAGAGTAATAAATACGTACAAACATATATACATATATACAGGTGCTGTGGGGAGGGGAAGAAGGTAAGGCGGGGGGATGGGGAAGGGGAGGAGGGGGAGAGGAAGGACGGGGCTCAATCTGGGAAGGCCTCCTGGTGGAGGTGAGCTCTCAGTAGGGCTTTGAAGGGAGGAAGAGAGCTAGCTTGGCGGATGTGCGGAGGGCACATTCTTTACCACCGTTTCTCTGTCACTGTGGTGGTTTCGGGCTGAATGATTCTTCCAGCGGCATGATTCTTCTCCCTCCTGTGGTTTTATAGACTGGCCGCGTGGATAGACCGGGCTTAGGGAATCAGAGGGACTTGGGACCTCATCCCGGCTCTGCCGCTTGATGGCTGTGCGACCTTGGATGAGTCACTTCACTTCTCTGGGCTTCAGTTACCTCATCTGTTAAATGGGGATTAAGACTGTGGGACACAGACCGGGCCCAACCTTAGCTTGTATCTACCCCAGGGTTCAGTACCGGGTCTGGCACATAGTAATCAATCAATCAATCAATCATATTTATTGAGCGCTTAATGTGTGCAGAGCACTGGACTAAGCTCTTGGGAAGTACAAGTTGGCAACATATAAAGACAGTCCCTACCCAACAGTGGGCTCACAGTAAGCACTTAACAAATGCCATAAAAAAAAAGAACGGCAAATTAGAAGACTTAGGTCCCAGACCCATCTTTGCCACCGGCATTGACCGCAGGGGAGAGTTGGAAGGTAATTTGGAAGTAGACCAAGTGGGTGGTCCGGCCTGACTCTGGGACAAGCGTGATGTTAGGAGGGATTATGCGAAGCTGAGGCAGAAAATGGTTTTGGAGCTAATCCCCTCCTCCTGGTGCCTCTCGGGAATCCTGCCATCTGTCCATCTAAACCGCTACCTTTTCTACGTCCAGCCACCCCGTTCCAGACTGGCTACCTCTTTGTGGTCAGAGATCCTCTTGACCAAAGACACATAGGTTAAAAGGTTGAGAAGCTGAGTGGTTTAGAGGAAAGACCATGGGCCTGGGCATCAGAGGACCTGGGTTCTAATCCTGGCTCCGCCACTTACCTGCTGGGTGACTGGGGGTGAACCACTTACTCTGCCTCAGCTTTCTCATCTATGAAATGGGAGTTCAGTGACTGTTTTTCCTCCCACTTCGGTGGGGAGCCCCTTGTGAGATAGGGACTGTGTGTGCGACCCGAACATCTTGAGTCCACCTCAGTGCTTCATATATAGTGAGTGCTTAACAAATATCACAGTTATCATTAGGAGCTAGGCTTAATAGAACTGCCTCCTTGATTAATCCCTCCAGGCAGGAGGGAGAGTGGGAGTGTACAAAGCTAATATCCCTGCGCCAGAATGTAAATTTGACAAAAATCTCTTTTCTAGACCCAGATAACCTAGCATTTTTGAGACTGTTTGTGCTAGTGAGAAGCAGCGTGGCTCAGTGGAAAGAGCGTGGGCTTTGGAGTCAGAGGACATGGGTTCAAATCCTGGCTCTGCCAATTGCCAGCTGTGTGTCTTTGGGCAAGTTACTTAACTTCTCTGGGCCTCAGTTACCTCACCTGTAAAATGGGGATTAAGACTGTGAGCCCCCCGTGGGACAACCTGATCACCTTGTAACCTCCCCAGCGCTTAGAACAGTGCTTTGCACATAGTAAGCGCTTAATAAATGCCCTCATCATCATCATCATCATCCCAGCTCCGCCACTTTCCTTCTCCGTCACCTTGGGCAAGTCACTCAAGTTCTCCGTCCTTTAGTTTCCCTATCTGTAAAATGGGGATACAATATGCTCTCCTCCCTTCTAGATTGAGTTTCACATGGGACGGGAACTGTGTCTGACCTGTGTCTAACCCAGCATTTAGCTGGCATATAGCACATAACAATACCCCAATTATTATTATTGTCATCATCGCTATCAGTGCTTTTCCTAAATTTTCCCACTGCTCACAGTAGCCACCATGGACATGCCCAGTAAATCAAGGTGCTCAGCAGGGTTTCCCACCGGGGTTAAAATAATTCCTATACAACTGTTAAAAGGAAAAGGTTGATTGATAATCGGCAAGGAAAAGTGTAGTTGGAGGGAATTGTCCAAATCGGGAGCATTTATGGTATCAGAAGAAACAGGCCGCCTGGGACTTTCCCTGATAAGAGGACGGTTTGTTCACCTGGGAGTTGATCTGGTGAGCAGTGTACACTTTCGGGCAGAGATAGGGAAGAGAAGAACTCACTTGGCAGGCTGTGTGGCCTCTGTCCTCTCAGCCTTGGAGGGAACACCCACCAGGACTTTAAACCTTCCCTCAAAGCTAATCGGGCATTTTGAATGAGAACCACTACTCTTTTTTTTTTTTTTTTTTTGATGACACTTATTAAGCACTCACTATGTGCAAAGCACTGTTCTAAGTGCTGGGGAGGTTACAAGGTGATCAGGTTGTCCCACGGGGGGCTCACAGTCTTAATCCCCATTTTCCAGATGAGGTAACCGAGGCCCAGAGAAGTGAAGTGACTTGCCCAAAGTCACACGGCTGACAATTGGCAGAGCCGGGATCTGAACCCATGACCTCTGACTCCAAAGCCCGGGCTCTTTCCTACTGAGCCACGCTGCTTCTCTAATAATAGCATTTGTTAAGCGCTTACTATGTGCAAAGCACTGTTCTAAGCGCTGGGGGGGATACAGTGTGATCAAGTTGTCCCACGCGGGGCTCACAGTCTTAATCCCCATTTTACAGATGAGGTGACTGAGGCTCAGAGAAGTTAAGTGACTTGCCCAAGGTCACACAGCAGACTTGTGGTGGAGCCGGCATTCGAACCCATGACCTCTGACTCCAAAGCCCGTGCTCTTTCCACTGAGCCACGCTGTACTCTTCTGGAATGTACTGGCAGAACGGGGCCTAATTTCTCTGTTTGTGCTGAGAAAGAACCTAACTTTCCCTCATCATCATCATCAATCGTATTTATTGAGCGCTTACTATGTGCAGAGCACTGTACTAAGCGCTTGGGAAGTACAAATTGGCAACATATAGAGACAGTCCCTACCCAACAGTGGGCTCACAGTCTAAAAGTTGGGCCCTCAGTTGCGAACCTTCAGTTTCTCCTTAGGAACCCAACCACTCTTATCTTTGAGATCACTCAGTCAATCACGGGTATATTTATTGAGCACTTACCATAGGCAGAGCCCTGGACAGAGGTTTTTTTTTAATGGTATTTGTTAGGCGCTTAGTATGCGCTGGGCACTGTACTAAATGCTGGGGCAGATACAGGCTAATCAGGTTGTACCCAGTCTATGTCCCAAATGGGTTCGCGGTCTCAATCCCCATTTTGCAGATAATAATAATGATGGCATTTGTAAAGCGCTTACTACGTGCCAAGCACTGTTCTAAGCACTGGGGTAGATACAAGGTAATTAGGTGGTCCCACGTGGGGCTCACAGTCTTAATCCCCCTTTTACAGATGAGGTAACTGAGGCACAGAGAAGTTAAGTGACTTGCCCAAAGTCACACAGCTGATAGTGGCAGAGCTGGAATTAGAACCCAAGACCTCTGACTCCCAAGCCTGTGCTCTTTCCACTAAGAGAAAAAAATAAGATGGGTTCTCACTGATCTAATAATAATAATAATAATAATAATAATGGTGGCATTTATTAAGCGCTTACTATGTGCAAAGCACTGTTCTAAGCGCTGGGTAAGTTACAAGGTGATCAGGTTGTCCCACGGGGGTTCACAGTCTTAATCCCCATTTTACAGATGAGGGAACTGAGGCCCAGAGAAGTGAATTGACTTGCCCAAAGTCACACAGCTGACAATTGGCGGAGCCAGGATTTGAACCCATGACCTCTGGCTCCAAAGCCCAGGCTCTTTCCACTTAGCCACGCTGCTTCTCAATAATAATGGCATTTATTAAGCGCTTACTATGTGCCAAGCACCGTTCTAAGCGCTGGGGAGGTACAAGGTGATCAGGTTGTCTCTTGGGGAGTTCACAGTCTTAATCCCCATTTTACAGATGCGGTAACTGAGGCCCAAAGAAGTGAAGTGACTTGCCCAAAGTCACAGAGCTGACAGTTGGCAGAGCAGATGAGAGAACTGAGGCACAGAGAAGTGAAGAGTCTTGCCCAGGGTCACACAGCAGACAAGAATTTGAACCCAGGTCCTTCTGACTCCCAGGACTTGCAGTGCTTGGGAGAGTACAATACAATAGAGTTGGTGCAGTAGAGGGAGACACAGTTCTTACCCACAAGGAGCTTATAGTCTGGAGGGGCAGACATTTATTAAAATAAATTGCACGTAGGGGGAACGGTAGAGCAAAAGGATAAGTAAGGAAGTGCTGTGGAGTTAAGGGTGAGGTGACTCCCAAGTGCCTCCACCACATGTCTGCTGTGTGATCTTGGGCAAGTCACTTAACTTCTCTGGGCCTCAGTTCCTTCATCTGTAAAATGGGGATTAAGACTGTGAGCCCCACGTGGGACAACCTGATCACCCTGTATCCTCCCCAGCGCTTAGAACAGTGCTTTGCACATAGTAAGTGCTTAACAAATGCCAATTATTATTATTATTATTATTATTACAGATCCAAATGCTTAGGCAACACAGAAGGGAGAGTGGAAATGAAAGCCCGAATAGGAAAGGCCTCTTGTAGGAGATGCGATTTTAGGTTTTTGAAGAAAAGGAGCATGGTAGTCTTTCGGATATAAAAGGAGAGGGGGTCCCAGGACAGAGAGAAGATGAGGGCAAGGGGTCAGCGGTGAGAGAAACGAGATGGAGGTACAGTGAGGAGGTTGGTGTTAGAGGACAGAAGAACGCGGGCTGAGTTGTAGTAAGGAGGTCAGTGAGGTAAGGTAGAAGAGGGAAGACTTAATCGAACACCTTAAAGTCGACGGCGAAGAATTTCTTTTTGATGTGGAGTTCGATGGGCAACCCACTGGAAGATTTTGAGGAATGGGGAGGTATGGACTGAACTTTTTTTTTTTTTTAGAAAAATGATAGGGCAGCTTAGTAAAATACAGACTAGATAGGGGAGAGGGAGAAGGCAGGGAGATCGGCGAGGAAGCGGTGCAGTCGTTAAGGCGGGATACGATCAGTTTGTGGGTCAGCGTGGAATGGTTTGGATGGAAAGGAAAGAATGGATTCTAGAGATGCTGTGACAGTAGAACGGACAGCATTTGGTGAGAGACTGAATATGTGGGTTGAATGAGGGAGTTAAGGATAATGCCTAGGCTACAGGCTTGTGACCCAGAGAGGATGGTGGTGCTGTCTACAAGTGGTGGCGAAGTCAAGAGTGGACTGGGTTTGGGTGGGAAGAGGGAGAGTTCTGTTTTGGACATGTTAAGTTTGAGGCTTTGGTAGGGCATCCAAATAGAGACGTCCTGAAGGCAAGAGGAAATGTTGTACTGTAGAGAATAATAATAATAATAATGGCATTTATTAAGCGCTTACTCTGTGCAAAGCACTGTTCTAAGCGCTGAGAGAAGGAGAGAAGTCAGGGTTGGAGTGGTAGATTGGGGAATCATCCTTGTAGCAATCGTAGTTGAAGCTGAGGGAGCGAATTAGTTCTCCAAGGGAGTGGGTGTAGATGGACTTCTAAATAAAATAAATAATAATAATAATAATGATGGCATTTGTTAAGCGCTTACTATGTGCAAAGCACTGTTCTAAGCGCTGGGGGGATACAAGGTGATCAAGTTGTCCCACATGGGGCTCACAATCTTAATCCCCATTTTCCAGATGAGGTAACTGAGGCCCAGAGAAGTGAAGTGACTTGCCCAAAGTCACACAGCTGGCAAGTGGTGGAGCCGGGATTCGAACCCATGACCTCTAACTCTCAAGCCCGTACTCTTTCCACTGAGCCACGCTGCTTCTCTAGACTGTGAGCCCGTTATTGGGTAGGGACCGTCTCTATATGTTGCCAACTTGTACTTCCCAAATGCTTAGTACAGTGCTCTGCCCACAGTAAGCGCTCAATAAATACTATAGAATTAGTGGAGAATAGAAAGGGACCCCACACTGAGCCTTGAGGGAGTTAGAGGGAGGGAGGCAGAGGAGCGGCCAATGGATGAGATTGAGACTGAGTGGCCAGAGAGATAGGAGGAGAACCAGGAGAGGACAGCGTCAGTGAAGACAAGCTTGGAAAATGTTTCTAGGAGGAGGGGGTGGTCCACAGGTCCAAGACAGTGGAGAGGTGGAGGAGGATTAGGATGGGGTGGAGGCCGTTGGATTTGGCATGAAGGATTGGCGACCTTTCAGAGGGATGTTACTCTGGAATGAGGGAGGTGGAAACCAGATTGCAGGGGCAGTTGTTCCTCTCTGGGCCATAACTGCTTTAGTGTTTCACCTCATTCCCCAGTTTCTCCATCAGTGAAATCCAAAACTGTCTTTTCTCTGCCTGCCTGCCTCCCAAGAATATTGCAAAGATTGAGTAGAAGTAAAGAGTGTCATAACACCATTGTAGAAGGCGGTCATAATGTTTTGCTTTTCTCGCCTGCAGTCTCAAGTCTTTGCTGGGGGTAGGAGGGCTGTTTTTAATCTTTTCAGTATTTACTTAGGATGTAGTAGATAGGAAGATGGCATTGAGATCATTTGTCATCATCCTCACTGGTATTTGTTGTGCACTTACTGTGTGCAGAGCACTGTACTTAGCACTGGGGAGGGTATTTTCATTCATTCATTCAGTTGTATTTATTGAGTGCTTACTGTGTGCAGAGTACTGTACTAAGCACTTGGGAAGTACAAGAGTACAGTACAGCAGAGTTGGTAGACATGTTCCCTGCCCACAGTGAGCTTACAGTCTATGGGGGAAACAGAATCAATATATAAGTATATAATATAATGTTATACATATATAATTGTCCTGTCTTATGGGGTTGAGTCATCTCAGACCCATCACAACTCCATGGACACATCTCTCCCAGAATGCCCCTCCTCCATCGGCAATTGTTCTGGTAGTGTATCCATAGAGTTTTCTTGGTAAAAATACGGAATACGAAATACCCTTGCCTCCTTTGGCGCAGTAAACTTGAGCCTCTGCCCTCGAGTCGAAGCCCGCTGTTGGGTAGGGACTGTCTCTATGTGTTGCTGACTTGTACTTCCCAAGCGCTTAGTACAGTGCTCTGCACACAATAAGCGCTCAGTAAATACGATTGATTGATTGGTTGATTGAGTCTCTCCCATGCTGCTGTCTCCCAGCACTGGTGACTTTCGACTAGTACCCATTTACCTTCCACTCACTAGCCACTGGCCAAGCGAGGAATGGAATGGGCATGGCCCTGCTTGACTCTCCCTCCCATAGTCGCAACTGGTAGAGTATTGGAAACTCCCCAGGTGTGATCCTGAGAGGGGGGCATATATAATATGACTATATAAACCATGTAAATGTAATTATAAGTATATTATTTATACGATTATTAGTCCAAGGAGAAATTTCCATTGGTCCACGGACCCCATCGAGCCTGTGAGAAGGGTCTGTAAGGGGAAGCTGCGGCAGTTGTAAGTGGGAAGAGAGTGAGGTAAAGGTAAATCTGTCCTTGCTGCCCCTGTCAGCAGTCTGGCTGCTTGCTTCGGGTGCTGCCATCACTAGCACTCTAGCAGGCTGTGGGTGGGTGGAGGGTGTGTGTGTGTAGTGTGAGGGGGAGTGGGACGTGTGTCACTCCGTGGGATTCTGGTGGACCACCTAATGTCATCCCTGAGCCAGACCCCCCCCAAAATAAGATCCTTGAGGGATCAATTGATCACCGTGGATCAATCAATCAGGCAATCAGTCGGTGGTATTTCCTGGGCACTTACTGTGTGCAGGGCACTGTTCAACGGCTGCTTGGGAGAATACAGTATAACAGAGGTGGTAAACACGTTCCCTACCCACTAGGAGCTCACGGTCTATATGGTCCTCCTCTCGTTCGTCTGCCGAGGCAGCGGCTGTCTCTCTACCAGCCACCGGTCCCCCTCTGAAGCCTAGACCACCAGTGTTGAAGCTTTTAGACTGTGAGCCCACTGTTGGGTAGGGACTGTCTCTATGTGTTGCCAATTTGTACTTCCCAAGCGCTTAGTACAGTGCTCTGCACATAGTAAGCGCTCAATAAATACGATTGATGATGATGAAGCTGGAAGAAACCAAAGAGAGAGCCCTGGTCACCAATTTCATTTTCTTTTGCTTTCTGTGCAGTGGTAGTAGCAGTTACCGTCTCCCCGGCTAGACCATAAAATTCTTGCAGGGCACGGAACAAATCCGTTGTATTGTACTCGCCAAAGAGCCTAGCACCGTGCTTTGGACAGAACCGCTCAATAAATATTGATTGATTACCAAGCATGCACTTGATGCTCTGTATTCCATGTACACCAGGCCGGAGATAAAAGCTGCTCTCACGTGCACCTAAGGCGCGGAGGCTTCCACAAAACTCCCGGGAAGACTCTGCTGGCTGCAGCCTGAAATGCCTCTGGCCATAGAGGAATCATTGATTTGATTGAGCTATTGATCCATCAAATTTGAGCTATCAAATCATTGATTTGAGCTATTGATTTGTTTTATTGTTTCATTCATCTGCTTGACTCCTCCTCTAGGCTTGTAAGCTCATTGGGGGCAGGGAACGTGTCTGTTTTATTGTTCTGTTGTTCTCTCCTGAATGCTTAGAACTGTGCGCTGCACACAGCAAGTGCTCAATAAATAGCATTGACTTAGTGAGCCTGCTGTGGGCAGGGATTGTCTCTCTTTGTTGCTGAATTGTACTTTCCAAGTGCTTAGTACAGTGCTCTGCACACAGTAAATACGATTGAATGAATGAATGTCTCTAGTCCCTTTTCCCCACACTGTTAGACTGTGAGCCCCGTGAAGGACAGGGACCATGTATAATTCTCACCAGTGCCTAGTACAGTGCTTTGCACACAGTAAGGGCTTAATAAGTACTATTACTACTACTGCTACTACTCATAGAAGGACTTGTACCCTGCTCACACTATGTAGAACAATGAATTAGGTCGCTAATATTTTTAATAAAGGTTTATTAAAGTTTGAAACTTTTGAAAAGTATATTTTGCACAGGAATGAATAACTAAGAAACGCATTCCTAAGCGTGACTTTGACGTGCCTGTCAAACCCTCAGCAAACACATTTAGTGGAGATTTGTAATTTTGAAAAGTTTGTCACAGACTTGGAATGACGGAACATCATCATCAACTGTATTTATTGAGCGCTTACTGTGTGCAGAGCACTGTACTGAGCGCTTGGGAAGTACAAGTTGGAACATCAGAATTAATAGAGAAGGTAAATATTGCATAAGGCTGGTCTCTTGTTGGATATGCTGGATCCAGAATGTCCCTGGGTTAATCTCATTCTGAAGTTTATTACGAAAGTTGCTGAAATTGAAGTTAGGTTACAGTAAGACAGGAACTGCAAGCAGTGATACCTAAATGGAAATAATGGCTCCTGAGCTTCTTTTTTAGTTTTGAACAGTTAAACTTCATCTGCTTCTAGATTTTTTTTTTCTGTCAAAAGCAGTACAGTTGTGTCAATCAATCCGTCAATCAGTGGTATTTATTGAGTGCTTACTTTGTGCAGAGTACTGTTCTGTCAGCTATAGTGGAATGGATTATAAGCTCATTGTGGGCAGGGAATGTATCTATCATTATTATTGTATTCTCCCAAGCACTTGGTACAGTGCTGTGAACACAGTGAGCCCATAATAAATATGAATGAACGAATAATGTCATGGACACTCCCGACTATCCGTTTTGGAGTTGTCTGGAAAACTCTAAAGAATGCTTTACAAATAAATATAAAAATTGAACTTTCAGAAATGGTAGAGTCTGGATAATGTCTTCTAGACTGTGAGCCCACTGTTGGGTAGGGACTGTCTCTATATGTTGCCAACTTGTACTTCCCAAGCGCTTAGTACAGTGCTCTGCACACAGTAAGCGTTCAATAAATACGATTGATTGATTGATTGATTGATTGATAATGGTTAAGTGATAGTTATTCCAATTTTCCCCACTTTTGATATTAGAACAAGTTGCTTTCCAAAAACTACCATCTTTACCCAAATTTTAAAATTCTATTTTATATTTAAGCATTCTGTTGTTTTCACTTATTGATTTAAAGGAGAAACTTGAGAGAAATAGAAAATGTCATTTTGACATTTCGTGCAAGTCCGCTCACCACCGTGTATGCAAACGGGTGTTTGATCAGCACTTAATGGTACCTGCAGCTCTTGAACTTAAACAATTAGTCGGCCTAATGTTGCTCTCCACTACCTCTTAAAGAGATGAAGCGTGCTGGAGTTAGAAGAGCACAGGCCTAAGAGTCAGAGGACCTGAGTTCTAATTCCGGCTCCACCACTTGTCCGCTGTGTGACCTTGGGCAAGTCATCATCGGCAGAAGTATTTACTGAGTGCTTACTGTCTGCAAAGCACTATACTAAGCCCATGGAAGACTCATTCATTCATTCAGTTGTATTTATTGAGCGCTTATTGTGTGCAGAGCACTATACTAAGCACTTGGAAAGTACAAGTTGGTAACATATAGAGATGGTCCCTACCCATCAGTGGGCTCACAGTCTAGAAGGGGGAGACAGACAACAAAACAAAACGTGACAAAGCCTGTAGACAAGTGGAGACAGACAACAAAACAAAACATGTAGACAAGATACATTCCTTTCCCACAATGGCAAGTCTCTTAGCCTCTCTGTGCCTCTGTTTCCTCAGTTGTAAAATGGGGATTCAGTACTTAGACTGAGCCCCATGTAACCCAACCTGATCACCTTGTATCTACTCTAGTGCTTAGAACAATGCTTGACATAGTAAGTGCGTAACAATTGCCATTTATATATCTATAATATTATATAATTATAAATAAATGACAGTACTGCTCCATCTGTGTGTGTATATGTGTATATATACATGTATGCCTACAGATATATATGTACATATATACATACATGCACACATACACGCAGATAGAGCAGTACTGTCATTTATACATATAATTATATATATATATATATATATATATATATATATATATACACACACAGAGAGAGAGAGCAAGAGAGAGCAGTATTTATGGAGCAGTATTTGCTTGATTCTGGTCATATACAATTATACTTTAAGCCAACAAGATTCTATAGAAAGTTAGCTTTAAATCAGTTCTCCAGTCTTGCTAATATTCTGGAACCCGGCCTATCTTTTCCCAGTAATCAAAGGGGGAGTGGGGAAAAAAAAAAAACTTCAAACAAAAGGGCTAAGGTACAGTTGATGACAGATTACAAATTCTGATTTTTCAAAAGATTGAAACTAACTTTTGTCCAAAAAAAATATCAAAATAGCTATGCTTAGGGCTAATGTTCAATTTAGGGCTTGGACCAAGATTATGGTTGGGAATAGATTAGTGTTTTGGATAGAGCTAATGTCAGCGACTTGTTAATTTAGTGAACGTTAGCTGACTGATTTCTTGACATCTTGACATCTCTCAGTATTTTATATGTTCACACATTAATCTATTTTTGTGATTTAAACTTTGCTGATAGAGAAATAGCTTGGGAAGACATTCTGTTGCCGTAGCTGATAAGCAGTGTGCTTCCCTTTAAATTTTGGATTTTGCCCAGAGGAGAAGATCTTGGGGTAGGAGGACGAATTCCCAATTTAGCAGAGGATCTTGAGTCTAGAATTCCTCTGCGCTTTAGAGTTGGCTTCGTAGCGCAAATGTTGTTTGGCCCTAAGTAGATCCAGCCCTATTGCCAAGCTGATTCAAAATGCGGCATGTGGGAGGTGCTTAGGACAGTTCTTGACCCCTAGTAAGTACTTAACAAATACCATTGTTATTACTGTCCGTTGTCACTTAGTGCCAGCGGGATAACCTGGGATTTCCGTGCATCCCTGGGAAAGTTCACAAACTGCACACATTCCTGTTGCCCCTTCCTCTGTTGCCCCCACCAATCAGGTCAGTGAAGTGAGCATCCTACTTCAAGGGGCTGCCCTTTACATCATCATCAATCGTATTTATTGAGCGCTTACTATGTGCGGAGCACTGGACTAAGCGCTTGGGAAGTACAAGTCGGCAACATATAGAGACAGTCCCTACCCAACAGTGGGCTCACAGTCTAAAAGGGGGAGACAGAGAACAAAACCAAACATACTAACAAAATAAAATAAATAGAATAGATATGTACAAGTAAATTAAATAAATAAATACCTAGAGTAAAAAAAAAAATTGCTTATCTGTGTGGGAGGAATCTTGAATACCCTCTTCCTGGCCTGCTAGGGCATTTGATAGTCACCCCACCCTCAACCCCACAGCATTTATGTACATATGTATCAATTATATAGAGAGAAGCAGCCTGGCTCAGTGGAAAGAGCCCAGGCTTTGGAGTCGGAGGTCATGGGTTCAAATCCCGGCTCCGCCAATTGTCAGCTGTGTGACTTCGGGCAAGTCACTTCACTTCTCTGGGCCTCATCTGTAAAATGGGGATTAAGATTGTGAGCCCCCCGTGGGACAACCTGATCGCCTTGTAACCTCCCCAGTGCTTAGAACGGTGCTTTGCACATAGTAAGCGCTTAATAAATGCTATCATTATTATTATTCTTATACATTTTTTATTTAGATTAGTGCGTCCCCCCCTCTAGTAAGCTCGCTGTGGGCAGGGAACCTTTCTACCAACTCTGTTGTATTGTACTCTCCCAGTTACATAGTACAGGGCTCTGCACATAATAAGCACTCAGTAAATACCATTGATGGTGATGACGATGATGATGCTGAGATATCCTCAGAGCCTTCAGAATTGGAAGGCCTAACTTCTTCCAACAGAGGTGGACCTTCCCATTTTGGATGTTCAAGTTTGGGGGCCAGTTCTTCTTCTTCTTATATTTATTAATGGCTTACTATGTGTCAGACACTATTCTAGGCACTGGAGTAGATAATAATAATAATAATAATAATGATGGCACTTATTAAGCACTTACTATGTGCAAAGCACTGTTCTAAGCGCTGGGGAGGTTACAAGGTGATCAGGTTGTCCCATGTGGGGCTCAAAGGCCCAGAGAAGTTAAGTGACTTGCCCAAAGTCACACAGCTGACAATTGGCGGAGCCAATTACAAATGAATATTTGTAATGAGTAGATACAAATGAATCAGGTTGGACACAATCCCTGTCCCACATGGTGCTTCCAGTCTAAGTGGGGAGAATAGGTATTGAATCCCCATTTTACAGTTAGGGAAACTGAGGCACAAACTAAGTGACTTGCCGCAGGTGGCACGGCGGATACATGGCAGAGCTGGGATGGGAACCCAGGTCATCTGACAGCCAGGCCCATACTTTTTCAACTTGGCCAGGCTGCTTCTCCGTTTGACATTCAGTCGTTGAAATGTCTCCAACCCCTGTTTCTGTGTTACCCTGCTTCATAAACCTTCATCATCATCATCATCATCAATCGTATTTATTGAGCGCTTACTATGTGCAGAGCACTGTACTAAGCGCTTGGGAAGTACAGAACCTTGATGCAGAGCTCCTCCTCCTGCAAACAGAAGGTACGATATAGTTCCCCTCACCAGCCAGGAAAAGAGTTTGTGGGGGTTGCTCTTAGGTAAAGCACCTTTAGAGTAGAAGAGATAATTGTACCCAGGGCTGGCTTCCAACTGGAAGCAAGGGTGGGCAGCAGCTTCAGGGTGCTCTGTCCAGGGGGTGGTGGTGATTACAATTTAGAAAAATTCACGACTCTAAGAATTTTCTAATGATAATGGTATTTATGGCGTCTTTTAGACTGTGAGCCCACTGTTGGGTAGGGACTGTCTCTATATGTTGCCAACTTGTACTTCCCAAGCGCTTCGTACAGTGCTCTGCACACAGTAAGCGCTCAGTAAATATGATTGATTGATTTATTAAGCGCTTACTGTGTGCAAAGCACTGTTCTAAGCACTGGGGAGGTTGCAAGGTGATCAGGTTATCCCAAGGGGGGCTCACAGTCTTAATCCCTGTTTTACAGATGAGGTAACTGAGGCACAGAGAAGTTAAGTGACTTGCCCAAAGTCGCCCAGCTGACAATTGGCGGAGCCGGGATTTGAACCCGTGAACTCCGACTCCAAAGCCCGGGCTCTTTCCACTGAGCCACGCTGCTTCCCCTATGCCTTCTAAGGAGCTCCTGTGTTGGAAAGGAACCCTCCCATTCCCTCTGGTAGTTGGCTTTCTTTTCCTTGAGAGCAGGAATAGTGACTTCTAACTCTGTTTTAGTTTCCCAAATTTGTTGTACAATGCTTGGCACCCAAGATTCCTCCCCCACAGATAGGGCAGCCCTTTGAAGTAGGATGTTCACTTTACCTGATCGGTGGGGGTGGCGAAGGAAGGGGCAACAGGAATGGGTGGCTTAGTGGAAAGAGCACAGGCTTGGGAGTCAGAGGACGTGGGTTCTAATCCCGGCTCCCCCACTTCTCAGCCGTGTGACTTTGGGCAAGTCGCTTAACTTCTCTGTGCCTCAGTTACCTCATCTGTAAAATCGGGATTAAGGCTGTGAGCCACACGTGGGACAACTTGATTACCTTGTATCTACCCCGGTGCTTAGAACAGTGCTGGGCACATAACACTTAACAAATACCATCATTTTTATTGATTATTACTGTTGACTGATTGGGCGGAGAATAAGATGGCTCTGGAGCAGTGTGGGAAGGAGGGAAGAAGCGGCTCGGGTTCCCACAGAAAAATGCTGTAGGGAAGCAGCATGGCCTAATAATAATAATAATGGCATTTATTAAGCGCTTACTATGTGCCAAGCACTGTTCTAAGCACTGGGGAGGTTACAAGGTGATCAGGTTGTCCCACGTAGGGCTCACAGTCTTCATCCCCATTTTACAGATGAGGGAACTGAGGCCTAGAGAAGTTAAGTGACTTGCCCAAAGTCACCCAGCTGACAATTGATGGAGCTGGGATTTGAACCCATGAACTCTGACTCCAAAGCCTGGGCTCTTTCCAATGAGCCACGCTGCTTCCCCTATGCCTTCTAAGGAGCTCCTGTGTTGGAAAGGAACCCTCCCATTCCCTCTGGTAGATGGCTTTTCCTTGAGAGCAGGAATCGTGCCTTCTAACTCTGTTTTAGTTTCCCAGAATTGTAGTACAATGCTTGGCACCCAAGATTCCTCCCCCACAGATAGGGCAGCCCTTTGAAGTAGGATGTTCACTTTACCTGATCGGTGGGGGTGGCGAAGGAAGGGGCAACAGGAATGGGTGGCTTAGTGGAAAGAGCGCAGGCTTGGGAGTCAGAGGACGTGGGTTCTAATCACGGCTTCCCCACTTCTCAGCCGTGTGACTTTGGGCAAGTCGCTTAACTTCTCTGTGCCTCAGTTCCCTCATCTGTAAAATGGGGAGTAAGGCTGTGAGCCCCACATGGGACAACTTGATTACCTGGTATCTACCCCGGTGCTTAGAACAGTGCTGGGCACATAACACTTAACAAATACCATCATTTTTATTGATTATTACTGTTGACTGATTGGGCGGAGAATAAGATGGCTCCGGAGCAGTGTGGGAAGGAGGGAAGAAGCGGCTCGGGTTCCCACAGAAAAATGCTGTAGGGAAGCAGCATGCCCTAATAATAATAATAATAATAATAATAATAATAATAATAATAATAATAATAATAATGGCATTTATTAAGCCCTTACTATGTGCTAAGCACTGGGGAGGTTACAAGGCAATTAGGTTGTCCCACGGGGAGCTCACAGTCTTCATCCCCATTTTACAGATGAGGGAACTGAGGCCTAGAGAAGTTAAGTGACTTGCCCAAAGTCACCCAGCTGACAATTGACGGAGCCGGGATTTGAACCCATGACCTCTGACTCCAAAGCCCGGGCTCTTTCCAATGAGCCCCGCTGCTTCTCATGGAAGCAGCTTCTAATGGAAGGAGCCCGGGCCTTTGAGTCAAAGGACCTGGGTTCTAACCCCGGCTCCGCCACATATCTGCTGTCTCACCTGGGACAAGTCACTTAACTTCTCTGTCCCTTAATTCCCTCAGCCGCAAAACATACTTCCCGAGCGCTCAGTACAGTGCTCTGCACACAGTAAGCGCTCAATAAATACAATCGAATGAATGAATGAAAACGGAAACTGAGACTGTGAGCCCTCTGTGGGACCTGATTATCTTGTATCTACCCCAGTGCTTAGTACATTTCTTGCCACTTAGTAAATCAGGGTAACGCACATAGTGACATGTTCCCTTGCATGTCAGGCATCCGCAGCCAAAGGAGGAGGTGCAAATTTATTTTACACCTCAGAGAAGCCAAGTGTCCAAAGCAGGCCATGGGTGTACTTAGGAAGACAGTGTGGAATGCTGTTTTTCCCTACTGGATTTCAGGATAACTTGCTACTTAAGCAGTGGTTAATAACAAGCCCTCGGCTAGCACTTCATCCATTAAACTTCACTGCCCTTTCCCTCTGAATATTCATTCATTTCATTCATTCAAGCGTATTTATTAAGTGCTTTCTGTGTTCTTACTGCTTGGGAGAGTACAGTATGTTGCCAATTTGTACTATGTTGCCAATTTGTACTTATGTTGCCAGTTTGTACTTATGTTGCAAATTTGTACTTCCCAAGCGCTTAGTACAGTGCTCTGCACACAGTAAGCGCTCAATAAATAGGATTGATGATGATAACAGTAAACAGGCAAATTCCCTGCCCACAATGAGCTTACAGTCTAGATGGGGAGACAGACATTACTTTTTTTCCCTCAAAACAAGACTTCTTCCAACAAACCTGCCCCAGGGAATTTCCAACATCCCAAGTCATGTCATATGTGAGGCAGCATCATAAGAGAAGCAGCATGGCTCAGTGGAAAGAGCCCGGGCTTGGGAGTCAGAGGTCATGGGTTCAAATCCCGGCTCCGTCAGTTGTCAGCTGTGTGACTTTGGGCAAGTCACTTAACTTCTCTGGGCCTCAGTTCCCTCATCTGTAAAATGGGGATTAAAACTGTGAGCCCCACATGGGACAACCTGATCTCCTTGTATCCTCCCCAGTGCTTAGAACAGTGCTTTGCACATAGTAAGCTCTTATATATGTTTATTCCGTTGTTATTTATTCTGACAACTCTGTAAATATTTTTGTGTCTCTCCCTTGCTGAGAGTGTAAGATGCTATGGGCAGGGAACTTGCCACTTCTTTCCATCACACTTTCCTAAGTGTTTAGTACAGTTCTTCGCCAATAACCCCAGCTCCACCATTTGTCTGCTGTGTGACCTTGGGCAAGTCACTGTACTTCTCTGTGCCTCAGTTACCTCATCTGTAAAATGGAGACTGGGACTGTGAGCCCCGTGTGGGACAGGGACTGTTTCCAGTCCGATTTGCTTGTATCCACCCCAGTGCTTAATACAGTGCCTGGCACATGGTCAGTACTTAAATACTATTATTATTATTATTTTTATTAAATATCCTTCTGACTGAAGTGGTTTTCACATGGAGTACAAGTGTAATCCAGGATCCATATGCATTGCATCCCACAAAAATATGGGTGTAATATGATCCATTGTATTGTGATCCATTGCATTGTGCAGTATACTTTCCCATGGACAGATATGTAATTTGTTTCCTATTCCGGACATAATGACCGTTATGATGACCAAATCCTTTAGGAATACTATAGGTCCCTCCCCACCCACTCCTCCCTTTGCCATCATTATTCCAAGAGTCCTTTTTAATGGTATTTCTTAAGCACTTACAATGTGCCAGACACTGTTGTAAACGCTGGGGTAGATATAAGGTAATCAGGCTGGACACAGCCCCTGTCCCACATGGGGCTCACACTCTTAATCTATTAATACTCTTAATAATAATAATACTCTTAATAATCTCTTAATACTCTTAATGTATATATGTTTGTACATATTTATTACTCTATTTATTTTACTTGTACATACCTATTCTATTTATTTTATTTTGTCAGTATGTTTGGTTTTGTTCTCTGTCTCCCCCTTTTAGACTGTGAGCCCACTGTTGGGTAGGGACTGTCTCTATATGTTGCCAATTTGTACTTCCCAAGCGCTTAGTCCAGTGCTCTGCACATAGTAAGCGCTCAATAAATACGATTGATTGATTGATTGTTGATTAATTAATCTCCACGTTTTGTTTTGTTGTCTGTCTCCCCCTTCTAGACTGTGAGCCCGTTGTTGAGTAGGGACCGTCTCTATATGTTGCCGACTTGTATTTCCCAAGCGCTCAGTACAGTGCTGTGCACACAGTAAGCGCTCAATAAATACAATTGAATGAATGAATTTTACAGATGAGGGAACTGGAGGCCCAGAGAAGTGAAGTGACTTGCTCAGAGTCACACAGCGGACAAGTGGCAGAGCCAGGATTAGAACCCAGGTCCTTCTGGCCCTTGCTGTATCCACTAGGCCATGCTCTTCTGACCCCCACACCCCCTAATTTCATCCCCAACCCCTTTCACCCTGCTCATGTGTCTGTTATATTGGTATAGTGTACCGTCCCAAGTGCTCAGTACCCTGCACACTGTGAGTGCTCAATTAAAGTGGGTAAAGCACAGGCCTGGGAGTGAGAATGACCTGGGTTCTAATCCTGGCTGTCACTTGTCTGCTGTATGAACTTGGGTCAGTCAGTTAACTTCTCTGGGCCTCAGTTCCCTCATCTATAAAATGGGGATTAATAATAATAATAATAATGGCATTTCTTGAGCGCTTACTATGTGCAAAGCACTGTTCTAAGCGCTGGGGGGGATACAAGGTGATCAGGTTGTCCCACGTGGGGCTCACAGTCTTCATCCCCATTTTACAGATGAGGTAACTGAGGCTCAGAGAAGTTAAGTGACTTGCCCAAGGTCACACAGCAGACATGTGGCGGAGCCGGGATTCGAACCCATGACCTGTAAAGTAAAGTAAAGTAAAGGGGGATTAAGACGGTGATCACTCTGTGGGACAGGGACTGCATCCAACTCAATCAGTCAATCACAATCGTATTTATTGAGTGCACACTGTGTGCAGAGCACTGGACTAAGCGCTTGGGAAGTACAAGTTGGCAACATATAGATACGGTCCCTACCCAACAGTGGGCTCACAGTCTAGAAGGGGGAGACAGAGAACAAAACCAAACATACTAACAAAATAAAATAAATAGAATAGATATGTACAAGTAAGATAAATAAATAAATAAATAGAGTAATAAATATGTACAAACATATATATACATATATACTCAGTTACCTTGTATGTGCCTCAGTGCTCAAGTACAGTGCCTGGCACATAGTGAATGCTTAATAAGTACCACCGTTATTATTATTATTGATTTTTTTGGATTGCCAATAATAATAATTATTATTATGGTATTTGTTAGGCGCTTACTATGTGCCAGGCACCGTACTAAGCGCTGGGGTGGATACAAGCATTTGGGGTTGGACACAGTCCCTGTCCCACGTGGGGCTCACAGTCTCGATCCCCATTTTACAGGTGATCACTCTGTGGGACAGGGACTGCATCCAACTCAATCAGTCAATCACAATCGTATTTATTGAGTGCTTACTGTGTGCAGAGCACTGTACTAAGCGCTTGGGAAGTACAAGTTGGCAACATATAGAGACGGTCCCTACCCAACAGGGGCTCACAGTCTAAAAGGGGGAGACAGAGAACAAAACCAAACATATTAACAAAATAAAATAAATAGAATAGATATGTACAAGTAAGATAAATAAATAAATAGAGTAATAAATATGTACAAACATATATACATATATATACATATATATATATATGTATATACACATATATACTCAGTTACCTTGTATGTGCCTCAGTGCTCAGGTACAGTGCCTGGTACATAGTAAATGCTTAATGAGTACCACTGTTATTATTATTATTGATTTCTTTGGATTGCCAATAATAATAATTATTATTATGGTATTTGTTAGGCGCTTACTATGTGCCAGGCACCGTACTAAGCGCTGGGGTGGATACAAGCATTTGGGGTTGGACACAGTCCCTGTCCCACGTGGGGCTCACAGTCTCGATCCCCATTTTACAGGTGATCACTCTGTGGGACAGGGACTGCATCCAACTCAATCAGTCAATCAACCAGTCGTATTTATTGAGCGCTTACTGTGTGCAGAGCACTGGACTAAGCACTTGGGAAGTACAAGTTGGCAACATATAGAGACAGTCCCTATCCAACAGTGGGCTCACAGTCTAAAAGGGGGAGACAGAGAACAAAACCAAACATACTAACAAAATAAAATAAATAGAATAGCTATGTACAAGCAAGATAAATATATAAATAAATAGAGTAATAAATATGTACAAATATATATATATATATATATATACACATACACTCAGTTACCTTGTATGTGCCTCAGTGCTCAAGTACAGTGCCTGGCACATAGTAAATGCTTAATAAGTCCCACTGTTATCCCCATTTTACAGGTGATCACTCTGTGGGACAGGGACTGCATCCAACTCAATCAGTCAATCAACCAGTCGTATTTATTGAGCGCTTACTGTGTGCGGAGCACTGTACTAAGCACTTGGGAAGTACAAGTTGGCAACATATAGAGACAGTCCCTACCCAACAGTGGGCTCACAGTCTAGAAGGGGAAGACAGAGAACAAAACCAAACATACTAACAAAATAAAATAAATAGAATAGCTATGTACAAGTAAGATAAATATATAAATAAATAGAGTAATAAATACGTACAAACATATATATATGTGTGTTCAAACATATATATATGTACAAATATATATATATATATGTATATAGATATATATATATATGTATATATATATATATATATACTCAGTTACCTTGTATGTGCCTCAGTGCTCAAGTACAGTGCCTGGCACATAGTAAATGCTTAATAAGTCCCACTGTTATTATTATTATTGATTTTTTTGGATTGCCAATAATAATCATTATTATTATGGTATTTGTTAGGCGCTTACTATGTGCCAGGCACCGTACTAAGCGCTGGGGTGGATACAAGCATTTGGGCTTGGACACAGTCCCTGTCCCACGTGGGGCTCACAGGCTCGATCCCCATTTTACAGACGAAGTAACCGAGGTCCATAGGATTGAAGTGACTTGCCCAAGTGGCAGAGACGGGATGAGAACCCGTGGCCCTCTGACTCCGAGGCCCGGGCTCCGTCCTCTTTGCCAACTGGTACTTCCCAAGCGCTTAGTCCAGTGCTCTGCACACAGTAAGCGCTCAATAAATACGATTGATGATGATGATGATGATGATGCCATGCTGCTTCTGTGCTAATAGGGTGGCCTTCCAGAGGTTGGATACCTAGGAGCCCCAATCCTGAGCTCCAAACTCTAGCTCAGGCTCTCTGGGCTCCTCCACCCCCCACGTATTTTTAGACTGTGAGCCCACTGTTGCTGTCTCTATATGTTGCCAATTTGTACTTCCCAAGCGCTTAGTACAGTGCCCTGCACATAGTAAGCGCTCAATAAATACGATTGATGATTTAGCCCTCTGCCCCGGGCCCACCCCTACTCCTTTCCCTTATCTCCACTTCTTCCCCTCACAAGGCTGCCAAGATTAACCATGACCCCCATCTCCATGCGCTCACTGCTGCTACAGACCAGCCAGAGCCGGGAGCCAGGTGAGCCTATCAATCAATCAATCAATCAATCGTATTTATTGAGCGCTTACTGTGTGCAGAGCACTGGACTAAGCGCTTGGGAAGTACAAGTTGGCAACATATAGAGACAGTCCCTACCCAACAGTGGGCTCACAGTCTAGAAGGGGGAGACAGAGAACAAAACCAAACATATTAACGAGCCTAGTAGCGCATCTCTGATTTTTTTCAATTTATTTTTTCAATTTGTTTATTTTTTTAACGGCGGGAGATTGGAGAGAGCAGTCTAGAGAGGGGCTGAGTTAGGAATCCAGAGGGGGATGTAAACTGTTCAGAACAGGGACGGGCAGGAGCAGATTAATGGTACAAGGGGAGGAGGGGGAGGCAAGAGAATTGATTTTTCTGGGAGTGATTTGGACGTAACGTCAGGCGGGACTTTTGCATCGTGGGCTGGATCAGCAGTAAGTGCCTGGCAAATCTCCGGATTTTATGGACTTGGATTTTTTCGGACCGTGAGAGTCCGTCTGGACCGTTTCCCTTTCAGCAGCATCTGTCCTAATAGAGCAGCACCACGTATTCTCGCTTGCGTGACTTAGAGTGAACATGGTTGACCATAGGTGATGTATTGTTTTCAATCTCTTTTATTTTTTTTAACACTCGGCTTGTGTTCTGGGTGGGGTGCTTGCAACTTTTATTTCTTGTTTTATATGTTTATTGAGTTGAGGGAGCTCATAGGTTAAGACAGTATTATGCGGTTGCTTTTAGAATCCTTCTCGGTTTTATTTCGGTGGTGAAACTTAAATGGTGTCAAGGTTGGGAAGAAAAGGCTGCCATAAAAACAGTGCTGCGTTCCCAGTTCAGTTTAGTGATCCGGAATAATTTTCTTAAAGGCGACTCCATAGCTAAGTTAACCTGAACATGCAGACGTGATACCGATCGTAGTACATATGTGGGCTAATAACTCCTCTTGGCCTCGGTCCTGCTCCAAAAAGCCCCATCCTCGTTTAGACAGTGTGAGAGGTGTTTTATTTCAAGATCTCTCAGGGGGAGTCTATTATCATAATGTTATGATCTCCACTAGTTTAGAAATTGAAAGTCAGGTGGCAGCTGCTAAAACCTAAGGGATTTCTTGAGGTAAATCCCTAATCGCTATTAACTTATTTTTCCTCCAGTCTGTAGGCATTTGTGGTAAAATGCCATTCTTGTCATGGAATCTGGATGGCAAAGATCTGTAGAAATCAATGTATCAATCGATCCCTTGCTTAGTCTGTTGAAATGTCTGTCAATTTTAGAAATGCGCCCAAAATTAGATGTAATGTACTCTCCCGAGCACTCAGTACAGTGCTCTGCACATAGTAAGCACTGAGTAAATACTGTTGATGTATCAGAGATTTTCAGTAAGTTAAATGTGTTTTAAAGTGGCCAGGATGCCCTCAAGAGCAAGCAGTGGTGGGAGCCTTTAACTTGCTTTTAATTATTGTAATTCGGGGGATCTTAAAGGAAAAACCAATTTGCTCCTGCTCTGTTAACTATGGACATGATACCTATTTAAGAATTCTGCTAGAGTGGGAGATAAAAAGAGATCATGTAACTGGCAGTATGGAGTGAATAAAATAAAAAAAAAAACCCAACTTCTTCAAAGTCTTGCATTGGAGACGTGTCTTCGGTCACTAAACCTCAAGACCTAGAAGAAAATCCTGTCACTGTTATTGCGTGTCTTCCTGGCGTTAACGAAGCATCCCGATGCTGTCTGGGGATCTGAAAATATGGGGACTAATAGGATGTGAATTTCTAGTGGGCGGAATCGATCGATGGTATTTATTAAGTGCTTACTGTATGCAGAGCACTCTACAAAGCATTTGGGGAAGTAAAGTACCATAGTTAGTAGAAATGATCCCTGCCCTCAGAGAGCTGAAAACAGAATTCCTTATCTTCCTACCCAAACCGTGTCCTCCCTCTGACTTTCCCGTCAGCACCACCATCCTTCCTGTCTCACAGGCCTGTACTAAGCTCTTGGGAGAGTCCAATACTTCTTTATCCACTGGGCAAATCAGATATTTACCTCAGGCCAGCGCCTTTCTCTCAGTGACAGGTGGGTCCAGAGTCGGGGAGAGGCAGGGGTCTTGTACAGCCTCTTCCTCTCTCCTCCCTGGTCTTCCTTTTTTATGGCATTTGTTGAGCGCTTACTATGTGCCAGGCGCCACTGTACTAAGTACTGGGAGAGATACATGCTAAACAGGTTGGAAACAATCCCTGTTCCATGTGGCGCTCACAGTCTTAATCCCCATAATAATAGTAATAGTAATAATAATTGTCTCCCGCTTCTAGACTGTGAGCCCACTGTTGGGTAGGGACTGTCTCTATATGTTGCCAACTTGTACTTCCCAAGCGCTTAGTACAGTGCTCTGCACACAGTAAGCGCTCAATAAATACGATTGATAAATACGATTGATTAATAATAATTATGGTGTTTGTTAAGTGCTTACTACGTGCCAGGCACTGTTCTAAGCACTTGGGGTGGGGGTGGAGGGCGTGGATTTAATCGGGTTGGACACAGCTCCTGTCCCACATAGTGCTCACAGTCTTCATCCCCAGATCCTGGATTAGAACCCCCAAGTCCTTCTGACTTCCACCCTTCCTCTGCCACATGGCTTGAACCTCTGGAAATCCACGCTTTATTTCTGGGAAGGGAAGGGAAGGATGCTCTGGAAATAAGGATGCCCCGCAGACCTCTGGGGAGGGAAAGAAGGCCCACTCTGTCCTGAAAAATGTTGTGGGAGGGAGGAAGAAAGGGAAGAAGGGAGAGTCATTCAGTCATTGTGGTCTTTATTGAGTGCTTACTGTGTGCGGAGCACTGTTCTAAGCACTTGGGAGAGTAATAATAATAATTGTGATGTTCGTTAAGGTTTTACTAGGTGCCAGGTACTGTTCTGAGCACTGGGGTAGGTACAAGATAATTGGGTTGGACACAGTCCCTGTCTCACATAGGGCTCACAATCTTAATCCTGTTTCACCGATGAGGGAACTGAGGCCCGGACAAGTGAAGTGACTTGCCCAAGGTCACACAGCAGACAAGTGGTGGGGCTGGGCTTAGAACCCAGATCCTTCTGACTCATGTGCGATCCACTAGACCACACTGCTGACTATAATTCAGCCGATTGGTAGACACAGTCCCTGCCCACTAGAAGCTACTAGTCTAGAGGGAGAAGGAAAAGTCCCTAGTTCCCATTGCCCGGAATCCAGCAGAGCCGCGATCGGGCCCTAATCCTGGGACTCGCTAGAATCCGCCATTCTTCGCAACTTTGACTAATATAGGAAAGAATGGTGAAATGCCCAAATTCTTAGTTTTGTGGAAAATCAGTGGCCTGGGTTATTAATGATCCTACTTTATTCATAGGATGGCTTTTTACCTAAGGATCTCTAAAATCAGTCAACCGTATTTATTGCATGCTTACTTCCAATGATAGCATTTATTAAGCGCTTACTGTGTGCAAAGCACTGTTCTAAGCGCTGGGGAAGTTACAAGGTGATCAGGTTGTCCCACGGGGGGGCTCACAATCTTCATCCCCATTTTCCAGATGGGGCAGCCGAGGCCCAGAGATGTGAAGCGACTTGCCCAAAGTCACACAACTGGCAATTGGCAAGGCCGGCATTTGAACCCATGACCTCGGACTCCAAAGCCCGTGCTCTTTCCACTGAGCCACGCTGTTTCTCTACTTCTGTGCATTTAGCTTTGATTCTGTTTGTTCTGACTACTTTGACACCCGTCTCCATGTTTCGTTTCGTTGTCTGTCTTACTGTGTGCAGAGCACTGTACTAAGCTCTTGGGAGAGTACAGCACAGCAGAGTTGGTAGACCCATTCCCTGCCCACAGTGAGCTTACCATCTAAAGGGGAGACAGACATTATTTGAAATCAATAAATTACGGATATGTGCGTAAGTGCTGGGTGTGGGGTGAATAAAGGGAGCAAATCGGGGTGATAATGCAGAAGGGAGTGGGAGAAGAGGAAATGAGGGCTTCGTTAGGGAAGGCCTCTCGGAGGAGATGTGCCTTCCATCAGGCTTTGGAGGTGGGGAGAGTGATTGTCTGTTGGATATGAAGAGGGGGGGCCCTTCCAGCCAAAGGCAGGATTTGGGAGAGAGGTCGGAGGCGAGATAGATGAGATCGAGGTACAGTGAGTAGGTTGGCATTAGGGCAGCCCAGTGTGTGGGCTGGGTTTGATTAGGAGAGCAGCGAGGTGAGATAGGAGGGGGCAAGGTGATTGAGTGCTCTTATATTGTCACAGACCACTCATCAGCGTCTTCTATTTTTAGAAACCCCCAGTGTGGTGTGCCCTTGGTCCCCCCTGCTTGTCTCCTCAGCTCTGCAAACACCCTCCCAACCAGCTGGCTCTCCCCCCCACCCCAGTTCCGCAAACAGCTCTTTCCCCACTTAGAACTATTTGCAGAGCTCTGGAGAGTTTACTCAGTGCTCAGTGAACCCTATACCTTTTCACTTGGGAAAATGAGGGAAAATCCCTTATTTGGTCAGCGAACCACAGCTTGGTTCTCCACAGTTCTCTCTCCTTCATTCTTCCAGCAAGCCGGGTATCTTTTGAACTTCCCTTGCCGAGAGCCGGGATGGAAGCAGTAAAAGAAAGGAGAAACCTTGGAGAGGGGAAGAGAGAAGGAGTGAATGGATGAGTGGATGATGTAAATATGCATCTGAATGGCGGTGATTTATGTGTGTTGAGTAGATGTTTGGCCCTGCTGGGGTCAGATAGATTATAGAGAGAAATCTTCCTTAGAATAGACACTTAAGTAACAGCTCAGGGTCATCATCAATCGTATTTATTGAGCGCTTACTATGTGCAGAGCACTATACTAAGCGCTTGGGAAGTACAAATTGGCAACATATAGAGACAGTCCCTACCCAACAGTGGGCTCACAGTCTAAAAAGTGGGCTCACAGTGCACAGTGGGTCGCAACTAGAGAGTTTCTAGTACTCTACCAGTGGGAGGGAGAGTCAAGCAGAGACCTACCCATTCCATTCTTAGCTTGGACAATGGCTAGGGAGTGGAAGGCAATCTGCTACAATTCAAAACTCACCCTTGCTGGGCCACAGTGTCATGGGAGAGAGTAGAGGGTGGAGATTCAAGTTTACTGCACGGAAAAAGGCAATGTTAAACCCTTTCCGTCTTTTCACCAAGAAAACTCTATAGATACATTACCAGAAAGCTTGCAGGTGGAGGTGGGGCATCCTGGGAGAGATGTGTCCATGGAGTTGTCAACGCGTAAGACAGGACAAGAAAGGAAACGAAGAGCAAGCAAGTGGAGACAAGAGAAGGAAAAGTGACAACTTTCTTCAGTGGTTTCTAATGATAACAATAACAGTAATAATAATGGTACTTGTTAAGTGCTGACTGCGCCAAGCACTGTTCTAAGCACTGGGGTAGATACAAGTTAGACAGGTTGGACACAGTCCCTGCCCCATATGGGGTTTACACTCTTTTCCCCCTTCTAGACTGTGAGCCCACTGTTGGGTAGGGACCGTCTCTATATGTTGCCAACTTGGACTTCCCAAGTGCTTAGTACAGTGCTCTGCACTCAGTAAGCGCTCAATAAATACAACGATTGATTGATTGATTGATTGATTGATACCCAATTTTCCAGATGAGGTAACGGGGGCCCAGAGAAGTGAAATGATTTACCCAAGGTCACACAGCAGACATGTGGCGGAGCTGGGACTAGAACTCAGGACCGTCTGATTCCCAGGCCCGTGCTCTATCCACTAAGTCACTTCACAGGCACTGTTTTTGGCTGAAGAATATCGGCAGCTCATATGCGATGGCGCTTCTTTGATGCACTGGATTTTCACCAAGCATTCTGCCAGTGCAGGCTCGTTGCGGGCAGGGAATGTGTCTACCAACTCTGTTACGTTGTCACAGTGTAGCCTCCCAAGCGCTTAGTCCAGTGCTCTGCACCCTGTAAGTGCTCAATAAATACGATGGATTGATTGCAAGACCATTGCCATCAAGAGATCCCAGCAGCAGAAGTTGGCAGCGGGATAGCGCTGCTCTCATTGATCAGTCCCGAGGCAACTCCGAGGCCCCCTGGACTAGCCGTGTGATTTTGAGCGTGTGGAAGCCAGGACAGTCGAGGGTGGACCCGATTCAGGCCGTAGGGCTTGGGAGCTGGATTGGGATGGCTCTGTCTGGGTAGCCTCCTATCTTCCTCCCTCTGCTCCTTCCGAGGGGACTGCAGGGTGGAACAGGAGAACGGGAGAAGCAGCGTGGCCTTGTGGAAAGAGCACCAGCCCGGGAGTCAGAGGACCTGGGTTCTAATCCCAGCTCTGCCACATGTCTGCTGGGTGATTTTGAGCAAGTCACGTAACTTCTCTGGGCCTCATCTGTTAAACAGGGATTAAAGCCGCGAGCCCCACGTGGGACACGGACTGTGTCCAACCTGATGATCGTGTATCTACCCCAGTGCTTAGGGCAGTGCCTGACACATAGTAAGTGCTTAACAATACTATAAAAACAAAACAGAACAAAAGACTGAAGGTGCCACAGGATTTCCTAAGGGTTTAGGAGAGTACTCTGCACTCATAAGGCAGTGTGGTTCTCCAGCGTGGCTCAGTGGAAAGAGCCGGACTTTGGAGTCAGAGATCATGGGTTCCAATCCCGGCTCTGCCACATGTCTGTTGTGTGGCATTGGGCAAGTCACTTAACTTCTCTGAGCCTCAGTTACCTCATCTGTAAAATGGGGATTAAGACTGTGAGCCCCACGTGGGACAACTTGATCACCTTGTATGCCCCCAGCGCTTAGAACAGTGCTTTGCACATAGTAAGTGCTTAACAAATGCCATTATCATCATCATCATCATAAGGCGCTCAGCATGCACTGCTGATAGAGGGATTTCAGGTGGGATTTTAGAGAAGCAGCACGGTCAAATGGAAAGACCACAGAGCCTGGCAGTCAGAAGAGCTAGGTTCTAATCCCAGCTCTGCTAATTGCTTCCTGTGTGACCTTGGGCAAGCCAGTAAACTTCCCTGTGCCTCAGTTCACTTGTTCTCCCTCCCTTTTAGATTGTGAGCCCCATGTGGGACAGGGACTGTGTCCAACCTAAGTGACTTGAATCTACCCCAGCACTTAGAAAAGTGTTTGACACATAGTAAGCGCTTAACAAACACCAAAAAAGATGTCAGTAAATGTGGCCACTGATTGATCCCGGAGCAGGTACTATCTTTGTGGAGACCTAAAATTTTCTTTTTCTCTTAGATTGTCGTTCCCCGCTTGGGAAAACAGAGTATTTCTAACGTAACTAGATGGCAAGTCATCGGGAGAGTCTGAACCACTCCTTCTGGTGCCCATTAGGCTACTCATGGCTTAATGGGAAGATCACGGGTTCGGGAGTCAGAGGACCTAGGTCCGAATCCCAGCTCTGCCATGTACTGCTCTGTGACCTTGGGCAAGTCACTTCTCTGTGCCTAAATTCCCTCATCTGCAAAATGGGGATTCAGTCTCCGTTCTCCCTCCTGCTTAGACTGTGAGCCCCATGTGGGATCCGATTATCTTGTATTTACCCCAGCTCTTGGTACAGTGATAGCCACGTAGTAAATGCTTAATAAGTAACATTATTATTGGGATGATGATGATTTATTATTATCTATCCTCACTCTTTTCTCAGTTCAACCCAGCCCGCTCACTTGGCTTCCCTAATACCCACTTACTCACCCTGCCTTGCTTTCGTGTCTCCCGCTGAAATACCCCATGTTCATGCCCTCTCTCTCACCTGGGACTCCCCCCCATTTTGGGAGGGTTTTTTTCCCGATGTTTGGAAGTGGAGGAGAAGGAGGCATTAGAAGGTGAGCGGTATTAAAGAGGGAAGAAGAGCTGACGCAAGTGTTTTAATCAAGTGCAAAGGGATGGGGTGGGAGAGACAGCTGGAGGAGGCTGATTTTGAAAGGAGATGGGAGATCTCTGAGAGAGCTGAGAAAGATGAGATTTAGAAGATGGGATAGAGGTATAGATATAGATTTTGTACTTGTCCTGTCACTTAAAGAGCGGCTGTGCATGGGAAGCATTGTTGTATAACACTAAAAAAAGCAGAAGCTGTCAGAAAAAGATCAGGCCTTAGTTGCTGTCTCTGGCGTGACCTTTCCTTTAGAAAATTATGCTTCGTTTTCTCTTATAACTGCAGCTTAATTTAAAGTTTCATCACCTACTGACACATTTCCAGTAAGTAGAGGTAATGATATGGATTTTTTTTTCCAGAAGGAATCCCTAGACAATTAGCCATATCTGTCGAAAACGCTTATGATGTATCGATTCAATCTCTAATTATGACATGTTAAGAAGATTAAGCATTTTAAAATGCAGAAAGCATTTGGATCTCTCCACCGGACTGTTTTTCTTTAATGGAAAGTATGGTTCATTCTGGCTCTGGTAGAGTTCTGATTTTGACAGTTTGCACCATCAAATCAACCATGCGAGTTGTGCATTTCAGTCCCCCGTCCCTCCATGCTGCTGAATTAAAAAAAAAAAAAAAATGAATCCAACTTTTTTATTTGATTTTTTTTTTTCTCTCCCACCTCCCTCACCGCTGCAGGTCAGATGACGACGACACGGATGACAGGAGTTCCAGGGTGACCCAACTTTGCACTTACTTTCAGCAGAAATATAAGCACCTCTGCCGCCTGGAGCGGGCAGAATCCCGTCAGAAAAAATGCCGGCACACGTTTCGGAAAGCCTTGCTGCAGGCGGCCAGCAGAGAACCGGAATGCACCGGGCAGTTGATACAGGAACTTCGAAGAGCCGCTTGCACTCGGACCAGGTCAGGGTTCGTTGCAGCCTGAGGATGTCTGATCAGTCAATCAATCAGTGGTATTTGTTGAGCACTTACTATGTGCAGAGCACTGTATTAAGCACTTGGGTGAGTACAGTACAACAGAATCAGCAGACGTGTTCCCGGCCCAAGATGAGCTAGAAACGATGGTCATCCCAGGTGTTAAATGTGTGTTTATAGTAGGCGGGGACAGTGGAGATTCAAAAGGACGTAGCCTGCTTTCGATCTGCCACTCAGGCTGATGCTGTCGCTTGGAGGCAAAACGATTCTGGTCAGATTTCCTAGGGAAACATCAGTATTAATAATAACAATAATGGTATTTGTTAAGTGCTTACTATGTGCGAAGCCCTGTTTTAAGCGCTGGGGTAGATACAAGGTGATCAGGATGTCCCACGTGGGGCTCACAGTCTTAATCCCCATTTCACAGATGAGGTAACTGAGGCACAGAGAAGTTAAGTGACTTGCCCGAAGTCAAACAGCTGATAAGCGG
Source organism: Tachyglossus aculeatus (assembly GCF_015852505.1). Classification (NCBI taxonomy): domain Eukaryota; kingdom Metazoa; phylum Chordata; class Mammalia; order Monotremata; family Tachyglossidae; genus Tachyglossus; species Tachyglossus aculeatus. The sequence goes on along the minus strand of NC_052072.1, from coordinate 11,332,186 downwards.
CAGAACCGGGCTTAGAACCCACGACCTCTGAGTCCCAAGCCTGGGCTCTTTCCACTAAGCCACGCTGCTTTGAGGCAGAGCGTGTTTTTTCTCCCCCCGCAACTTAGGCATTATTCAGCTGCACATTTTGGAAGGAGAGCCCATAAAGTTCTTCAGCCTCGGCTAGAGTGGTGGTATTTTTCTGGTGTTTTGGTATGTTTGAAAAAGGAAAACATTATATGATGATGATGATGATGGCATTTATTAAGCGCTTACTATGTGCAAAGCACTGTTCTAAGCGCTGGGGAGGTTACAAGGTGATCAGGTTGTCCCATGGGGGGCTCACAGTCTTAATCCCCATTTTACAGATGAGGTAACTGAGGCCCAGAGAAGTGAAGTGACTTGCCCAAAGTCACACAGCTGACAATTGGCGGAGCCGGAATTTGAACCCACGACCTCAGACTCCAAAGCCCAGGCTCTTTTCCACTGAGCCACACTGCTTATAGTACATAGTTAGCACATAGTAAGTGCTTAATAAATGCCATCATTATAGAATTTCACACTAAGCACGTATGGGTTAATATCAGCTCTTTGCCCTGGAAATTGTCCCCCTCCTTGAAACTCCAGGCATATGCAAAATGTATTTTTGATCCATTGTGGTAGTATCTAGAGACCACATTAATGTTAATTTCAGTTTTGCTATTGCCTTTGTGGAGCATTATTTTAGTCTTTGAGTATAGTCGTATTGAGGTTCATTCACTTAAAAAACGTTTTAATCTCACCCATAACACCAGGCTGATAATAATATCTTCATAACCAGTACTGTCTGGTTATAATCATTCCAAAGAAGATAAGTTAAATCAACAATACTTCCTCATAATTCACAATTCATGTGCCCAATTTGAAATCAGTTTCGCAGTAGGCTAACAGATTTGCTTTCACCTTCACAAAACCTGACCAAAAGAAAATTGCATAGGAGTATTTGAATATGTGTTATACTAGCCATCTTATATTTAGGCCAAAGTTTGTCTTTAAAATCCTACTTTGATGTTTTTTTTGAATGGCTGAATTTTCCAGCATATATTCACAGAGTGACAGTTCTCCAAAGTAGAATGTTTTGTTTCTAAGCTACAGGCATTGGTCTCAGTTTGGTCATTTTCCAGTTCAATTGCAACTCTTTTCCTTTATAAAAATAGTTGGTTTCCTGGAGAAATATAATTGCTGGTTTTGATCTTTTCTTTTTAATCAAACCGTGAGAACATGAGGTTATACAGATTGTACAGAATGATTAATTGGGCAGTACTGTGCCATGTAAGTAAAAGCCTTCCAATTGTTTCATTCAGCCATTCATTCATTTATTCATTCAGTCAGTCATATTTATTGAGCTCATACTGTGTGCAGCGCACTTGTTAGTATGCTTTACGTGTTTAAGGGCCCATGGAGATTGAGGTACCTGATGAATGCAAACACTCACTAGTGTTAGGTTTTAGCACTATATTTCCCATGTTCTACGTGTCAGTCAACACCTGGTATTCATTGAGCACTTATTATGCACAAAGCACTGTACCAAGCACTTGGGAGAGTATAGTTCAACAGAATCAGTAGATGCGTTCCCTGCCCATAATGAGCTTACAGTCTAGAGAGGGAGAGGAAGTATGCAGTATTCTTACTGGGTACTGCTAATAATAATGATGGTATTTGTGCCAAGCACTGTTCTAAGCTGCTGGGGTAGGTAGTCAAGTTGTCCCATGTGGGGCTCACAGACTTCATCCCCATTGTAGAGATGAGGGAACTGAGGCACAGAGAAGTGAAGTGACTGGCCCAAAGTCACACAGTTAAGTGGCAGAGCCGAGATTAGGACCCACGATCTCTGTCTCCTGAGCCCGGGCTCTTTCCCCTAAGTCACTCTGCTTCTCACTGTGGGCAGGGAATGTGCCTGTTTATTGTCGTGTTGTACTCTTCCAACCACTTAGTACAGTGCTCTGCACCCAGTAAGCGCCCCATAAATATGATTGACTGACTGACTTATTCCCTGACACATGTAACTCCTGGAACTTGTGTAGGTAGCCCCTCAAGCAGAGAAGGTAAATAGACCAGAGGCCATTCTGGGATGTAAGGACAGTTTGGTAGGTGTGGGAACTGTTCTTTATGGAGGCAAAGAAGGGATGGAAAGGGAAAGGTGAATTGAGAGGAAATGCCTGAAAATAGGTCCAGGCAACTTTTTTTGTTGCATTGCCCCTCTATGATTGGGCTTAGAGGAAGTAAGAGAGGTACATGCTGGTTGGGTCTCTCCTCCACAGCTCCTGGATTCTTTTTGTTTTTGCTCTGTCCCACCTCCTGCGACATCGTTTTGGCATCCCGGGCCTTTACGGTCCTCTTCGTGCCTGAATAGAGGCAGGGAGGGCCAGAGAGAGTGGCCAAGAATGCAGCAGGAACCTGGAAGTAGTGGCACAGGGAGAACCAAGGAGGTACCAATCGAGCAGGGAGAGGCCGAGTAGAGAATTGGGGAAGAAGCAGAGGCAGACAGAAGAAGCCCCTTCATCAGCTCCTCTGCCACCTCCTCCTCCAACTTGGTTTTGGGACCCAAGTGGGAACTGTAGTGGCTGCAGCCCTTTAGTCCTATCAATGTCTGGTTCCCCCTCAAAACTGTAAACTCACTGTGGGCAGGGACTGTGTCTGCTAATTCTCTGGTATTTTGTTCTCTCAACCACTTAGTTCAGTGCTCTGCACATATCAAGTGCTCAGTAAGTTTGATTGATTGATTGGCCTCTCTTTCGCATGAGGCAAGGTAGAAATTGTGCCCGTGGCAGCTCAGTGGGTGGCAATTCCCACCAGGAATTTCCACCCCTCTGGGCTCGGGCCACTGTGTCAGAATTCCAGAATTGGGGAGGGGAAATGGCGCGGGGGGGGGGGGGGGGTCCTGTTCTTCCAGGGAGGTGCTGCCCGGGATCACCTTGTGAGTCAGTTAGGGCTCTTTGCGTGAACAAGACAGCGATCCCCTCTTCCTTATATATAGATTTGCGTACATGGCTCTCTTTTACCGCTAACCAGAGTAATGAACTTCAGGTGAAAAGACATATCAGTATAAACCTACTCGGTGACATTTTTCAGTGGCGAAAAGGTAGACACACAAGATTGTTCTTCCAGGTTCCAGTTTACTCTCTGAGATTGCAGGCAGAGTCCAAGTATTGGAAACCGAAATTCTTGGTCTCCCTTTACCTGATCAATGGATCTTTGCTACCCAGAGATGACATCTGTTTAAGTCCTTTCCAACAGAACCACTGTAATGTGTTCTCTTAAGGCACTCCCTCATTCACGATTAATTCTTAAAAAAGCAACTTGTCTTTTTTTTGTTTTCAGCACAAACCAGGCCAAGCTGAAGGAAGCAGAACCAGCCCCATGTAGTGGGACGGTGAAGGGTGAACAGTGCACCAACAAGGCCCTTCCATTCACCAGGCATTGCTTTCAGCGTATCCTCTTCATTGGCTTCTTCTGCTGCAGCCTCCAAATAGTGACCAGATCCATTGCTATCTGAACAGTTCCCATCCTAAACATTTCCCACAATTACATTGCCGGGGGTAATCACATATTTTGCCCAGTTACCAGTGCTCCTTAAATCCCCTTGGCTTGGTTGTTTCTCCAAAGAAAATTGGGAACAGACAGACTAGACGTGGCAGATCGCTAGCACGCCTGCCAGAGGGTAGCGTGCAGTTTAAAGACATCCGTAATAGGGTTTCCATCTGCGGGCTTTGAGGCCAATGCTGGAAATTCAGGAGCAGATCACGGTTCAGGAGGGAAGAGAGGCAAATCAGAGAACAGGAGAAAGACTGACAGGAGAATCCCCCGAAAGAGTGAGCCATAGAGAGCAGACCTTCCCCCTCCTCACGTCCCACTTCTGAGGGCGAGGGTGAACAGAGAAGGACTGCTCTTTTGGGTGAGGGGAGGGGACGGAGGGTTTGGAGCCTTCCACATAAAGGTTGAGGGCTTACACTTCTCTGATTCTCCAGACTTTTTTCCGGAGCCTAGACAGCGGTATCTAATCTAAATCTGTCATTTGTGGCACAATAACTGCTCAGTCTACAGCTGAGCCCACATCCAAATAGCCTGAATGCAGTAGTGCAAGGGTCTGAGCGCAGTGAAGCCGAAACAGGTCACGGCAATAGTTAGGAGAGACCGGGGGAAAAGAAATTAGGTACGCGAAAGAAGTCTGAGCCAAAGGGAAGGGAATCACTGATGGAGTACAGAAAGGGGTTCATGATATTATGCAGTGAAATTGAGATTTGTCTCCATATTTCTACATTAGATTGTGAAGCTCCTCAAGGGCATCGGCCGTATGGTGTTTTGTTTCTTTTCATTCACGGAATCTTGAGGGCCTGTTACACAGCTCTGTACACCGCAAGTGCTCATTAAATGGTGCTGAAAATACCGCCGTCAGCTTGTACTAGCGCTCCGCCGTCTCACAGATGTACGTTGTGGGGTTTCGGCAGTTGGGCCAAAAATGCTGCCTCCCCTGTAGCGAAATCTTTCAGTGTTTGGCGCCCGGTTCGAGTTCTCTGGTAGAATCTGGTACCCCTCTGCCTGTCAACTTTTAAAAGGGGAAGATTCCATCCATTGAGAAAAAGCACTCCTCAGCAACTCCTTCAAGGTTTCTATAAAATAGAGACGTAGTCTTATAATATATGAAGTCAGCGGTAGGACCCAATTAGTTGAGCAGATTATAGTGAAGGAAGCTATGCCTGGTTGCATGAAAGGTGAAAATCGAGCATCGTCAGGGCTGATAACAATAATAATGACGTTTGTCGAGCATTGTTCTAAGCACTGGGGTAGATATAAGCTAATTAGGTTGGACACAGTCCCTGTCCCACACGGGACTCACACCCTTAATCCCCATTTTACCGGTGAGGTAACTGAGGCAAAGAGAAGTGAAGTGACTTCCCCAAGGGCATCCAGCAGACAGATGGAAGAGCTGGGATTAGAGCCAAGGTCCTTCTTACTTCCAGGGCCATGCTCTATCCACTAGGCCATGCTGTTTCCTGATGGGAAATGAGTTATTGTTTTGTGGAGGTGATTGTGAGAAGCCTTTGTTTAGAGTACATCAGAAAAATAATAGACTGTAAGCCCATTGTTGGCAGGGAACATGTCTGCCAACCCTGTTATAGTGTACTCTCTGAAGCATTTAGCTGAGTGTTCTGCACATGCTAAATTCTCAGTAAATACGATTGATTGATAAAATGCCTGTGCAGTTAATTCAATCAATCAGTTAATCAATGATATTTATTGAGCACTTACTGTGTGCAGAGCACTGTACTAGCACTTGGGAAAGTATAATATAACAATATAGCAGACACATTCCATCCCCACAATTAGCTTACAGTCTAGAGGGAGAGAAACAACTTGCCGATACCCAGGGCAACTATGAATCAACAACTGTTGTGGAATTTGTTAAGCATTTACTATGTGCTCAGCACTGGGATAGATACAAGATCATCATGTCGGACACTATCTCTGTCCTACAAGGGGCTCACAGCATAAGTAGATGGGAGAAGAGATGTTGAATCCCCATTTTACAGATGAGGAAATGCACAGGGAAGTTAAATAACTTGCCCAAAGTCACCCAGCAGGGAAGTAGAAGAGCAGGATTAGAACTCGGTCTCCTGATTCCCAGACCTGTGTTCTTTCCAAAGTTCATGAAAGGAACCTTTAAAAACTGAAGAAAGTATTCTCTTGGCCTCTCTCTATTCACATTTTGAAGCACGTCTCTTCACGATTTGCCCTGAAGTCTTTCTCAGCCACCTGTGCAGAAGAGGAAGTCTGTAGGGAAGAGAAAAGTATTTGGGGGCTATAAACTATTTTCTGAGAAGTCAGTAGCTAGATTGGGAAAAATTAGAGGCCTAAAAATTCTGTAACGGGGGATTGACTCTCCAAATGTTGCTGTGCTTGTTGAACATGTCATCTCTCCTTTGATTTTTAATCCCTTTGCTGTCTGGGTTTCCCCAGTGGCCATGTGGAATCCATCAGTCAGTCAGTGGAATTTATTGAAAGCCTATTAAGAGCACTGCACTAAGCGCTTGGGAGAGTACAATGCAGCAGAGTTGGTAGGCATGAACTCTGCCCACCAAGAGCTTAGAGTCTAGATGGGGAGGCAGACATCATCATCATCATCATCATCAATCCTATTTATTGAGCGCTTACTATGTGCAGAGCACTGTACTAAGCGCTTGGGAAGTACAAACTGGCAACACATAGAGACAGTCCCTACCCAACAGTGGGCTCACAGTCTAAAAGGGGGAGACAGAGAACAAAACCAAACATACTAACAAAATAAAAAGTCAGTTGTGTGACTTTGGGCCAGTCACTTCACTTCTCCGGGCCTCAGTTCCCTCATCTGTAAAATGGGGATGAAGACTGTGAGCCCCCCGGGGGACAACCTCATCACCTTGCAACCTCTCTAGCGCTTAGAACAGCGCTCTGCACATAATAAGCGCTTACATCCATATTTATAAATAAATTATGGATTATGTAGAATGAGCGATGGTGAAGGATCTTTAATGCAAGCGTTCTCTGGGAAGCTGAAGAAAATAAGAGAAAGTCCATGACTAATAAAGGTGATGTATGAGAAATTTGTGGTGTATAGGTCTGATTGATAAATTAATTTCGGGGAAAATTTTGGATCTTTGGATGTTGAGGGCTTTTTTTAGGTTAGATATTTGGGGGTAATAAATTGAATTTGGAATGGGAAGATTTTTAAATTGTAGGGATATAATGATTATATATATATATATATATATATATATATATATATATATATATGTATGTATTTGCCTCTGGCAGTATTGTGAGCAGGGCAGTTCACCTTTAGAATCAATCAGTGGTATTTATTGAGCACTTACAATGTGTTGAGCAGTATATTAAATGCTTAGGAGCGTACAATATACCAGAGTTAATAGACATGTCCCTGGCCCACAAGGAGCTGACAGTTTAGAGGAAGAAGCTCAGAAGGGAGTTTCCTCTGATTGTTAAATTTTGGACTTTTCAGTAATTCTTGAGTTAATAAAGAAACTGACCATTCTGTTCTAAAGTCCCAAACTTGGTGTACAATCCCCATGAAGGAGACTGTTATTGAGGCTCCATTAACAAAGTGGCCAAGTCCAGAAATACAGCTGGATAGGTGATGATTTTTAAAGTGTTGGCAAATCTATGGTAATTTTTTTTTCCCATTAAAATTTGGCCGGATCCCACAGTTTGGACCACGATAATACCATTCGGACAGTATAGTTAATGTGTGTTTTTTCAACAGTGCTTGTTGTGTGTTGTTCCTAACACTGAACTATGCAGATATCCTCTTGAATCGCTCTCAGCAGCTCTTTTCAAGTTGCACGGCCAAGTTTGCAGACGGGCAGCAGTGCTCTGTGCCAGTTTTTGACATCACCCATCAGACACCTCTGTGTGAAGAACATGCCAAAAAAATGGTAAGTTTCAGTTTGTGTGCTTCGGGCCTAGAAGAATTCGGAGGCTCTATTTCATCCTAATTCCTTTTGTGAACTCATCAATGTACCCCAACCCTTCCAAGTTTGCTTAACTCAATTTAATTATACGGATATCTATCTATTGATGGGCATAGATATAGATAGATATCTACACACACAAACACATATATGTGTGTATATAACAACAGCAGTGATGTAATTGTTAAGTGCTTAGTCTGTGTTGAGCACTGTTCTAAGCATTGGGGTAGATATAAACTTATCAAATTGGACATAATCCCTGTCCCATATGGGGCTCACATAGAACTCAATGGAGTTCTTAATCTCCATTTTATAGATGAGGTAACTGAGGCACAGAGAAATTAAGTGACTTGCCTAAGGTGACACAGCAGACAAGTGTTGGATCCGGGATTAGAACCCATGCCCGTGCTCTATCCGCTAGGCCATGATATATATGCATTTCAAACCTAAGAGATGCCCAGTGGTTTGCTCTGTATTTGTGCTAGGCCTTTCTTGTATGGGGTCAGAAAATTTTTCCTGGTTTTTGGATGGAATTTCTTCCAAAAGCCAGTTCCCTCTCAATGCGGTAATTCTTTTTTAACTTAATTACTGCTTTGCCTCATGCTCATGTCTGCTCAGTAAGAATCGGTGGACATGATTTGTTTTCGGAAAGGAGCTAGCTTAGTTTTATTTCCTGAAAGTCAGCTCTTTTATTGTTCATGCCTCAGAAAAAAAATGTATTTCCTCTTCTACCACCCTATAAAAGAAGAAAAGCAGCTAAAACTGGAAAAGTTTTAATCAGTAATTAAGCAGTAAATAATAATAATAATAATGATGGCATTTATTAAGTGCTTACTATGTGCAAAGCACTGTTCTAAGCGCTGGGTATGTAAAGTCGCTTCATTTCTATATTAGTTGCAAAGAAACCTCTCATCATTATTAATATTGTTACTGATAATAATAATAATTATTATTGTTACTGATATTATTATTATTATTGTTACTGATGATAATGGTATTATAATAATATTATTATTAATAAGAATAGTGGTATTTTTTAAGCACCTACTATTTGTCAAGCATTGTTATAAGCACTGTGGAAGGTACAAGATAATTAGGTTAGACAGTTTCTGTCCCACATAGGTCGCACATTCTAAGTAGGAAGAACAGCTGTTAAATCCCCATTTTACAGGTGAGGTAACTGAGTCATAGAGAAGTTAAGTGACACCCAGGTCTACACTATTTCCATTAGGCCATGCTGCTCATTTAATCTTTGACATTTGGGTAGGGAGGAACACATGCTTCTAAAATGAGATACCTATTTGTAGGTTTCCCCAGCAGGATAATTTGTTTTTCTCATAGTGATATTGCAAAACTGTCTTTGTTGTTAATGGTGTTTTGGTTTCAGTGCTCTGAGTGCATGAATCTGAATGAAGCTATTGGTATATTTTTCCTAGTGAGCTTGCATTTGTATATAGGTGAAGCGTTGATGTCTTTCTCCAGAGTAGGATGCAGTTGATGAGTATAGCTAGAAAAATTTAATTAGGTTTTTTAATATTATAGGGACATGTTAAATGTCCAGGCCTTGTTTCTGTACTAGCACGATTACTTTGGATTGACGCTTCTCTTTGGTCTGATTCATAGTTGAAAGTGAGTTTCAGTCATTTTCACAAATCACTTCAAGACTGCCATATTATTAGCTGTGGTGGTGAATATATAACGAGTGTGCCGAATACTTTATAGAATGCACTAAGGTTAATGGTTTTATTGTGTTTCTAGAAACATTTGTAAGGTCTCTAAACTGGTGAAAAGATCTTTAAGGGTGACAGTGCTTAAATACTGTCATATCACCTATCGCACAGGAAATTTGTTCTTCAACAGCCAATCAGAGGTATTTATTGAGCGCTTACTGTTTGCAGAACACTGTACCAAGTGTTTATCTCGCATTATCATATATGTAACGTGCAAACATGCAACTTATTCTTTCAGCATCACTCCCCATTCTATCTAGGCGCTTTCTGTATTTCCTCACCAACATCCTGTCCAAAACCCGTAGTGACAGTACTGCTTATAGGGGAACTTACTGCTTCTTTCTTCTCACAGATTGTCAGAAGGAATATGTTAAGTATGGGCTTTTGGAACTTTATCCTTGTCCCTCATTGTTTTCTCAGTCTCGGCCAGTCTGTGGGGTTTTTATGGTTTGCTTGTTTTTTGGGTTTTTTTTCATAGTATTTATTGAGCACTTACTTTGTGCCAGGCATTGTACTAAGTGCTGGGATAGATTCAAGCAAATCAGGGACCCAGTCCATGTACCACATTGGGCTCACAACCTTAATCCCCATTTTACAGATGAGGTAACTGAGACACAGAGAAGTTAAGGGACGTGCCCAAGGTCACACAGCAGACAAGTGGCAGACCCGGGATTAGAACCCAGGTCCTTATGACTCCCAGGCTATTCCCACTAGACCATTCAAGTGCTGTGCCTGGCACTGTATTAAGCGCTGGGGTAGATGCAAGATAATCAGGTTGGACACGATCCCTGTCCCACATAGGGCTCACAGTCTCAATCCCCATTTTACTGATGAGATACCTGAGGCACAGAGAAGTAAATTGCTTTTCCTGAGGACTTGCAGGAGACAAGAGGAGGAGCTCAAATAAGAACCCAGGTCCTCCGATTCCCAGGCCCATACTCTTTCCACTAGCCCACATTTGCTTCCCCAGTCCGTTTCATAATAATAATAATAATAATGATGGCATTTGTTAAGCGCTTACTATGTGCAAAGCACTGTTTCATCTCCAGGAGGTGAAGCAGAGCAGTAGCAGAATGTATTGTACTGGTCCTCGGTTAGATCACAAAGCTCAGTTTTCCAAATCTTGTCACCCACCATTTTGGGGGACCTGGTTCCATCATCATCGATAAACATATGCCAAAGGGGTGCACGATGGCTTCAGTTGGTGCCTCCCGCAAAAGTTCAAGCCCTTTTAAAATGAATTTATTTGCTGATGTTCCCTCAACCCGCTTTTATTAAACTCGGTGTTTAGGCCGTTGTACTTTGCCCAAGAAGTTCTCTCTTGGGTGAAGAGATATGGGCATTTCAGACCATCTAAAATATGCATTGGGCTATCTCATAAGTTGGAAATAGATTCAGAAAGATCCAGATATTTCAAATGAATATGCATTTTAGTCCCTTGGTGTAGCTAATTGAAGGTTCATTTGCATAAGGAAATATTGTCTTGTGGATCAGAGTGGAGTAGGACGTAATGGGCAGAAGAGATTTATTTTCTGTTGCAAAGCAAAACGGTACAGAAATGTGACTTCCCCTTCTCAAATAGTCTTGAATCTTGATTCTCTTTGAGGATGTGGTTCTCGTACTAAAAGAAAATAATCCCAGTTAACCCAAATTTACCAGTGAACACAGAGTAAATTTCTCACATTTGAAAGGTACCTTGTCTATTACTTACCACATCAAAAGGCAATTTACACAAAGGTTTTTAGTGATTGTGGTATTTATAAAGTGTGGTATTTATTATGTACCAAGCGCCGCCTCTAGACTGTTAGGTTGTTATAGGTAGGGAATGTGTCTGCAATGTTGTTATATTGTACTCTCCCAAGTGCTTAGTACAGTGCTCTGCACACAGAAAGCACTCAATAAATACGATTGACTGACTGACTAAGCACTGGGTAGATACACCATAAACAGGTCGCAACCTGGTCCCTCATGAGGCTCGCAGTCTTTGTAGGAGGGGAAAAAAATGGGGATTAAATCCCCATTTTAAAGATGAGAAACCAGAGGCCCAGAGGTGTTGTGACTTGCCCAGGGTCACACAGCAGGCAAATGTCAGAGCCGGTTTTAGAAGCCAGGTCCTTTGACTCCCTTTCCATCCAGTATGCCCCGCTGCTTCTCATATCCTAGTTGTCTGAAACACGAGTATTTTCCTCTGGGGAACAGTTTACCATCGATTCGCTGGTCAGACCAAACCACCCTGGTGTTAAGTGAGCCGTGTAGTTAATCCATTCATAATTTCAGGGGCCTGGGAATGAGGTTTCGGGGTGCACCTTTGCTGAAACACACTGCGAGCCCAACTCACGTTAGCCCCATCTCCCCCAGCTTCTTCCTCAGCTTGCAGGTTTTGCGGCCGGGGTTCTTTTGGTCGAGTGATCTTTATAGGGAGTCTATACCGTATTGATTGATTGGGACTGATAGAGATCGGACGAAAGCACCAGGATGAACACAATTCCCTCTCTCCCCCTGAAAGGATAATTTCCTAAGAGGAGACAGCTCCCGAAAAGTTCAGCACCAGCAGCAGAGGAAACCCAGGAAAAAAACGAAGCCTCCTGCACTTACCAAAAAACACAAGAAGAAGAGAAGGCGGGGACCACGTCGGCCACAGAAACCCATTCCTCCTGCGGTGCCCCAAGGGAACCTCAGCATGCCCACCAGCGTCTCACTGCCAGTGGAGATCGTCCGGATACGGTAGGATTAAGCGGAGCCGTGGAGATGGGATTCGGGCTTTCCCAGGGCTGTCTGCATTTGCGGTCCGAGTTCAGGTGGCAAGAACAGGGAAAGCGGAAAGAACAGGGTGTTCCTTCCAAACAACCAAGTAACTCCTCCAACTTTTTGTAACAACTGACTGTGTTTATTATCATCAGTGTCGTTATTATTAATAGTAACAATTAGTAATAATAAGGTTAATAATAATTGTGATATTTGTTAAGCCCTTACTATGTGCCAAGCACTGTTCTAAAGCACAAGGGTAGAAACAAGGTATTCAGGTTGGACACAGTCCCTGTCCCACATGAGGCTCCCAGCCCCATGTAAAATCCACATTTTACAGGTGAGGGCACTGAGGCCCAGAGAAGTGACATATCTGCCAGGGTCACATAGCAGACACATGGCAGAGCTGGGATTAGAGCTCAGGTCCTTCTTATTCCCAGGTCCATGGTCTTTCCACTAGGCCACACTGCTTCCCTCCCGGTCAGCGGAGCACTCCATAGATCAAATCGGGGGTTCTGGGATGCCTTGATTAGGAAATGGAGAGATTTCCAGAAAGTAGTGTTGTTCCGGGTTCATGAACTTGTAGCTGAGATGCATCTTTTTGGGGCGAAGGGACGACTGAGAGTCTTTTTGGCCATTTTCAAAAGTACCTCTCTTCCCATGACCTCTATTGTCCCTCATAGTCAGGGTCTGCTACGCAGAAAACTTTACGATTCAAATGGCAGTGCGGGGGATACGGTCGGGAAACGGAAAGAACTGAAGCCAGTTTGGAGATTTCGTCAACCTTTACAGGTCTCGGATTCACGTGACCTTCTGAAAGTAAAATGCAGGAAAATCCTGACTCTGGGTTTCACGTAAAGGACAGAGCATTTTCCACCTCGCCTGTTTGTACGGCAAATGTTTCTCAAGGCTGCATCCCTCTTCACAGCTGAAAAACCTAAAAATTCTTCATTTTAGAGACAGAATTTCCAGTTTCTGGACTTGTCCAGTGTTGGCCAACCGGTTAGAGAGAGGGAAAGCACCTCGAAGTTGGGCGGAACGTAATTGGAAAGCTGATGTTGTCTTCCCTCAGGAGCCCCTCCACACCGGAGCTGAGTACAGACGAGCTGCCCGATGACATTGCCAATGAGATCTCAGACATTCCACATGACTTGGAATTAAATCAGGAAGACTTTTCCGACGTCCTGCCCCGGCTGCCTGATGACTTACAAGACTTTGATTTCTTCGAAGGTATTTCTTGTTGTGTTTCAAGGAAGTTGATGAAGAATGATGGTGGGCAAACGATTGTTTCGAGATCTGCCTGATGTGTTCCCAGCAATTTAGTTGCAGGGCTCTTTTTTATTTTATTTTGTTTCTGAAGTTAGAAAGTGTTAAAGGCCAAAATGCCCTCTCTCCTCCCCCGAGATGTATCAGGTGTTGTCTGTCTGTTGGCGTTATGGGCACGTAGTTGGATCGGCTCCCAGATGTTGCATTTTTCTATAAAGCCGTTCAGTCCATGTTTCCCTACTCCTCAAAAACCTCCAGTTCCATCTCCGCCTTACCACAGACTTCAAAGCACCCAATCTCCTTGCCCCCTCCCATCTTACCTCCCTGATTTCCTACTGCGACCCAGTTTACTCACTATCCTGTTACGCCTCAGAGAGCGTACCTCGACCTCATCTATCTCACCACCGACCCCTCACCCACGTCCTGCCTCTGGCCCGGAATTTCATCCCCCTTCATATCTGACAGACAATCACTCTCCCCACCCTAAAACCTTAGTAAAAATCACACCCCTTATTCACCCTTCCCTGATCCCCACAGCACTTAGGTGTATATCCATAATTTATATTAATGTCTGTCTCCCCTTCTAGACTGTAAATTCCTTGTGGGTAGGGAATGTGTCTATCAACTGTGTTTAATTGTATGAGACATGAGCCATATGTGGGACAGGGGATGTTTCCAACCTGATTATCTTGTATCTACCTCAGCACTTATGTGCCTGGCACATAGTAAGCACTTAACAAATTCCACAATTATTATTTTTATTATTATTCTCCCAAGCACCTAGTACAGTGCTTTGCACCCAGTAAGCACTCAATACATTGGATCGATTGATTGAAAAACATTTTCAACATACACAGTGTTGTCTTTTTATTTTTTACAAGGAGTAAATAATAATAATAATAGTGATGACATTTATTAAGCACTTTCTATGTGCAAAGCACTGTTCTAAGCGCTGGGGAGGTTACAAGGTAATCAGGTTGTTCCACAGGGGCCTTACAGTCTTAATCCCCATTTTACAGATGAGGTAACTGAGGCACAGAGAAGTTAAGTGACTTGCCCAAAGTCACACAGCTGACAATTGGCGAGCTGGCATTTGAACCCATGACCTCTGACTCCAAAGCCCGGGCTCTTTCCACTGAGCCACGCTGCTTCTCTAAATAAAGCTTGCGTATCCCAAGGTCCGTGACCTTTCAAGAAGAGGCATAGACAACTTGATAAATGGGACACTGTGCTGCTATTAGCTGCCTTTTAATTGTCGAATTCTCCAAATTCACCTGCATCGTAGCAGATTTACAAAGCACTGAGGAGCGGGAAGCTGGATAAGGGGAGGCTGGCGATGAAGCAAAGATTTCTAAAGTGTAACATGACCTTGACTGAAAACTTAGTCTTGTGGGGAAATACACTTGAATCTCTGTGTTCTAATCTGCATCCTCCTGGGTGGAAGAGACCCAGAGTGGAAAAATAAAGATATGCGCCTCCGCCTTTAAGTTTTTTGTACCAGTCCTGAGCTGGGGTGGTTTAAATTTGCCAATATAATAATAATAATAATAATTGCATTTGTTAAGCGCTTACTATGTACAAAGCACTGTTCTAAGCGCTGGGGGGGATACAAGGTGATCAGGTTGTCCCACGTGGGGCTCACAGTCTTAATCCCTGTTTTACAGATGAGGTAACTGAGGCTCAGAGAAGTTAAGTGATTTGCCCAAGGTCACACAGCAGATACGTGGCGGAGCCGGGATAGATGAGTCTCTTGTACCGAAAGAAAAATAATTACTATGGGTCTTGAGCTGAATGCTAGTTATAAGAGTTTAGCCTTGCCAGAGGTTCCATTTTTATAGATACTTGGGACGTAAGGCATCATATATAGTCATAGACCATCTTTTAAGTCCTGAAAAAGAGAGGCTGAAAATGAGAGGTTTGAAACTTTATTCATCTTTCCTCTCCCTCGCAAGTTACGAGCTCTTTCTTTCTCTCTGTGTGTTCCTCTGTCTCCTCCTCCCTCCCTATATATATATGTGTGTGTGTGTGTGTGTATCTCCCTCCATCCAATTCCCAAACCGTTCAGAATATTTTTCAGGATGTGGCTTGCAACCGTTTTAATCGACGGTGCCTGGGGCCAGCTGGGGATGGGGCTGATTTTCTCTGTTTTGTTTCCTCAGGTAAGAACGGCGACCTCCTCCCCACCACCGAAGAGGCCGAGGAACTAGAACGGGCCCTGCAGGCCGTCACTTCTCTCGAGTGCCTGAGTACCATTGGGGTACTCACCCAGTCAGACGGTGTGTCAGACAGAGGGATAGGGGTGTTCTCCCCAGGCGCCGGAGCTCCAGGAATGCAGTCGTTGAGCCGAGAAGTGAACGCCGACCTAGGGGAGCTGTTGAATGGGCGTATAGTGCAGGATAACTTTTCCAGCCTCGAGCTGGATGAGAATCTGCTCCGTTCGGCGACCTTGTCCAATCCACCTACGCCCTTGGCCGGGCCGATCCAGGGGCAGTTCTCCGCCCCAGCCAACGTTGGCCTTACTTCTGCCACTCTGATGAGCCAGAGTGCGCTTGGGGAGAGAGCCTTCCCAGGACAGTTTCACGGACTTCACGATGGCAGCCATGCCTCCCAGAGGCCCCTCCCTGCCCAGCTGCTGAGCAAGGCAGAAGACCTAATCACCTCACGACAGCAATACAGCAGTGATCATTCACACTCCTCGCCCCACGGAAGCCATTACGACAGCGAGCATGTGCCGTCTCCCTACAGCGACCATATCACGTCCCCCCACACCACACCCTTCTCTGGCGATAACATGGCAGCTACCTTCTCAGCAGACATGCCCATCATGGCACAGCACTTGCTCCCGACCCAACTGGAGGGGCCGCTGGGCGGAGTGGTGAATCCCAGAACTCACTGGGGGAATCTCCCCGTCAACCTCGGGGACCCTTCTCCGTTTAGCAACCTTCTGGGCGCAGATGGACACCTCCTTTCCACCTCCCTGTCCACGCCGCCCACCACCTCGCACTCAGAGACCACCCAGCCGGCCTTCGCCACTGTGACCCCCAACAGCTCCAGCGTGCTTCCGGGGTTACCCCAGACCAGTTTCAGTGGCATGGGCCCCTCCTCTGCTGAACTCGTGGCCTCCACCTCTCCCAAGCAACAGCTCCCTCAGTTCAGCGCTGCCTTCGGCCACCAGCTAAGCTCTCACAGCGGCATTCCGAAGGACCTGCAGCCCAGCCACAGCTCCATTGCCCCTCCGACAGGCTTCGCAGTAACAGGTGCCACAGCTACCAGTACCAATAATGCATCTTCTCCCTTCACCCCCCCCAACTGAGCGGGCCCGGCCGGCCGGCCGGCGGACTGGGTCTGCAGGTGGGCGGGGATCCCGACTTTTCTCTGTTGCCTCATTATCACTCCCCCCCCCCCCCCCTTCTATAACAGAGGAGGTAGAAGAAAATGAAATACACGATGGGTGGGGGGGTGGCGTGTGTGTGTGTGTGTGTGTGGACGGGCAGCTGGCTCAGTTGTCCCCCCGGAGAAGCCAACTCGGGGTTCAGCTGCGCTCCTTTCACACAGGTGCACCTCTTCCCTGGCAGGTTCACCCCCCGGGTTTTTCTTAGGGGTTCAACGCAGGGACTGGATGTAATTGACCTCAGCAGAAGGATCTCGTAGAAATGGGAAGATACCTCAGGTGACCAGTGCCCGTTACACCGTCCTAGGGTTCGGATCCAGGCTGCCCATCCCTTTGCCAGGCTTGATAAGCGGTCGCCCTAGGGGGAAGGCTCCAGCGACGGCGGTCCGGGTGAAAGGAAACTGACACGGTGTGTGGCTCGAGAGACCAGGGCTACGTCAGGGCCCGGGCCTGCTCAAACACCGAACCCCAGGCTGAGGTGCCATTCCTAATTGGAACATTTTGGAAAAGAAAAAAATGGTCTCAATCTCCCATGTGTGTCTGTGTGTGTGATTGCGCATGTGTGAAACGGCCATCCCCTCTTTTCTTCCCTCCTCCACTCCCCCATTCAGTAAGGAAGAACTTCCTAGCATCCCTCCTGCTTTTCTCCCCACCCTTCTCCCACCCTCAATTTTCAACTATGTGAATGGCCTCTTTTCAGTTGGGAACTCCGCCTCATGCCAGGTAGCAGAAGGACTAAAGGAAGGGAAGCCCCAACAATTGAATTTAGTAGTTCAGAGCCCCCGTGGTGGGGGGGGAATAAAAATCTCCAGCACAGCTTGACCTATGTTTTTAGGGTCTGAGAGTAACAATAGTTTTGTCATTTTGGATGTGAGTGGGTGTCCATATTTGGGTCGTAGAATACGTTTGTCCGCGATGACGGGAGAAGTGATTTGCGGGGATGGTTGGTACTAAACAACGTCAGCCAGAAGACGGCGGACGTTAAGGGAACAGCCAGAGCTGTTAAGTGTCTTTTTTATATTGCAAGTTAAAAGAGGTCTGTTCTTCAGAGTGACCTAAGTGAGACGTCTCTGTGTATTTCCTGACTGGGGCATAGTTTTCATTTTTGTGATTTTTCAGTCTGTCTCCCACTCAGAGAGGAGCTATTAGAGAGAAGCCACCTGATTCCATTTTCTGACCCCTGGGGAGGGAACTTCTCTTTTAGACTGTGAGCCCACTGTTGGGTAGGGACTGTCTCTATATGTTGCCAACTTGTACTTCCCAAGCACTTAGTACAGTGCTCTGCACACGGTAAGCGCTCAATAAATACGAGTGATTGATTCTGTGTAGGATTCAAAATTGGGATCCGCAATCCTGTGAATGGGAGGGACTGTGTTTTACCTCCAGCTCGAAGAGCAGGGCTGCAGGAGTCTGGTAAGGCTGCTCGGGGCAGGTTTCTGATCTCGAGGTGGGAACCGGGCAGAGCCCCGGAGCCCCTTTAAGTAGTGAGAAGGCGAAACGGGGCATTCCTTCTGGGCAGAAAAGGGTTAACAAATGGCCTCTTTCCTACAGGGGATAGGGCTGCAGGGAAGGGGGCCCGGGGGATGCTTGGGTCCCATTTATAATTCCGTCCCAAAGTCCAAAAATGGGAACCAGGTGTCTACGTTGTTGCCCTTAGATGGCAAAGGGATTCCACCCTCCTCCCTCTTCCCCCCACCCCCAAACCCTAATTGTAACCAAAGTTTACTGCATCATTACAACCATTTAAATCCAATCAATCACAGACTTAGGTGCAAATCGGAGTTGGATCTGTTTTGTTCAGGGAGTTAAGGGAGAACAGCCTCCCCATCCGCCCTCGGCCTCCCAGGTGGGCAATCTCTCACTTGGAAGGGATTTTCAAAATTGCCCAATATTTAGGATGGTTTAGGTTAAACGTTGTCGATTGGATGGCCTGACAGGGTAGTGACTCTGAAAGTTCATATGTGAAGGCTTTCTGTGCTTACCCGTTTGCATTTCAGAGAAGGGTTTAAAGAGGTTTTAAAAAGCAATTCTGCCCTGCTTTTGCAGAGAGGTTTCACTGTGCCACAGGATGAATTATTGGCTCTCACTAACCGAATCTAGCCCGATTTCTGTTTTCATTTTTGGACACATTAGTAGAAGGACTCTATCCTTTTGTCA
This sequence comes from Tachyglossus aculeatus, assembly GCF_015852505.1. Classification (NCBI taxonomy): domain Eukaryota; kingdom Metazoa; phylum Chordata; class Mammalia; order Monotremata; family Tachyglossidae; genus Tachyglossus; species Tachyglossus aculeatus. The sequence continues at coordinate 11,313,413 of NC_052072.1, read as the reverse complement.
GGGAATTTGTCAGGGAACCCTTAAGTTTAATTCTATCTGAACCGGGAAAGATTTGGATGCATTGTTTCCACTTCATATATATGATCCTCTTTATGCCTTGTTAGCATCAGCCCCTTCAGACACTTTGTTTAAAAGAATAGTGGTGATCATTTTGCATTGTGCTGAAACCCCGTGTGACCCAGTGGAGGAGAAATCGCTCTATCGTAGGCCTGCCGAAAAATCTGTCTTTGATGTATCAGGAATCAAGTTTTTAATGAACGTAATTTTTTTAGATGGGGCCTAAGTATATTTGTAACTTTTAATTTTTAAATCATGGAAAAAATGGGTCCAGGTAAAGAATTTCATTTTTAAGTGACTTTTCTGCAGTTGAAGAAATTCCCCATTTACAGATTATATCACAGAGCACATTGTTTTGCTTCTCATCATCCCATGGTTTTCCGTTCAAGTCCCGGAAAGGTGAGGACAGATGCTTGATTCCACTGTTCCTCAACTGCCAACTCTAACGGCTCCTAACGGCTTTAATATGCAGGGATAATTATCAGAGTTAGCCCAGAAAGCGTATTGTATCATCTGTTAACTAAAGTTGGCAGCAAAGCAGCCTGTGCGCACACATCCCTCACCCCTCGATCTTATATTTGCATTTTTAGGTTTTCTCTACTTGTCCCCTGGCTGCTAATAACACTTCTGGGAACAGATTAAGCGTGTAGGACATTGCACTTTGGATCGTTGCTTGCAGCTCTCCATTCGGGGATACCTTCGAAGCCCCTTCTTTGTTTGCCGGTGAAGAATGTAGCCAGGGACAGCTTCACACCAAAAACTTTGGGGAAAAACTAGTGCTCGAGAAGATTCTCCTCCGAGCGTTGAGGTGCAGGGCCAGGGCTGGTTGGGGGTGGGAAGGGGAGAAGAACCCCTCAGGGTAGGTCTGTGACAGTCCAGGCAATTCCCCCCCACCCCACCTCAAATCAGGCCGATTAACTTTTGATAAGCTCCCCCTTTGATAAGCTCCTCTCTTAACCATCCTCCTGTTTTGGTCCTCTTTGGTCCCCAGGTGCCATCCTGCCGTGCCAGAATTTATTACCTTTTCCTTCTTACCAAAGAGTCAGGGTAACCATTCTAATCTATTGGTAGATAGGATCATTAATGTGTAAGCAGAATGAAGTTAAACTTGGGTCCTTCTGCGTAAAAATGAGCCACTTTATATAGCTTATAGGGTAATACTGGCATGGAAAGCAAATTGGGCGTAAACTATATCCAAGTTTGGTTTTGGATGGAAACTAGGTAGCATTCTCAACCCAGACACAAAGGACTTGGGAGGTGTGTACTCTTGTGTGTCTTTTTAGACTGTGAGCCCACTGTTGGGTAGGGACTGTCTCTATATGTTGCCATCTTGTACTTCCCAAGCGCTTAGTACAGTGCTCTGCACAAAGTAAGCACTCAATAAATACTATTGATTGATTGATTTCCCTCCTCCTCTCTCCCCTCCACCCCCCCACCCCACCAAAAAACAACAACAATAAAAACTTTCTTTGCTTCTGAGGTAGCTTAGGACCATTTGTAAAGGCCAATTAAGTGCAGTTTTTACTGGACTAGTTTACAAAGCTGCTGGAGCTAATGTAATCAGCGCAGGGGAATCCGAATGGCCTCCTCCCTGTATTCAGTGTCATTCGTGCTATTTGATATCTGAGACAAGGTTGCATTTTCTGTCCTTTACCACCACCTATACAGTTGTTTATACCATTTTAATTTAAATATTCAAGGTGGTGTTTTCCTGCTGTCTGCAGAATTGGCTTAGCTATTTGCACATCTGGTTCAGTTATTTAACTAGTAAACAGTTGTTCAGAATAATGAACGGCAGTTTAACTTAACCCCAACCCCCTACCCCCCCCCCCCACCACCGACTATGCAATGGAGGTTTATTAAGAGAAGGATTATTTCCTCAACTCACCTACGATTGAGATAAAACTGTTTTAAAATAATTTCCTGAGCAATTTCATGTCGATATGTAAAGAGACACTTTGAGTGTCCTTCTGCTAAAGGATTGCTACTGAGTGAAAAACTATCGCAGTAAAACTTATTATCCAACATCCTTGTCAGATGCAGTAATTTCTGCTGTAAGGGGTGGTAGTTGTATTCTTGAAGTCCTTGAGGGAATCCCATTAGAGTAGCCAGTGGTTCAGTGGAATTAATGGGTGAGGGAGTAGGTGGTTCAAAATACCCCCGTAACTGGCATTTTTTGATACACATTCCTATGATATCCTGTCCCCCCAGTACCAGACTGCTTTACACCCTTGCCACTGTCGTGAATACTTTATCGTTGCAGTAACAGCAAATCCAATACAGTGAGGCTGAGGCAAAGTCTGGGAACCGAAGCAGCATCCTTATCAGGCCTTGACCAGTGCCAGGCATACAGACACGTACAACTGGTTCTTCTCACGCTGAATCTACTTGCTCTGACCCATGGATGATATCCTACCCGGAACATACTCACCTCGTGGAAAGAAGGTTCACCCCAAAAGCTGGAAAGTCAAATTGGTAATTTTAGTTTGGTTAGGTAGAACGAAGCCCTTCCTCAACAGAGACTTTGTTACAAATCAATCCTCTGGGCGAAATTGAGTCGTTGATAAGAAGGAAAATAAAATATCCGGAAACAGGCATGTGTCCCTCTATAGGAATTTTTCTCCGGAAGTGTTGCTTGTCTCATAAAAATGGGCTTCCAAGGTAATGAACAGGTTTAGCTAGGCTTTTTAATTAGTCCCCCAAATTTGAATTCAAATCCGATGTGGGCTTGAGATTCCAAGTGCTCTGTTAACAGAAGCAGTATTATTTAAAGGTTCAGTACAAATTACTCTGCTTCTGCTCTTAATCCTTCCTAAGGCTATGGGGGTGGGGGGAGGTTTGTGTGTGTGTGTGTGTGTGTGTGTGTTGTTGGGTGCGTTGGTAGGGAGTTGATGTGGCGATAGGGGGGTAAGGCCCCTATCTACAAACCCAAGAGTGAGTGCTGTGGGAAGTGGTTGCAAAAAGGACAGGTAAGATTTACAACACTAATTATTTGAAAAGTTTGAAGTTCTTTTTTTTTTTTTTACTTTATATGCAAAGCCTGGTTTTTTTTCCTCCTGTTCCTCTGCCTCTTCTTCTACCCCTGTAAATATGTCAAACGTTTTAAAGCTGATGAGTCTTTGTAAGTCATCTAGGGGAAAAATGGCCTAAGCAATATTATATATCGAACAATTAAGCGACCATGAAGAGGGTTCTCTTGGTTGAGTAAGAAATTGAATGTCACATGAAATTTCTTATTATTTCTTCATCTAGTGGGCTAGCTACTTAGCAGCTGGATAAATGCTTAGTCTACAAATTGGAAAGACTTTAGTATTCTTTCTGCTATCCTCAGGAAAAGTAGGACATTGTACAACTTCCTCCTTATAAAGTAAATTGTAATAAGGTTCCCTCAAACTAATACTTCATCAAAACAAACTATGTTGGAAAGAATTCAAACGGGTGCTTTAGATATGGAATCTAAGAAAGGGTTTTCTAGGAACTGTGAGTGTGTGTGTGTGTGTGTGTGTGTGTGTGTGTGTAGATAAAATGTTTGAGTGTGAGCATAAGAACTTTGGAAGGAAAACTGGAAACGGGCATTTCTCTTCTATATGCTTATGGTCATACCTACAACTGAAACAGGTTTCAGGAAGCTTTATTTCTAAGGATTTAAAATTTTTCCTCACTCTCTCCTGTGTCATTATTATTAATCAGCCTTACTACGTGGCTTTTGCCTTCCATCCGTCAGTATCATGTTGCTGAGGTTACACGGTTACATGTTTAGCATCCCGCGGAATTAATCAGATCACACATAGCAGTTAGGTAGAATTTGGTAGCATTTTGTTTTCCTAGATCCTCAAACCTTGTTGGGTTTTAAAAAAATTTTTTTGGTCAATTTGTGTGAGTTATTTGTTGATCTTTTCTGTCTCTTTACAAGTCCATGTTGAAAAATCTGTGTCAGAAATCAAGAAAGCTCTATAAAATAAGCTATGTAAAACTGTATAATTTTTCTTCTTCCCCTTCTGCCTGATCGCCTGCCTCTGACCACCTCTCAGTACCTAAACAAACACACACACAGACACACACAAACGAGTCCATATATAGGTACCCACATCCAACAAACACGTAGTATAGTCTTTGGTCCAAGAGTAACTGAACTGCTATCTCCTTTCTTTAAAAAAAAACACAACAGAAACAGAAACTGGAGACTATTGAAGTAAACTTTATGTTCTCCCTAAATTCCCCAAGATAGTAGTTTCAATAAACACAGTATAGAAGATTCAGATGCAGCTAAACACACCACCGTTTTTACTTATGGATCAGAGTGATTTTTTTATTTTATTTTTTCCCTGAAATGGCTCCCGTCTGCAACCTACAGGCACATTTGGTTCCATTGGATGTGGATCAATGCTGAAATGATGGAAAGTTACTTGTACTCGATAAAGATATCTGTTTTAGAAGAGTTGAGACAGTGTCTCCGAAAAGTGACCATTCTTTTCCTTATACAGTTTTGAGTGTGTCTCAGGGATTCCTCGTGGAAATAAGGACAAATTAACCTAAAAGAAAAGTTTTAAAGGAATATAAGGTAGAGCATCATCAAAGAGAGAGCGCAAGAGAGAGAGTTCTATCGGAGTCCTCGATGTCTTTCCTCGGGACTTTTTTTTTTTTTAAATTCCCCTAACCGGGGCTCTTATCACGACTTCAGTGTTCCGAATCCTTTTCCATCATGCTCAGCTTTAAAACTTTTATTTAAAGATTCCCTTCCCCAATCAACTTTCAGAATACTTATTGTAGATTTTAAGAGAAAAGGTATATTAATTTATGCTATTAACATCACCTCATAAATTATGTTTTATACTAAAGCTGTATTGAGTGTAATGAATTATGTTGCCTATGTGTTTTAATAGCTATACAATTATATACTAGCTTTTTTTTTAAAAAAAAAAACAAAACTAATGAAGCACCTTTTTACACTGGATTCCTGCCGTGTCGAGGTGTAGAGCTATTCTTTGCTACCTTGCAGATATATAGACTGAAATGATATCCTGCAGCAACAAAATGTAGAACACATTTTAGCCCACTTATTACTGCTCATAGATCTCTGAATATTGCATTCTTTAGTAAATGATCTGTGGTTTACACTTAAGATGGCTAGAAGCTTAGTTACAGGGTAAATAGAAATACATAGATCAAATAAAACTCCAACTGCTGTAGCTGGAATTTGTGACGTAAGTTTGTAAGACCTCTTTTTATTTCCTATGGATTTATTCTTTAATTTACAGTTTATTCTGTAACTTGGGAAGTTTAAAAGAGAGAACCTCTTAAATCCAGAAGTCCTCAGTGTCTTATTCAGGAATTTTTACCCCTCCTCACAAGGGAATTCCCACTGTGACTTAAAAGAAATCGAATTCAAATGGCTTGTGTGTGCATGTATGTGCCTGTGCTCTACACACATGTAAAAATATGCATTTGGGGGGGCATATGTGCGATGCGAATGTGTGTGTGTGAGTTAAAATAGAGATAAGTAACTACCCGTGGTGATGGAATGTATCTGTAGAAATGTGATTTATTTAGTTGGGGATTGGAATTATTTTCTCATCACTATTGTATAAAGAAACCAAATTCTTTATTGTGTTGTCTCCGTTAATAGGCTCGCTCTGATGCCGTGTACATTGTAGTGTAACCTTTTGGTTGATTTGCATTTGTGCCCCCATTTTAAAAATGGCCTGAGGAGTGTGAGGGAGGAGTGAGCGAGTAAGAGTGAGAGAAAGCAAGAGGAATGGATGAAGTGTATGGATAGTGTACATTAGGGTGAAGGGACCATATATTTGTTGTACTTTTTTCTAAGTTAATGGTAGATTTTTTTTCTATGCCGATGGTTGAAAATGTTGCCCATCACATCAGTTTTTATGGAATTTAAGAATTGTTATAATAGGCAATGCCTCCTCCAAAGCTGGCTGCTTTGTTTTCTTAAGGGATTGATGGGCTCATTTCACAATGAATATTTCAAAGCTGGGGAAATTTTAAATTATTCCAAACAAGTACTTATTTCAATCACAAATGTGCTTGAGGTTGATTAAGCCAATTTAATTTTTTCCATGTTTTTGCAAAAGGGGTAATGATGCATCCCTGAGGTTTTTACCTACCTGATGCATGAGAAATGGAAGGTGACACATTCTAATCGGGTTTTTTTTTTCTTTTTAAATAATCATCCTAAAATTCACTGGATTATCCAGCCGTCTAAGGGGACTAGAACCATAGCTGTTATTGAATGTTCCTTGGTGTTCTTTTTTTAATGATGGACGTTGTGCCCCATTTAAAAGTCTACGGTGAAACGTGTTCTGTTAATACGCAGATATTTGTCCTTCAATTTGAAAATCACATTTTCTCTACCTTAATCGAGAAATGCAAACCTATAAAAGCTGTGTATGTGTGTTTTAACAAAGGTATCTTTTCTGCACCTCCGAAGTTCTTCCTTTCATTTTTTTTTTTATTTCTCCCTGCCGCTTCCCCTCCCCCCAATTTTCTGCATATTTCCTGTACATATGCATGCAAATGAAAGAGGGGATGTGTCATTTCTCTCTTCGGTTGCTGGCGATGGGAGTTGCTAGAATATACTCCTCATGCATCCATGGGGAGGGAATAGACCCTTTCTGTGTATATTTGTACAGAGATGTGTATATCGGATGTGGTGGCACTTTGCTGAATGTGGACATGCCCTTGTCAATGGAAAGATGAAAAAGTATTATGTTTATTTATACATGTTTGTATAATCTAAATCTATATATACACGTATGTGTATGTGTGTGTATAGATAGAGCTATATACATATATTTCTGAGAAAGTGTGTGTATAATTATAAACGGCCCGTGTTAAACTAGGTTCTGTTCCGGGGAGGGGGTGGGTTGGGGAGGGAGAGTTTCAGAGATACTGTAAGCCAGAAGAAACAAGTGCCCGTGACACTTCCCCCAACTCTGGAGGCTGGAAGTCTGGTTTCCCTCCTTTTGTAATAAAGGATCGCCCCTGGTAAGGCTATTTCCACTTCTCTCTACCAACCGCCGTCCCGCCTCGGAACGGGAAACTGAGCGCATCCCGCCCTCGCCCCTCCGCAACTCCCCTCCGACCCATCTCTCCGTACCCGCCCCAGACATTTGGTTCAAGCAGCACTTTCCAGAGGTAGCTCAGTTGCTTCTTGAAAAGAGCTCCACTTCAGGGGTTTCCTAAAAGAGCGTCATCTCAGCGGCGTAGCCTAGGTGATTTTGAAAGGTGGTCTGAAATGTGCCCTCCCGCTCTAAAAATTACCAAGGGAACCAACCGCCGTAGGCATCAGACCCACTCAGAGCAGAGAGGTTGCAGAACTACGGTTGGGGGAAGGAGGAAGAGAAGGCCTTGTAAATTGGTTTTAGTCAAAAGGAAGTCTTTCTTAGCGCTGTCTTAATTTCATTGTTAAAATCACATTTCAGTTCCCCTTTTAACGACATCGGGAGCGTCGATTGACCATTTTCTCTTGAAGGGGAAATAACGGCCGAAAACTCGCCGGCCCCAAGTAACAATCTTAAAGTCTGTGGCTGATCCATACTCCTGTGATGATTCCGTCTGAAATTCTCCAGACATCCAAACGGATCTCCATTCCTGGGTGGTAAATACCTGGCTTTGATTTTTCTGACAATTGTGACATGGACTTTAACTTTGCTGCAGTTTTATAAAATTTTACATCCATATATATTGTGCCTTCTAAGCTCTTATGCACACACGAGAAAGTGTATATATACATGTTGGAGCATGTGTACATATACTTGCATATAGATATACACACAGTATGTCTCCGGCATATATTGTGTGAGTGGTTATATAGATATACAGAGAACAATGATTTGTTGCTCTTCTGATTTATACTCATGCATCTGTATATTAATATATGTATATAAGTAGTGTTGATATACTGTATATACACATGTATATGTATGGGTTTTGGATGGCAATCTTTTACATTTAGCAAAATGCTGCCCCTACTGGAACATTTTCACTGCGATGGCAGGTGTATGTAACAAATTTAAATGCGTTATCAAAAATATTATTTAAAAAAAGAAAACATTTTTTTAAAATCCGAAGCATCTAGAGTCATTTGGAAAGTATTTATTTATTGTGACGGTTTTTCTCCTTTGAACTGAAAGAGAGGCTGTCCAAAAAGAGGCGGAGGTGCACGGGAGGAATCCGCGCGTCTTCCCTGTCTCTGAACCCAGAACTGTGCCACGCTAGTTGGGTCGTTTCGGTCCCAAAGAGAGCCTGATCTTTCTTTAGCCAATCTCACTGCACCATTCTCCAGATCAGATCACCGCCTCTCCACCACTGGATGGATCGCCTCTTTGTTTCATTAATATACTGCTACCATACAAATGACAAACCAGGATTGATTCGACAAAGGGGAGCTAAGTGTTCTCCTGTTGCTGCAGGGAAAATTACCACCTCATTGTTACTCTCTGCCTTACTCAGAATTCACCTAGGAGAGGGTAGGTTTCTCATGAAGCTCTCTGAAGCAGGCCTTTCATCTATTTCAAGACCCCTTGCTAAGGATGCTCTGACAGGAATACTGTAACCGTTCGTTCTTTCCTTAGATCCAACTTTTCCTCCCCGCCACCGTTAGTGATTATCAGTGATGTATCACGCAGATGGCAGAACCAGTAAGGAAACTCTTAAACCTCAGTTCGTCTTGGGTTGGAAGATCTCGTCTTCCCCAAGAGGAAGAAGGCACACGGACAATCCTACCTTTTTAAAACGATGCCGAAATCAGTGGATTCAAGAGTGCACCTTAAGACTATCCTAGGGAGGCCGGTGTTCGCCACGGGAAAAGATAGCTCGGTCACACCAGAAATGCAGAAGCAGCCTTGTAATAGAATCCCCGCCGCTTTGTTCGCTTTCCCCTTGTAGACAGGTGGCAAAGGCAAGGCAGCGTATTTGAAATTTGTGGATGACAGGTGGCATACTCATTTTTCTTTCCCGTTTCCCTGACTCTCTCCTTCTCCCCTCTCAACCCCCCTCTCTCTTTCTCTCCCCCTCCGCCCCCGCCCCGGGACCCCTCTGAAGAAACTGCATGGTAGCAGAGACTAGTAGCCCTTCACCCCCTTTCACCTCGGCACTCCCGTGTTTCACATGCCATACATCGAAATCACTCTCAAAATGGAAAAACAAAACCCAACTGCTTTAAAGGGGACGTACAAACTTGCCCTCTCTCCTGATAAATAGTGACTGCACATTGGATGCTCAGTGGCGTGTATATTTTTACAGAGACTGCTTTTGGAGAATGTGTTGGCGCGAAGTGGGGGAGAGGACCCGCAGATAGACGGCTTTTCACTTCAATGCCCCAGTGCTAGCGAAAACTCACACTAACGGTTTTTAAAGCAGGAATGCCGAAGGAACCACAGTTCTGGAGTAGACAGGCTGCGGATTTGTAGTTTCCCTTTAAGCAGGAAGAGTTGGTTCACATTTCCCTCCTATTTCTCAATGAATGTACTGTATTACCATTTTAAAAATTTGATGAAATAATAATGGCTTGGTCTCCTTTTGTTATCTGGTCCTTGTTTAATTTGTTTAAGGGTTTTTGTATACAAAAGTTTACATTTTTATGTATATTTTTCTTGTGTAAAAACTGATGTAATATGTGTATAAAACACTGTATGTATTATCTGTATATAGTGTGACAAAATGATTTTTTTCTTTCTTTTGGATGTATTAATAAATCTTGCTGTGAAGTAGCCTTGATCGACTTCATTAAGAATAATAATAATGTTATTTTTTAAGCACTTACTGTGTGCCAAGCACTGTTCTAAGCGCTGGGGTAGATACAAGGTCATCAGGTTGTCCCACGTGGAGCTCACAGCCTTTATCCCCATTTTACAGATGAGCTAACTGAGACCCATCATCATCATCAATCGTATTTATTGAGCGCGCTTACTGTGTGCAGAGCACTGTACTAAGCGCTTGGGAAGTACAAGTTGGCAACATATAGAAACAGTCCCTACCCAACAGTGGGCTCACAGTCTGAAAGGGGGAGACAGAGAACAAAACCAAACATACTAACAAAATAAAATAAATAGAATAGATATGTACAAGTAAAATAAATAGAGTAACAAATATGTACAAACATATATACATATATATACAGAGAAGTATGCAGAGAATATATGTATACTCTGTATACATATATACAGAGACCCAGAGAAGCTAAGTGACTTGTCCAAAGTCATACAGCTGATACGTGGCGGAGTCAGGATTCAAACTCACGACCTCGGACTCCCAAGCCCATGCTCTTTCCACTAAGCCACGCTACTTCGTAATTTCCTCCCAAATCTTTCCTGGGAAATAGAGGGATGCTTTTCTTTTGCACTCCCGTTGTCTTCCTTGTGATCAAAATGTTGTTTAGGGAATTGCAATACTCGGGCAAACGCCGATGTCTGTTTTCAGCAGGCCTAAATCTTGAGTTTTATTTTAATCTGCTAGCCTGGCACATTGGCCGAGTTGATGCCAGTCTTCACTCTGTCTTGGAATGAGATTGATCAATGGTTCTAGGCTCAGGAAGACCAGCGTCTGTGGTAGGGGTCTTTATCCCTGAGCTGATCTAGAAATAATAATAATAATAATAATAATAATAGTGGTTTTTGTTAAGCACTTGCTATGTACCAGACACTGTACTAATTGCTGGGGTGGTTACAAGCAAATCTAGTCGGATATATGTTTCCTGTCACGTGGGGCTCACAGTCTCAATCCCCATTTTTACAGATGAGGTAACTGAGGCCAGGAGAAGTGAAGTGACGTGGCCAAAGTCACACGGCAGACAAGAGGCGGAGCCGGGATTAGAACCCATGACCTTCTGGCTCCCAGGCCCATGCTGGAACCACTACACCATGCTGCTTCTCATGAGTGAGCAGGCTCTCATATCTTTCTTCATATCTATTATTATTAGTAATACTATACCATATTTGTTAAACACTATGTGCCAGGCATTGTTCTATGTGCTGGGGTACATGCAAGTTGATCAGGTCGGACACAGTTCCTGTCCCACATGAGGATCACTGTCTAAATAGAAGGGAGAATGGGGTTCGAATCCCCATTTTACAGATGGAGAAACTGAGACCCAGAGAATTATTATTATTGTTAGGTGCTTACTGAGTCGAGCCCTGTTCTAAGCTCTGGGGTAGATCAGCTAGCTCTCTTCCTCCGTTCAAGGCCCTACTGAGAGTTCACCTCCTCCAGGAAGCCTTCCCAGACTGAGTCCCCTCCTTCCTCTCCCCCTCCTCCCTCTCTCCATCCTCCCCACCTTACCTCCTTTCCCTCCCCGCAGCACCGGTATATATCATCATCATTATCATCAATCGTATTTATTGAGCGCTTACTGTGTGCAGAGCACTGTACTAAGCGCTTGGGAAGTACAAGTTGGTAACATATAGAGACAGTCCCTACCCAGCAGTGGGCTCACAGTCTAAAATATATATACATATATATATATGTATATATGTTTGTATGTATTTATTACTCTATTTTATTTGTACATATTTGTTCTGTTTATTTTATTTTGTTATATTTTGTTTTGTTCTCTGTCTCCCCCTTCTAGACTGTGAGCCCGCTGTTGGGTAGGGACCGTCTCTATATGTTGCCAACTTGTACTTCCCAAGCGCTTAGTACAGTGCTCTGCACACAGTAAGCGCTCGTTAAATACGATTGAATGAATGAATACAGGTTAATCAGCCCAGACACAGTTTCTGTCCCACCTGGGGCTTACAATCTAGGTAGGTGGGAGAGCAGGTACTGAATCCTCATGTTCAGTTGAGGAAACCGAGGCACCGAGAGGTTAAGTGACTTACCCAAGGTCACACAGCTAGTGCTTGACAGAGTTGGAATTAGAACCCAGGTCCTCTGACTCCGAGGCCCATACTCTTTCCACTAGGCTGCTTCCTGAATCAGACTTCCATCCAGCTTCCCACTTCTACACTGTGAGCCCGTTGTCTCTACTTTTTTCCCGAATTGTACTTTCCAAGCGCTTAGTACAGTGCTCTGCATACAGTAAGCGCTCAGTAAATACGATTGAATGAATAAAAGCTAGAGAAACAGCCACCAGCAATGAGGGAACTCACTGATGGATGGAGGAGGGGTGAATCCATTGTATAGTCAGATTAGCAAAGAGCGTAGGCAATCACCCCAATCAATCAATCAATCAATCCTATTTATTGAGCGCTTACTGTGTGCAGAGCACTGTACTAAGCGCTTGGGAAGTACAAGTTGGCAACATATAGAGACAGTCCCTACCCAACAGTGGGCTCGCCAGTAGCATAGTGTGGAAGAGGGCTCAAAACATCAGAAATCCCTTCTCCAAAAGATGTCAATCGACCGAGTTTGTCCACAATCTGGAGCTACAAGAAATGCAAGTTTCTAAAACTTTCCGGTTGGTGTGGTGTCACTAGATTGTAAGATCCTTGACAGCAGGGATCTTGCCTACCGATTCTATTTTATGGTGCTCTCCCAAGTGCTTAGTGCAGTGCTATGCACACGGTACGTTTTCGGTACATACCGTTGATTGAGTTAGAAAAGTGTTCCTGTATCAACCCCTTATTTTAAATTTTTCCCAAGGTCTCCATGTTAAGAGAAGTTGCCAAAATTATTTCCAAAAATAACCTTTTTCTAGTCATGGTACATAAAATGCAGTTTTCTCTACCGTAATAATGAAGGCTAGCCCCTGTGGAATCTCTTTCAATATATGGGCCAAATTTTTCCATCGTGACTCCTCTCGATGTGGTACTTCCTTTAATGGAAGTCTTTTAGACTGTGAGCCCACTGTTGGGTAGGGACCGTCTCTATATGTTGCCAACTTGTACTTCCCAAGCGCTTAGTACAGTGCTCTGCACACAGTAAGCACTCAATAAATACGATTGATTGGAAATTTTTCAAATATAACAGTTTTTGATCACACTGGACCTAATTTAGTGGAGCCTACACATTTCACTGTCAGATTTATTGTTCGGTGCTGTAAATTGCTGATATTTGCAACTATGGCAAAACCTCTTTAGTGGCTTAATGAGATTAGAACCTTACTAACATTTTATCATTTATTCCTTCACTTACACTTCTCATTTAAAATCCTTCCACTTCTGACAAGCAAAGACCTGGGTCAGGTATAATGGATTTTTTTGTAATGGTATTTGTCAAGCGCTTACTCTGTGCCAGACACTGTTCTAAGCGCTGGGGAAGTACAAAATAATCAGGTTGGACACATTCCCCAACCCACATGTGGCTCACAGTCTTAGTATTCATTAGGATTTTCATAAATGCTTTGAACCGTGAATTCCTAAATGCAACATAACAGTCACTGTCTGGATTTTTAAACTAACCCCTTTAATTACTCTCTCCAAATTCAGATCCCTCCTAAAATCGCACTTTCTCCAAAAAACTTTCCCAAGGTGCCTGCAATTGATGAAACCTAGCAGGAGAAAAGGCCTCTTGAAAGGAGTCTATTTCCAGGATTTTGTAATTCGAACACAAAAAATGAAAGGAATAGAAAATGTGCCATGCTTAGTTCATATATTTTTTTCACTTTAGCTAGGATCCTTTACTCTTTTGCTGAATATGACATTTATTCATTCATTCATTCAATCATATTTATTGAGTGCTTACTGTGTGCAGAGCGCTTGGGAAGTACAAGTTGGCAACATATAGAGACGGTCCCTACCCAACAGTGGGCTAACTGAGCCGCCAAAATAAGCAACATTTTTGGGGTGCTTCCAGGCTTGGTTGTACATATTTATTACTCTATTTATTTATTTATTTATTTATTTTACTTGTACATTTCTATCCTACTTATTTTATTTTGTTGGTATGTTTGGTTCTGTTCTCTGTCTCCCCCTTTTAGACTGTGAGCCCACTGTTGGGTAGGGACTGTCTCTATGTGATGCCAATTTGTACTTCCCAAGCGCTTAGTACAGTGCTCTGCACATAGTAAGCGCTCAATAAATACGATTGATTGATTGATTGATTGATTTCATCATAACAATTTCTTGTTGCACAAATGCAAAATCTTCCTCTTCATTAAGATAAAATAAAATAAAATCCATCCCCCCCATCTTACCTCCTTCCCTTCCCCACAGCACCTGTATATATGTATATATGTTTGTACATATTTATTACTCTATTTATTTATTTTACTTGTACATATCTATTCTATTTATTTTATTTTGTTAGTATGTTTGGTTTTGTTCTCTGTCTCCCCCTTTTAGACTGTGAGCCCACTGTTGGGTAGGGACTGTCTCTATATGTTGCCAATTTGTATTTCCCAAGTGCTTAGTACAGTGCTCTGCACATAGCAAGTGCTCAATAAATACGATTGATGATGATGATGAAGTAAAATGATTTACCCAAGGTCATACAGTGGTAAGCTAACATAGCTGGAATTCGAACCCAGGTCCTCTGACTCCCAGTCCTGGACTCTTTCCACTAGTCCATTCTGTATCTCTAGTGTCCCACTTGTCTTTCTCTCAAAATCATCTGCCTTGAATTTCACAGATTAACAAATGCAAAGGTGACTTCAAAGCCCCAAAGCCAGAAAAAGTATTTTTTTACCCCAATACAGAGATTCCCTCAGGCTTTTGAATTGAGCTCGGGAGCTTCCTTTTATTCATTTTTTCATTGCTTGCAGCCTTGAAAACTTCATTTTGTATCCTGTATCCATCTGCAGTAGAGAGAAGCAGTCCAGCCTAGCGGAAAGAGCAGGGGCCCGGGAGGGAGTCAGACCTGGGTTCGAATCCTTGATCTGCCACTTCATTCATTTAATCCTATTTATTGAGTGCTCACTGTGTGCAGAGCACTGTACTGGGCACTTGGAAAGTACAATTCCTCAATAAAGAGGGACGGTCCCTGCCCACACCGGGTGACTTGGATAAATCACTTGCTTAACTTCCCTGTCTCAGTCTCCTCATCTGTATAATGGGGATTTGATACCTGTCTTTCTCCTACTTAGCCTGTGAGCCCCAGATGGGACAGAGACTGTGTCTGATCTGATGATATTGTATCTACCCAAGTGCTTAGTACAGTGCGTGGCACATAATAAGCCCTAACAAATACCACAATTATTATTATTTGAACTTCTTGGTATACAATTGAAGCAGCTGACTGGTTTACTATCTCCAAGCACTATGTTTCCCTCGAAGAGGAAGGGTATATTCATTCATTCAATTGTATTTATTGAGCACTTACTATGTGCAGAGCACTGTACTAAGTGTTTGGGAAGCAGTGTGGCTCAGTGGAAAGAGCACGGGCTTGGGAGTCAGAGGTTATGGGTTCTAATTCCGGCTCTGCCACTTGTCAGCTGTGTGACTTTGGGCAAGTCACTTAACTTCTCTGTGCCTCAGTTACCTCATCTGTAAAATGGGGATTAAGACTGTGAGCCCCACGTGGGACAACCTTGATTACCTTGTATCCCCCCAGCGCTTAGAACAGTGCTTTGCACATAGTAAGCGCTTAACAAATGCCATCATTATTATGAGGTAACTGAGGCCCAGAGAAGTTGGCATTAACAAATACCAACATTATTATTATTATTATTATTATTACAAGTTGGCAACATATAGAGACGGTCCCTACCCAACAACGGGCTCACAGTCTAGAACTTACTGCACACAGTAAGCGCTCAATAAATACAATTGATGATGATGATGATGAAGGGGGAGGCAGACAACAAAACAAAACATGTAGATAGGTGTCGAAATCATCAGAACAAATGGAATTATAGCTATATGCACATCATTAACAAAATTAATAGAATAGTAAATATGTACAAGTAAAATAGAGTAATAAATCTGTACAAATATATACAAGTGCTGTGGGGAGGGGAAGGAGGAAGTGCGGGGGGGATGGGGAGGAGGAGAGGAAAAAGGGGGAAGGAGAGGAAAAAGCATATATAGGAACTGTACACCCCTCTTCAATCAACTATTTATTGACCACCTACCGTGTGTAAGACAATCCATTAAGCACTTGGGAGAGGGTTTTGTAATATCTGCCAGACAATCTTACCCCCTTCAAAGCTTTATTGAAGCCACCTCTCCTCTAAGAGGCCTTCCCTGACTAAACCCTCTTTTCCTTTTCTTAATAATAATAATCACGGTATTTGTTAAGCGCTTACTATGCGCCAAGCACCGTTCTAAGAGCTGGGGTAGATACAAGGTAATCAGGTTGTCTGTCCCACGTGGGGCTCACAGTCTTCATCCCCACATGACAGATGTCAGCTGTGTGACTTTGGGCAAGTCACTTAACTTCTCTATGCCTCAGTTTCCTCATCTGTAAAATGGGGATTAAGACTGTGAGCCCCACTTGGGACAACCTGCTCACCTTGTATCCTCCCCAGCGCTTAGAACAGTGCTTTGCACATAAGTGCTTAACAAACGCCATCATTATTATGAGGTAACTGAGGCCCAGAGAACCGCAGTGACTTGCCTAAACTCACACAGCCGATCAGTGGTAGAGTCGGGATTAGAACCCAGGACCTCTGACTCCCAAACCCATGTTCTTTCCACTAACCCACACTGCTTCTCAACTCCCTTATGCGTTGCCCTGACTTGCTGTCTTTATTCATCCCCCCTCCCAGCCCTGCAGCATTTATGCCTATAGCTTAAATTTATTTATTTACGTTATTGTCTCTCTCCCCCTTTAGACTGTAAACTCACTGTGGGCAGGGAGTGTGTCTGTTACAACGTTATATTGCACTCTCCCAAGTGGTTTAGTACAGAGCTCTGCACACAGTAAGTGCTCAATGAATATGATGGACTGACTGACTGGAATTAGAAGTTACAAACTTCCTCTAAAGAAGTTCACAATATGAAGGGGAAGACGGACACTAAACAAATTACAAATAGAAGGAAGGAGAGGATGGGAAGATAGACTGGTAGCTGAGTAAATGCTGAAATAACAGGGAGGATGCGACCTGGGGGGAAGAAAAATTGATGAGGAAAGCAGAAAGCGGAAAGAAGAGGTGAATTCAGCAGGGTTTTGAAGAGCCAGAGAGCTGAGTCTGGTGAATTTGAAGAAAGAGGGAATTCCGAAAGGAAGGGGGGATGCGAGCAAGGGGTTGGAGGTGGGAGTGATGAGAGCTCAACCTGTACAAACAAGCTTTCCAAAGGAGAGCCAAGTGCAGCAAATAATAGCCCAAGAGGAGTGAGAACAAATTATTTTATGATTATGATAAAATCTTATTATGATATCTTATGATTATCTTTCTCTCCCAGCCACTACATCCCGTTGTCACGGCCACAGCTCTGGGCCTCGTTCCTCAGAGGAAGGAGGGAGACGATCCAGAGAGGCAACTACCTGGGTTCTAATCCTAACTCCACCTCATAGCCGCTGGGCGATCTTTAGCAAGTCACAACTTCTCTGGGCCTCAGTTCCCTCATCTGCAAAATGAGGATTCAGTATAATAATGATAGCATTTATTAAGCGCTTCCTATGTGCAAAGCACTGTTCTGAGCGCTGGGGAGGTTAACAAGGTGATCAGGTTGTCCCACGGGGGGGCTCACAGTCTTCATCCCCATTTTACAGATGAGGGAACTGAGGCCCAGAGAAGTGAAGTGACTTGCCCAAAGTCACACAGCTGACAAGTGGTGGAGGCAGGATTTGAATCCATGACCTCTGACTCCAAAGCCCGGGCTCTTTCCACTGAGCCACGCTGCTTCCCCCTCCTTCTTAGACTGTGATCCCCACGTGGGACCTGATTATCTTGTATCTATCGCAGCGCTTCATGTAGTGCTTGGCGGAGACACATCCACCAAACTAGCTCTCTTCCTCCCTTCAAAGCCCTCCTGAGAGCTCACCTCCTCCAGGAGGCCTTCCCACACTGAGCCCCCTCTTTCTCCTCTCCTCCTCCCCATCCCCCCAGCCCTACCTCCTTCCCCTCCCCACAGCACTTTTATATATTTGTACAGATTTATTACTCCCTTTTACTTGTACATATTTACTATTTATTTTGTTAATGCTGCGCATTTAGCTTTAATTCTATTTGTTCTGTCTATTTTGACACCTATCTACATGCTTTGTTTTGTTGTCTGTCTCCCCCTCCTAGACTGTGAACCCATTGTTGGGTAGGGACCGCCTCTATATGTCGCCGACTTGTACTTCCCAAGCGCTTAGTGCAGTGCTCTGCACACAGTAAGTGCTCAATAAATATGAATGAATGAATGAATGAATGAATATCTGTCAGAAGCAGCGTGGCTCAGTGGAAAGAGTCGGAGGTCATGGGTTCAAATCCCAGCTCCGCCAATTGTCAGCTGTGTGACTTTCGGTAAGTCACTTAACTTCTCTGTGCCTCAGTTCCCTCATCTGTAAAATGGGGATTAAAACTGTGAGCCCCCCGTGGGACAACCTGATCACCTTGTAACCTCCCCAGTGCTTAGAACAGTGCTTAGAACAGTGCCTGTATATATGTATATATGTTTGTACATATTTATTACTCTATTTATTTATTTATTTATTTTACTTGTACATATCTATTCTATTTATTTTATTTTGTTAGTATGTTTGGTTTTGTTCTCTGTCTCCCCCTTTTAGACTGTGAGCCCACTGTTGGGTAGGGACTGTCTCTATATGTTGCCAGCTTGTACTTCCCCAGCGCTTGGTACAGTGCTCTGCACACAGTAAGCGCTCAATAAATACGATTGATTGATTGATTTGCACATAGTAAGTGCTTAATAAATGCTGTTATTATTATTATTATTATTTGTTTACTTATATTAATGTCTGTCTCCTCTTTGAGACTGTGAGCTCACTGTGGGCAGGCACTGGGTCCATTTATAGTTGTCGTCTCCCAAGTGCTTAGTACAGTGCTCTGCACCCAGTAGGCGCTCAACTGACTTACTGACTCGACTTCCTGGGGCTGGGGGAAGGGGGAGGGTCCACTCAGACTGGAGCGGGTCTTGGTTTGGGGACCGGCCAAAGGCCCTGGGAGCCTCCAGTTGCCTCAGAAGATGCCCTGAACTTGAGGACATTTGGCTAGTGGAGATGGGACATGCTCCACCATTCATTCAGTCATATTTATTGAGCGCTTATTGGGTGCAAAGAACTGTACCAAGCGCTTGGGAGAGTACAATTTAACAACAATAATAATGATGACATTTATTAAGCACTTACTATGCGCAAAGCACTATTCTAAGTGCCGGGGAGGTTACAAGGTGATCAGGTTGTCCCATGGTGGGCTCACAGCCTTAATCCCCATTTTACAGATGAGGTAACTGAGGCCCAGAGAATCAATCAATCAATCAATCAATCGTATTTATTGAGCACTTACTATGTGCACAGCACTGTACTAAGCGCTTGGGAAGTACAAATTGGCAACACATAGAGACAGTCCCTACCCAACAGTGGGCTCACAGTCTAAAAGAGAAGTGAAGTGACTTGAAGTGACTTGCCCAAAGTCACACAGCTGACAATTGGCGGAGCCGGGATTTGAACCCTTGACCTCTGACTCCAGAGGTCGTGCTCTTTCCACTGAGCCACACTGCTTCACTAAAAAGATAGGTTCCGTGCCCCACAGCGAGCTTACAGTCTGCTTACAGAAGCAGCGTGGCTCAGTGGAAAGAGCCCGGGCTTTGGAGTCAGAGGTCATGGGTTCAAATCCCGGCTCCGCCAATTGTCAGCTGTGTGACTTTGGGCAAGTCACTTCACATCTCTGGGCCTCAGTTACCTCATCTGTAAAATGGGAATGAAGACTGCGAGCCCCCGTGGGACAACCTGATCACCTTGTAACCTCCCCAGCGCTTAGAACAGTGCTTTGCACATAGTAAGCGCTTAATAAATGCCATTATTATTATTATTATTATTATTAGAGGGAGACATGCATTCATGTATATAAATAGATTACAGATATGTACTTAAGTGCTGTGGGTCTGGGAGGGGAGATGAATAAAGGGAGCAAGTCAGGGTGACGCAGAAGGGAGTGGGAGAAGGGAGAAAGACCCCTAGCACCAAAGACCCCTAGAATCTTCTCAAGCCCAAGGGAGCTTGGAAACCCATCTAACCCACGATGGTCTCATACAATGAATCTTGGCCCCAAGTAGACCCCTCAGAGGGTGTCTTAAAGCACCTCCAATCAATCAATCAATCAATCAATCAATCAATCATATTTATAGAGCGCTTACTGTGTGCAGAGCACTGTACTAAGTGCTTGGGAAGTACAAGTTGGCATCATATAGAGACGGTCCCTACCCAACAGTGGGCTCACAGTCTAAAAGGGGGAGACAGAGAACAAAACCAAACATATTAACAAAATAAAATAAATAGAATAGATATGTACAAGTAAAATAAATAGAGTAATAAGTCTCAAAGATGGTACCTTTGCAACAGCTTCCACTGGGACCACCCAGTTGCTACATTTTTGGAAATCACTGCAAAGAGCCACTCTCTACTACTGTTACCTGTCTTGGAGAGCAGTGTGGCCTAATGGCAAGAGCACAACCCTGGGAGTAAGAAAACAGGAGCTCTAACCCTGGCTCCGCTGTGTGACCTCAGCCAAGTCATCTAACATCTCTGCGCTAAACCCGTTAAATAACAACAACCACTTGTTGCCAACTTGTACTTCCCAAGCACTTAGTACAGTGCTCTGCACACAGTAAGCGCTCAATAAATGCGATTGATTGATTGATCGATCTGTTCTCCTTCCTACTTAGGTTTTGAGCCCCATGAGGGACAAGCATTGTATCTAAGCTAATTCATTCATTCATTCATTCAATCATATTTATTGAACTCTTACTGTGTGCAGAGCACTGTACTAAGCGCTTGGGAAGTACAGACTTTCCTGTGACAACCCCAGCACTTAGTAAGTACGTGGCATACTGTAAGCGCTTAGCAAATACCACAATTATCATCATTATTATCCTTATACTGGCAATGTGGCCAACAGCCTTCTATGGTCTTTACTATCTTTTTTTCCTTGTTCAAATTCTTCTGTGTGTGTGTGTGTGTGTGTGTGTGTTAAAGCTTTTATCAGAATTTAGGAAAAACGTATCCAAACAACTAACTGTTTGCCTTAGATAACGGAAAATTGCCTTCTCAGATCTGTGTGGAGCTCACACCCTTGGTGTTAGGCTTTTGGGAGTTAACAAGTGAAAATATTTTAAAAGGAAATATATTGTCAATCACAATTACAATATCGTCTCTTAGGACATCAAGCCAGAGTCATCTGGGTCTGGGAGGTGAGGACTTGAGTTCTAATCCCTTTTTCACCTTTTGAGCATTTAGTAATAATAATAATAATGACATTTGTTAAGCGTTAACTATGTGCAAAGCACTGTTCTAAGCACTGGGGAGGATTCAAGGTGATCAGGTTGTCCCACGTGGGGCTCACAGTCTTCATCCCCATTTTACAGATGAGGTAACAGGCCCAGAGAAGTTAAGTGACTTGCCCAAAGTCACACAGCTGACAATTGGCGGAGCCAGGATTTGAACCCATGACCTCTGACTCCCAAGCCTGTGCTCAATCAATCAATCAATCAATCATATTTATTGAGTGCTTACTGTGTGCAGAGCACTGTACTAAGCGCTTAGGAAGTACATGTTGGCAGCATATACAGACAGTCCCTACGCAACAGTGGGCTCACAGTCGAAAAGTGCTCTTTCCATTAAGCCACTCTACTTCTCTATCCTGCTTCTCTAGTACAGTGTTCTGCCCAAAGTAAGTGCTCAATAAGTATGATTGATTAATTGATTCCAACTTTAGCCTGCGGTGTGACCTTAGGCAAGTCATTTGACTTCTTTGTGAATCAATTTCCTCTTATGAAAATGGGGATTAAATACCTGCTCTCTCTCCCCTGTTAGAACGTGAGCCCCGTGAGGGACAGGAATGGTGTCCAGCCTGATAATCTTATATCTACCCCAGTGCTTGGAACAGTATTTGGCCCATAGTAAACACTTAATAAATGCTACCATTATTAATAATAGGCATAGCAATAATAGATTGCCCTGAGGGGGCAATGCTACATACTAGGCGTTTGGGAAGTTCAAAATTCCCATGCCCACAGATGCTTACACTCCAGTGGCTGACTTTGTTACACAGAGCCTCAAAGAGTTAATCACAGCGTGGCTCAGTGGAAACATCCCAGGCTTGGGAGTCACAGGCCATGGCTTCTAATCCCGGCTCCACCACTTGTCAGCTGTGTGACTTGGGAAGTCACTTCACTTCTTTGGGCCTCAGTTACCTCATCTGTAAAATGGGGATTAAGACTGTGAACCCTATGTGGGCAACCTGATTACCGTGTATCTACCCCAGTGCTTAGAACAGTGCTTTGCACATAGTAAGCGCTTAACAAATTTATTTATTTATTTTACTTGTATTTATTTATTTATTTTACTTGTACATATTTATTCTTCTTATTTTATTTCGTTAATATGTTTGGTTTTGTTCTCTGTCTCCCCCTTCTAGACTGTGAGCCCACTGTTGGGTAGGGACCATCTCTATGTTGCCAATTTGTACTTCCCAAGTGCTTAGTACAGTGCTCTGCATACAGTAAGCGCTCAGTAAATATGATTGAATGAATGAATGAATGAATGAATGAGCAAATACCATCATCGTTATTATTACTATGTGCAAAGCACTATACTAAGCCCTTGGTAGAGTCCAATATAACAGTAAACAGACACATATTAGTCCCGCATGCATACTAGGGGACTTTATCCATCTTTGGATAACATTAGGCCTCACTACTAAGCATCATTATAACCAGGTCATATATACTCATTTTAATTTCCCTTATGTTCAGCAAACTCCTCCTCCTTTTAACCCCCCAACCTTTCCTCTCCTCTGTTGCCTCCTAACAGCCATTTCAGTAGCCTATATTTTTTGGAACCTGCTATTTGCATTCATTTATACCTTTCATCAGTGTGTGCATATGATCTTGGAGGTGTTATTAATCAGTTCCACTCCCAGGGCTGCCTTCCTGGGGAAAAAAAAGACTTTAACCTCTTTTTTCCTGTCATTTTAAGTCTTTCTTTCCACCCCTTAAGTCCCCTTGAAGAGCAATGCCCACAGTATCCAGTTCCTGGGCCTACCCGTTGCTGATTTATTATTTCCTTTCACTTTTTCCCACCTCTTTCCCAGGAAGACATAGCTTGCTATGACACAGGGTATCTATATAATCCAACAAATTCCTGTTCTGTTTCTCTCGATGTACAGCTATTTCTTAAAATTCCATCCATTTAAATTAGAGGTTGGCCTTCTGCCCTTCCCCATCAATTCCTTCCTCTTCTACATCTTATATAATACAAAGCACCATTTAATGAGACTAAATATTGCCTCCACGCCTTTGTGCACCAGGGTAGAAAATCCACTTTGGGCAACAAAGTGCTACAAAGAAATGTAATAGCAGTATAAGTACAAGGTCTCAGAAGAGGGTCCTATTATCTACCACGAGGGTCAGTTTTTAATGAAAAAGCACTGCAGATATGCCTCCCACTCAATTAGAAATTGCTGTCCATCAAATTAAAGTGAAGAACATATGGAAAGGTTATCTTTCCTATATATGTGTGTATATAATAATAAGAATAATGATGACATTTATTAAGTGCTTACTATGTGCAAAGCACTGTTCTAAGCGCTGGGGGATACAAGGTGATCAGGTTGTCCCATGGAGGGCTCATGGTCATTCCCCATTTTACAGATGAGGTAACTGAGGCACAGAGAAATGAAGTGACTGGCCCAAAGTCACACAGCTGACAAGTGGTGGAGGCGGGATTTGAACCCACAACCTCTGACTCCAAAGCCCGGGCTCTTCCCATTGAGCCACGCTGCTCCTCTGTATATGTGTCTATATATATATATATATACACATGCATGTTTGCAAAATATGTATATATATGTATATATATATATATACACATATAGACAGAAACATAGAACCCATCTTGGTTCCTTTCTTTCCGTCAGTGGTATTTATTTAGTGGTTACTGTGTGCAGAGCACTGTACTACACGCTTGGGAGAGTACAACAGAGTTAATAGATACATTCCCTGCCCACAATGAGTTTACAGTCTAAAGGGGGAGGCAAACACTGGTAATATTTGATAAGTGCTTACTATGTGCCAGGCACTGTACTAAGCACTGGGGTAGATACAAGGTAATTGGGTTGGACACAGTCCCTGTCCCACATGGGGCTCACAGCCGTAATCCCCATTTTACAGATGAGGAAACTGAGGCACAGAGAAGTGAAGTGACTTGCCTAAGGTCACCCTGCAAACAAGTGGTGGAGGTGGGATTCGAACACATGTCCTTCTGACTCCCAAGCCCAAGCTCTATCAACTAAGCCATGTGGTATAAATAATTAAATTATGGAGCTGTACAAAACTCAGCCATGCTGGGCAGCAGCAGCACGGGAGAGAGTCGAGGGCAGAGACTTGAGTTTACTGCACGGAAGCCAGCAATGCTAAACTACTTCCGGATTTTCTCAGTGGAAAGAGCCCGGGCTTTGGAGTCAGAGGTCATGGGTTCGAATCCTGGCTCCGCCACATGTCGGCTGTGTGACCTTAGGCAAGTCACTTCACTTCTCTGAGCCTCAGTTACCTCATCTGTAAAATGGGGATTATGACTGTGAGCCCCACGTGGGACAACCTGATCACCTTGTATCCCACCCAGCGCTTAGAACAGTGCTCTGCACATAGTAAGCGCTTAACAAATGCCATTAAAAAAAAAAAGAAAACTCCGTGGATCCACTACCAGAACAATTGCAGATGGAGAGAGGAGCGTTCAGAGAGAGATGTGTCTGCGGTGTCGCTATGGGTCGGAAACAACTCGATGCTGTAAGACAAGACAGACATTAGTGTTGGGGGACTGGGGTGGGCAGTGAATAAAGGGAGCAAATCCAAGTGCAAGGGAGATGCAGAAGGGAGTGGGAGAAGAGGAAATGAGGGCCCAGTCGGGAAGAGCCTCTTGGAGGAAATGTGCCTTCAATAAGGCTTTGAAGGTTGGCCGTCCCATTCATTCATTCATTCTCTGCTCTGGTTCACTACCACTGTCCTCCCCCTTGGGGCTCAGAGCCTTAGCCCCCTCTGAACTCCAAAATAAGTGATTCTTTTACACCAACTGACAAAGTCCTTGTTTACATGCCAAAGAGTTAATGATTACCAATCAATCAATCAATCAATCGTATTTATTGAGCGCTTACTATGTGCAGAGCACTGTACTAAGCGCTTGGGAAGTACAAATTGGCATCACATAGAGACAGTCCCTACCCGATAGTGGGCTCACAGTCTAAAAGGGGGAGACAGAGAACAGAACCAAACATACCAACAAAATAAAATAAGTAGGATAGAAATGTACAAGTAAAATAAATAAATAAATAAATAAACAGAGTAATAAATATGTACAACCATATATACATATATACAGGTGCTGTGGGGAGGGGAAGGCGGTAAGGCGGGGGGATGGAGAGGGGGACGAGGGGGAGAGGAAAGAAGGGGCTCAATCTGGGAAGGCCTCCTGGAGGAGGTGAGCTCTCAGCAGGGCCTTGAAGGGAGGAAGAGAGCTAGCTTGGCGGATGGGCAGAGGGAGGGCATACCAAAGGGAAAAAGGCAATAATCAATCAATCAATCGTATTTATTGAGCGCTTACTATGTGCAGAGCGCTGTACTAAGCGCTTGGGAAGTACAAATTGGCAACATATAGAGACAGTCCCTACCCAACAGTGAGCTAACAGTGTAAAAATAATAATAATAGTAAGTAAGGGCAATAATAGTAAGGGACTGGGAGTCGGGAGACTTGGCTCCTCCCTGGTGGCTCTGCCACTTGCCTTCTGGATGACCTTGGGTCTAGTCCATTTAACCTTTCTATTCTGGGACCCGACCTGTGGGTGTCTCAGTTTTGTCATCTGTAAAATGGGGGTAAGATACCTGCTCTCTGCACTTCTTCGATTGGGAGTCCTGGCTGTAGCAGGGATTGCAGACCACCAGTCAGATTGTATTTAAGAGATTGTATTTAGAGAAGCTCAGTGGAAAGAGCACGGGCTTTGGAGTCAGAGGTTCAAATCCCGGCTCCGCCACTTTCATTCCTTCATTCAGTCGTATTAATTGAGCGCTTACTGTGTGCAGAGCACTGTACTAAGTGCTTGGGAAGTACAAGTTGGCAACATAAAGAGACGGTCCTTACCCAATAGCGGGCTCACAGTCTAGAAGTGTGACTTTGGGCAAGTCACTTAACTACTCTGGGCCTCAGTTCCCTCATCTGTAAAATGGGGGTGAAGACTGTGAGCCCCCCTATGGGACAACCTGATTACCATGTATCTACCCCAGCGCTTAGAACAGTGCTTGGCACATAGTAAGCGCTTAACAAATACCAACATTATTATTATTATTATTATTATTTAACCCAGCTCTTAGCACAGAGCAAGTATGTGAAAAAAAATGAGATGGCGGAACAAGGATACTTGCTCTGCGTAAATAGCAGGTTGGTATTTTCGAAGAAGTTGTGTTAATTTATTGACTTTCTAACCTCTCAGGTTGGAAAATTGCTGTCACCGAGAAATTTAATTCATCTAAAAGCAAAAGCAGTATGACTTCTATGGCTTGGCCATTCAATCAATCGTATTTATTGAGAGCTTCCTGTGTGCAAAGCACTGTACTAAGCGCTTGGGAGAGTACAGTACAACAAAACAGATACATTCCCTGTCTGCAATGAGTTCACATTCTAGAGGTGATAAGAGGGGGAATCCCTTATCTAGTCCTGGTTCTTCTCTTCCCTCCTCTTCAACTCCGCATTGACAAGGTGATCTTACACACCTTATTTCTCTGTTCCTCAGCAGTCGTATCTGCCAACGGGAAAGCTTCAGTGCTGTGTAAAGGATGTGATCAGACCAAGCAATTTTTATTAGAAGCCTGATATGCTCACTCCAGATCTCTCCTACTCCGAAAGTTATATCAGAGCTGGAAATCACTTTGTCTGAGAATATTCTGTGACTGTAATTCAGCTCCATAACTCATCTCTCGAACAGAGTGTAAGCCGAAGTAAGAGAGACTCAACTCAGATCCAAACCCAATAGTGTGAATTTTCTGTTTTCCTTCTGAAATTCATTTTTGAACTGCGATTCATTTTAAAGTTATAAAATGAATTGCTTTTTCAGCAATAAACACCTGTAACGATCAAATTCTCCAGAAAAAAGATAGTTCTCTCTCATGTGTGAAAAGGGAGCTTAAAGCCTGAGGGATCTCCTCATGGCTTTTAAAAAATTATATTTTATGGCTTTCATAAGACGAGCAAATATACATGCAGATAAAGGATGCAAATGCAAATGGCAAAATGATTAATACCCTCCAAGACAAATAACAGAAAGCCCCATGCTTCAATATGCAGAATGAGCCTCTCAAGCTGAAGCTGAAATGTGGAATATTAAAACTCTATTTCATCTTTATACTAAATTTCTTGATAACACAATTGGGAAAATATGTTTGATGGATTCCAAATACCCATTTCATTTGTATTTGCAGTATGTGATTTCCCTTTTCCTATTCCTAGGCTACAAGCAGAGATAATGATGTTGTTCCTAATCATATTCTTCCCCCCCACCCACCATAATTTCTTGACAGATCTTTCAGTGGAACATTTTTGAACAATTAGGTAAAAGAATATAGAAGATTGAGAGGAGCCATTGCAAGCCACAGTGTGAAGTGTGTCGCCTTCTCTCTACCCACCTCCAAGATATCACCTGTGCTGCCGAGGTCCATAATACAGATTTATGAGGTAGCATCAGACAGTTCCTAAAATGGGTTAAAGAGCCCTTCCTTCCTCATTCATTCATTCATTCATTCATTTATTCATTCAATCGTATTTATTCATTCCCAGACTAAGCTCCCCTTTTCCTATGCTCCCCCTCCCCTCCCCATTGACCCGACTAGCTTCCTCTGCTCTACCCCCCTCCCTGCCCCACAACATTTGTGTATATATGTACATATTTATAATTCTATTTATTTATATTGATGCTATTGATGCCTGTTTACTTGTTTGAATGTCTGTCCTCCCCCTTCTAGACTGTGAGCCTGTTGTGGGCAGGGATTGTCTCCATTCATAGCTGAACTGAGAAGCAGCGAGGCTTTGTGGAAAGAGCACAAATTGGGAGTCAGAGGTCGTGGGTTCTCATCCTGGCTCCTCCACTTACCGGCTGTGTGACTTTGGGCAAATCATTTAACTTCTCTGTGCCTCAGTTACCTCATCTGTAAAATAGGGATTAACACTGTGAGCCCCACGTGGGACAACCTGATTACCTTGTATCTTCCCCAGTGCTTAGAAGAGTGCTTGGCACATAGTAAGTGCTTAACAAATACCATAATAATAATTATTATTACTTTCTAAGCACTTGGTACAGTGCTCTGCACACAGTGAGTGCTCAATAAATATGATTGAATGAATGAATTCAAGAGTACAATACAACAATAAACAGGTACATTCCCTGCCCAAAATGGGTTTACAATTTAGAGTTGGGGAGACAGACAGCAATACAAATAAATAAAATTGAAGATACGTATATAAGCGCTATGGGGCTGGGAGGGAGGAAGAGCGAAGGGAGCAAGTCAGGGTGATGCAGAAGGGAGTGGGAGATGAGGAAAAGTGGGACTTAGTCTGGGAAGGCCTTTTGGAGGAGATGTGCCTTCAATAAGGCTTTGAAGCGGGGAAGAGTAATTATCTGTTGGATTTGAGGAGGGCGGGAGTTCCAGGACAGAGGCAGGATGTGGGCTAGGGGTCGGAGGAGAGACAGATGAGATCGAGGCCCAGTGAGAAAGTTAGCACTTGAGGAGTGAAGTGTGCGGACTGGGTTGTAGAAGGAGAGAAGTGAGGTGAGGTAAGAGCTTTAAAGCCAATGCTGAGGAGTTTTTGTTTGATGCCGAGGCAGATGGGCAACCACTGGAGTTTTTTGAGGAGCGGGGTGACACGTCCTGAATGTTTTTGTAGAAGAATGATCCGGGCAGCAGAGTGAAGTATCAGCCGGAGTGGGGAGAGACAGAAGGCTGAGAGGTCATCAAGGAGGCTGATGCAGTAATCCAGGCAGGATAGGATGAGCGATCGTATTAATGTGGTAGCAGTTTGAATGGAGAGGAAAGGGCAGATGAAGATGGGACCGACAGGATTGAATATGTGGGTTGAATGACAGAGAGTAGTCAAGGATTACACAAAGGTTATGGGCTTGTGAGGCAGGAAGAATGGTGGTGCCATCTATAATGATGGGAAAGTCAGGGGGAGGACAGGGTTTGGATGGGAAGATAAGGAATTCTGTTTTGGACCTGTTAAGTTTGAGGTGACGGGAGGACAGCCAAGTACAGATGTCTTGAAGGCAGGAGGAGATGTGAGACTGGAGAGAGGGAGAGAGATCAGGGCTGGGATGTAGAGGGCTTACTGTGTGTGGAGCACTATACTAAGTTCTTGGGAGAATACAATATAACATAAACGGACACATTCCCTGCCCACAATGAGGTAACAGTCTCGGGGGCTTGGGGGTGGGGGTGGGGTGGGGGAAGCAGGATTCTCCCAAACAGTGACTTGAACCCTGGGCCCTCAGACTAAAAGCCTGATGCTGTACTGGCTGAGCTGCTCAAGGCAGCCAGTTTCAACATGGCATAGTGGATAGAGCACCAACTTGGGAGTCAGAAGGTCATAGGTTCTGATCCTGGCTCCACCACTTCTCCGCTGTGTGACCTTGGGTAAGTCACTTCACTTCTGAGACCCTAATCAGTGCCTCAGTTACCTCATCTGTAAAATCGAGATTGAGACTGTGAGCCTCACGTGGGACAGGAACTGTGTCCAACTCTATTTGCTTGTATCCACCCAGTGCTTAGTACAGTGCCTGGCACATAGTAAATGCTCAACAAATAGTTATTATTATTATTACTGACTGAGCTAACCCAGTTCCTTAAGGCAGCCAGGCCCTTGGCCTGGCTCTCCTGAGGGAGGGAGGGAAAGAGAGATCTAGGGTGGGAGGAAATTGAGAATAGGGCTTTGGGCCTGTAGGAGATTTTTAGGTTGCTCTTTAGACAGATAAAAATGCAGTTGAATCTTCCATGAATCAAGCCTGAGGGTGGAAGTGGCAACCTGGGTCCCTGAGACTGGCTTTGTGGTTTCCCCAAAGCCTTTAGAGCTTCATTTCCATTGAAATCGCTAAGGATATGTATAATTACAGTAAAGACTTGACAAGGACAAAGCGTTTATTGGCACATTCTTACCCAATAAGGCATATCCTGCTGTGACTGCCGGCTTAATGGCTCTCTTCCCTGCATCTAAGTAGGTGGCTTTGCTTTTATGTGGGAGAATACAAATTTTCAATCAAAAGATTCTCTAGGTGCAACCCAGGGAAATATAGCATAATGTTTCAGAGAGATGGGAACGGCTTTAATGAAAGGAAACATAATTCAAAGGTTACATTGGCTCTGACTACCTTTCGCTCTCCTTTCTTCCTTTCCTCCTTTAGGGCTTTAATTTTGGCACTGTGTTCTAAACCCGTGCATGGATGTATTTATTTCATTTATAGAATCATATACATAGGGTCTTGCTCCACCACCTCTACCTAGCCTGAACTAAACACTTAGTACAGCGCTCTGCACACAGTATGTGCGCTATACATACAATTGAATGAAATAGCCTGGCTGGATTAACCTGTCAATTCCCTCCTGCTTCGGCCCCTCAGGGTCAGTGGATGGGGAAATGGCAGGTGACCCGCCGGGGGTTTTCTGTAAATCCAACCCCCCCAAAAAGCTTTGCAAGTCTCTTTTCTGTCAATCGGTCCGATTTATTGAGCGCTTGCTGTTTGCAGAGCAATCACTCAATCAACCAATGGTATTTGTTGAGCGCTTACTGCAGCACAATGCAGAACACTGTACTAAGCACCTGGGAGAGCACATTATAACCATTAAAGGACACATTCCCTGCCCATAACGAGCTTACCGACCAGAGGGGGATACAGACATTAATAGAAATAAATGAAAGCTATGTACATAAGTGCCGTGGGGCTGAAGGAGGGGTGAATAAAGGGGGCAAATCCAAATGCTAGGGTAAGGCAGAACTCACTTGTGGTGTCTTTCCGGGTAACACTGAAGACATCCTAGTTTTCTTAATATGCCTTGAACAGGTTGTTTCAATTAGAGATGTGAAGGGGGTAGATTCAAACTGTGGAGGAGGAGAAGGTGGGAGAAGGGAAGAAATCCTTTTCCATTTTATTCCAGGCGGTGGTATATATGGGTCAGGTTACCATTTCCCCCTAAGTATTAGTTTATTGAATTGGCATTATTAAGGTCACTGGGACAGGGAGTTTTGTACATTAAGGGTTGCTTGTGAACTATTTTGGCACACTCATCTATAGCTATTTTCCCTTCAGTGTAAGTTTATTGATTTGATATTATTAAGGCTTCCGGAAAAGAGTTTTGAACAATAAAGATTGATCTGTTAATTCTTTTGGCACAGTCAATCAATCAATCAATGGTATTTATTGAGCACTTGGGAGAGTACAGTATGATAGAGTGGGGAGACTCAATCCCTGGCCTAAAGTTTCATGGGAGAGACAGAAATGAAAATAAATTAAAGGTAAGGGAAGCAAACCAGTAGAAGGATATGGACATCAGCCCCTTTTCACCCTTCCCTGCCCTCTCCTTGTCTGAGCTCTGCCTTCAGGAACTATACAAATCATGATCCTTCCCTTACTCTTTCCTTTCAATAATTGTGATATTTATTAAGTGCTTACTATGTGCCAAGCACCGTACTGAACAATGGGGTCCATGCAAAATAATCAGATCCCATATGGAGCTCACAGTCTAAGTAGGAGGGAGACCAAATATTGAATCCCCATTCTGTGGGAATTGAGACACAGAGAAGTTGTCTCTTCTTCTCTAGGACAGTGACCTGTCCAAGATCACACAGCAGGTGTGGGGTAGAGGCAGGATTAAAACCCAGGTTCTCTGATTCCCAGGTCCAAATTCTTTCCACTAGGCCACACGGCTTCTCTTTTTTCCCATCTCTTTTCATGATGATTCTGCTTTATCCTGTGAGCTGACTGAGCTACTCTTTCACCCCATCCTTTCCCAGGCGTTGTTGGAATGTCACCAGGTACGGGCCAGGTGATCAGAGGACCCAGGTTTCTAATTCAATCAATGGTGTTTATTGAGTGCTTCCTGAGGGCAGAGAAATGTACTCAGTGTTGGGGAGAGTTCAGTACAATACAGTTGGTTCTGCCACTGACCTGCTGAGTAACCTTAGGTAACTCCCTTGATCCCTTGACTTCTCCATGCCTTAGTTTCCCCATCTGTAAAACAGGCATTAGATACCAGTTCTTCCTCCTACTTAGATTGTGAGTCCCATGAGGAACAGGGATTGTGGCTAGCCCAGCATTCAGATCCGTCCGTAATACACTGTAAAAGTTTCACCACATATTATTGTTATTATTATCATTATTATTGCTATTATTAGAG
Source organism: Tachyglossus aculeatus (assembly GCF_015852505.1). Taxonomy (NCBI): domain Eukaryota; kingdom Metazoa; phylum Chordata; class Mammalia; order Monotremata; family Tachyglossidae; genus Tachyglossus; species Tachyglossus aculeatus. The sequence goes on along the minus strand of NC_052072.1, from coordinate 11,280,933 downwards.
GATCGGTGTGGCTTAATGGTTAGAACAAGGGCATGGAGTCAGAAGGACCTGGGTTCTAATCCCGGCTCCACCACGTGTCTGCTGTGTGACCTTGGACAAGTCACTTCACTTCTCTGGGCCCCAGTTACCTCATCTATAAAATAGGGATTAAGAGTGTGAGCCCCATAATAATAATAATAATGATACTATTTGTTAAGCACTTACTATGTGCTAAGCACTGTTCTAAGCACTGGGAGATACAAGTTTATCAGGTTGTTCCAGGTGGGGTTCACAGTTTTAATCCCCATTTTACAGATGAGGTAACTGAAGCACAGAGAAGTTAAGGGACTTGGCCAAAGTCACACAACAGACAAGGGATTAGAACCCACGACCTCTGACTCCCAAGCTAGTGCTCTTTCCACTAAGCCACACTGCTTCTCTTATTATTATTAGTATTATTAATAAATAGAAATCCCAGCTTCTCCCAGAAGTGCTGTGACAAGATCTGCAGAGCTCCTGGGCCACACAACAAGGTAGTGGAAGAGTTGGAACTAGAACACTGGTCTTCTGACACCCAACCTGAGATCTTTGCCTAGGATGGGATGTATTGTCTTAAAAACTTTCTATCCAACTGAACGACAGTCAGGCTGGTCTTTGCCACTTACGAAACTATAACCCTTGTTCTCACCATCACAGAGATACTAATCCCTTCTCATGTATAAATCTAACCCTGTTTCTTGTTTGAGCCCTGGCCAGATCTCTAGTTTGGGATACAGATTTTATTTCCACCATTTCCAAATCTGAGGGGGAAAAATTAGAATTTACAAAACATGTTGTGGAAGATCTGTCCTGTAAGCACTGTGGCCCCATGGAAAGAGCAGGGGACCTGGGCTCTAATTTCACATACTTGTTGAGTGACCTTGGGCAAGTCACTTAAATTCTCTTGTTTCAGTTCCCTCAGCTGAAAAATGGGGAGTCAATACATGTTCTCCCTGCTACATAGGCTGTGAGCTCCATGTAGGACCTAATTTTTATCTTATCTAACCCAGCGCTTAGTCCGGGGCCTGGCACAAAGTAAGCACTTAACAATTATCAAATTATTATTATAATTATTGCAAGGTAATTCTGCTGTCTGGGCTGGCCAATAATAATGATAATATTAATAGTATTTGTTGAGCGCTTACTATGTACCAAACATTGTACTGAGCACTAGGGTAGATGCAAGATTATCCAGTTGGACACATTCCTTGTCCCAAATGGGGCTCACAGTCTAAGTGAGAGGGAGAACAGGTATTGAATCTCCATTTTACAGTTGAGGGAACTGATGCACAGAGAAGTTAAGTGACTTGCCCAAGGTCACACAGCAGGCAAGTGGAAGAGCCAGAATTAGAAGCCAGGTCTTCCGACTCCCAGGGTCATGTTCTTTCTGCTAGGCTATGCTGGTTCCCAATAATAATAATAATGATGGCATTTATTAAGCATTTACCATGTGCAAAGCACTGTTCTAAGTGCTGGGGAGGTTACAAGGTGATCAGGTTGGCCCACGGGGGGCTCATAGTCTTAATCCCCATTTTACAGATGAGGTAACTGAGGTCCAGAGAAGTGAAGTGACTTGCCCAAAGTCACACAGCTGACAGTTGGCAGAGCCGGGATTAGAACCCATGACCTCTGACTCCAAAGCCCAGGCTCTTTCCATTGATACACACTGCTTCTCTGAAATTCTCCCAGTGAAATAAAAGGGACAGAACATCCAAGTATGAGTGTGTGAACAGAAAGTGAATAAACAAAAATGTATTTGGGTGTTCAAGTAACTTTCTCTCTCATTATAAATAGGCTAGATAGTCCCCAAACATACACATGCACCTTTCTTAAGAGTTCCAGCAGCTCTCTGCTCCTCTCTTTCCTTATCCTGCAACTCATAAGTTTTTTTTCCAAGTCTAGAGTACCAGCTTCCCTCGTAGGCCAGCTTCTAAAGTGTTTATTGAGCACTATCTATGCTGAGCACTGTACTAATTACTCGTGAGAGTACAGTACACGGAAAAGACAGTCACCACCTTTAAGAAACTCATCATCTAATGTCTGCACCCTCACATGAAACCAAGGTGGGGTTCGTTCTTTAAAATGGCTCATTTTTTACTTCCTGACTGGCCTGGAGTAGTGATTTTCATTTGGAGTGGTAGCTCTAGAGCCTGCCGTTCTGGGCTGCAGAGGCTCAAGAAAGATACCCTCTCAATATTCTTTGCTCCTTTTTAATTTTTTAATCAAGGATCACTGCTTTCCAACTTTTTCCACTGGGGACTCGGGACAGATGAAATCCCAGGGTCTATTGTGTGTAGGATCAAGGGAGCTCTTTTTTTTTTTTTTGGTGGGGAAATCACCGAGTCTTGTGTATATATCTATAATTGTATATATACCTATAATTCTATTTTCAATTTTGATGGTATTGACGCCTGTCTACTTGTTTTGTTTTGTTTTCTGTCTTCCCCTTCTAGACTGTGAGCCCGTTGTTGGGCAGGGATTGTCTCTATCTGTTGCCGAATTGTACTTCCCAAGCACTTAGTACAGTGCTCTGCGGGCAGTAAGCGCTCAATAAATACGATTGAATGAAGGAATGAATGAATGACTCCTCCGTTTCCAGTCACCAGATGGCAACCTTGTAACGGAAGAGTTTATTTTCCTCCTGTGCTGTCTGAAAATAACTTTCTCTCTTCTCTCCCTTGAGACTTCTCCCAACCGCGATGATGATATTTTACACATCTGAACTTCGGATTGGAATAGTAGTAGACTGGTGCCTTTGAGAAATGCCTGTCCTTATAAATGCCTTTGAACAGCGAGCTCCAGAACAGCTCTGACATTTGATTTTGGACAGCATCTGCTGTTGTGTGCCTCAATCACACTCTAAACAGGGTGGTTGAAAAGTTTCCCTGATTGTCCTTAATGAAGTTGTATGTGCCAGCGTTGTTGCTTGCTGTTGGCCTTTGAACCCTGGCTTTACTTCAGAGAACAAAACAGCCCTGCTTGAAAATGGCCAGAGTTGAAGGATCGAATGGCAAGGTACAGGAATCGATCTCAACGAATATTTGACCCTTTTGAGATCATCTAAGGAGCAGCAAGGAGAAATCTTGGAGAAAAAGGAAAATGTTTAACCTTGGGGAGGGAGGACATCAGGAAGGAAGAGGCCCCTTCTCAGATTCGACAGGCAATTGCTCTCTCCCCTTTCAGAGCCTTATTGAAGGCCCATCTCCTCCAAGAGGCCTTGTCTGACTAAACTCTCCTTTCCTCTTCTCCCTCTCCCTTCTGTGCACCCTGACTTGCTCCCTTCATTCAGCCCACCTTCAGCACTTGTGTACATATCTGTCATTTATTTATTTATATTAATGTCTGCCTCCTCCTTGAGACTGTAATCTCATTGTAGGCAGGAAATGTGTGCCTGTTTATTGTTGTATTGTACTCTTCCAAGTGCTTAGGAGAGTACTCTGCACACAGTAAGTGCTCAATAAATACAAATGAATGAATCAAGCCCAGAATGCCCCATGGTCAAGGCCAGCTCCAATCAGTACAGTGCCTCCAGTGCTTAGTACAGTGCCTGGCACAAGTGAGCACTTAACAAGTACCATAATTAGTATAAATTAGTTCACGAAGTAGCTTTGGTCCCAGGGAGATGTTAGTACAGTGCTCTGCACACAGTAAGTGCTCAATAAATACAACTGAATGAATGAATGTACAGGGGCACTGCAAAGATGGTTGCACCACTACCTTTCTCAGAGATGGCAGCTGGCTCTGGTGCCCTTCTCGCAGATGACCACTGCCTGGCTTCTCTCAGAGATGGCCGCATCGCTGCTCTATTAAAAGATCGAGGGGGGAGAGCACTGATTAGCGAGGTGTAAGCCGGGAGTTTCACAGCTGACCTTCCTGAGGTGCTTAGGCAAAATGAGGCTAAGAGGGAGGTCTTCTAGACTCTGAGCCTGTTGTTGGGTAGGGACCGTTTCTATATGTTGCCGATTTGTACTTCCCAAGCACTCAGTACAGGGCTCTGCACAGAGTAAGTGCTCAATAAATACGATTGATTGATTGACTGGCTTTGTGCAGAGCACTGTATTAAGCGCTTGGGAGTGTATAATATAGCAATAAACAGCCACATTCCCTGCCCACAATGAACTCTTGCCTATGGCAGCGTTCTGTTATGTTGCTTGTGCATCCAATTTGACGTGACGGAGTTATGTGGAAGGTTAGGGGACGATCCTTTGGGGCCTGCCTCAGGGTGCCGGGAGTCAGCACTGTGCTCTGCTCTAGCCATGAGATACAGATGTGGACAGGCAGCAGTGTGGGTGCCTCAATTTACTCTTCTATAAAATAAGGATTAAGTACGTGTTCCCTCTGCAAGACTGCAGGCCTCATTTGGGCAAGAGATTTTATCCCATCTTTTTGGATCTACCCCAGGGCTTAGCATGGTGTTTAGAACATAGTAAGTGCTTAACAAATATCATAATCATTGCATTGTGATCCTCATTATTAATAATAATCATTATTATTACCACAATCATTGTACCGTGTCAGTAGAAAACGTCGACTCTGGAATCAGGTTGCTGCATTCCAATGCAGGGTTCAGAGGATTTGGTGCCTCTTCACATGGAATCCTCAAGAGGCTCCATCTTTTCCCTTTCCAACTCAGAATGTCTCCACGGTTGTAAGGAAGTCCCTTGACCCTTCTCTGGACCTGCCTCTTAATCTTTGTAAAACTGTTGTCCATCGTGATAGACTCGTGACTTGGAAAGCTGGAGGGAGGTATAAGCTCTGGGAAACTTCAGTTACCTCACAGCCACCACCACCACCTCCCTCCCTCCTTCTCCAGAGGTAATCAATTTTATTTATTGAGCTCCTACTGTTGCAGAACATTCATTCATTCAATCAACCAATCGTATCTATTATTGAGCACCTTCTGTTTGCAGAGCAGTGTACTGGGCTCTTGGAAAGTACAGTTCAGCAATAAAGAGAGACAATCCCTGCCCACACCGGACTCACAGTCTACAAGGAGGAGACAAACATTCATTCATTCATTCAATCGTATTTATTGAGCACTTACTGTGTGCAGAGCACTGTACTAAGCACTTGGGAAGTACAAGTTGGCAACATATAGAGACGGTCCCTACCCAACAACGGGCTCAAGTAAACAGGCATCAATATAAATAAATAGAATGATAGATATATACGCATCAAATGTGCTGTGGGGCTGAGGGTGGGGGTGAATAGGGTGTAAGGGTGAGATAGAAGGGAGAGTTAGTAGGGGAGGTGAGGGCTTAGTCAGGGGAGGCATCTTAGAGAAGATGTGATTTTAATAAGGCATTTAAGGTGGGGACAGTGGTTGTCTGTTGGCTATGAAGTGGGACAGAGTTCCAGGCCAGAGGCAGGATATGGGCGAGGGATCAGCTGCGAGGTAGGTGAGCACTTACTGTGTGCAGAGCACTGTATTAAGCATTTGAGACAGCAAAAGAGAGTAAGTAGACATGATCCCGGCCTTCAAGGAGCTTAGAGTCACAGAGCCACCGGTCAATCAGTGAAGAAGCAGCATGGCTTAGTGGCAAGAGCCTGGGCTTGAGAGTCAGAGATCGTGGATTCTAATCCCAGCTCCGCCACTTATCAGCTGTGTGACTTTGGACAAGTCACTTAACTTCTCTTTGCCTCAGTGACCTCATCTGTAAAATGGGGATTAAGACAGTGAGCCCCACGCGGGACAACTTGACTACCTTGTATCTACCCCGGCGCTTAGAACAGTGCTTTGCACATAGTAAGCGCTTAACAAATACCATCATCATTGTTATTATTACATTTACTGAGCACTTACTGTGTGCAGAGCAGAGTAAGGGTTCCTGTAGGGTGTTCTGAGGGACCAGGTGAGGGAAACTGGGGTTTACTGGGAAAGCTGAGACTCAGAGAGTGGACCCCCAGGCGATAAGCACGGTTCAGCAGGCCTCTAGTGAAGCTGCTAAGGTGTATTCTACATCTAATATTCACCCCACCCTCAGCCCCTCAGCACTTACGTCCACATCTGTAATTTATTTTAATGTCTGTCTTCCCTCTAGACTGAAGCTCCTTGCAGACAGGTAATGTGTCTAGCAACTCTTCTGTATTGTATTCTCCCAGGAGGTTGATGCGGTGCTCTGCACACAGGAGGTGCTCAATAAATAGCACTGACTGATTTATTGAAAAGTATGGAGTGGGTTCCAGTTCAGGGAAAGGCAGTTAAACCTGGATCTAGTTTAAGATTCTGTTTTACTAATTCTGCTATTGAAAACTTGGTTATAATAATAATAATAATAGTATATGTTAAGCACTTACTATGTGCAAAGCACTGTTCTAAGCACTTGGGGGATACAAGGTAATCAGGTTGTCCCATGTGGGGCTTGCAGTCTTAATCCCCATTTTACAGATGAGGGAACTGAGGCCCAGAGAAGTTAAGTGGTTTGCTCAAGGTCACACAGCTGACAAGTGGTGGAGCCGGGATTCAAACCCGTGACCTCTGACTCCCAAGCCTGGGCTTTTTCCACTGAGCTATGCTGCTTCTCTGTTTGTTTATAATCTAAAGGATTTAGGAAGGCAGACTGGCACAGTACAAAGAGCTTGGAAAAGGGAGCCAGGAGACCCAGGTCCTCATCCCAGTTCTGCCACTCACCCCTGCATCTCCTTGGGTAAGTCTCTTTGCCTCAGTTTCCACTTCTGTAAAACAGGACAAGATGCCTGCTCTCCCTCCCTCTTAAATTGTGAGCCCCACTTAGTAATGAAGATGATGATGACTGTGGAATTTCTTAAGCACTTACTATGTGCCAAACACTGTTCTAGGTGCTGGAGTGTGTACAAGGTAATTAGGTTGGACACAGTCCCTGTCCCACATGGGGCTCACAGTCTTAACCCCCATTTTGCAGATGAGGGAACTGAGGCTCAGAGAAGTGAAGTGACTAGCCCAGGTTCAGACATGTGGCAGAGTGGGATTAGAACCCACGTCCTCTGACTCCCATGACCATGATCTTTCCACTAGAACGTGCATTCTGCCCAACCTAATTAACTCACATCTACTCTAGCCCTTAGCACAGTGCTTGGTACATAGTAAGCACTAACTGAATACTATCATTTTAGGTAAAGAGTGTGTTGGAAGGAATTGTGAGTGAGAACCTACCAATTTGGACATTCTCTCTTAATAAATGCTTAATAAATAAGTGTTTAATAAATACTTTTACTACTACAGGACTACTAATGAAGGACTGAGAGGGCAGAAACCAGCCGTGGGCCTGGGTTTCTGGCTGGCGGCTTTGGATCGTTCAAGACTGAAAATGGAAAGTGGCCGAGGACTCTCTCAGAGGACTGGGGCTGCATTTCTTGCTTCTGTAATAATAATTGTGGAATTTGTTAAGCACTTACTATGTTCTCTTTGCACACAGTAAGTGCTCAATAAATACAAATGAGTGAATGAAAGAACGCCATCTAACATGCAAATAGTAAGGGTCAGGCACTAATAAGGCATCAGCTATTGTGCTGATGGTGCTTTTTCAAGCCTTCTCCCTGGAGCATGGTTTGTTTAGGTAAAAAGCCGCCTTGTTTTCTGATTCCTTGACTTCTCTGGCAAAACACTTCAGTTGCACTTCTATCAATATCAAAGGAAATTTTTAAAGCTCAGTAGAAGAGAATCTTAATAAAAATCTGTAAGCACTGATTTTTTTCTGTATTTCGTTTCTTCGGAATTCCTTTTAGAAGTTAAAAACTCCTGTTTCGGGGATTCTGGCCCAGGGTCTATCTCTAGATTTCATACACAAAATAGCACAGGGAGAGGCAGGTGAAGATAAGGAAAAGGAGAGAAAAAGAAAGGTAGAGGTGGAGGTGGAGAAGATCTCTCATTTATTTTTGAAGTGGAGTCTCTCCTTCTCTCATTTCATTACCTAGAGCTGTGTCTTTGGATGGTTTTCTGATATGATTCAGGGGAAGCTTCCAAATTTGATCTCATTTTCTCTAGCTGATGTTTTTCCTTTCTTCACTTGGGGTTGTTTATTCCAAACCAGGAATTCAGGGATTCCACCCATTGTAGTGGCAGCTTAGTACAGTGCTCTGCACACAGTAAGTGCTCAATAAATACGATTGAATGAATGAACACAGGAGAAGCAGTGTGGCCTAATGGCTAAAGCCTGGGCCTGGGGAGTCAGAAGGACCTGGGTTCTCATCCTGGCTCTGCCACTTGTCTGCTGGGTGACCTTGGGCAAGTCATTTCACTTCTCTAGGCCTCAGTTCCCTCATCAGTAAAATGGGGATCGAGACTGTGAGCCCCATGTAGAACAGGGATTGTGTCCAACTCAATTTGTGTATATCCACCCCAGCGCAAAGTACAGTGCCTGGCACATAGTAAGCACTTAACAAATACTGTAATGATAATTATAATTATTACTTCACTTCTCTGTGCCTCAGTTACCTCATCTGTAAAATGGGGACTAATACTGTGAGTTTCATGCAGGACATGGACTGTGTCCAACCCAGTCAGCATGTATCTACTCCAGTACAGTGCCTGGCACACAGTAAAGTGCTTAATGAAAACCATAGAAAAAAATTTCAGCCAATCTTCACCTTCTCAAAGAGAAGGAATCTTGAACAAGGACTCTGGGTTCCTCACTTGACAGTGAGTCTTTGTGGAGAAGCCACAGGGCTGAAATCTAGGGACAATAAGCCCCAATTTGTACTCTTGATGTTAATTATTATCATCATTATTATTGTTATAATTATGGCATTTGTTTAGCACTTGCTATGTGTCAGGCACTATTCCAAGCCCTGGTGTAGATACAAATTAACTCGTCTCTGTCCCAAAAGAAGCTCACAGTCAAAGTAGGAGGAAAATCAGGCACTGAGTCCCCATTTTACAGATGAGGAAACTGAAGCACAGAGAAGTTAAGTTACCCAGGATCACGAGAGCAGCGAGGCCTAATGAAAAAAAACATGGCCCTGGGAGCTAGGGGACCTGGATTCAAATCCCACCTCTCCCACTTCTCATGCCTGCTGGGTGACCATGGGCCAGTCACTTCACTTCTCTATACCTCAGTTTCCCCATCTGCAAAAGGGGGATTCAATGTCTGTTCTCCTTCCACCTTGCCCCGCGTAGGTGAGGGACTATGTTCAATCTGATTACCTGGTATCTACCCAGTGCTTAGTACAGTGCTTGGCACATAGTAAGTGCTTAACAAATTCCACAATTATTATTATTACGGAAGCAAGAAATGCAGCCCCCGCTCTCTGAAAGAGTCCTTGGCCACTTTACATTTTCAGTCTTGAACGATCTGAAGCCGCCAGCCAGAAGGCCAGGCCCATGGCTGGTTTCTGCCCTCTCAGTCCTTCACTAGCTTCCTGTGGGTGGGACCCTGTAGTAGTAAAAGTATTTATTAAGCAATTACTTTGTGCAGAGTGCTGTATACGGGTGGAAATTAGATATAGAACCTGAGTCTGGAAGGGCTCACAATCTGCCTAGACTGTAAACTCAATATGGGCAGGGAACGTGTCCCCTAATTATTTTGTATTATACTCTCCCAACATGCTTAGTAAAGTGCTGTGCATATAGTAAGCAATAAATGCCATCGAATATCTTGTTCTTCGGGGGTACTTTCCCAAGTGCTTAGAGCAATGCATGACACCTGATGAATCCTCAGGAGATTATTACCATTATTACTACATCACTGAACCTGCAGGCCCCTTTTCCAGTTCCTCTGTGACTAAGTTCCAGGCCACTGTACTTCACCAGCCCTCTGACACCAAAGCCTGCAGGGATCTTTTCCGCTGGGACTCTTCCCTGGGCTCTGAGTCCTCGGCTGCTCAATCTGCGAAGCTTCCTGCCTTCCTACTGTCGATTTCATTTTCCAGGTGTAATGAACCTTCTAAAGCTGCTGCGCTTCTCATTTTCAGTTCTGAACCATTCTTTTTATTCCTCTGGGTGAGTCAAATGACAACTTGACAGAAAAGGAAGCATTTGGAGCTATTGTGGATAGTGTTTTCTGATTTCTTTCTCTAATAGATAGATATGCAGTGTGTGTGTCTGTGTGTGTGTGTGATTTTTTTTCAGAACTGCCATTTAATCAGAGCAAAAGCTTATGCTCAGAAATAGAAGCAATTTGAAAGGAGAGGCTTAGAGTCTTCTGTGCAAAAGATTTCCTTCGTAGCTAATTCTTACAGTTCCAGGTGCATGAAAGTGAAAATCGAAGATGGGTCAAATGTCTCTTCTTCCCCCTCCTCAATCAGTCGATCGATGATATTCATTGAACCCTGATGGTGTGTAGAACACTGTACTAAGTGCTTGGGAAAGTACAATAAGATAGAGTTGGTAGACAAGATCCCTCCCCTCAAGGGTCTTATAGTTTACAGAGAGAGACAGATATGAAAAGAAATTACAGATCAGGGAAAAAGTAGAGAGTTAAGGATTTGTACATTAGCCCTGGGGTCTGGGGTGAGTGCCAAAGTGTTTAAGGGGCACACAGCCATTAAGTGATGCTGGAAATGGGCAACAAAAGAAAAATGGAGACAGTAATCCACTCAAGCAAAATAATATGGGAAATCTGGAAGGGGAAAAGCTCATGTTTCTTGAAGTTGGCAAAGAAGTGTTCCCTAGAAGGGTGGCCATTCATTCATTCATTCATTCATTCATTCAATCGTATTTATTGAGCACTTACTGTGTGCAAAGCACTGTACTAAGCACTTGGGAAGTACAAGTTGGCAACATATAGAGACGGCCCCTACCCAACAGCGGGCTCACAGTCTAGAAGGGGGAGGCAGACAACAAAACAAAACATATTAACAAAATGAAATAAATAGAATAAATATGTACAAGTAAAATAAATAGAGTAATAAATATGTACAAACATATATACATATATACAGGTGCTGTGGGGAGGGGAAGGAGGTAAGGCGGGGGTTGGGGAGGGGGAGGAGGAGGAGAGGAAGGAGGGGGTCAGTGACAGAACTCAAAATACCAGGTACAGAGAGACGCATGTAATGTCACATGTGTGTTATGTCGAGCACGCAGAGAAGTGTAATGACACGACGTAGGAGGCAGTGCGGTCCCGTGGAAATAATAATAATTATAATGATGGTATTTGTTAAGTGCTTACTAGGTGCCAGGCATTGTACTAAGCACTGGGGTAGATATAGTCCCTGCACCATGTGGGGCTCACAGTTATAGATGAGGTAATTGAGGCACAGAGAGTGAAGTGATTTGCCCAAGGTTGCACAGCAGACAAGTGGCGGAGCAGAGATTAGAACCCGTGACCTTCTGACACCCAGGCCCGTGCTCTATCCACTAGGAAAAGACATATGACTAGGAGTCAAGAGACTGGGTTTGAGCCCTAGCTCTGCCACTGGTCTGCTGGGTGAGCTTGAACAATTCTCAAGCTCTCTGGGCCTCAGTTTCCTCATCAGTAAAATGGCATTGAGATAGGCTGTGACTCAGGGATTGGGTCTAATCTCATGACCTAGTAACTCCCTTAGTGCTTAGTTCCTACAAGGGCTGAATAAATGCCGTAAGTATTCTACCCAATATTTTGCAGAGGTCCACCTGGGTCTGCCCAATCCAAGAGGGTATATCCATGGGGTGGTGGGGGCACAGGGGGACAAGAAGGAGCATCTTCCAAAAGCTCCAAAGCCATTATATTCCCTTCCCAAGTCCCTCGGGACACAGGTGCTGCTTCTGAGTCATGGAACCCAGCAGTAGAATCCAAGGAGGGAGGCTGGCCATTTGAAACAAAGAACACTGGTTGTCAAAGGGCCAGTATGGAATCCATACTATCAATCAGTCAATCAATCAATCAATCGTATTTATTGAGCGCTTACTGTGTGCAGAGCACTGTACTAAGCGCTTGGGAAGTACAAGTCAGCAACACATAGAGACAGTCCCTACCCAACAGCGGGCTCACAGTCTAGAAGGGGGAGACAGAGAACAAAACCAAACATACTAACAAAATAAAATAAATAGAAATGTCCAAGTAAGATAAATAAATAAATAAATAGAGTAATAAATATGTACAAATATATATACATATATAGTATGCATATATGTATATGTATACATATGTATACATATACACATATATAGTATGTATATATGCATATATACATGCATATACATATATATAGTATGTATATATGTATATATATGTGTATGTGTATATACATATATGTATATATGTACATATATACATATATACATACTAGACAGAAGACTGACCAATTGAAAACCAGGCTATCCAGTATTCAACCAGACATACGGCCATCCTATTCCTAAGTCAGCAGAGTGATAAATAATAATAATAATAATTGTGGTATTTGATAAGGGCTTACTATGTGCCTGGCACTGTACTAAGTGCTGGGCTGGATGCAAGGTAATTGGGTTGGACACAGTCCCTGTCGCACACAGGGCTCATAGTCTTAATCCCCATTTTCCAGATGAGGTAACTGAGGTCCAGAGAAGCGAAGTGACTCGGCCAAGATCACACCACGGACAAGTGGCAGAGGCAGAATTAGAACCCAGGTCCTTCTGACTTCCAGATCAATGCTCTATCCACTAAGTCACGTTGCTTCTCACTAAGCAGTAAGAGGAAGGAGAATAAAGAGAGTGGGCAGGTAGGAGAACAGGGAGGACTGCAGTGTGGCTCAGTGGAAAGAGCATGGGCTTTGGAGTCAGAGGTCATGGGTTCGAATCCCTGTTCTTCCACATGACCTTGGGCACGTCACTTAACTTCTAAGAGCCTCAGTTCCCTCATCTGTAAAATGGGGATGAAGACTGTGAGCCCCACGTGGGGCAACCTGATCACCTTATGTCCCCCCCAGGGCTTAGAACAGTGCTTTGCACATAGTAAGCAAATAACAAATAAGTAATAAGTAACAAATGCCATCATTATTATACAGAGTGGGATTTGGAGACTCTTGAAATTCCATAAGAGGCTCCCATCAAGATAATATCCCTTAATGTTCCAACTCTGAGATGAAAGAACTTTTCACCCATCCCATCCATCTCCCAACATGAGCCTCCTCCTTCCAAGAGGCAATGCTCCACCCTGGGGATGAGTGGGGAGAGTTGAAGCAGGAGAATAATGTCAACAGAAAACCTTTTCATCTGTTTCTCCCTTTGGTCTACTTTAGTAAGAGCATCTAACTTGACCATTGATACCCCTGACCTTGGACATTACAGCAACACAACAGCTGCAAAAGCTGGAATATCACAGCAGCTATTGGCAGTAGCTGGGAGGTTAGCGTATCTTCTAAAACAGGGGAAATAATATCAAGATTCAGTCACCCGGGCCATGATCTGAACAGGGCAGCTTATCTTCTCATTTTCCCAACCCGTCTTTTTTTGTGTTGGGGAAGATGCAGGGAGGGAATCTTCTCTTCTTGAGGGACAGAGTTGTTTAGTTCTCCCTGGGGATTAATGGAAATTTTAAGATTGGGATTTTCATATGATTCTTCGGGGATGTAAATGAACCGGATGATGAGCTTTGATCCTTTGTCATTTCAGATTAACACTGAAATGGTAAATGCAGGAGAGATGTCAAATGGGGTGGCAGAAAATGTGGTTATCTCCAAACAGAGGAAGCTCAGATTAACAAATTTCATCTCCAATAATATTTATTGAGCGCCGGGTGAAAACCCTCCATTCTGATGCAGTAAATGTTCGAAGCCTCCTGGAATAAATCTGTATCAAATGAAAAATAAATCAGTTGTCACGGTGGTATAGGGTGGTATACTTCATTTACAGCTGAAGTAAGACAGAGAAAAGCATTCCCTCTTTTCCTCCCTCCTCCTCACCTCTTAGTTATCTTGAAGTTTCCTAACTATGCATTGAGGAGTCTGTTGCAGAATGTAAATCCAGGTGAGAGGTGAAGGAATCTCTCTGTCGGAGACCAGATTCCCGAAGTACTATTATTCTAACATGTAACATGGCTTGTCAGCAGAAGGGCATAACCTTTTTTCTTTGAGGGATGGGGAGAATTGAGCTCCCCTAGAATTGGGTATTCTCGGAACCAGCACTAGATTCTCCCATCTGGAATCAGTCTTTGAACAATGACGTAGCCTTTCAGGGGCTGAGAGTCCTAATCCCTCGTGGGCCCCTGACTCACAGTGTGACTTGGTAAAAGTCACTGTTTTAGTCTCAGACTACTACATCCTTTGTAGCTGGAGGATCTTTTTGAAGGTCCCTAAAAGAAGAGAATGATGGTTTTTTTGGGAGATTAGAATCAGGTGAGGGTGGAGCCTTTGGAGTGAAAAAGGCTGAAAGAGAGAGTGGCCAAGACAGAGAGAGTCAGAAATAAAGGAAGATAAAGGGATGGTCTGAGAGGGTCAGTTAGTCAATTGCATTTACTGTGTTCAGAGCACTGCACTAGGCACTTGGGAGAGTAAAGTATGATAGACACAGTCCCTGCCCATAACAAACTTACAGTCTAGAAGGGGAGACAGACATTAATATAAATAAATAAATGCTGTGGGGGTGAGAGTGGGGATGAATGAAGGGAGGAAGTCCGGGTGATGCAGAAGGGAGCTGAAGAAAAGGAAAAGAGGGCTTAGTCAGGGAAGCCCTCTTGGAGGAGATGTGCCTTCACTAAGGCTTTGAAGTGGGGGAAGAGTAATTGTCTGGCAAGAGAGATGGACTCAGAGAGAGGACTGTAGGGAAAAAGGTGATAGACAAACACGCATGTGCTCACACACATGCATGCACAAACGTACACACACACACACCCCTGCCCCCTCCAGCCCCCTCGAGCACTACTCCTCTGACCTTCTCTCTGTCCCCATGTAGTTCCAGCCCTGCTGGAAACATCTAGACAATAGCTGAGTAGCCAAGGTAACCACATCATCATCATCATTGATATTTATTGAGCGCTTACTATATTCAGAGCACCATATTAAATGATCAGGAGAGTACAATACAACAAAGCTGGAAGGCACATCCTCTGCCCACGACAAGTTTACCGCCTCATGGCCCTAATTAGCAGAATAGGAGTCTGCAGAACATCTTTTCCTCTTTCTTCACTTTCTCCATTAGCTGCTACATCCCTGGATGAAAGCAAGACTTTAAGCAGCTGCTTAATCTGGGACCATTGACCCCTTTGTAAGAAGACCGGTCCTTGTTGCACTTCACCTCAAGGAATGTTTAATCATTATGTTTAACATCCATGGCTGGGATTTTCAGCAAATCCCCCTTGGAAGGGATTTTAACAATTAGTTACTCTCTAAATCCACGCATCACTAATAAGCGTTCTGAATTTTGGGACGTATTCAAGATGAAAAGAGGGATTTTTTTATATGTGGCCCATAACCAACCTGGGTATCTATGGCATTTAGTTTCTTCAGGGATAAGCCAATTTGAAAAAGAGAGCTCATCAGAAACTAAAGACTATTTTTTTAACTGTTTTGGCAGGAGAGAGTTAAAACGGACAGGATCTCATTCCTGTCCTTCAAGTAAAGGGCTTGAGAAAAACCCTAAGGAAATCCCCATGTAAAGAGGACTCATTTCCCAGACCCCTGCAAGGCTTAAAGAACATACACAATATATACAGTTCATTTCCTCCAGGAGGGCTAGGAGCGGAAGCCTAGAAGATCCGCACAGACGAGGAAACTGGGAATTTCTGGCAAGCAGCAGCTATTTAGGGAGTGTCTAGGCTGATGGTATATTCTCCAGGGATCTCCCTCCCATTAAACATTGTCCTGACGGATGGGAAGTAGCAGTCCTGAGAAAATCTAGGCAAGAAAGCCCATTCCATGTAGAGTTTTCTAGAAAAGGACACCAACCTTGGATTGGGTATTGTTTGGTCATGGAAATGACTAGCTGTAAATACAATTTGTGAAAATACGTTCTAACGGGTGGGACTAGCAATTTGAGAAATTAATTTGCCCTCCTACACACACGTATCCAAGTGGCTACGCTGCGTACTCACTAATAAGAAAAGTCAGTCATCGTGTCCCTTCAGAGTGACTGGTTGCCTAGCCTAATGATCCTTTCATTCTCTGAGCCTTCCTTTTGTCTCTGAGCCGGCTCGTTATTGGATGGAGAGAGTCGGAGGGGGAATAATTACCATCTGGGAAGTCGAGATCTCTGGAGTTCTAATCCCAGCTTCGAACGGACTGTAAAATGCTGGGAGAGAAGGGTTAGTCCAGCCCAATTACTAGGTGAAGAGGTAATTCAAATTCATTAGGCGCTTGAGTGATTTCTGATCAAACAGAAGAGAATTGCGTGCATTGTGAAAAATCAAAGAATGCCAGAAAAAAGAAAACACGGAGGAGATAAAGAGATCAACGTTCACCTTCTCCTGGGAGGGAGAGAAAGGATATTAATAATTTGCTTGAGCTTTTGATTTTGGCGACTGTGTCTGAAATGAACAATCTGTTCACTGTTGGATAAGGATTTGCCAAATGGAGTTCACCAATCGACCCCAGATAAGCAACTCCACATGCCTCAAGGTTCTTTCTGCTGCTCGGGTGGGGGCTCTGAGTGGGGCCGACTCTGGATGTGAATTCCGATTCATTGAGCTGCGGGTAGTGTTTCGATAAGGAAGAAGATACTTCAGCTGAGCTAGGTATTGTGATTCCAGAGGCTCTGGAGAATTCAGGAGGCCTGCAGACGACCATCAACCCCGGTAAACAGGAACACTGATTTCTAGGGGTTGGGCTCCGGCCCGGTGCCAGAACCTCAGACAGGAAGGAAATGGAATTCATTCAGTCATTCAATTGTATTTATTCATCCATTCATTCATTCAATCGTATTTATTGAGCGCTTACTGCGTGCAGAGCACTGTACTAAGCACTTGGGAAGTACAAGTTGGCAACATTTAGAGACGGTCCCTACCCAACAATGGGTTCACAGTCTCGAAGCGGGAGACAGACAACACAACAAAACATGTGGACAGGTATCGGGTCATCAGAATAAATAAAAATAAAGCTGGATGCACATTATTAACAAAATAAATAGAATAGTAAATATGTACAAGGAATGAAAGAGAAGCTTTTGTGTGAGGATGGTCACTGTTAGGCTAGCATGCAGTGGAGATCTCTGTGAAGTGAACCTTCCCCTGGGTTCCAGGGTGAGTGGAGCAATCAATTATTCAATTGTGTTTATTGAGCGCCTACTGGGTACTGAGCACTGCACTAAATGTTTGAGAGAATACAATATAACAGAGTTGGTAAACACTTTCCCTGCCCACAGTGAGCTTACATCTTGAGGGCGGAAGCAATGCAGGCCAGCAGGCGATTAGGCTTTTCTGGCCAGGGGACATTGACTAGTTTGTGCTTGTTGGCTGGTGGCACTGGCATCATGGAAGCTGTTTCGGAGGCCTTGGATTATTGGAAGTATTACATTTTCAGGAATGCCCTCCCTCCACACATCTGCCAAGCTAGCTCTCTTCCTCCCTTCAAAGCCCTACTGAGAGCTCACCTCCTCCAAGAGGCCTTCCCAAACTGAGTCCCCTTTTTTCCTCTCCTCCTCCCCACCCCCACAGCCCTACCTACTTCCCCTCACCACAGCACCTGTATATATGTTTGTACAGATTTATTGCTCTATTTATTTTACTTGTACATATTTACTATTCTATTTATTTTGTTAACGATACGCAGTTAGCTTTAATTCTATTTATTCTGACGACTTGACACCTGTCTACATGTTTTATTTTGCTGTTTGTCTTCCCCTTCTAGACTGTGAGCCCATTGTTGGGTAGGGACCTTCTCTATATGTTGCCAACTTGTACTTCCCAAGCATTTAGTACAGTGCTCTGCAAACAGTAAGCACTCAATAAATACGATTGAATGAATGAATGAATGCTCACGTTGGCTTGAGCCCTCCTTTCCTCTTCTCCCTCTCCCTTCTGTGTTTCCCTGACTTGCTCCCTCCATTCATCCTCCATCCCAGCCCCCCAGTACTTATGTAATATCTGGAATTTATTTACTTATGATAATAATAACGATGGTATTTGTTAAGCGCTTACTATGTGCCAAGCACTGTTCTAAGCTCTGGGGTAGCTACAAGGTAATCATGTTGTCCCACGTGGGGCTCACGGTCTTAATCCCCATTTTACAGATGAGGTAACTGACTGTAACTGACCCCTTCTAGACTGTGAGCCCGCTGTTGGGTAGAGACCGGTAGGGACTGTCTCTATATGTTCTATATGGCTCTATATGACCGCCTCTGCCTTACCTCCTTCCCCTCCCCCCAGCACTTGTATATATTTGTACATATTTATTACTCTATTTATTTTACTTGTACATATTTACTACTCTTATTAATGATGTGCATATAGCTATAATTCTATTTATTCTGACGGTTTTGATACCCATCTGCATGTTTTGTTTTGTTGTCTGTCTCCCCTTTCTAGACTGTGAGCCCACTGTTGGGTAGGGGCCGTCTCTATATGTTGCCGACTTGTACTTCCCAAGTGCTTAGTCCAGTGCTCTGCACACAATAAGTGCTCAATAAATACGATTGAATGAATGAATCTGCAAAACTGAATGGTGCAATGATGTCTTCTGCTATTTTCAACCTCCCACCGCCAAACGTTCAGGGCTTGGGATCTTGGGGTCGGGGTTTATTCTTCAGTCAGAGTGCTGTACCAGTCCTGATGACCGTAACTTTCACCACACCATTGGTAAGTAGACTGGCAGTGCTTCAGCAGAGCACATCAGAAAGGCATCCAGAGAACCATTTCAATAAATTGATGTGTGGTCTTTATCGAGCAATACCTTTGTGCAGAGGCTTGTACTCTGAACTCTTCAAGAAAGAAGTGCTTTATCTCAATCCTTTAGCAATTCAGACCCTCTGCACTCTCTGGTTGGGCCCTCATAAAGACCTTTCAATCAATTAATCAATCAGTGTATCCAACAGTGGCATTTATTGAGTGTGTACTGTGTGCAGAGCACTGTACTAAGTACTTGGGAGAGTGTAATACAGTAAGTGTAATACCACAGATGTGATTCCACCCCTTAATAAACTTTCAGACTAGTTGGAGAGGTAGACATTGAATTACAGTTAGGGAAAGCAGCAGACAACGCTGTTCTATTGTACTTTCCCAAATGCTTAGTCCAGTGCTCTGCACACTTAATACAACCCAGCCTGTAAAACTCACTCCTTTAATAATAATAATAATAATAATGATGGCATTTATTAAGTGCTTACTATGTGCAAAGCACTGTTTTAAGCGCTGCCAACCTACTCACTGTACGTTGATTTTACCTATCTCGCCCCCGACTTCTAGCCCATATCCCACGCCCTGGAACACCCTCCCTTTTCCTATCTGACAGATATTTAATTACTCTCCCCGCCTTTAAAGTCAAGGAGCACCTCCTCCGTGAGGCCTTCCCTGACTAAGCCCTCATTTCTTCTTTTCCCACTACCTCTGCGTCACCCTGACTTGCTCCCTTTATTCACCGCCCCTCCCAAGCCCCCCAGCACTTAGGTACATATCTATAATGTATTTATGTTAATGTCTGCCTCCTCCTCTAGACTGTAAGCTTGTTGTGAGCAGGGAATGTATCTGTTATATTGACTGTACCTTCCCAAAGATTGACTGATTGAGAGCTCACTAAATACCACTGATCGATATGCGCTATGGGGTTCAGTATCAAAGTGCTTAAGGAGTACAGAGCCAAGTGGAAAGGTATGGCAGAAGGGAGGGTGAATAGCTAGTGGTCAGCCGCCCTTCTGGAAGCTTTTAGTGCTCATTCTGGCTGCTGGGATGTATTAGGTCTTTTCCCCCGGGGAGTTCGAGAGGCTAATTTGGAGAGGGGTGATTTGCAGGAAGATGGATGTGAAGGGCAACAGGGACACTGTTCTATGAGATCCAGAGGGCCCAAACCAGGAATCCATATGTTTCCATTTCCCTAACAGGCCGAGAGAATAAAAAACCCCAGTGCCTAGGGACACTCACCTGCAGAAGTGGCGGAGCAGAAGTAAATCCATAAACACATAGAAAGCAACTCCTGAACAATCCCATCTGCATCTGGAAGCAGCATGGCCTAGTGGGAAGCGCCCTGGACTGGAATTCAGAAGGCCTGGCTTTTAATCCCAGTTCTGCCACTTGCCTGCTGTGACTTCGGGCACAGCGATTCACTTCTCTAGGTTTCAAGTTCCTCATCAGCAAAATGGGGATTCAACGCCTGTTTTCCCTCCCCCTTAGATAGTGAGCCACTGTGGGACAGGGACGGTGTCCAACCTGATTGTCTTGTCTCTATCTCAGTGCTTAGTACAGTCTTGGCACATTGCAAGTGCTTAACAAATGCTACAATTATTATTATTAAGAAACCTTAAAAACGGAGAGAGAGGGGTACAATGTACAAGGCCTGGTGAAGAAATCCAGCTACAATGCCTGTTGCTAGCAACGTTGAACCCTGAAGAGGAGACGGCGGGTGTGTGGGAAGGGTTTTTTTTTTGTATATGTGTAATTTTATTTATTCATATTGGTGTCTGTTTACTTGTTGTCCTTCTCCCCCCCTCTAGACTGTGAGCTTGTTGTGGACAGGGATTGTCTCTATTACTGTATTGTGCTTTCCCAAGCCCTCGGTGCAGAGCTCTGAGCACAGTAAGAGCACAATAAATATGATTGAATGAATGAATGTAAGGGGGTTCCAGTCATTGCGTAGGGGGGATTTCAGTCATCCATTGCCCCCCAGAAAAATCAGCGGCTGGGGCCAGTCTCTTACCTCATTCCCCTTGGGGGATTTACACCTCTGACTGACTGATTGCATGAATCACCTTGGATTGATTGCTTCTAGAGCCATTCTCCTTTATAGCACATATGCTTTCTCATTTCAGCCCTCGACTCAATTCCACTCCGCAGAGCCTCTTTGGGACACTTTGCAAGAAAGATCCCGGGGAAGGTAATGTTTTGTTTGTTGTTATCTCTGGTACATTTCAAGAGTGATTTACTCTTAAACTGGGTGAGCAGGGAAATTCCATCATTGTCAGGTCAGCTGAATTCCCAACCTTCAGACTACTGCACATTTTCTCATTGGCTCTCATGTCTGCTTTCTGCCTCTCCCTGAAGACTCTACTCTGTCCTTTGCCCCCATTGCCTGGTTGGGTTTATTTTTCTCTCTCTGCTTCTATGTCTGACTTTTACTCTTGCTGTATCTCTCTCTCTCTCTCTCTCTCTCTCTCTCTCTCTCTCTCCATATATACACATCTATATCTGATTCTTCCTGTGTGATTGACTCTGCTGTCTGTCTGTTTCTCTGTTGATTTTTCTCTCTACTTGTCTGTAGTTCTCTTTCCTGTGCGTCTGCTTCCCTCTCTGTCTTTCTTTGCCACTGTCTGTCTATCTCTGGCTGCCTCTTTCATGTAAGCTCCTCCTCTAGACTGCTAGCTCCTTGTGGGAAGGGAACAAATCAATCAATCAATCATCAATTGTATTTATTGAGCGCTTACTGTGTGCAGAGCACTGTACTAAGCGCTTGGGAAGTACAAGTTGGCAACATATAGAGACAAATCTAACCAACTCCGATATATTGTCCTCTCCCAAGAGCTTAGTACAGTCAGTACTCTGCACACAGTAAGCACTCAATAAACAATGACTTTTAAGTTCCAATCAACCGTTCAATAATCATACAATATTGCACTTCCTCAAGCTTAGTACAGTGCTTTGCACAGAGTAAGCACTCCATTCATGCATTCATTCATTCAATGGTATTTATTAATTAATTCATTTAATCGTACTTATTGAGCAATTACTGTGTGCCGAGTGCTGTACTAAGCACTTGGAAAGTACAATTCAGCAATAAAGAGGGACAATCCCTGCCCACAGTGGGCTTACGTTATTGAGTGCTTACTATGTGCACTGTACTAAGTACTTGGGAGAGTACAATAGAATAATATTATAGAATAATTAGAAAAATAGATGTATTCCCTGCCCACAAGGAGCTTACAGTCTATAAATGCTATTGATTGAACAGAGGGGTGTGAATCCATATTTCAGCAACTGTTGTGTCGCTTGGGGCTCCTTGGATGGAAGCTTCATTCTCTCTGATCTTTCACCAGATTTTCATAAGCCTCCACATCACCCCAAAAGGGCAAGTGACTCCTCAGTGGACTCCTTATGGCTCCTGGCATCTCTAATACCCGGGAAGCACAGACCTGGGAGTTAGAAGCCCCGGTTCCACCACTTGCCAGCTGTGTGACCTTGGGCAAGTCAGTTCACTTCTCTGTGTCTCAGTTACCTCATCTGGAAAATGGGGACGGTGTCCTACCTGATTAGCTTCCATCTACCCCTGCACTTAGAATAAAAGTGCCTGGCACAGAGTAAGCACTTAACAAATACCCTATAAAAATATAAAAAAGATCGAGTTTATTGTCAGTGGACTCTTTCAAGGCTCTTGGTAGCGCTAATAATCTCCGTTTTGACTTCATCGTTCTCCTCCCGCCAACCACCAAACTCTCCCCCTTCTAGACTGTGAGCCCACTGTTGGGTAGGTACTGTCTCTATATGTTGCAAACTTGTACTTCCCAAGCACTTAGTACAGTGCTCTGCACACAGTAAGCGCTCAATAAATATGATTGAATGAATATTATGCACCATCATCAAATGGGTCAGTACATTGTCAGATCATCCGCGCTGACCCATTTGACTTGGAATTTGAAGGACGTGTTTGGTCAGAGACGAGGACAGGCCTCAGATGGAGCAGTAATAATAATAATAATAATGCTGGCATTTATTAAGCACTTACTATGTGCAAAGCACTGTTCTACGCACTGGGAAGGTTACAAGGTGATCAGGTTGTCCCACGGGGGGCTCACAGTCTTAATCCCCATTTTACCGATGAGGGAACTGGGGCCCAGAGAATCAATCAATCAATCAATCAATCAATCATATTTTTTGAGTGCTTACTGTGTGCAGAGCACTGTACTAAGTGCTTGGGAAGTACAAGTTGGCAACATATAGAGACAGTCCCTACCCAACAGTGGGCTCACAGTCTAGAAGGGGGAGACAGAGAACAAAACCAAACATATTAATGAAATAAAATAAATAGAATAGATGTGTACAAGTAAAATAAATAGAGTAATAAATATGTACAAACATATATACATATATACAGGTGCTGTGGGGAAGGGAAGGAGGTAAGACGGGGGAATGGAGAGGGGGACGAGGGGGAGAAGAAGGAAGGGGCTCAGTGTGGGAAGGCCTCCTGGAGGAGGTGAGCTCTCAGTAGGGCCTTGAAGGGAGGAAGAAAGCTAGCTTGGTGGATGTGGGGAGGGAGGGCATTCCAGGCCAGGGGAAGGATGTGGGCCGGGGGTCGACAGCGGGACAGGCGAGAACGAGGCATGGTGAGGAGATCAGCGGCAGAGGAGCGGAGGGTGCGGGCTGGGCTGGAGAAGGAGAGAAGGGAGGTGAGGTAGGAGGGGGCGAGGTGATGGACAGCCTTGAAGCCCAGGGTGAGGAGTTTCTGCCTGATGCGCAGATTGATTGGGAGCCACTGGAGATTTTTGAGGAGGGGAGTAACATGCCCAGAGCGTTTCTGGACAAAGACAATCTGTGCAGCGGCATGAAGTATGGATTGAAGTGGGGAGAGACAGGAGGATGGGAGATCAGAGAGGAGGCTGATGCAGTAGTCCAGACGGGATAGGATGAGAGCTTGAACGAGCAGGGTAGCGGTTTGGATGGAGAGGAAAGGGTGGATCTTGGCAATGTTGCGGAGCTGGGACCGGCAGGTTTTGGTGACGGCTTGGATGTGAGGGGTGAATGAGAGAGAGAAGTGACGTGACTTGCCCAAAGTCACATGGCTGACAAGTGGCGGAGCTGGGATTTGAACCCGTGACCTCTGACTCCAAAGCCCGGGCTCTTTCCACTGAGCCCCGCTGCTTCTCAATCGGTACAATGAAGGGCTCGCTGCCTTCGTGAGCGCCACAAGATGGCGGTCTCTACTCGTGGTCGGGGGAGACGGGTGGGCAGACCCTGGCTCCCTCGGGCCCTGCCTGGGCAGCAAGCAGGAACAGAGATAGCATCTGGGTTCCATTCCCCACCACATAAAATAGATGATGGGGACTGGGCTCCATGGAAACCTGCCTCACTCCCCTCCTCCCTCCACACCCCTGCCCTGACCATCCCTGGGCCTCAGTCCTAATGGCCGGGTGGTGGCTAAGAAGCACCAGAGATTTCTCAGAGTATTTCTCCTGTCTCTACTCCCCAAGAAACAGTTCCTGAGGCTGGTCCCGGGCCAGAAGATAAAACAGGCAGCCAGCACGCTCTCCCCTGGTGTTGAACAGAGCGTAGTTAAAAGATCTAAGACTTTTAGACCGTGAGCCCACTGTTGGGTAGGGACTGTCTCTATATGTTGCAAACTTGTACTTCCCAAGCGCTTAGTACAGGGCTCTGCACACAGTAAGCGCTCAATAAATACGATTGATGATGATGATGATCTAATAGGAAGGCATGAAAAGTCACTACAGTAACCAGCAGCGTGGCTCAGTGGAAAGAGCACGGGCTTTGGAGTCAGAGGTCATCGGTTCAAATCCTGACTCCACCACTTGTCAGCTGTGTGACTTTGGGCAAGTCACTTAACTTCTCCGGGCCTCAGTTACCTCATCTATAAAATGGGGATTAAGACTGTGAGCCTCCTGTGGGACCATCTGATCACCGTGTAACCTCCCCAGTGCTTAGAACAGTGCTTTACAGATAGTAAGCGCTTAATAAATGTCATTATTATTATTATAACCAGCCCAAGATCCCACTGGGAGATCTGGGAGTGCCTCTTCCTGCTTTCCATTTCACCCCAGCTCTAGAGTTTTCCTGCTGGGTTGAGATCCTTGGGGAAGTTTTCTGTTCCTCCCAGATTAGATTCAGATCTTAAGGCACAGAGGGCATCTTGCTCAAAATGGCCAAGATTGTTTGGCACGAGACACATCTAATGTGGTTTGAAGTTGATAGTGGTTTGGTGGATAGAGCTGGAGAAGCAGTGTGGCTCAGTGGAAAGAGCCCGGGCTTTGGAGTCAGAGGTCATGGGTTCAAACCCCGGCTCTGCCAATTTGTCAGCTGTGTGACTTTGAGCAAGTCACTTAACTTCTCTGTGCCTCAGTTACCTCATCTGTAAAATGGGGATTAAGACTGTGAGCCCCCCATGGGACAACCTGATCAACTTGTAACCTCCCCAGCGCTTAGAACAGTGCTTTGCAGATAGTAAACGCTTAATGAATGCTATTATTATTATTATTACGGGAGTCATAGGACCTGGATTCTAATCCTGCGTATGCCACACGTCTGCCGTGTGACCTTGGGCAAATCACTCAACTTCTCTCGGCTTTACCTCATCTGTAAAAACTGAGGATTTAGAATGTGAGCGCAGTGTGGGACAGGGACACAGGGACTGTATCCACCCTGATTAGCTTGTTGCTACCCCAGGGTTTCAAACAGTGCTTGGCACATAATAAGCACTTAACAAGTAGCATAATAATAATTATTATTATTACATCAGTGGCCACGGAGAGCCAGGTGAAGTCAGGAAGACCTTGGCAACTGGTACACTTAAGCTATCAGGTGCAAGCTATCGGTGCCCCTTTGAATTTTATGCAGACTGGAAGCGAGAGGGGAGGGAGGAGAAGTGCCTACCAGGAGTCAATTGTAAAGAGTTAGCTGAGCCCACAGTTCACTGTTGCATGGCTGACTGGTTTGCTCCATGCTGAAGTAACAATAATAATTGCTAGCGTTGAGCTTGTACCAAGCACTGTATTAAACCCTGGGGTAGATAGTCAGGTTGAATACAGTCTCTGACTCCCAGTTTAAGTGGGAGAGAGTACAGGCATTGAATTCCCATTTTACAGTTGGATAGTCTGAAACACAGAGAAGTCAAATGCTTTGCCCCAGGTCACACAGCCGACAGGTGGTGGAGCTGGGATTAGAACCCAGGTCCTCTGGCTCCCAGGTCTGGGCTCTTTCCACTAGGTCATACTGATGTGCTGAGGGAGAGACCCAGGCTAATGCTAAAACAGAGGCAGTGGGTAGTGGAAGTCGACCTCCTGATGCTCTAATGGCTTCAGCGCTATAATGGCTAACAGCTATAATGGCTATAAGCTCTTAGTACAGTGCTCTGCACACAGTAAGCGCTCAATAAATATGATTGAATACATGAATGAATAATGGACAAGGAAATGACCTTCTGACCCTGGGAGGCCATGTGTATAGCCATTACAATGAGCCAGGGTTAGTTTCTAGACCAACTCTGAGGAGCCAGGGCCATCTCTGTTCTTCCCACCCATCATCCTCGCTGCGTGAGCACACACACACACACACACACACACACACACACACGCACACACGCAGCATTACTGAGGAGACATTCCCCCACTTCCCTCTTCCCAGGACCATGGGATGGGCAATGCCCTGAGCAACATTCGGTTAGGAAGAGTGTGGCATTTTGGAACAAGCTCCATCTTGCCTGGAGCAGTGAAATGCTTCTCCAAGGGCTGTTCATTGGCCCCCAGCCTCTTCTGACTGTTGTTGTGGTTGTTGCTGAATTGACTTTGTTATTCCTTCCTTGTGGGGTGGTCCCGTGTCCCTCACCCTGACCAGCCTGTGGGCCCCCTGTGGGCCTGGGATCAGGTTTGTGTCAAGGTTTACACATCTCTCTCTAGGGTTGGTCTAGGAGGTAATAATAATAATAATAACTGTGGTATTTATTAAGCACTTACTATGGGCTGGGTACTATACTAAGTACAGTGGTAGATACAAGTGTATCAGGTTGGACTCAGCCCTTGTCCCAGATGGGGCTCACCATCTAAATCTCCATTTTACAGATGAGGTAACTGGGGCCGGGGGAAGTGAACTTACTGGCCTAAGGTCACACAGCAGATAAGTGGTGGAGCCGGGATTAGAACCCATGACCTGGCTCCAAGGTGTGTGGTCTGTCCAATACGCCATGCTTCTTCTCCAGCTATGGCTCCCCCTGGTTCACGAGGTCCAGGCTTTGGACCGATGAAACCCAGCAGGCCGGGCCGCCCGCTCCGTCGGACGGGAGCCCCGGGATGGCCGGGACCACGGGTCCAACAGCCCACCCAGAGCGGACCAGCCCTGCGGCGGGCTCTGTGCAGGTGCAGCTTCGTCTGAACGCTCAACACGCACCCAGCGGGAGGGGCCGTTTTGCTAATGAGAAGCAAATGGCTGCCGCACCGTAATACGCACCCCAAAGGGCACATTCATTCCAAGGATCTTCTCTCGTTTCCTCTCCTGTCCCCAGCCCGCAGAGCCGAATAGCTGCTTGGCTTGGCTCCGTCTCTCTGCGGCTGCTGTGCTCTGAACCCCAGCCAGGAGAGATGGAATGGGCCTCCAGCATTAGGTCACGTAGACTCTTCTCCATCCAGCCCAGGATCAATCCCTTCAGTCCCTCTCTCTCCCTCGGCGCTTCTGGCCTCGGGGCCAAAGTCTCTCACGGCCAAGCTTCCACCACTTTTCTTGGAACTATTGGCACACACAGCCGATATACTTAGTAGTCCTTCACTAGACTCCCCTCCCCTCCAGCAGTGGGATAGACAGATGACTGTCCTGCTCAGGATCCATTTCCTCACTGGGCACTTGGCTCTCCAATCAACCAGTCAATGGTATTTATTATTATTATTATTAATAATGATAATAATAATAATGACATTTATTAAGCACTTACTATCATCATCATCATCATCAATCGTATTTATTGAGCGCTTACTATGTGCAGAGCACTGTACTAAGTGCTTGGGAAGTACAAATTGGCAACATATAGAGACAGTCCCTACCCAACAGTGGGCTCACAGTCTAAAAGGGGGAGACAGAGAACAAAACCAAACATACTAACAAAATAAAATAAATAGAATAGCTATGTACAAGTAAAATAAGTAAATAAATAGAGTAATAAATATGCACAAACATATATACATAAATACAGGTGCTGTGGGGAAGGGAAGGAGGTAAGATGGGGGGATGGAGAGGGGGACGAGGGGGAGAGGAAGGAAGGGGCTCAGTCTGGGAAGGCCTCCTGGAGGAGGTGAGCTCTCAGCAGGGCCGTGAAGAGAGGAAGGGAGCTATGTGCAAAGCACTGTTTTAAGCGCTGGGGATGTTACAAGGTAATCAGGTTGTCCCACGGGGGGCTCACAGTCTTAATCCCCATTTTACAGATGAGGTAACTGAGGCCCAGAGAAGTTAAGTGACTTGCCCAAAGTCACATAGCTGACAATTGGCGGAGCTGGGTTATGAACCCATGACCTCTGACTCCAAAGCTCCTGCTCTTTCCACTAGGCCACGCTGCTTCTCTGAGTCCTTACTATGTGCAGAGCACTGTACTAAGCACTTGGGCGAGTATGATACAACAGAATTAGCAATCACATTCCCTGCACGTAACGAGCATACAGTCTAGAGAGGGAAACAGACAGAAGGGCATATTGAGAAAGCGTATCAGGAGGTTTGGAAGAAAGATCTTGAATTACACTAACCAGCTGCTTGCCCAGCCACGTAAATGTAGCAGGATTGTCGCAGTCTGTGGGCCTGACTGCAAATCCCTCTCCCTTTTCCACGGATGTGTCCTTCAGGGCTTTCACTCGGCACAAGTTGACAACATCGGGAAAGGTTGGGATGAGTCTCTGGAGTTTCCCACTCGCCTCCTAGCTCAACAGGTTCTGCAGCTGGGGTGATTCCTTGCTTCCTCCTTTCAACCCAGGATTTATTTAATTGATTTTCTCCCCAAAGCCCCAAACCAGGGTTCCACATTAAATCACAGAAGACAGATGGAACTTAAAGAAACAGTGGGGCCTTAGTGGAAAGACCATAGGGCTGCATGTCAGAGGATCTGGGCTATAATGCCGACTCTGCCATTGACCTGCTATGTGACCTTGGGCAAGTCACTTAATTTATCTGGGCTTCAGTCTCCTCATCTGCAAAATGGGGATTAAATACCTGTTCTCCTTCCCTCTTAGATTATGAGCCTCAACTGGGACAGGGTCTGTGTCTGATCGGATTGTATGATAACTATCCCAGTGTTTAACATGGTGTGGAGCACAGAGAAAAGTGTTTAATGTAATGATAGTATTTGTTAAGAGCTTACTATGTGCAAATCACTGTTCATTCATTCATTCAATTGTGTTTATTGAGCGCTTACTGTGTACAGAGTTTACTGTGTACCAAGTGCTTGGAAAGTACAATTTGGCAACAGATAGACAATCCCTACCCAAAAACGGGCTCACAGTCTAGAAGGGGGAGGCAGACAACAAAATAAAACAAGTAGACAGGCATCAGTAGCATCAAAATAGATAAATAGAATTATAGATATAGACAAATCATTGATAAAATGAATAGAATAATAAATATGTACAAATATACACAAGTTCTGTGGGATGGGGTAGGGGTGACGGGGAGGGGAGGAGGAGCAAAAGAAAAGGGGGGCTCAGTCTGGGAAGGCCTTCTGGAGGAGGTGAGCTCTCAGTAGGGCTTTGAAGCTAGTTTGGCGGATGTGAGGAGGGAGGGCATTCCAGGCCAGAGGCAGGACATGGGCCAGGGGCCAGGGTTGACAGCGGGACAGGTGAGAACGAGGCACAGTGAGGAGGTTAGCGGCAGAGGAGCGGAGGGGGTGGGCTGGGCTTTGGAAGGAGAGAAGAGAGGTGGGGTAGGAGGGGCTAAGGAGATGGAGAACTTTGAAGCCAATAGTGAGGAGTTTTTGCTTCATACAAATGTTGATAGGCAACCATCTTGTATCTACCCCAACACTTAGAACAGTGCTTGACACATAGTAAGTGCTTAACAAATACTATTATCATTAATAAGGGAAAGCGGGTTTTATCCCCATTTTACAGACGAGTAAACTGAGGGGCCAAGAAGTTAAGTGATTTGAAATAACCAACAAGTGGCAGAGCCTGGGCTGTTTCCTGGTACCTGAATTCCAGTCCTACACATTTTCCACTATGCTACTCTGCCTCCCTGATGATTCTGATGAAAAATAAGAGCCCCATTCTTGCAGGATCTGTCAAGCCACAAAAGGGCACCACTTCTACAAGCTCCACTCTAGACTGTAAGCTCATTGTGGGCAGAGAATTTGTTTGTTATATCACTATATTGTACTCTCCCAAGTGCGTAGTATAATGCTCTGCACATAGTGAGGGCTCAATAAATATGACTGACTGACTGACTTCTTGATCCCAAAGTCAAATTGTAGATATTGAGCAAGGATGACTAGGCCATTCCTAAAGGATTCCCAGCTCCGTCCGGTTTAGGATGGACAGGCTAAAGTCAACCCCTTGAACTATTCCTGAAAGTGGAACTGTGTTCCCAGCAGGCTTCTGGAGACCAGAGTAATCCACTGCATATGTCTTTCATTGTCTATCTAGCAGCTGATTCTAGCCCCAGTCCCTGAGTCTGCTGGATTCATTACCCTCTGGAATGATGACAGCTTCTAGACAATTTGCCCAGTATTTCAAGAACGTTCATCCCTAAAGGGAAACTTCTCAAGTCCTTGAAAAGAAGTTAGAATTTCCCTTGGGCAGTCACGTATCTGGATTTCAGGGATTTAATCATCCTAGAGACATCATGCGACCCTTTGGGGGAAATCATTCAAGATGGTGGGCCGGGGGAGCATGCGGTAGTGGTTCTCTCTATTTCATGTGCAGACAGCAGCGTTGTAAGGGCCATTTTTGTACTGTGGTGCAGTTTGCTATTGGTACTCGGTTAGCTGCAGTCGAGCGCAAGAAGGCCTACTGGCCTGGAATAACGGCATTCATCATCATCAGTCGTATTTATTGAGCGCTTACTGTGTGCAGAGCATTCAGAAATGGGATGACTATTAGATCAGAGACTTCCTGAAGTTTGCCAAAATAAGAAGCAGAAATGAGAACAGCAAAAGTCACACAGGTAGCAAATGCTACAGGGTAGCCAAGAGTGGTCCTTTATAAGCGCACAATTTTGTAGAAGTTGTTGGCCACGTCCTGGCTTGGATCGAATCAGGCACACCGACATCCGCTGATAATATCCTCCCTTTCAGAGATCCCTCTCCTTTGGCATGCTAACCACTTTTTGAGAATCGGGACCTTCCGATTTCATTCTGAGAGGCCACTGCAGCTTCATACGGCTTCTATAGGGGATGGTTTGAGTCAGGAACTGCCCGAAACAAATCTGCCTGGAGCATCCCCGGATCCAGGGTTGGGGTGGTCGACGTGGACTCCTGAGGGCTCAGAGGCTTGGAAGGTTCTGGGGCTCAGGAGTCAGTACCCAAGGTCCAGGTGCCACAGAATGATAATAATAATAACAATAATAATAATAATAATAATAATAATAATACTGGCATCTATTAAGTGCTTACTATGTGTAAAGTACTGTTCTAAGCACTGGGGAGGTTACAAGGTGATCAGGTTGTCCCGCGGGGGGCTCACAGTTTTAATCCCCATTTTACAGATGAGGTAACTGAGGCACAGAGAAGTTAAGTGACTTGTCCAAAGTCACACAGCTGACAACATTGGCGGATCCGGGATTTGAACCCATGACCTCTGACTACAAAACCTGTGCTCTTTCCACTGAGCCATGCTGATTCATATCTCCCTCCACTACTGGCTCCCAGGTCTGAAGCTGAAGCAGGACTCCAACTCCCTGATCACCTCTCTGTTCTCCACTCATTGCTCCCCTTGCTTACCTCCCAGGGGTCCCATCTCCCACCACCTCCCACCCTCCCATCTGCTTCCTTCACCACCTTCTCTTTGTTATTCAACCCTCCTCCAGCCCAGGTTCCCCCAGAAAAACAATTTTAAAACATACAAAGCCTGTAATGGGTTGGGGGGGTGGGAGCAGCAGAACAGGGGGAGGTAGGAAGTGGGGGAAAAAAAATCACAATACAAATATGGCCATCATATATTTGCAACGTCAAAGGGTATGGTGAGGATTCTGAGCATGTGCAGTGGCCATCGTGAAGAGTGTCTTTGGTTATTGTTAAGCACTTGCTAGGTGCCAAGCACTGGGTAAATGCAATATATGTGAATATATAGTCCCTGTCCCACCTGGGGCTCGAAGTCTAATGGGGAGGGAGAACAGGTATTGAATCCTCATTTTATAATGATGGCATTTGTTAAGCACTTACTATGTGCTAAGCACTGTTCTAAGCGCTGGGGAGGTTACAAGGTGATCAGGTCGTCCCATGAGGGTCTCACAGTTTTAATCCCCATTTTACAGATGAGGGAACTGAGGCCCAGAGAAGTTAAGTGACTTCCCCAAAGTCACATATCTGACAATTGGCAGAGGTGGGATTTGAACCCATGACCTCTGCCTCCAAAGCCCGGGCTCTTTCCACTGAGCCATGCTGCTTCTCCAAGTCTAATTCCTACTTCTGTATTCTCCCCCAGGGTTTAGTACAGGGCTCTGAGCACAGTAAGTGCTTAATAAATACTAGTATTGTTGATAGGTTTGCTGCCACCCCTCCTTATTACAAGCTGTCAAAGAGCTTAAGTACTAGTAAAGCTTCAAGAGCTTGAACCAGCGTGGCTCAGTGGAAAGAGCACAGGCTTTGGAGTCAGAGGTCATGGGTTCAAATCCCAGCTCTGCCAACTGTCAGCTGTGTGACTTTGGGCAAGTCACTTCACTTCTCTGGGCCTCAGTTACCTCATCTGTAAAATGGGGATGAAGACTGTAAGCCCCACGTGGGGCAACCTGTTCACCTTGTAACCTCCCCAGTGCTTAGAAAAGTGCTTTGCAGATAGCAAGCACTTAATAAATGCCATTATTATTATTACTATCTGAAGCCAGATCTGGTTGCATTCTTCCAAGCCCAGCATATAGTGCTTGGCTCTCAGAGGGCGCTCAATTCATTCCACTAAACTCCCGCCATCAGCAGGGCTGGCTCTGCCCTTCACTTCAAGCCCTCCCCAAATTGGAGCAAGCTCCTCCAACTCAGTCAGTCAGTCAGTTATACTTATTGAGCACTTACTCTTCATTCATTCATATTTATTGAGCGCTAGCTGCGTGCAGAGCACAGTACTAAACGCTTGAGAGAGTACACTAAAACATTTACTTCATTTCATCCTCACACTGCTCCAGTGAACTGAAGGAGTCAGAAGGACCAAGGTTCTAATCCCAGCTCCACCGCTTGTCTGCTTTGTGACCTTGGACAAGTCACTTTACTTCTCTGTGCCTCTGTAAAATGGGAATTAACACTGTGAGCCCCATGTGGGACAATCTATTTACCTTGTATCTACCCCAGCGCTTGGAACAGCACTCGCACATAGTAAGCACTTAACAAATACCATTATATTCCATATGGATTTTCCAACCATAAGGCAGGGGACGGTGGCTCAAAATCAGGGCCAGAGAAGCCCCCTCCCCAGAACCTGGTTTTTTCTGTCTCCACCTTCACATCCGCTCTAATTCTTTCCTTTTCACTGACTGTTCTCCTTCAACAATGCCATCATCTGCACTGATTCTGGTCTGTTGGTTGAAAGGAGACAGGAGGGAAGGAGGAAGGAAGGGTGTTGGTGGGAAGATGGATGGATGGATCGATTGGGTGGGTGGATGGTTGGATGAGAAGCAGCCTGGCCTAAGGGCAAGAACAGGGGCTTAAGAGTCAGAGGTCATGTGTTCTAATCCCAGCTCCACCACTTGTCTGCTGTGTGACCTCGGACAAGTCACTTCACTTCTCTGTGCCTCAGTTACCTCATTTGTAAAATGGGGATTGAGACTGTGAGCCCCTCGTGGGACAGGGACTGTGTCCAACCTGATTAGAGAAGCAGCGTGCCTCAGTGGAAAGAGCACGGGCTTTGGAGTTAGTCATCATGGGTTCGAATCCCGGCTCCACCACATGTCTGCTGTGTGACCTTGGGCAAGTCACTTAACTTCTCTGAGCCTCAGTTACCTCATCTGTAAAATGGGGATTAAGACTGTGAGCCCCACGTGGGACAACCTGTTCACTTTGTAGCCCCCCCAGTGCTTAGAACAGTGCTTTGCACATAGGAAGAGCTTAACAAATGCCAACATTATTATTATTACTTTATATCTACCCCAGTGCTTAGAATAATAATAATAATGATGGTATTAAGCACTTACTATATGCAAAGCGCTGTTCTAAGTGCTGGGGTTGATACAAGGTAATCAGGTTGTCCCACGTGGGGCTCACAGTCTTAATCCCCATTTTACAGATGAGGTAACTGAGGTACAGAGAAGTTAACTGACTTGCCCTAAATCACACAGCTGATAAGTGGCAGGGCCAGGATTAGAACCCACTACCTCTGACTCCCAATCCCATGCTCTTTCTGTTAAGCCACACTGCTTCTCTAAGCGTCTCTTAGAACAGTGCTTGGCACATAGTAAACACTTAACAAGTGCCATAATTATTATTATTATGAATGGTTGGATGGCATGGCATGGCATGGCTGCAATTGCCCTTTCCTATGTGCCTTTAACCCCACGAGGTCTGGCGATTCTGCCAGCCTCTACATGAACCATAAAAAGCGAAAGGAAGAGTTGGGCTTTAATGTGAAACCTCTCAGAGGGCAGGCTTCTCTCTTGCTCTCTTCTGGGGGCAAGTTCAACTTTAAACCTTAAGTCAAATAACTGGAAAGGAAATAGACTATAAGCTTGTTATGGACTGTGAACATATCTACTAATTCTGTCATATCATATCAATCAATCAATCAATCAATCGTATTTATTGAGCGCTTACTGTGTGCAGAGCACTGTACTAAGCGCTTGGGAAGTACAAGTTGGCAACATACAGAGACCGTCCCTACCCAACAGTGGGCTCACAGTCTAAAAGGGGGAGACAGAGAACAAAACCAAACATACTAACAAAATAAAATAAATAGAATAGATATGTACAGGTAAAATAAATAAATAGAGTAATAAATATGTACAAACATATATACATATATACAGGTGCTGTGGGGAAGGGAAGGAGGCGTTTAGTTCAGTGCTCTGAACATAATAAGCACCCAATAAGTACCATTGATTGACTGATCTCTGCAAATTTGGACTTCTGATGGGATCGGGGACTTGCTACATGTCACAGGATTTACTGCAGTGAGAGGCGAAGCCCTCAGTGGAGCTGAAACAAGGCAGCTTTTTCGTGACGCGAAGCATTCTGCCGAAAGAGCAGCTAAAAAGCTTGCAACCAGTCTCCTGGACTAACTCAACCCTGTTTGTTAAATACACATTTCCCTACCGTGCTAGAACGTTATTGGGCCGACCTGCTAATTAGTCCTCTGCTCCCGCTAAGCCTCCTTTACTTCCAGGCCAGAAGCTCCATTAGCACTCCTGTAATAACAGTCGCTCACTGTGGCTTGGTATGGTTTGCTGCCGGAGAGAAAAGATGGGCTTTTTATTCCTGCCAAACGGGAAAACAGGAAAGAAGAAATACTAAGGCCATCAGCAGACCTGACTGAACTTGCTCTGCGCTACCCTGTGCCTTGCAAAACTTGATTAGGTCCGGCGGATGCAAGACTACCACGACGGGACTGTAAAAAAGTTCCTTTCCTTGGCTGGGTCTCCCCTCAGGGGACTTGTTGGCAGAGAGAGTGGAGTCTCTCAGCAATAATACATCTCAAAGTTATTATGCCGGTGGAAGGAGACACTGGGATTTGAACGGAGAATTTTTTATGACAGGCCAAAGTGCTAAAAAATAACGGAACCGACTCAATCTCCAGACACAATCTACATTTCCAGTCCTGATGCAGTGGGGTTGACTGCAAAATGACTTGCTTTCTAGGTTATAGCTCATGAAAAAGGCAAATAATGGATGCATTTCCACCCCCACGGCCTAGGCTATTGCGGGAAAGAGTCGACTTTTCCAAGGATCTTGGGACTTCCTTGCTTTTTAAAAGGGGGGTTGTCTTGCAAATCCAGCTTTGATGACTAATGCCTCAGTTTCCCCCTTGCTGTGGTTAATCTTAAAACCTCATGTTACATGTGCTGTGCTATTTACATTTTGTGTGTCACCGATGATCTCTTTCTTGCCAAATCCAACAGCCACTACTCCATTCGAATCCTCCTCGACCATTCGGCTGCCTTTGACACTGTCAACCACCCCCTTCTCCTGGAAACATTATCCAACCTTGTCTTCGCTGATACTGTCCTCTCCTGCTTCTCCTCCTATTCATTCATTCTTTCAATCATATTTATTAAGTGCTTACTATGTGCAGAGCACTGTACTAAGTGCTTGGGAAGTACAAGTCGGCAACATATAGAGATGGTCCCTACCCAACAAGGGGCTCGCAGTCTAGAAGGGGAAGACAGACAACAAAACAAAACCTGTGGACAGGTGTCAAAACCATCAGAATAAATAGAATTATAGCTATATGCACATCATTAATAAAATAGAGTAGTAAAAATGTACAAGTAAAATAGAGTAATAAATCTATACAAATATATTCATTCATTCATTCATTCAGTCGTATTTATTAAGCGCTTACTGTGCGCAGAGCACTGTACTAAGTGCTTGCGATGTACAAGTTGGCAACATATACAGCTGATCCCTACCCAATAACGGGCTCACAGTCTAGAAGGGGGAGACAGACAACAAAACAAAACAAGGTGTCAAGTCATCAGAATAATTAGAATAAGCCAGATGCACATCATTAATGAAATAAATAGAATAGTAAATATGTACAAGTAAAATAAACAGAGTAATAAATCTGTACATACATATATACAGGTGCTGTGGGGAGGGGAAGGAGGTAGGGTGGGGGGATGGGGAGAAGGAGAGGAAAAAGGGGGCTCAGTCTGGGAAGGCCTCCTGGAGGAGATGAGCTCTCAGTAGGGCTTTGAAGGGAGGAAAAGAGCTAGTTTGGCGGATGTGTGGAGGGAGGGCATTCCAGGCCAGGGGAAGGACGTGGGCTGGGGGTCAACGGCGGCATAGGTGAGAACGAGGCACAGTGAGGAGGTTAGCGGCAGAAGAGCGGAGGGTGCGGGCTGGGCTGGAGAAAGAGAGAAGGGAGGTGAGGTAGGAGAGGGTGAGGTGATGGACAGCCTTGAGGCAGAGAGTGAGGAGTTTTTGCTTGATGCCTAGGTTGACAGGCAACCACTGGAGATTTTTGAGGAGGGGAGTGACATGCCCAGAGCGTTTCTGTACAAAGATAATCCTGGCAGCAGAGTGTAGTATAGACTGAAGTGGGGAGAGAAAGGAGGATGGGAGATCAGAGAGGAGGCTGATGCAGTAATCCAGTTGGAATAGGATGAGAGATTGAACCAGCAAGGTAGCGGTTTGGATGGAGAGGAAAGGGTGGATCTTGGTGATGTTGTGGAGGTGAGGCCCGCAGGTTTTGGTGACTGATTGGATGTGTAGGGTGAATGAGAGAGCAGAGTTGAGGATGACACCAAGGTTATGGGCTTGTGAGAAGGGAAGGATGGTAGTG
Source organism: Tachyglossus aculeatus (assembly GCF_015852505.1). Taxonomy (NCBI): domain Eukaryota; kingdom Metazoa; phylum Chordata; class Mammalia; order Monotremata; family Tachyglossidae; genus Tachyglossus; species Tachyglossus aculeatus. The sequence goes on along the minus strand of NC_052072.1, from coordinate 11,243,645 downwards.
CTGTCTACAGTGACAGGAAAGTCAGGGAGAAGACAGGGTTTGGGAGGGAATCCATTATGCTCACTCTTGGACATGTTGGGTTTTAGATGGTGGGCAGACATCCAGATGGAGGTGTCCTGAAGGCAGGAGAGCAGTGAAGTCAGGTAGGAAGGGGAAAGGTGATTGAGTGCTTTAGAGTCAATGATGAGTTTCAATTGGATGCAGAGGTGGATGGGGAAACAGTGGAGGTTCTTGAGGAGAGGTCAGGACTGGAGGTTCTTGAGGAGAGGTGAAACATGGCCCGAATACTTCTGTAGGAAAATGACCTGGGCAGCAGAGTGAAGTGTGGACTGGAGTAGGGAGAGACAGAAGCCTGGGAGGTCAGCAAGGAGGTTGATATCCATTAAGGTGGGATACGGGGCCATGGCCATGCTGGACAGGGGGATTGACAGCTGAAAACTGGACAACCAGTCACCTTACATATGATCTGAAATTGGAGTCACCACCCTAGCTGACCTTTCTTGAAGCCAGGACCCGGAATTCTCGGATTTCTTGACAACCCTGAAGTTCCTGAGCCATTGATAAGATGGCTAAAGGAGAAAAAGAAGCAGCTGAGAAGTAAGTTTGTCTTAGTGAAAAAAGCATCGGCCTAGGAGTCAGAGGACCTGAGTTCAAATCTTGGCTCCTCCACTCGTCTGCTGTGTGACCTTGGGCATGTTACTTCACTTTTCTGTCCCTCAGTTACCTCATCTGTAAAATTGGGATAAGACTGTGAGTTGCATGTGGGACATGGACTTTGTCCAACCTGATTAGTTGTATCTATTTCAGCACTTAGTACAGTGCCTGGAGCACAGAAAACGCTTATTAAATTCAATAAAAAAAGGTATATCCTCTTTCCATTTAGGCTGGGGAAGGGGACTGAAACATTAGTGCAACTTTCCCCTCCCCAATATGAATCACCGAGATTTTAGAAATGTGGCAATTTGGGATCCTAGGTGTGAGTTAGCAGCAGCCAGCAGACATTGAGCTCGGTAATAAATAACGAGCTCGGTGATAAATAAAGTACTGGGGAAGAAAGACATTATAAATAATATTGATATATCTGGCTGGAATCCATTATGCTGGCACAACGCTGGGGATGGGATTTCAATTAGCATATTTACCAGTGACATTGTGCACTGAACCTTGTCCACAAGCCCTCTCCTCTGGGCGAAGAAAGTTATGCCGATCTAACGAATGGGAACAAGATGTTTCAAGCACCACCCAGGGAGGTGATTGCTTGGTCCATATGCACCAGGTGGCCAAAGGAGTGGGAGGGAGAGTATCTCTGGCGAGTTAATGATTTCCAGGCGAGAGGGTGAAAATAAGGTCTTTTTTCAGATGAAGATATTTTGATTTCTCAGCTGGCTTCTCAACTTGGTTTTTTTTTTTTTTGTTGGTCCTCGCCTCTGGTCCATTTTTGTTTGTCTCGCTCGGAGGGCTGGAGAACGGTCTGTTTGTTAGGGTGGTGGTTTCTAAAAATCTGACCTCTTCAGTGTTCTGCCTTTCCAATTTGGTCTCTGCTCCCTTCTGTGACCTTGGCCAAGTTGTGTGCATGCTCCGGGCTTCTGAATACACATCTGTAAAACAGAGATAAAGCCAATGGTCCAATAAAAGGTCCTTTGTGAAAAGTAGTTGCAGTACTAGTGGGAGGAGGAGTAGCAGTAGTAGAAGTGAGAGTCATAATAGTCCTCTAGACTGTAAATTTGTTCTCTAGACTGCAGGCTTGTGGTGGGCAGGGAATGTGTTTACCATCTCTGTTATGCTGTACTCTCCGAAGCACTTCATGCAGTACTCTGCACACAGTAAGTGCTCAGTAAATACCACTGATTGTAGTAGTAATAGTAAAAATATCAGAAGTAGTAGTAGTAATACTAATAATAATTTTGGTATTTAAGTGCTTACTATGTGCAAAGCACTGTTTAAGCGCTGGGGAGGATACAAAGTGATCAAGTTGTCTCATGTGGGGCTCACAATCTTAATCTCCATTTTACAGATGAGGGAACTGAGGCCCAGAGAAGTTAAGTGACTTTCCCAAACACAGCTGACAAGCGGCGGAGATGGGATTTGAACCCATGACCTCTGACTCCTAAGCCCGTAGTAGTAGGAGTAATAATAATGATAATCATAATAATAATGATGGTATTTGTTAAGCACTTACTATGTGCAAAGCACTGTTCTAAGCACTGGGGAGGTTACAAGGTGATCAGGTTGACCCATGGGGGACTCACAGTTTTAATCCCCATTTTACAGATGAGGTAACTGAGGCCCAGAGAATAATAATAATAAGGATGGTATTTGTTAAGTGCTTACTATGTGTGAAGCACTGTTCTAAGCGCTGGGGGGATACAAGGTGATCAGGTTGTCCCACGTGGGGCTCACAGTCTCAATCCCCATTTTACAGATGAGAGAACTGAGGCCCAGAGAAGTTAAGTGATTTGCCCAAAGTCACACAGCTGACAAGCGGCAGAGCTGGGATTTGAACCCATGACCTCTGACTCCTAAGCCCATAGTAGTAGGAGTAGAAGTATCAGAAGTGGTAGTAGTAGTCAGAGCAGCACGGCGTAGTGGATGGATCACGGGCCTTGGAGTCGGAAGGTCATGGGTTCTAATCCCGGCTCTGCCACTTGCCTGCTGTGTGACCTTGGGCAAGTCACTTCACTTCTCTGTGCTTCAGTTACCTCACCTGTAAAATGGCGATTCGGACTGTGAGTCCCACGTGGGACAAGGACTGTGTCCAACCCGATTTGCTTGTATGTATCCACCCAGAGCTTAGTGCAGCGCTTGGCACATAATAAGTGCTTAACAAATGCCATAATAATAATAATTATTATAGCAGTAATAGTAGGGGAGCAGGGACCCTGCTGTCAATCAATTCATTGAGCACTTACTATGTGCAGAGCCATATAGGAAGCCCTTAGGAGAGTACAACTCAACAGAATTAGCGGCCACGTTCCCTGATGTACTTCCCAAGTGCTTAGTACAGCGCTCTGCACACAGTAAGCGCTCAATAAATACAATTGAATGAATGAATGATGATTCATTACGCGCTCACAGTCTAGGGGCGAGTGTACGGTCTAGAGGGTCCCTGCTCCCGGTATGCTTCAGGCCTGCCCAACTTGGGATAAAAGCTTCTTCCTCATGGGCTCGGACCCCTCCTTCACCTCTGAGTCTTTGAATCTGTTTTGTTTATGTTACATTTGAATGTTTCATCACTCCTGATGTCCGTTTTAAATTCCTTCTCCCCATTTAAACTCTTAGATTGTGAGCCCCTCTCCCACCCCCGCCACACCAAGGGACAGGGACTATGATGATAATGGTAATTGTAAAGCGATTACTATGGGCCAAGCACTGTTCTAAGCACTGGGGTAGATATGACGTAATTAATTTGTCCCTTGTGGGGCTCATGGTCTTAATCCCCATTTTACAGATGATGACGTAACTGAGGCACAGAGAAGTTAAGTGACATGCCCAAAGTCACACAGCTGATAAGTGGCAGAGCCGGGATTAGAACCCATAACCTCTGACTCCCAAGCCCAAGCTCTTTCCACTACCACCTGTGTATTCTCTCCCCGCACTTTATACCATGCTCGGCACAAAGTACGTGCTTAGTAAATACTATTACTACTAGTACTGGTCTTAGAAGTAGTAGTAGCGTCCTTCTGATTGAAGATGACACTGCAGATGATGATAAGCTGGTATCTATCAGTAAGTGTCTTTGAGAGTCTTTTGTAGAAGAGAGTGCACAGTGGCATTTACTTCCGTGGATATGATTACGGTATTTATTTAGTACTCATTATGTGTCAGCCTTAAGAGTTGATACAAGATAATCAGATCTGACACAGTATCTGTTTTACACAGGGCTCCCAGTATAAGTGGTAGGGAAAGCAGGTATCTTATTTCCATTTTAAAGGTGAGGAAGAAGAGGCCAAGGGTGGCTAATGACTTGGCCAAAGTCCAGAGCAGGCCACTTGCAGACATAGCTCCCTGACTTCCGATTTCATGCTCTTTCGACTAGGCCATGCTGTTTCTTGCCTCCCTTCTGTGGAAAGTTTAGCAATCAGCCTTGCTTTACTTCCTGGACAGGCCCGGTTAATAGCAGGTCAATTGGCCAGTGGCATTCCTACGACTAACAGGAAGTTGGACAATCAGAAAAAGAGGCAGGATCTTGCAGTAGTTTAGGACTCATCAACTGATGTTGCTGGGCCTTGATAATTACAATGACACGAGACGCAACATGGCCTAATGAATAGAGCACGGCCCTGGGAGTCGGAAAGATCTGGGTTCTAATCCCGGCTCTGCTACTTGTCTGTTGTGTGACCTTGGATCACAGTCTTAATCCCCATTTTTACAGATGAGGGAACTGAGGCCCAGAGAAGTTAGTGAATTCCTCAAAGTCACCCAGCTGACAATTGGCAGAGCCAGGATTTGAACCCATGACCTCTGGCTCCAAAGCCCGTGCTCTTTCCACTAAGCCACGCTGCTTATTGAGTGTTTACTGTGTGCAGAGCACTGTTCTAAGCTCTTATTTATTTGTATTCATGTCTGTCTAACCTCTCTAGACTGTAAGCTCATTGTGGGTAGGGAATGTTTCTGTTTATTGTATTGTATACTCTTCCAAGCACTTAGTACTGTGCTATGCACAGAGCGCTCAATAAATATGATTGAATGAATGAATGAGCAATAAACAGACACATTCCCTGACCACAATGAGCTTACAGTCGAGAGGTTAAGACTATCTGTATTATCTATAAGAGGCTAGACTGCATAACCACCTCACCTCCCTTCACCTGTATAACCAGCTCTTTCTCCCGCCAATGGGGCACTGGGAAAGCTCCCCACTTTCAAAACCCCATTGAAGGCCCATCTCCTCCAAGAGGCCTTCCCTGACTAAGCCCTCCTCTCCTCTTCTCCCACTCCCTTCTGTGCCACCTTGACTTGCTTCCTTTATTCATACAGCACTCATGTATGTATCTGTAATTTTATCCATTCGTATTGAGCTCACTTCCTCCAGGAGGCCTTCCCAGACTGAGCCCCCTTTTTCCCTCCCCATCGCTCCCCGCCCTACCTCCTTCCCCTCCCCACAGAACTTGTATATATTTGTACATATTTATTACTCTATTTATTTTACTTGTATGTATTTACTACTCTATTTTATTAATGATGTGCATATAGCATTAATTCTATTTATTCTGACGATTTTGACACCTGTCTACATGTTTTGTTTTGTTGTCTGTCTTCCTCTTCTAGACTGTGAGCCTGTTGTTGGGTAAGGACCATCTCTACTTGTTGTCGACTTGTACTTCCCAGGCACTTAGTACAGTGCTCTGCACACAGTAAGCTCTCAATAAATATGACACCGTCATCCTTGAGAGGGGTCGGACCAGCTGGCCCCGTTGAAAGGTCTTGCCCAGATGCCTTCATCACGTAGCTCCCTGAAGGCCTGGTTTCCCTTGTTTGCCATCTGGAACCAATTCTTGGCAATGCCCAGGGGATCCCATGCCAGGTGAAGGGGCGACCTTTTATCAGACATTCATCCTGACATTCTTATTTTACCACCTGTTGTATCCTTGTTCTTCTTCCTGTTCTCTCTCTCTATATAATTTAGTCCAGATTTTGAGTCCCCTAGGAGTAGGGCCCAATACCTTTGGCTTTTTTGCTCTCTCCCAGCTGCTTAGTACTCTGGACTCAATAAATACAATCAAGTGATGGGTGGATTTTGAAATTCAAGCTCCCAGTGTCTTGTTCGACTCTGTAGAATGTTCTCCTTATGCCTTACTCCAATTTTACTATTTAGCTTGTTTCACTGAAAAAAATTAACCCAAATCAACAGTGGAACAGATTGAAGTTTGGTAATTCTAGGCCAATCCCATGGCTGAGATATAAATGTCTGATCATTTTCATGGCAGACAGGCAAAAAATAGGGAACTATATACCTAGAATTCTGGAAAATCCTGGGAAGCCCTATGAGAAGCAACATGGGGTAGTGGTTACAGCATAGACGTGGAAGTCAGGAGGTCATGGCTTCTAATCCTAGCTCTACCACTTGTCTGTAGTGTGACCGTGGGCAAGTCATTTCACTTCTCTGTGCCTCAGTTACCTCATCTGTAAAATGGGGATTAAGACTGTGAGCCCCAAATGGGACAATCTGATCACCTTGTATTCTCCCCAATGCTTAGAACAGTGTTTTGCGCATAATAAATGCTTAACAAATGCCATTATTATTATTAATTATTATTATTCCCTATTCCTCAGTTAACTCATCTGTAAAATGGGGATTGAGACTGTGAGTCCCATGTGGGACAGGGACTGTATCCAACCCGATTTGCTTATATCCACCTTAGCGCTTACTACAGTGTCAGGTGCACACAATAAGTGCTTAACAAATATGACAATTGCTATTATTACTTTTTTTTTTTAAAAAAAGGTGCAGCTCACAGTCACCTCTCCCATAGCACATGTTTTCACTCCATGTTTTGGCTAGAACACTGTTAGGGAATTAGAGAGAATTGTTCCAAGAAATCACATCTAACTGGACAGAACATGATGTGGTGTTGGAGCAAATTGTTGTGTGATTGTACACATTAATTAAGGTGTGTGATGAATCCTGTGTTATAGGAGAGCTGACTGAATTTTAATAGAATGGGAAGCTTGTTCACTTTCCTGATTAGTAGATCTCTCCATGTTCGGCTTTACATTCGTAAGAATTCAAGGTAAGTTAGGGAATTAGGACCCAGCATAGAATGGAGATAACATTTAATAGATACAGCATATAAGCAGTTCCGCTAGACACTATTACATGGACCAAAAGAGCATAAAATAAAATCCAGTTTCGAAACATAATCTTTCCCTTCTCAAACCTTAATCCTAAATTAGAGTTGCAGGGACTTGGAATTTCAGAAAAGTTTCCTCAGCCCAACAAGCAGCGTGGCCTGGTGGAAAGAGAATGGGAGTCAGAGGACCTGGGCTCTAATTCTGGCTTCATCACTTGTCTGCTGTGTGACCTTGGGTAAGTCATTCATTCATTCATTCATTAAATCTTATTTATTGAGCGCTTACTGTGTGCAGAGCACTGTACTAAGTGCTTGTAAAGTACAATTCAGCAATCACTGCTCATACTGGGTTTACAGTCTAGAAGGAGGGAGACAGACATCGAAATAAGTAAACAGGCATCAATATAAATAGATAGAACTGTCGATACGTACACATCAAAACATGTAAACAGGCATCATTATAAATAGAATTATAGACATATACATGTATACACAAGTGCTGTGGGCCGGAAGAGAGGGATAGGACAAAGGGAGTGAGTTGAGGTGACACAGAGGGGAGCAGGAGCTGAGGAACAGGGGTCATGGTCTGGGAAGATCCCTTGGAGGAAGTGAGCCTTCAGTAGAGCTTTGAAGGTGGGGGGAGTGTGATTGTTTGGCGGATTTGAGGAGGGAGGGGGTTCCAGGCCAGAGGTAGGACATGGGCCAGTGGTCAACAGCAGGACAGGCGAGAATGAGGCACAGTGAGAAGGTTAGCACCAGAGGAGTGGAGTGTGAAGGCTGGAATGTAGAAGAAGAGAAGGAAGGTGAGGTAAAATGGGGCAAGGTGTTGGGGAGCTTTGAAGCCAATAGTGAGGAGTTTATGTTTGATACTGAGGTTGATAGGCAACCACTGGAGATTTTTGAGAAGGAGGGTGACATGCCCCCAGAACATTTCTGCAGAAAGATAACCTGGGCAGCAGAGTGAAGTGTGGACTGAAGTGGGGAGAGACAGGAGGTTAGGAGGCCATACAGGAGCCTGATGCAGTAATCCAGCCTGGATAGGATGAGTGATTGTACTAACATGGTAGCAGTTTGGATGGAGAGAAAAGGGTGGATCATGGCAATGTTGTGAAGGTGAGACCAGCAGGCTTTGGCGACAGACTGGCTATGTGGGGTGAATGAGAGAGTGGAGTCAAGGATGACACCGAGGTTGCGGGCTTGTGAGACGGGAAGGATGGTTGTGCCATCCACAGCGACGGGAAAATCACTTAACTCCTGTGTGTCTCAGTTATCTCATCTAATATAAATAATTATAATAATAATAAGTGTAGTATTTGTTATGTGCTTACTAGGTGCTTGGATCTGTTTTAAGCTCTAGGGTGGATACAAGCAAATTGGGTTGGACAAAGTCCCTGTCTCATATAGGGCCCACAGTCTTAATTCCCATTTTACAGATGAGGGACTGAAGCCCAGAGAAGTGAAGTGACTTGCCCAAGGTCACACAGCAGACCAGTGGCAGAGCTGGGATTAGAACTCAAGTCCTTCTGACTCCCAGGGCATGCTCTTTCCACTAGGCCATGTTGCTGGGAGTTAAAAAAACTGCAAGCCCCACATAGGACATGGACTGTGTACAACCCGACTAACTTGTATCTAACCCAGCGCTTACTAAAGTGCATGGCGTAGAGTAAGCACTTTCATCATTCATTCATTCAATTGTATTTATTGAGCGCTTACTGTGTGCAGAGCACTGTACTAAGCGCTTGGGAAGTACAAATTGGCAACATATAGAGACGGTCTCTACCCAACAGCAGGCTCACAGTCTAGAAGGGGGAGACAGACAACAAAACAAAACATATTAACAAAATAAAATAAATAGAATAAATATGTACAAATAAAATAAATAAATAAATAGAGTAATAAATACATACAAACATATATACATATATACAGGTGCTGTGGGGAGGGGAAGGAGGTAAGGCGGGGGGGTTGGGGAGGGGGAGGAGGGGGAGAGGAAGGAGGCGGCTCAGTCTGGGAAGACCTTCTGGAGGAGGTGAACTCTCAGTAGCACTTAACAGATACCATTAAAAAAAGGTCCAACAAAAGACTCTCAGTCTTCATGGGCTTGGTCTATTGGTAACTTTGCTGTCTGGTGTGAGGGTCTCTACTCAATCTCGGCTTCCCACATGGCTTCCCACAACTTTCATTCTGACACTCTAGCTATCATGTTTCCCAGCTCTGCTCCATCTCAGGGCCCGGAATCCCTCACAGGTAAAAGGGCAGTTCATTCATTCAGTTGTATGTATTGAGAATTTACTGTGTGCAAAGCACTGTACTAAATGCTCCTAAAAACTCCTCACTATTGGCTTCAAAGCTCTCCATCACCTTGCCTCTTCTTACCTCACCTCCCTTCTCTCCTTCTACATCCCAGCCCATACACTCCGCTCTTCTGGTACTAACCTTCTCACTGTGTCTCGTTCTCACCTGTCCCACCATCAACCCCTGGCTCATGTCCTACCTCTGTCCTGAAAACTCCTCCCTCCTCAAATCCGCCGAACTAGCACACTTCCCCCTTCAAAGCCCTACTGAAAGTTCACCCCCTCCAGGAGGCCTTCCCAGACTAAGTCCCCCTTATTCCACTGATCCCCCTTCCCTTTCCATTGTCCAGACTTGCTCTTTTTGCTCTACCCCCCATCCCGACCCCATAGCACATGGGTATATATGTACATATTTATAATTATAATCCTATTTATTTTTATTAAATATCTCTATAGGTCTATAATTCTATTTATTTATAATGATTCTACTGATGCCTGTTTACTTGTTTTGATGTCTGTCTCCCCCCTTATAGATTGTGAGCCCAATGTGGGCAGGGATTGTCTCTACTTGTTGCTGAATTGTACTTCCCAAGCACTTAGTATAGTGCTCTGCAAACAGTAAGTGCTCAATAAATACGATTGAATGAATAAATGACTGAATATGATGTCATCCAATTGGGCAGTTTGTATTTTGAGTGACAGAAATCCTTACTCACTTTGTATTGGCCAGGCCAGTTTCACCCTAGCCTCAACTCCTGGAGGGAATTCTCCTGCCCTACCCTCCTCAAAGCCCTCCTGGAATGCCACCTCCTCCAGGAGGCATTCCCTGATTAATTCTCTTCTCCCCAGGTCAGCAATCAATAGTATTTAGCAGGTACCTACTGGGTGCAGAGCAGTGTACTAAGTGCTTGGGAGAGTACTTAGTTGACATGATCCCTACCCTCCAGGAGCTCACAATCTGGATGGGGAGATGCTGAAAGAATTTACAGATAGGAGAAAGGAGGAAAGTGGATATTTAGGTGAGTCCTTAAGTATAGAGTATGTACAAGTGCTGCAGTTAGTTGTGAGTACACAGCAGGGTGGTTAGCACAGAGTTCTGGGAGGATACTCGGGGAGGGCGGGGAGAGAGCGGGTAAAACGGAGGGAGTGGAAAAATTAACCAAGGAAGGTTTCCTGGGGGAGATGTCATTTCAGCACTTCTCCTCTCATGGCTTTCCAGTGCAGTTTTGTACTTACAGAGTTGCATAGCGTATTCTACTATTTAAGCACTTATTTATTCACCTGGCCGCTCTTCTGTTCCCTTTTTGTTCCTATTGGTCCTTTGTTCTGGGTCTGCTTCCCTTATTAGGCTGAAAACTCCTTGAATGTTTGTAATGTTCCTGGCACATAGTAAGCGCTTAACAAATACCATCATTATTATTGAGCGCTCGCTCTGTGCCGGCACTGGATTGAACACTGGGTAACTATGAAGTCAGTGAATTTCGACATGGTTGGGTCCCAAGAGGGACACAGGATCTCGGCATTTAGGCACTTAGAAAAAAGAAATTGATCATAGACAAGGCCGAGCTGTTAGGAACACTAGAACGCAAGACTCCAAACAAGGGGAATAGAAAGTTACAAAGTTATCCTGATGATCTGATCTTTCCAACTTTAGGTACAGTTCTTGGCTTCAGATCACGGCAGCCTCCCCAGTATTTGAGGGACTGGAATTTTACCTCCAAGGACTTAGTGCAGTGCTGTTAACACCATGGTGCAACATGGCCCAGTTGAAAGAGCAAGGGACTAGGATTTAGGAAATCTGGAATTAGGTAACCACTGGGACCCCATATATCCTTAGACAAGTCACTTAATTTCTTCTGGCCTCAGTTTCCTCATCTGCAAAATGGGGGTGAGTCTGCGAGCCCTGTGTGGGACAGGGACTCTATCTGATCTCATAAGCTTGTACCTACCTCAGCACTTAGTGCATAGTAAAAGCATAATAAATGGCATTTAAAAAATACCATTCATTGATTAATTGATCGGATGCTCCTTGAGAGCAGGGATCATGTCCACTAGCTGTACTGGTCTATCCCAAGTGCTTAGTGCAGCGCTCTGCACAAAGTAAGTGCTCAACAAATACCACTGATGGGTTGAATAGTCTTCCGTATGAGGTTCTCCCAGAGTGACACTGAAAAATACAATCAATCAATTGTATTTTATTGAGCACTCCCTCCTCTAGACTGTAAGCTCCTTGTGGACAGGAAACATGTCTACCAAATCTGTCCCATTGTATTCTTCCAAGCACTTAGTACAGTGCTCTGTGCATAGTAAATATGATTGGTTGATGGACTGACCGACCTCCAATCCAAATGGCCATTCATTCATTCATTCATTCATTCAATCATATTTATTGAGTGCTTACTGTGTGCAGAACACTGTATTAAGCACTTGGGAAGTACAAGTTGGCAACGTATAGAGGCGGTCCCTACCCAACAATGGGCTCACAGTCTAGAAGGGGGAGACAGACAACAAAACAGAACATGTGGACAGGTGTAAAGTCATCTGATGGTGGTTCCTAAACTGTGCCCGTGAAAGGGATTTTCTGCTTGAACCGTCAGAGCACACGAACAGGATCGTGAACCGATAGCTGTGTGTCTGCTTAACCGTATGTACCCCATTTCCTTGGGCTTTCTGAACTGAGTAATTAATGTGGTGAACAGAGCAGACAATCCCACAGAAATAAAACTCACTGAGCTGAACCAACACCAGAGTAAGCTTTCCGATTCTGTCTATTCTAGCGTGCTTCTTGAACTATGGCTGTGGGACTGGGTGAAACGGATTAGTGTCCTGGGCAGTTAGCACTAAACCCCTGAAATGTGTCTACCAACTCTGTTATATTGTACTCTCCCAAGTGCTTAGTGCAGTGGTCTACGCACAGAAAGCGCTCAATAAATACAACTGATGGGTTGAAAACCTGAAAGCAGGTATGCACCGTGGAAACATCACTGAATTCCTAGCCTAGAGGATGGATGATGTACCAGCAAAACAATCCAAACTCACTGGACATGTGGCCTGGGTGGATGTGTGTATTTTGGCATGAGAGGCATGCATGAAGGCAAGCAGAACTGAGAGGGGTTCAATGGCCACTGAACCTTTGTAAACAAACAGTAAAATCATATTGACAAAAGACCTATTGAGCGTTCCTCACCTGTGAATTAGTCCTAGAAAAGAGTTTACCCAAGTGGCATAGTGAGTACTAAAGAATCTCTTTATGAAGCCGTCAAAGGCATGGCAAGCTGCTTGCCATCACAGTTTTTAGGCTGGAGCTGGGTTAATTTGCTTATTTAAACCCCTCCGACACCAGCAAGCTGGAGCCACTGAGGCGTTTCGTGCCCTCGGACCTGAAATTTCCCAATCCAAGCCGGAGGTGGAAATGGTGGAGGCTGAAGGATGATATACTGCCCTGGTGTTAGCACAAGTGACCACAAGATGTAGGGAAAATGAGACTGAGAAGCAGGGGGTGGAGAATAATACTCTCTTCTTGGCCACATGAGAGCTAATAATCATAACCCTGGTGTTTGTTAAACGCTTACTTTCATCATCATAATAATAATTATGGTATTTGTTAAGCGCTTACTTTGTGCCTGGCACCGTACTAAGCCCTGGAGTAATTGTGCTTACAAGATAACTGGGTTGGACCCAGTCCCTGTCCCATATGGGCTCACAGTTTTAATCCCTATTTTACAGACGAGGAAACTGAGGCACTGAGAAACACAGAAGTTAAGTGACTTGCCCGAGGTTACACAGCAGACAAATGGCAGAGCCAGGATTAGACCACAGGTCCTCTGACTCCCAGCTCGGTGCTCTTTCCACCAGGCCATGCTGCTTCTCAGTCATCATCATCATCATCATCATCAATGACATTTTGAGTGCTTACGTGTGAAGAGCAGTGCACTAAGCGCTTGGGAGAGTACAATACAGGAGTTGGTAGACGTGTTTCTTGCCCGCAATGAGCTTGCAGTCTAGAAGGGGAAACATACATTAATATAAATAAATATTTATTTATTTGTGTGTTCTCTGTATGTGTGTTCTGTCTGTAGATAAATAATTAGTAATATATATTATTATATGCAAGTCCTGTGCTAAGCATTGGGGTAGATATGATACAATCAGATCAGAAACTGTCCCTGCCCATAATGAAGCTTACAGCCTAAAGAGGAGGGAGAACAGGGATTTAGAAGTAGCATGGCAGCATGGCCTACTGGAAGGAGCTCGGGTCTGGGAATCTGAGGAACTGGATTTTAATTCCACCTCTGCCAGTACCTGCTGTGTGACCTTGGGCAAATCACTTAACTTCTCCGTGCCTCAGTTCCTCATTCATTCATTCATTCACTCATTCATTTATTCATCCAATTGCATTTATTAAGCACTTACTGTGTGCAGAGCACTGTTCTAAGCACTTGCGAGAGTACAATATAACAACAGACACATTCCTGACCAAAAGAAGCTTACAGTCTAGAGGAGAAGACAGACATTAATGCAAATAAATAGATAAATAGATTAAAAAATACATTACAGTTACATACAGATAAATACAAATGTGCTGTGGGGATGGGAGGAAAGATGAATGAAAGAGCAAGTAAGAGCGGCATAGAGGGGAGTGGGAGAAGAGGAGAGGAGGAGGGTTTAGTCAGGGAAGACTTCTTGGAGGAGATGTGCCTTCAATAAGGTTTTGAAATGGGGGAGAGCAATGATCTCTCTGATATGAGGAGGGAGGATGTTCCTGGCCAGAGGTAGGATGTGGGCGAGAGGTTGGCGGCGAGGTAGACGAGTTCTGCAAAATGGGGATTTAACTTCTCTTCTCCCTCCTACTTAGATTATGAGCTCATGTGAAACTTGATTATCTTGTATCTGCGCTAGTGCTTTGTAGAGTGCTTGGCACATAGTGACTTGCCCAATGTCACACAGAAGGCAAGTGGTGGAGTCAGAATTAGAACGTGACTCCACTTCTGTGCTCCTTCCACTAGGCCATGCTGCTTTTCTGAGAATTCCCGAGAGACGGTTTTGTGCCCCCAGAAGCTTCTGAAGAGGACTTTTGTTAGCTAAGACCCCATGGGACTCCTCTTCCTCTTCACTCTCCTAAAATAACGCCGGTAGCCAGTGACTCCCATTATGTGACTAGAGCTGAATTTATTGCCTTGTTCCCCTGTAGACCCCTGTCCCCAGGAAGATCATCCCTCTCTACCAAAACACCCAAAGACCAAGAAAATCAGAATTCTGGCATCTGGACCCTGGCGTGTAAAAGCCTGGGGGTGGGGGTCCTGAGGGGGGTAAGAAACACAACATGGCCTAGTGGATAGACAATGGGCTCGGGAGTCAGAAGACAGGGGTTCTAATCTTGGTTCCACCACTTGTTTGCTGTGTGACCCTGGACAATTCACTTCACTTCTCTGTGCCTCAGTTCCCTCATCTGTAAAATGGGGATTAAGACTGTGAACCCCACCTGAGACAGGGGTTGTGTCCAACCTGTATATATGTATATACCTGTATATATGTATATATGTTTGTACATATTTATTACTCTATTTATTTATTTATTTTACTTGTACATATCTATTCTATTTATTTTATTTTGTTAGTATGTTTGGTTTTGTTCTCTGTCTCCCCCTTTTAGACTGTGAGCCCACTGTTGGGTAGGGACTGTCTCTATATGTTGCCAATTTGTACTTCCCAAGCACTTAGTACAGGGCTATGCACATAGTAAGTGTTCAATAAATACGATTGATGATGATGATGATGATGATTTGCTTGTATCCACCCTAGTGCTTAGAACAGTGCCTGGCACATAGTAAGTGCTTAGCAAATACCATTATTATTTTTACTATTATTGCTACAACTAGTTTTTAGTTGATTAGAGGGTGTCACTACCCCCGCTACCTTCCGGTACACCATCCCAGCCTAATCTGGAAGATGCATAAATTGGTAGCAAACACTTGTGCTGATATATAGTTTAAGAAATCCCAACTTTTCTAAGTACCTACCTCCCACACCTACACTGTGAGCCCCTCGTGGGACATGGACCAAGTCTGATTTTGCTGATATTGAATTTACCCCAACACTTAGCCTAGTGTTCAGCACAAAGCTTGTGCTCAATCGATAATGTTGATATAACTTTGTATTTGCTTTACAGTCCCATCTGCTTTCACAATCCAGGAACTGATCACTTCATCGTACCTCTCAATCAAGCAATCCAGCAATCTTATTTTTTGAACGCTTCCTGTGTGCAGAACACTGTACTAAGCACTTGGGAGAGTACATAGAACAGAGTTGGTAGATAGGTTCGCTGACCACAAAGAACTTACAGTCTAGAAGTCTTTGTGCCAAACTCTGGTTGCCCTTTACAGATATGTATATATGTGTAATTTACAGATATGTATATATCTGTAATTTTCTTTATATTAATGTCTGTCTCATTCATTCATTCATTCAGTCGTATTTATTGAGCGCTTACTGTGTGCAGAGCACTGTACTAAGCACTTGGGAAGTACAAGTAAAATAAATAGAGTAATAAATCTATACAAACATATATGCAGGTGCTGTGGGGAGGGGAAGGAGGTAGGGCAGGGTGGATAGGGAGGAGGAGAGGAAAAAGGGGGCTCAGTCTGGGAAGGCCTCCTGGAGGAGGTGAGCCTTCAGTAGGGCTTTGAAGGGAGGAAGAGAGCTAGCTTGGTGGATGTGCAGAGGGAGGGCATTCCAGACCAGGGGGAGGACGTGGGACGGGCGAGAATGAGGTACAGTGAGGGTCTCCCTCTCTACAGAGTCTCCCTCTCTAGACTGTAAGCCCCTTGTGGCCAGGGAATGTGTCTGTTATATTGTACTCTCCCAAGCGCTTAGTCCAGTGCTCTGCACACAGTAAGTGCTCAATAAATGCGATTGACTGACTGACTGACCGAATGTTCTTAGATGCTGCACATCTCAGGGACCCAAGTTCACAGCCCAAGTGGTTTTAAACAAGTAAATACACAGGATTGACTTCTATAGGGAGAGTCTGACTAAGCAGTGTTTACGAGCGATAAGATTTGACTTCATCACTAGAAAATACGTAACCATTCAAGCTACCTCCATGAGCAGTTTGGAAGTAGCATGGCCTAGTGGGTAGATTCCGGCCCTGGGAGTCAGAAGGACCTTGGTTCTAATCCCAGTTTTCTCGCTTGTCTGTTGTGTGACCTTAGGCAAGTCACTTCATTTCCTCTGTGCCTCCGTTACCTCATCAGGAAAGTGGGGATCGAGACTGGGAGCTCCATGTGGGACAGGGGTGGTGTCCAACCCGATTATCTTGTACAATGATGATGGCATTTGTTAAGTGCTTACTATGTGCAAAGCACTGTTCTAAGCGCTGGGAGGGGATACAAGGTGATCAGGTTGTCCCATGTGGGGCTCACAGTCTTAATCCCCCTTTTACAGATGAGGATTGTATCTATCCCAGCGATTAGTACCGTGCCCAGCACATAGCGCCGAACGGATACCATTATTATTAAATCAGAGTAATTAAGGTTCCTATTTTGCAGGGCAAGAAAGCAGCAGGAACACATTCTTGGCCCTGGAGGCTTCCGGGAGTTTGGATGAAAAAAGAGTCAACTTCTCAAAAAGTCTTGCCAGAGGCAAGAGACCAGCCCCAATAAGCCGTTGCTCTGTTTTGGCAACATCCGTGTTTCCTGATGTTGCTCATAGGTTTTATGGCAGTTGGGTTGGTGCCTTCTTATCTACAAACGAATCATCTTGCCTGAGCTTCACCTTCCCGCTCTAATGCATTAAAATGAGCCCGTTAAATAGGACTGGCATGGCACTAAATTGAAATCCGGTTTTCGAAAGCCGATAACAGCCAAACCAACTGTTCCTCTGCCATTTGTGAAAGTTGGAAGTCTCCCAGCCTTCCATCGCCTTAATACACAGGAGTTGGAGGGTCGGAAAAGTTAACCAGTCCAGACCTTTTAACAGGTTAAAAAGGGACACAAGCAAATGATCCCAGGCTGGGAAAGTACTTGAATCAGGGGAAGAGATAGAGCCAGTCGCCTAGACTGAAAGACCCTTGTGGGCAGGGGACGTCTACCAACTCTGTTATAATAATAATAATAATTTGGTATTTGTTAAGCACTTTCTATGTGCCAAGCAGTGTTCTAAGTGCTGGGGTAGATACAAGGTAATCAGGT
Organism: Tachyglossus aculeatus; assembly: GCF_015852505.1. NCBI lineage: Eukaryota > Metazoa > Chordata > Mammalia > Monotremata > Tachyglossidae > Tachyglossus > Tachyglossus aculeatus. Next base: position 11,226,371 of record NC_052072.1, on the reverse strand, counting down.
TGTCCTACATGGGTAACTGAGGCACAGGAGGTAACTGAGGCACAATTAAATGACTTGCCCAAAGTCATAGAGCTGATTAAGTGGCGATGCAGGATTAGAACCCATGACCTCTGACTCCCAAGCCCTTGCTCTTTCTACTGAGCCAGAGAGTTATATTGTACTCTCCGCAGTGTTTAATAAAGTCAATCAATCAGTGGTATTTATTGAGCACTTACTGTGTGCAGAGAGCACTGTACTAAGTTCTTGGGAGAATACAATGCAACAGAATTAGTAGGCTACAGTGCTCTGTGCACTGTAAGCACTCAATAAATACTATTGATTGATTGATTGATTGACTGATTGATAGAGAAGCAGCATGGCATAAAGGATAGAACACGGGCCTAGGAGTCAGAAGGTCATGGGTTCTAATCCTGCCTCTATCAAATATCTGCTGTGTGACCTTGTTTAAGTCATTTCACTTCTCTGTGCCTCAGTTACCCCATCTGTAAAATGGGATTGAGACTGTGAGCCCCATGTGGGACCGACTGTGTCCAACCTGATCTGCGTGTTTCTACCTCAGCGCTTAGAGCAATGCAACAATGCAACAATGCAACAACAACACTTAGTAAGCGCTTTACAAATACCACAATTATTATTATGAGAAATATAAAAGTTGAGAGTAAGTGGCAGGACTGTATGGAGTCAACATAATAAAAAATGAGGAGGAACTCATCATATTCCTCCTCTTGAAATAAACATGGACTCTGACACACTGCTAGATTGTTGAGAAAGCGAAAGACTAAATCTGAGATGACCCTCCTGGGAGCAGTGAAGAGCTCAAGGACTATTTCCTCCTGCAGGTGATTTAATGTTGCTTTGTTTGCTGCTGTTACTTGAGAAACATAGTCTACTGGAAAGAACATAGGTTTGGGATACAGAAGGACCTGGGTTCCAATCCTAGCTCTGCCACTTTCCTGCTCTGTGACCTTGGGCAAGCCACTAAACCTCTCTGGGCTCAGTGTCCTCAACTATAAAATGGGGATTCGATCGATACCTGTTCTCTTTCCTGCTCAGACTGTGAGCCTTGTGTGGGACAGAGACTGTGTCTGTCAATCAATCAATGGTATTGATTGAGTACTTACCATGTGCAGAGCAATTCAATTCAATTCAATCGTATTTATTGAGCACTTACTGAGTGCAGAGCACTGTACTAAGCACTTGGGAAGTACAAGTTGGCAACATATAGGGATGGTCCCTACCCAACAGCGGGCTCACAGTCTAGAAGGGGGAGACAGAGAACAAAACAAAACATATTAACAAAATAAAATAAATAGAATAAATATGTACAAATAAAATAGAGTAATAAATATGTACAAACATATATGCATATATACAGAGCACTGTACTAAGTGCTTGGGAGAGTACAATACAGCTGAATTAGCAAACATGTTCCCTGCCGATAACGAGCTTACTGATTATCTGTATCTACCCCATTGCTTTGAACAGTGCTTGGCACCCAGTACGTGCTCAAAAGCATGACAATTATTATTATTATCATCATTGATTGAATTTACCCTTGTAATTTTGTGTGTGTGTGTGTGCGTGTTCTTTCCCTGCCTTTACTGATTTTATGTACCTATTCCAGTGCTTTAAACGACATTTGGCACCACACTTAAAAGTACAATTATTATCACTATTATTGACTGAATTTACCCTCATATTTCTTTCCTTATGTGTGTGCGTGTCCTCTGTCTTTAGACGGTGAGAGCCCCTGGGGCCCGAAGATGGCCCAGTATCTTTGAGCTATCCCCCACATTGGCTGTTAGTCAGCCCGTCCTACACACAAACCCACAGTCCTGTACTTTAAGGCTGTCAGTCAGCTCACCCCCTCCTACCTCACCTCGCTGATTTCCTTCTCCACCTAGGCCACACCCTTCACTCCTCTACTGCCAATGTACTCACTGTACCTCCATCTCATCTATCTTGCCACCAACCCCTTGCCCCCATCCTGGGAAGCAGCGTGGCTCAGTGGAAAGAGCACGGGCTTTGGAGTCAGAGGTCATGGGTTTGAATCCCGGCTCCGCCACATGTCTGCCGTGTGACCTTGGGCAAGTCACTTAACTTCTCTGACCCTCAGTTACCTCATCTGTAAAATGGGGATTAAGACTTGAGCTCCCTGTGGGACAACCTGATTACCTTGTAACCTCCCCAGTGCTTAGAACAGTGCTTTGCACATAGAAAGCGCTTAATAAATCCCATTATTATTATTATTATTATTATTCTCCTCCCTATAGCTTGGAATTCCCTCTCCTTGCACATATGACAGACTGCCACTTTCTCTATCTTCAAAGTCATATTAAAATCACATTTCCTCCAAGAACCCCAATTAACCCCCCATTTCCCCTACTCCTTCTCCCTTCTGCAACACTACACACCCTTTAAGCACTTGATAGTCACCTTACTTTCAGCTCCACCACACTAATGTATATATCCACAATTTATTTGAATATCTGTGTCCCCCTTCTAGATCCAGCAGTCGACTATATTTACTGAGCACTTACTGTGTGCTGAGCACTGTACTAAGCAGTTGGGAGAGTGAAATATTACAGAGTGGGTAGACACGTTCCCTGCCTACAATGAGCTTTCAGTCTACAGTAACAACTTCCTCATGAGCAGGGAATGTGTCTACCCACTCTGTTGTATTGTACTCTCCCAAATGCTTAGTTCAGTGCTCTAGTAGGTGCTCAATAAATGCCACTGATGGATTGATTGATTGACTGAAATATTCGCAGGCATTTCTCAAAGTCCTACACACCTATTCTCTTACTGCACTCCGAGTGCCAGAGAGAGAGTGTGGGTGTCACTGCATGAGCCACCAACACTAGAATCAACTCCTCTTGGCAGGTTCTTGGACAGGAAGCTTTGAGGATTGGGGAAAAGCATTGTGGCATTGTGGAAAGAGCCCAGGCTTGGGAATCAGAGGGCCTGAGTTCTAATCCCAGCTCCACCACTTGTCTGCTGGGTGGCCTTGAGCAAGTCATGTTTTGTTTTGTTGTCTGTCCTCCCCCTTCTAGACTGTGAACCCATTGTTGGGTAGGGACCGTCTCTATATGTTCCTGACTTGTACTTCCTAAGCTCTTAGTACAGTGCTCTGCACACAGTAAGCGCTCAATAAATACAATTGAATGAATGAAAAGTCACTTCACTTCTCTGGGCCTCAGTTACCTCATCTGTGAAATGGGGATTGAGACTGTGAGCCCCGCTTGGGGCAGGGACTGTGTCCAACCTGAGAGAAGCAGCATGGCTTAGTGGAAAGAGCCCGGGCTTTGGAGTCAGAGTTCGTGGGTTCAAATTCCGGCTCTGCCACCTGTGAGCTGTGTGACTTTGGGCAAGTCACTTAACTTCTCTGTGCCTCAGTTACCTCATCTTTAAAATGGGGATTAAGACTGTGAATCCCCTGTGGGACAACCTGATCTCCTTGTAACCTCCCCAGCACTTAGGACAGTGCTTTGCACGTAGTAAGCGCTTAATAAATACCATTATTATTATTATAGTGATTCTACCCCAGCGCTTAGTACAATCAATCAATCAATCGTATTTATTGAGCGCTTACTATGCACAGAGCACTGTACTAAGCGCTTGGGAAGTACAAATTGGCAACACATAGAGACAGTCCCTACCCAACAGTGGGCTCACAGTCTAAAAGTACAGTGCCTGGTGCATAAAGTAAGTCCTTAACAACCATAAGTCCTTAACAAATACCATTAAAAAATATGGCCCCTAGTGCTACTGACCCATAGAGACGCCTAGTTTTGCGGTTTGACTGCTTTGCTATTAGCTGAAAGTGAGGCTGGAGGAAATGCTGCTGAAAGGGAATGGAGAGAGCTGCTGTAAGAGGCTGGGATTCAGGCTGTAATGAATCCCCAAACTCCAGGCTGGGATGTCCCCAGGAGCCTGGACCAAGGAGAGTCGCTTCCATGCATATGGAATATTCCTCTATCTTTCCCGTAATGATGCTTTTGGGGATCATGGGAGGCTATCACCGAGTTTCCTTCTGACCAGGGAATTCTTCCAGCACGATCCCTGCAAGGAACGGTGGGGGTTGATCCTTTCTGCCAGCTGTTCTTTCTCCTGCCAGGAGGGTCACTGCCCAGCTAATGAAAAACATCTCTCTGTCAAAACCCGACCTTGGGGTTTATCTAAATCGTTTGTTGCTTAGCAGAACTACATATATCAGCAACCAAATATGTGCCAAAAGTCCATTCTAATGCACCATTTATCTTGGGGTAATTGATTCTCGAGCAGGACAAATATCCTCTGCAGATTCGTTGGGGACTTAATACGCTCTGCCATTATAATGACATCATCTTGCATAAAGCAGTCCTAGTTGTCTGATCTATGGCATTATCCCTTTTTCTTTTGTGAGGGTTGCTTGCAAAACTGCACTAATGACAAGGAACGGCTGTTTTGATCACGTTATCCGCCTTTCCCTTTCTCTAACACACCGTCCAACCGCCCATGCTCCACTACAAAATGAAATGATATCAAAATCCATAGCACAATTGAGTCCTCTAGCAGAAACAGAGAACGCAACAGTACGTGGCTATTGACTCTCATTTTTGGTCTATGCCAAGATTTATCATGCCTCAGTAAATATCGAGTCGGGTGAAGTCTCGGTCAGTTATGCTCTTCTCGGTCAATAAATCTGAATGTTAACTTCGGCAGAAGTCAATGTCTATTGTTTAGTGGCCAGCAATCAAGTGATCTGATGAGAGGGAGCCTCTGAAATTGCAAAGGGAATGGAGAGCTGCAGTGCCGAGTTCCAGCATGAAAGAGCTGAAGGCTTTGTTCAGAGTACATCATGGTGTGGCCTAGTGGATCAAACATAGGCCTGGGGGTCAGAGGGCCTGGGTTCTAATTCTAGTGCCACTACTTTGCTGTGTGACCTTGGGAAAGTCACCTAACTTCTCTATGACTCCTTTTCCTTGTTTGTAAAATGGGGATTCAATTCCTGTTCTTCCTCCTACTGAGGGGGTGATACCTGTAGGGGAAAGGGACTGTGTCTGATCTAATTATCTTATACCTACCCCAGTGCTTAGTAGAGTTCTTGGCACATACATGGTAAGCACTTAACCAGTACCATTATCCTCATTCTCATCATCATCAATAGCCTTAGAAGAGCATCACCATTCTGGATGTCAGGATTTAGGGGGCCTCAACACAGTGGGACATTTCAGATATTTATTTTGAGCTGGGAAGAATGAGCAGATACAGTACTCTGAAAGACTAGCTCTGCGGAGAGAGGAAAGTCTGGAGTAAGTCTGCAATGATTTCCCTCCATGGGATTTCTCCCTCCATGACGAGGGAGAGTTTTTTCCATCCCCATTTTGGGAGATGTAGGGACCTCAGGGGAATGTGAGGCCATGATGTTTGGGAATCAAGCGCTTGATGCTGGGATGGGGGCCTGGTCTCTGTATATATGCCAGCCCTGATTCTCTGAAAGAGATTCCTGTGCTATTCCTTCTTTTTTTTAAATGATTTTTGTTAAGTGCTTACTATGTGCCAGGCACTATATACTAAGCACTGGGGTAGAGATGGCAGAGCGGTCTAAGGCACCACTTTCACATCACAGTCTCCTCTGGAGGCATGGATTTGAATCCCACTCCTAATAATATGACAAGCAACATGATAGAGCACGGGCCTGAGCGTTAGAAGGTAATAAGTTCTAATTCCGGCTCTGCCACTTGTCTGCTGTGTGACCTTAGGAAAGTCACGTCACTTTTCTGTGCCTCAGTTAACCTCATCTGTAAAATGGTAATTGAGACTGTGAACCCCGCATGGGACAGGGTCTGTGTCCAACTCCATTTACTTGTATCCACCCACGCAGTTAGTACAGTGCCTGGCACATAGTAAGCACTTAAGGAATACCATTATCATTATTGAGCTAATCAAGTTAGACACAGTTCATGTCCCACATGGGGTTCACAGTCTCACTCCCTGTTTTACAGATGAGGTAACTGAGGCACAGAGAAGTTAAGGGACTTATTCAAGGTCACACAGCAGACAAGGGGAGGAGCCGGTTTGGATTCTCCATTGCAAACGGAGACATCAGGGTGGGAGGAGATGGAGGGAAGCTTCCCTATCCTCTGCAGTTTGGAAGGGGGAGGGCAAGGAAATGTGCTCATTTTCAATCCCATCTATGTTTTCTTTGAGATCTGAGGGAGAACTTGGAGTGTGTTTATATATTCATAGCTTTGTTTAGCACTTGGAAGCAATGGTAATTGTGGTAGTTGTTAAGTGTTCAGTACATGCCAAGCACTGTGCTAAGCACTATGCCAGAACAATAGTTTGGTTCGACATTGGACAACGAGGGTAGGTCTCTCTTGAGGAACTGGAGGCAGGAGAATGGGGAAGTTGCAAGGGGGAAGCTGATTTTTGCAGAACTTTCTCCTTCCCCATGGTGGAGGCAGACACAGGAGTCAAGGTTGAGGTCAAAAGAAAGACTCTCCACTTTTGCTGTCATTTTTTTAATGGCATTTGTTAAGCACTTACTATGTGCCAGGCACCATACTAAGCGCTGGGGTGGATACAAGCTAATCAGGTTGGACACAGTCCATGTCGCTCATGGGGCTGATAGACTTAATCCCCATTTTACAGTTGAGGTAACTGAGGTATAAAGAAGTTACATGACTTGTCCAGGGTCACACAGCAGACAACTGGAGGAGTCGGCATTAGAACCCAGGTCCTTCTAACTCCTAGGCCTGTGCTCAATCCACTGTTTATCACAATGCAGCATTGTGTTTCTTATTGTATTTCAGGGGTAGCTTGAAATCCATGTGCACTAAAGGGAAAGTTGGTATGCATAGGCGAGGGACAAGGCATAAAGTATAGGCTGGGAAGGATTCTGGAGCCCTAGGTTTTTTTTTTAAGTCTATCCACAAGATTTATGTGTATAATTGTGAAGCCAACTCTACAGTTATTTTCTGTGGCGCCTGCTATGGGAAGCAACCTGACCTAGAGGAAAAAGCACAGGTCTGGGAATCAGAGGATCAGAGTATATTCTTATACTATTTCCCCTATCTATAATTTATTCATTCATTCATTCATTCAATCAATCATATTTATTGAGCGCTTACTGTGTGCAGAGCACTGTACTAAGTGCTTGCGAAGTACAAATTGTCAACATTTAGAAATGATCCCTACCCAACAACGGGCTCTCCCCTGTAGACTATAAGCCCCCCTTGGGCAAGGATCACATCTACCAACTCCTTTGTACTCTCTCAAGCACTTAGCACAGAGTTCTGCACACAGTAAGCTCCCAATAAATACCACTGCTTGATTGCCAAGTGCAGCGGGGAATAACTGAGGACAGGGATCGGCAGATGGTTAAGACAATGTTTAGTAAGAGCAGCCCATTGAAGTCAGATACCTTGTTTACGCTCATGAAAATCTGAGCAATTCACCTGATGCATCAGCTTCTTCCGAAAAGTGGGAGAAATGCTTACCGCCCACCTTTTCCCCAGGGGCAACCCGCCGATGAAAGACAACAGGAAGGCACCAAGTCCTGCTCCAATATTCTCACACGACATTTACGCATCCGTTACCGAACGGCGCTGGAAAGTAGACGGTTTTTCAGTTCTTTCATCAAGCGTATGCGGCTCAAGTGAGATGATAATAATCAGAAATTAGATGTGTTTTCTAAGTACTTTAATACAGTCAATAAAACATATCAGCACTGGCCCGATTGGCTCTCGCCAAGTCTTGTTCACGAACAGACACCCCCATGGGGTTATTCCCCAAATGGATTGTGGGGTGGGGGGTGCTAAAATGTTCTCCCTCTGAGTAATTCATTTGGAGTGAAGCGCTTGGAGGAGCCTTGCTTGGGTTACTATGGTGACCGAGGGATGAAGCTTCTGGTGTGCAGACCCCATGTTAGCTATATAATGCTTCAGAAGGAGGATTTCGAGATGCAGAACAAAACATACTAAAGAAGCATCAAACCTAATAAGTCCAGGGACTGAAAAGCCAGAGACTTCTGTTTAGACACCCCCGTCCTCGTTCTCTGTGGGTCCGGGAAAGGATTCAATTCTGAAACTGGTTCATTATACCTCCCGGGCCGACCCGCATTCAAAAGAGCTTTCTACATTGAAATGGCCACTTTTTCTCACCTAGCCGCCAAGAGAACCCACTGAGCTTAGAACGCTAGGTGAAGGAAGATATTTTCTCATTTAAACAACATCCTTTTGTACCTGGTTTATAAGACATAGAGGAAAACAGCTTGAATGTTGAGCAAGCTGCCAAAATGGAACCTATATTTGCCTTAGGGAGTCTTTATGGAGCAATGCGAATATCCAACTTAGATATTGTCTCATTAATCAAAGCAAGAAATGGTAAAAATGTTCTGATTAGGAAGCCCCGCTAAAAAAAATACCTTTCATCACTTTCAAAATCACGTTTTTCCCCTTCTTTTGTTTTGGATCACTGGGTCAGATAGAGCAGAAGCTTACTTCTTTAACTGGGTGCCACTCCTTCTTGCAAAGAGTAAATTTTTATTGAAGGATTGCTTCTGAGACCTGGCCTTGCCTTACTCTTTTAAAGGGAAAAGCTGGCCAAAGCATTGGCTTTTTTGAACTTGTACTCTTTTTGTAAAGTGGGAGTAGAGACTCAATGATGATGTCCATTAGGAAACTTCCAAACATCTTTGGTGTAGACCATTAAAAGATAATAGATTTGAACTGATCTATCAATCAGTGCTATTTATTGACACTTACTATGTGCAGAACCATGTAATCAGTGCTGAATTAGTAGATGCGATCTCCCCCTTGAGGAGCTTACAATCTAGTGGGAGAGACAGATATTGAAATAAATTACAGGTAAAGGGGAGTAAAAAGATATAAGCACTTTGTACAGCGCTCTTCACACAGTAAGTGCTCAGTAAATATGATTGAATGAATATGTATGTACGTAAGTGGTTCAGAGAGGTGCGAATCACCAAGAGCTCAGGTAGTATGGAAGTGCTGAAATAGCCACTGTGGGAGAATAAGATAGGGAGATGTGAAATTGATTATTCACATAGACCCTGGCTCATTTGGCCTAATGTCAGCTTATTCACTCCACCTCTATCTCTTCTATCTTGCCGCCAACCTCTCGCCCATGTCCTGCCTCTGGCCTGGAATATCCTCCCTCTTCATATCCGACGGACTATCCTCTCCCCACCTTCAAAGCTACATCTCCTCCAAGATGGTTTCCCCAACTAGGCCCTCATTTCTTCTTTGCCCACTCCCTTCTGTATCATCCTTGCACTTGAATTTGCCCCCTTTATTCACCCCTCCCTCAACCCCACAGTACTTATGTACATATCCGTAATTTATTTATATTAATGTCTGATTCCCCCTCTAGACCGTAAGCTAGGAACACATCTACCAACTCTGTTATATTGTATTCTACCAAACACTTAGTATAGTGCTCTGCCCCCAGTAAGCGCTCAATAAAAACAATTGATTGGTCGACTGATTGTGTCTGTCCAAGTCTGGTGTGAATACCTGTGTCTTGTTGGATAAGAGAAGGCAAGAGCTCAGTCAGTTTTGAGAGTATTTCCATCTTAAAATTTTCCCAGCAGCCTGGCCTAAGGTCGCACAACAAGTTGCACAATTAGGACTCCTGACTCCCAGTCTTCAGCATTCAACCCGGTGGTTCCTAGACAACGCCAGCCTCTCTGAGCAGCTTTCCAAGGAAAGCAGGGGTTCTGGAAAACCCTGATGGCTTCCCTCTGTTCCAAAGCCAGGTCTGGAAGAGGCGAAATGAGCTACATGGTTGGCGAAGAGAGCGGGTGAGTCCACATCAGGAGGGTAGAAGTGAGAGGAGAGCAAGTCACTGTGGCTATATAATAAAGGCATTTATTAAGCTCTTACTATGTGCAAAGCACTGTTCTAAGCGCTGGGCTGTAGCGGCCCACACCCTTTGTTTCTGAGCATCTTTGCGATGCTTCACTTAGAGTCAGATAGCTAAGGGAAATGCCAAATTTTGCATTATCCTTGGGAACGCTCTGACAGTTTGACAAGACGCTGTTTTTTTTTCCAGTTTCCAATAGCTCTTTTCTCGTTGCTTTTAGCTCGTTCAGTACCGTGTGCAATGGAACTTCCAGTAACTAAACTAATTAGGACCAGGGGGATGTTCATAATCAAGCTGTTTGAATTACAGCCTTTATGCGGTCCCTTCAGTGGGAACCTGCGCCTTTGCACTCGCCAAAGACCAGGTCCACGGGGATGGGATCAGAGAGCGGGCAGCTCCCTAAGGTGATGTTAGCCGTTGGAGCTGAGAGACTGTTCCAAGGGGGAAATGGTGTGGAGAAGTTGGCACCACAGTACGATTTGCAACTTCTAATGAAGTAGGGAAAATGTTGGGGGCTCAGTCAAGAAGAGGGCCCCATAAGGACCACAGAAGGGAATAGAACCTAGCATCTTTTTCCAGATTCAAAGGGCTCACCCTGCATCAGATCCCAACATCTGGGGCAGTAGACTAGGCCCTGGAAGCAGTCCCCAATCCATCAATCAATCAATCAATCAGTACAATTTATTGAGAACCTACTATGGGCAAGGCACTGTATTGAGGACTTGGGAAAGCACAATAGAGCTAGTAGACACAATTCCTGTCCTCAAGAAGCTTACAATCCAATAAAAATAACAATAATAATACTAATTATGATATTTGTTAAACACTTACTATGTGCCAGGCACTATACTAAATTCTGGGGTGGATACAAGCAAATCGGGTTGGACATAGGCCCTGTCTCACTTGGGGCTCACAGTGTCAATTCCCCATTTTATAGATGAGGTGCAGAGAAGTGAAGTGACTTTTCCAAGGTCACACAGCAGACAAGTGGCAGAGCCAAGATTAGAACCTATGACCCTCTGACACCCAGGCCCATGCTCTATCCATTACGCCATGCTGGGAAAAGCAATGGAGTTTAAAGATGTGGGCATAAGTGCTAAGGGGGTTGGGATTGGGGAGAACGTCTAAGTCTATGGGTGATGTGGAAGGGCTGAAGCGGCGGTAGAGAGGAAGTAGGATGGGGAGATGAGAGATAATCATAATAATAATAAGCACTGGGGAGGATACAAGGTGATCAGGATGCTTAAAGCAACTCATCCTTCTTCGAAAGTTGACCAACAACTGTGAGTTGACTCTAGGGCTACTCCCCAGGGGCCCTCCAAACTAGAGTCTCTTCCCTCCACCTCCCTCCATTACCCAGTGTACTCCCAAGTCAGTACCGGTGATCAGTATAGGTGATCAGGGGAAGCAGCGTGGCTCAGTGGAAAGAGGCTTTGGAGTCAGAGGTCATGGGTTCAAATCCCAGCTCTGCCAATTGTCAGCTGTGTGACTTTGGGCAAGTCACTTCACTTCTCTGGGCCCAGTTACCTCATCTGTAAAATGGGGATTAAGACTGTAAGCCCCCCGTGGAACAACCTGATCACCTTGTAACCTCCCCAGTGCTTAGAACAGTGCTTTGCACATAGTAAGCGCTTAATAAATGCCATTATTATTATTATTATTGTTATCAGGTTGTCCCACGTGGGACTCACAGTCTTAATCCCGATTTTACAGATGAGGTAACTGAGGCCCAGAGAAGTGAAGTGACTTGCCCAAAGTCACACAGCTGACAAGCGGCAGAGCCAGGATTTGAACCCATGACCTCCGACTCCCAAACCCGTGCTCCTTCCACTGAGTCACGCTGCCTCTGATTAATCGGGGCGGGTTTTCTGGAAGAGATGTGAATTCAGAAAGGCCTCAAAGATGGGGAGAACAATGGGGAGACTGTTGGATATGAAGGGGAGGGAGTTCCACGGAGAAGGAACAGCAGGAGCCAGCAGCGCAAAATGAAAACAAAACACGACTCTTCCCTTAGGAGTAGCTGCCCCATCATTCTGAGTGGAGACCAGAGAGCTGGCTAAGTCGAAACGTGAGCACAGCATAGACCCTGATGCTCTAAGAACATCAGCGATGTAACTTTGAACTTGTTGTGTGAAAACCCAAATCATGAAGACCATTTTCTCCGGAAGTCCTGCACCAAGGCCCTGGAGTGGATACGCGGATGCGTTTTCCCTTGATCCCATTCTCCCCAGGTGTTGACCCCCTTCGGCTCACGGTACTGACTTGGGAGTACGCTGGGTAATGGAGGGAGGTGGAGGGAAGAGACTCACTCTAGTTTGGAGGGCCCCTGGGGAGTAGCCCTAGAGTCAACTCCCAGTTGTCGCTCAACTTTCGAAGAAGGATGAGTTGCTCTAAGCATTCTAAACTGAAGTGGATGCCTAGGCTACCGTGAAAGAGTCAAAGGTCAAAGGCTAAAGGCCAGGGGCTGGGCCCCCAGACATTCCCCGATCTACACTTCCTCTGGAGCCATAAAGTTGTTGATGGGCAATTGAGAGACTGAAACTTTTTCCGTTACCCAGAGGGAAGGGAGCTGGGAGTTGGACCAGCCCAACCCCTGCCTCTGCCTTCAGGGGCCCCACACCTACTCTGCTCTGAGCTGCCATCCCATGGGATCCTGTACCCTCAGATGGAGCAACATCATCATCATCATCAATCGTATTTATTGAGCACTTACTATGTGCAGAGCACTGTACTATGGAACCTCTTTCCTGGTCACCCCTTCTAGACTGTGAGTCCCCTTCTAGAATGTGAGCCCACTGTTGGGTAGGGACCGTCTCTATATGTTGCCAACTTGTACTTCCCAAGCGCTTAGTACAGTGCCCTGCACACAGTAAGTGCTCAATAAATACGATTGAATGAATGAATGAATGAACCTGTGAAGCGTTAGACTCCTGGGGGTACTTCTGAACTGGAATGGTCAACTCTGCCCCCTCCCCCAGGCTCCCCCATCAGGACTGGGGCACCCACTAGGAGAGGGCTGAGAGATAGTGAGAAGCATCATGGCCTAGAGGAAAGAGCATGGATTTGGGAGTCAGAGGACCTGGGTTCTAATCCTGGTTCTGCCCTTGCTTGCTAAATGACCTGGGACAAGTCATTTAACTTCTCTGAACCTCAGTTCCCTCACCTATAAAATGGTATTCAATGCCTCTCCCCCTTCTAGACTGTGAGCCCGCTGTTGGGTAGGGACCGTCTCTATATGTTGCCAACTTGTACTTCCCAAGCGCTTAGTACAGTGCTCTGCACACAGTAAGTGCTCAATAAATACGATTGAATGAATGAATGTTCTCCCTTCTACTAAGAGAAGCAGCATGCTGTAAAATAAACAAATAATGATGGCAATTTTTAAGCGCTTATTATGTGCCAAGGACTGTTCTAAGCCCCGGGGCAGATACAAGGTAATCAGGTTGTCCCACGTGGGGCTCGCAGTCCTAATCCCCATTTTTACAGATGAGGTAACTGAGGCACATAGAGGTTAAGTGGGTTGCCTAAGGTCACACAGCAGACAAGGGGTGGAGACGGAACGGCCCGGGAGTCAGAAGGACAGGGGCTGTAATCCCAGCTCTGCGGTTTGTCTGCTGTGTGACCTGGGCAAGTCACTTCGCTGTGCCTCAGTTACCTCATCTGTAAAATGGGGATTAAAACTGCGAGCCCCATGTGGGACCGGGACTGTGTCCAACCAGATTACCCCATACCTACCCCTGCCCTTAGAACAGTGCTTGGCATATAGTAAGTACTTAACAAGCACCATAATTATTATTGTTATAACTTAGACTGTGAACTTCCCGAGAGGCAAGGACTGTGTCCAACCTGATTAAGTTGTCTCTACCTCAATGTTTAGAACTATGCTTGATGTAGTAAGGGTGCTTAACAAATACCATAATTAAAATTAAATTAAAAGACAGTGCCTCAGTGTCCTGCACATAGTGAAGGCTCAAGAAATCCAGTTGTCTGCTGGTCTCCTAGGCAACAGACACCGAAGCATGTGCCCTGGCAGGTTCAGTGCTTTGTCAGACAACATGTTCCCTTGGGTCTCATAAGTGACCCTGCCTCGTGAAGTGAATATCTTGTATTTTCTCCCTTGTAGCTAATTGGGAAATGGAATTGAATTAGGGCCAGGCTGCAGTTTCTGCTGCTTGCTTAAGGAGCATGGGAGGGCGGGAGGGAGGGCTGGCTGAAGCCCACCCACCCATCCTCCTGTCTCTGATTAAGCGGTTAGTACAGTGCTCTGCACATAGTAAGTGCTCAATAAATACGATTGAATAAATGAATGAGAGAGGCGAAATGGTCCTCGGGGTTAGGGGGAGGGCTGAGAAGGCTGGCCATATCTGAGGGGGTTTAGATCCTCGGCTACAGTGGGAGCTACAAGAAGCAAAACAGGTGATTGGAAGTCGGGATTAAAAAGGCCAAAGAGACACATCAAGTGAAAGAAGGAAAACAGCAGCATAGCCTAGTGGAAATAATAATAACAATAATGATGATGATGGAGTTTATTAAGTGCTTACTATGTGCAAAGCACTGTTCTAAGCGCTGGGGAGGTTACAAGGTGATCAGGTTGTCCCATGGGGGGCTCACAGTCTTCATCTCCATTTTACAGATGAGGTAACTGAGGCCCAGAGAAGTGAAGTGACTTGCCCAAAGTCACCCAGCTGACAAGTGGTGGAGCCGGGATTTGAACCCATGACCTCTGACTCCAAAGCCCGGGCTCTTTCCACTGAGCCTGTAGCTGGGAGTCGGAGGACCTGGGTTCTAATTCCGGCTCCCCTACTGGCTAGCTGTGTGATTCTGGGCAGGTCACTTAACTTCTCTGTGCCTCAGTTTTCTCATCTCTAAAATGAGCATTCAATACTTGTTCTCCCTCCTGTTTAGCCCATGAGCCCTATGTGGATGGGAACTGTGTTCAAACTGATTATAATAATAATGATACTTGTTAAATAATTACCATGTGCCAAGCACTATTCCAAGCACTGGGGTAGATACAAGTCAATCAGGTTGGATACAGCCCCTGTCCCACATGGTGCTCACACTCTTAATCCCCATTTTACTGATGAGGTAACTGAGGCCCAGAGAAATAAGGTGACTTGCCTAAGGTCACACAGCAGGCATATGGTGGAAATGAAATTCTCTACCCCAGGACTCAGTTCAGCAGTTAGCACAGCATAAGCACTTAACAAGTACCCTGTTAATTATTAACATGAGCATATTGTCATTCACTCATTCAATAGCATTTACTGAGCACTTACTGTGTGCAAAGCACTGTACTAAGTGCTTGGAAAGTACAATTCGGCAACAAAGAGAGACAATCCCTGCCCAGAACGGGCTCAAAGTCTAGAAGGAAGGAAACAGACATCAAAACAAGTAAGCAGGCATCAGTAAAAATAAATAGAATTATATAATAATGGCATTTATTAAGCGCTTATTATGTGCAAAGTACTGTTCTAAGTGCTGGGGAGGTTACAAGGTGATCCGGTTGTCCCACAGGGGGCTCACAGTCTTCATCCCCATTTTACAGATGAGGTAACTGAGACACAGAGAAGTTAAGTGACTTGCCCAAAGTCACACAGCTGACAATTAATAATAATAATAATAATAATAATAATAATAATAATAATGATGGCATTTATTAAGCACTTACTATGTGCAAAGCACTGTTCTAAGCTCTGGGGAGGTAACAAGGTGATCAGGTTGTCCCATGGCAGGCTCACAGTCTTAATCCCCATTTTACAGATGAGGTAACTGAGGCACAGAGAAGTTAAGCGACTTGCCCAAAGTACACAGCTGACAATTGGTGGAGCTGGGATAAGAACCCATGACCTCTGACTCCGAAGCCCGGGTACTCTTTCCACTGAGCCACGCTGCCTACACACACACACACACACACACAAGAACAAGTAAAATGGGCATTAATATAAGTAAATAGAATTATAGATATGTATATATATATATACACAAGTGCAGTGGGGCGGGAAGGTGGGTAGAGCAAAGGAAGAGAGTCAGGGTGAGGGGGAGCTGAGGAAAGGGGGGGCTTAGTGTGGGAAGGCCTCCTGGAGGAGGTGAGCCTTTAGGAGAGCTTTGAAGGGGAGAAGATACAAGGTGTCCAAGTCCTTCCAGGCGGCAGAAAAATGTCCTGACTTTGCCTGAGTTGGCTGACTGCTCCTCTGTCACTCTTCACTTCTCCCGCAGAGGCTGAATCTCAATGAGCGTTAAATAGTAGCGTTCTGTCTCCGAGCAGCTTTCCCGCCAGGTCAGGGGAGGGATGGGCTCGGCAGGAGACCAACAGCTGAGCCCACTTTCCCCAAGGCAATTGTCAAGTCGGCCTGATTGATCGACATCTGACCAATTTACAGGCGGCTTTACAAAAGGATTACTCCCTTCTTCAAGTCCCCTTTGGATCAATATCAACAGTACGAGGGAACAGAGGACAGTGGAAGAGGTGTGGGCTGGGGGGAAAAGGCAGGATGGGAACATCTCCCACACCCTCATGTACCTCGTTCTCACCGTCCCGCCATCGACCCCCGGCCACGTCCTCCCCCTGGCCCTGAATGCCCTCCCTCTGCACATCTGCCAAGCTAGTTTTCTTCCTCCCTTCAAAGCCCTACTGAGAGCTCACCTCCTCCAGGAGGCCTTCCCACACTGAGCCCCCTTTTTCCTCTCCTCCTCCCTATCCCCCCGCCCTACCTCTTTCCCCTCCCCACAGCACCTGTAATAATAATAATAATAATGATAACATTTATTAAGCACTTACTGTGTGCATAACACTGTTCTAAGCACTGGGGAGGTTACAAGGCAATCAGGTTGTCCCACAGGGGGCTCACAGTCTTAATCCCCATTTTACAGATGAGGGAACTGAGGCACAGAGAAGTGAAGTGACTTGCCCAAAGTCACACAGCTGACAAGTGGTGGAGTCGGGATTCAAACCCATGACCTCTGACTCCAAAGCCTGTGCTCTTTCCACTGAGCTACGCTGCTTCTTGCTGTATATATGTTTGTACAGATTTATTACTCTATTTTACTTGTACATATTTACTATCCTATTTATTTTGTTAATGGTGTGCATTTAGCTTTAATTCTATTTGTTCTGACGACCTGACACCTGTCCATGTGTTTTTTTGTTGTCTGTCAATCAATCAATCAATCAATCATATTTATTGAGTGCTTACTGTGTGCAGAGCACTGTACTAAGCACTTGGGAAGTACAAGTTGGCAACACATAGAGACAGTCCCTACCCAACAGCGGGCTCACAGTCTAGAAGACTGTGTCTCCCCCTTCTAGACTGTGAGCCCCTTGTTGGGTAGGGACCGTCTCTATGTGTAGGCCCTACTGAGAGCTCACCTTCTCCAGGAGGCCTTCCCAGACTGAGCCCCCTCTTTCCTCTCCCCCTTCTCCCCCCTCCATCCCCCTGCCTTACCTCCTTCCCTTCCCCACAGCACCTGTATATATGTATGTATGTATGTTTGTACGTATTTATTACTCTATTTATTTTACTTGTACATATCTATTCTATTTGTTTTATTTTGTTAGTATGTTTTGTTTTGTCCTCTGTCTCCCACTTCTAGACTGTGAGCCCACTGTTGGGTAGGGACCGTCTCTATATGTTGCCAACTTGTACTTCCCAAGCACTTAGTACAGTGCTCTGCACACAATAAACACTCAATAAATACGATTGAATGAATGCATGAGTGAATCCTACCCCCTTCACCGCCCCCTCCCCTAAATCACTCAGTTTTCCTTACTGGCCCCTGAATTCCAGGAGTCAGGGCCACCCCCATCCACCCCACATTTTCTGGCTGATGGGGTCCTAGCCTGGAACCAAGGAAAAACTGTCCAGATCTCTGACTCCTGTTCTTTTTTTCTTTAGGGCATTTATTAAGTGCTTACTATGTGTTAAGCACTGTTAATTGATCAGTCATATTTATTGAATGCTTACTATGCATAGAGCAGTGTCCTAAGTGCTTGGGAGAGTACAATGTGACAAAGATAGTTGACCCTTTCCCTGCCCAAAATAATCTGTCAGACTAGAGGGGTAGATTCAGCTTTATCAAGCTGGACACAGGCTGTGACCCACATGGAGCTCATAGTCTTAATTGGAAAGGGAAGGATTTAAATCCCCATTTTTACAGCTGAGGTGACTGAAGAACAGAGAAGTTAAGTGATTTGCCCAAGGTCACACAGCAAGCAACTGGCAGAGCTGGGATCAGAACCCAGATCCTTTGACTCTCAGGTCTGTACTCTTCTTCCTAGTCCACACTGCTTCTCTGGCCACGGGGTCCCTGACTCCCCACACTCCTCTGGCCCTGGGAGATGCGAGATAATAATAAGAATGATGGTATTTGTTAACCACTTCCTGTTTGCCAGGTACTGTACTAAGCACTGGGGTGGGTACAAGCAAATCGGGTTGGACACAGTCCCTATCCCACGTGGGGCTCACAGTTTCAATCCCCATTTTACAGGTGAGGTAGTAATAATAATAATAATAATAATAATAATGGTATTTGCTAAGCCCTTACTATGTGCAGAGCACTGTTATAAGCACTGGGGGGAGGTTACAATAATAATAATAATAATAATGGCATTTATTAAGCACTTACTATGTGCAAAGCACTGTTTTAAGTGCTGGGGAGGTTACAAAGTGATCCGGTTGTCCCACGGGGGGCACACAGTCTTAACCCCCATTTTACAGATGAGGGAACTGAGGCCCAGAGAAGTGAAGTGACTTGCCCAAAGTCACACAGCTGACAATTGGCAGGTGATCAGGTTGTCCCACGGGGGGCTCACAGCTTTAATCCCCATTTTACAGATGAGGTAACTGAGGCATGGAGAAGTTAAGTGACTTCCCCAAAGTCACACAGCTGACAGTTGGCGGAGCCAGAATTTGAACACATGACCTCTGACTCCACAGCCCGTGTTCTTTACACTGAGCCACGCTGCTTCTCCAACTGAGGCACGGAGAAGTGAAGTGACTTGCTCAAGGTCACACAACAGACAAGTGGTGGAGTGGGGATTAGAACTCATGACAGATGAAGCCAGAGGAGGCTGTCCAGGCCCAGGCTAAAAGAATGTGAGCATTGGTGGTTCAGTGGTAGAATTCTCGCCTACCACGCGGGAGGCCCGGGTTCAATTCCTGGCTGATGCAATAGATGTTTCCTCCCCCTCCCCCCTGCCTTACCTCCTTCCCCTCCCCACAGCGCCTGTTTATATGTATTTATTACTCTATTTTATTTGTACATATTTGTTCTATTTATTTTATTTTGTTAATATGTTTTGTTTTGTTCTTTGTCTCCCCCTTCTAGACTGTGAGCCCACTGTTGGGTAGGGACCGTCTCTATATGTTGCCAAATTGTACTTCCCAAGTGCTTAGTACAGTGCTGTGCACAAAGTAAGTGCTCAATAAATACGATTGAATGAAAGAATTAATGAATAGCCCACAGGGGCCCGGGTCACAGCTGAATGCAGGGCCCCCTGGGTTCCTTGGGCCATTCATGTAGAGGTTTAGTGGCCCCAAGGAACTCCAATTGGGCATGGTCACAGTCCAGGGAAGTCCTAGGATGTGTGTGGTGGTGATGGGGGGATCAAGAGGTCCCACGCCGGAGGTCAGTGTCCTTTCCTCTTGCTGGTGTCCTGGACAATCAGTTCCTGAATCATTCCACCTCCAAAACCCTTCCCCAATCCCACCTCCTCTTGGAAGTCTTCCCTAATGAATCTCCAGCACCCCAAACTGCCTCAACCCAACAGCCATGGCACATTCAATTAATTCTGATTTATTCTGATATTTAAACTGGTCAGATTTACTTTACTGCCTAATTTTTCTTTGTTCTTCTCCCTCCTGCTACCACTGTTAGGAAATAATTTAATCTGCATGTGTCCTCCTTAGATTGTAAACGCCTTGTGAGCAGAGCCAGTGCTCTCTCTGACATTTTCTAAACCTCCATTTCTCATGGCTCCCCTTTACACCCCTAAACTCAAATTCCTCTAATCCCTTCAATACTCACGGGTTTCCCCTCACCCCCAACCTGCAATGGGGCGGGGGGGTATTTTACCCGTAACTGAGTCTGCAGATGGCGTACAGGGGAATGGCAGGAATGGAAGTTTAAAATGCTGCTGGAAGGTGGGTAGATAGGGATGGCAGGCGGAGAATGTGTGATCGACAGTTGGGCCAGAGCAGGGCATGGAATACAGGGTGACGCATCATAGTTTCACCCAGAAGTGAAGTTCATAATGCTGTCAGGGAATGCAGGGTATAGTGGACAGAGCACAGGCCTGGGTGTCAGAGGGTCATAGGTTCCAAACCCGGCTCTGCCACTTGTCTGCTGTGTGATCTTGGGCAAGTCACTTCACTTCTCTGTGCCTCAGTTACCTCATCTGTAAACTGGGGATTGAGACTGTGAGTCCCATGTGGGACACAGACTGTGTCCAACCCGATTCACTTGTATCCACCCCAGGCCTAATACAGCGCCTGGCACATAGTAAGCATTTAACGAATTCCAGAATTACTCTTATTGCCAGCTGAAGGAGTAATGCTCTCCCCTCCCCACCACTGTCCGTCACCCTCCATATAGAGTGGTGGGTACCCGCTGCTGCCGCCTCCCCCCTGGCCCCAGGGAGACTCTGCGGTGATGACTCAGTTGAACAGTTTTGAAAAATGGAAAATTGATTTGCTCTTAACCCCTGTTGGCGCCTGCCAGAGTCCCGGGCAGCAGGGCCACAATGACAAACGTCCACGCTCCCTGTGAGCCGCCGCTCCGATCAACTTCCCACCCCCATCCCTGGCCAATGGGAAAACAACAGGATGGGCTGACTGGGCGACTTGTCACAGGCGAGACCGATGCCTCTGTCCGCCCGGCCTCTTCTCTCGAACCTGACGATTTCACAGCAGCTGCCTGCCAATGCTCCAAACCCCAAATTTGCCAGTAAGCAAAATAAATAAAGAAAAAAAGAAAATCCATGATCAGCTCATGGCCTGCTGACCCATCTTTAAAAATGTGCTGCAGATACGCTGACATTGGCGTTGCTGGTTGGTGATAGCTGCCCGCATCCAATTCTTGTGGGCCCTGGCCCATGCCTGTCTCCTCATTAATGCTCCTTCTTTCTTCACCAGGCCCCCAATCCCATGCCCAGACATTGGCAGCAAAAACCGACGTGAAGCCACCTCTCCCTTTCCCGTCGCCCTGCCGTCTTACTACAAAACCAGCCTTGACTCCGGGCTGCGGTGCTAATGATGGCAAGAAGAATATCCCTCTTTACCTGAGGATCTCAAAGGGGCTTCCAGTTGTGATTAGATCATTAATCATTCCGAAGTGATGGCAGAGAGGTGGGTGGCAAATATTATTATCCTTAATTTACAAGGGGAGAAGTCAAGGCGTAGAGAGGAGAAATGACTTCATTCGGGATGCTGAACGAGATCATTAGCTCGGGTTTAGATTTTATTACAGCCTTGCAGGTAAATTAAAACCATTTGACCAGCCCCGCCCTGCCCCCAATATTTATGGTGCTCCACCGCACTTAACTCCAGAGATGCCAATTTTTCCATTTGATCAGGGGGCAGGGCACTCAATGATCTATTCTGATTTATCCCAGTGTTTCATCCTGGAATATTTGCTTCTATTAATCAATCAATCAATCAATTGTTTTTATTGAGTGCTTACTGTGTGCAGAGCACTGTACTAAGCACTTGGGAAGTACAAGTTGGCAACATATAGAGACAGTCCCTACCCAACAGTGGGCTCACAGTCTAGAAAGGGGAGACAGAGAACAAAACCAAACATATTAACAAAATAAAATAAATAGAATAGATATGTACAAGTAAAATAAATAAATAAATAGAGTAATAAATATGTACAAACATATATACATATATACAGGTGCTGTGGGGAAGGGAAGGAGGTAAGACGGGGGGATGGAGAGGGGGACGAGGGGGAGAGGAAGGAAGGGGCTCAGTCTGGGAAGGCCTCCTGGAGGAGGTGAGCTCTCAGTAGGGCCTTGAAGGGAGGAAGAGAGCTAGCTTGGCGGATGGGCAGAGGGAGGGGCATTCCAGGCCCGGGGGATGACGTGGGCCAGGGGGTCGATGGCGGGACAGGCGAGAGCGAGGTACAGTGAGGAGATTAGTGGTGGAGGAGCGGAGGGTGCGGGCTGGGCTGGAGAAGGAGAGAAGGGAGGTGAGGTAGGAGGGGGCGAGGTGATGGACAGCCTTGAAGCCCAGGGTGAGGAGTTTCTGCCTGATGCGCAGATTGATCGGTAGCCATTGGAGGTTTTTGAGGAGGGGAGTAATATGTCCAGAGCGTTTCTGGACAAAGATAATCCGGGCAGCAGCATGAAGTATGGATTGAAGTGGAGAGAGACACGAGGATGGGAGATCCGAGAGAAGGCTAGTGCAGTAGTCCAGACGGGATAGGATGAGAGCTTGAATGAGCAGGGTAGCAGTTTGGATGGAGAGGAAAGGGCGGATCTTGGCAATGTTGCGGAGATCAGGTGATCAGGTTGTCCCATGTGGGGCTCACAGCATTAATCCCTATTTTACAGATGGGGTAACTGAGGCCCAGAGAAGTTAAGTGACTTGCCCAAAGTCACACAGCTGACAATTGGTGGAGCAGGGATTTGAACCCATGACCTCTGACTCCAAAGCCCAGGCTCTTTCCAATGAGCCACGCTGCTTCTCTGGAAGGGTATAGGTAGAGTTGAGGGTGTGTGCACAGGAAGGAAATTACCTGGTGAGAGGGAAAATGACCATCCTGAAATTGGCACACTCTCTCCAACGCCATGGTGGTGGGGCATATTGAGCTTCAGGAGCTGGAAGCAGTGTGGTCTAGTGGATAGCGCACGGGCCTAAACGTCTACAGACCACTACTCTCCCCCATGACAAAGATTACTAATAATTATGGAATTTGTAAAGTGCTTACTATGTGCCAGTTGGATACAAGGAAATCGGGTTGGTCACAGTCCCTGTCCTACATGGGGCTCACAGTCTCAATCCCCACTGTATAGATGAGGTAACTGAGGCGCAGAGAAGTGATGTGACTTGGCCAAGGTCACACAGCAGACAAGTGGTGGAGCCAGGATTAGAAGCCAGCTCCAGCATGCTCTATCCACTACGCCATGCTGCTTCACGTTATTGAATAAGCAATAAGATGTGCTTATTGAAGGCTCATCTCCGCCGAGAGGCCTTCCCTGATTAAGCCCTCCTTTCCTCTTCTCCCACTCCCTTCTTCATTCCCCTGGCTTGCTCCCTTTATTCACCCTCCCTCCCAGCCCCATAGTACTTATGTACATATCTGTAATTTATTTATATCAATGTCTGTCTCCCCCTCTAGACTGTAAACTCATTATGGGCTGGGAATGTATCTATTTATCATTGTATGGTACTCTCCCAAGCGCTTAGTACAGTGCTCTGCACACAGTACGCGCTAAATAAATACAATTGACTGACTGACTGCTCCCCCGGAGCTTGGCTCTCCTTGGATAAATTGGATCATTGCTCTCCCTGTTGGCCCAGAAGACCACCAAGTGACTTGGCCAAGGTCACACAGCAGACAAGTGGTGGAGCCAGGATTAGAAGCCAGCTCCTTCTGAATCCTGGGTCCACGCTCTATCCACTACGCCATGCTGCTTCACGTTATTGAATAAGCAATAAGATGTGCTTATTGAAGGCTCATCTCCTCCTCAGAGAAGCAGCGTGGCTCAGTGGAAAGAGCACAGGCTTTGAAGACAGAGGTCATGGGTTCAAATCCCGGCTCTGGCAATTGTCTGCTGTGTGACCTGGGGCAGGTCACTTCACTTCTCTGTGCCTCAGTTACCTCATCTGTAAAATAGGGGTTAAGACTGTGAGCCCCCTGTGGGACAACCTGATCGCCTTGTAAACTCCCCAGCACTTAGAACAGTGCTTTGCACATAGTAAGCGCTTAATAAATGTCGTCATCATCATCACCATCTAAAGAGCATTCCTGGCTCTCTTTCAAAGGGTCACAGAATCAGGGGAGCTGAGCTGCAAGGGGAAGGGGTTACTGCCCCCACCCAGTTTTCATTACCAGACCATCCCTCCTCAGGTCAGCTCAACTGGGCTGGGACTAAGTGAAGCATCTACACTCTACACTCTACACTCTAAATCTACACTCCACGAAGCAGCGTGGCTCAGTGGAAAGAGCCCGGGCTTTGGAGTCAGAGGTCATGGGTTCGAATCCCGGCTCCGCCACAGGTCTGCTGTGTGACCTTGGGCAAGTCACTTAACTTCTCTGAGCCTCAGTTACCTCATCTGTAAAATGGGGATTAAGACTGTGAGCCCCACATGGGACAACCTCATCACCTTGTATCTCCCCCAGCGCTTAGAACAGTGCTTTGCAAATAGTAAGCACTTAACAAATACCATCATCATCTACACTCCTCTGGGTGGGGCAGAGAATGACTGGCCCCCAAACTCCCTGGAAACCCAAGGTGGCTCTGCCTCCCCCAGTTCCTCTGAGAGAGCTGAGGTAAATTGGCCCCAGTTTTTAGCCTTAAATATAACTGGGTTCCTACAATGTCCCCGGTTCATGCAGAAGGCCCCAGGTACTGCCCTGGAGCCAAGAAGGAAGTTCAAAAGAAACAGGATTTCCGGAGCACTCAGGCCCAGGGTTCATGCAAATGGCCAATATCAGTGACAGACCCTGCGGGCACTGTGACAGACATGTGGCAGAAATGTACTTCTTAGTGTTCCTGGTTCAACTCCTGGTTCAACTGTCCCCCTTCTAGACTGTGAGCCCGTTGTTGGGTAGGGACTGTCTCTATATGTTGCCACCTTGTACTTCCCAAGCGCTTATTACAGTGCTCTGCACACAGTAAGCGCTCAATGAATATGACTGAAGGACTGAATGAACTCCTAATGGATGGGAAGGATTAAGTCCGTCAGCCAATTGTCAGTCAATCGTATTCATTGAGCGGTTACTGTGTACAGAGCATTGTACTATGCATTTGGGAGAGTACGATCCAACAATATAACAGACACTCTCCCTGCCCACAACGAACGTACAGTCTAAAGGGTGAAACAGACATTAATATAAATAAACAAATTAATAATACTACCGGAGTTTGGAGAGGACCTTGAAAAATTTCAGATTCCAGCCCCACCCAGCCTCCCAGCTGAGAGACGATGATCATTCTCTGAGAATGAAACCATTTCTGAAAGTGGAATTTCCCTGAAAAAATGCTCAAACAGAGGGAGGGTCTGGGTGAGGCGGTCTCCCAAGGAAGGAGCGGGCAGGCTTCCCATTGTGTTCTGCTGAGAGAAGCAGCCTCTGTTGAGCTATGAGCTCTGACAATATGTAATTAATGGTGACTTTCTCTGTAACAGATGATAGTCACAACATCTTGAAACCCATTCACAGGGACGACTTTGTAAGAAGCCTCTCCTGTCCACACACACACACTGAATATTGTCATTAAGCCTTCTTTGGGTGACAGCCTCTGTAATGCATTATCCCTGTTTTTTTTTTTTTTTTTTTTTTTTTGTGTGTGTGTGTGTGTGTGTTGGGGGGTGAGGGTGGGGGCTCCTGGATTATTTTAAAGCTTTTCATAATATTCATTTTCAAGTGAATTTTCAGCAGAGTCCAAGCAAATATGAAGGAGGGGAAGTAGTCGAGGGATTTGCGCAGAGAATGGAAGTGTCTGCTTTCCTGGACCTGATTCCCTGGATAAATCCTGGAAAATCCTGTGAACTCTTCCCTCACTATGTGCTTCCTCCTAATCGTGGAATCATCACGGCCTAGTGGAAAGAACATAGACCTGGGAGTTGGAGGACCTGGGTTCTAATTTCTGCTCTGACAATAACTTCCTGTGTGAACTTGGGCAAGTCAATGAACTTTTCGGTGACTCAGTTTTCTCATCTATCAAATGGGGATTAAATCCTTCTCCCTCTAATTTAGAGTGTGAGTCCCATGTGGGACAGGGATTGTGTAGGGTGGAGAACAGGTTATTGGATCTCCATTTTACTGTTGAGAAAACTGAGGCACAGAGAAGTTGTGGCTTTCTCAAAGTCACACAACAGGAAAGTGGCAGAGCCAGGATTAAAACTCAGGTCCTCTGACTCCCAGGACCAAGCTCTTTCCGCTAGACCACTCTGCTTCCCAGTAATACCATATGACACAGCTTTAGTATGGAAACTGATCTCCCGAAGGTCAAGGTGACCAGAGTGATTTTCTCAGTTGGAACCCCTAGCTCTGATCTGTTACCTCCTCTCCAATACTGGGGCAGCTGAGCCATCTTTGGCAGAGATCCAACTCCTGCTGATAACCATTTCCTCCTTCATGCTACAACCCTGCCTTTCACTAGCTAAAACAAGAGTCTTATTTCTCCCTGGTTGCTGAAACTCTAGGAATGCTTCACTCCAAATCCTGCCTTTGCAGAGGGAAAGTAATCAGACCAAGGACCCACCTCAGCTGACCAGGAGAAAGCAGTAGGAGTTGAGGACTGCCTTGTTCAGTTGGGTCTCAGACACAGCATTCCCAAAGGGGCTATGGTAGGGAAGCAGGACATGGCTCGTCCTGGACCCTGAGCCTGATGTCTGTGCACAAATTTTTTGTTTTGTTTAGTTTTGTTTCTTCTTTTGGTATTTGTTAAGCACTTACTATGTGCCAGGCACCGTATACATGCCGGAGTAGATACAAGCTAATCAGATGGACACGATCCCTGACCCACATGGGACTCACAGTCTTAATCCCCATTTTACAGATGAATTAACCAAGGTGTAGAGAATAAGAGTAAGAATAATAATGGTGGTATTTGTCGAGCGCTTACTATGTGCCAGGCACTGTACTAAGCTCTGGTAGATACAAGTAAATCGGGTTGGACACAGCTCCTGTCCCACTTGGGGCTCACAGTCTCAATCCCCATTTTACGGATGAATTAACCAAGGTGTAGAGAATAAGAATAAGAATAATAACGGTAGTATTTGTTGAGCGCATACTATGTGCCAGGTACTGTACTAAGCTCTGGTGAATACAAGTAAATCGAGTTGGACACAGTTCCTCTCCCACCTGGGGCTCACAGTCTCAATCCCCATTTTACGGATGAGGTAACTGAGGCACAGAGAAGTGAAGTGACTTGCCCAGGGTCACACAGCAGAGAAGTGGTGAAGCGGGATTAGAATGAGTGAGTTGAAGTGCGCCATTCTTTGAGAGAGAGCTCAAATTCCTGATCGCCCGTCAACCGTGGTGGTTGCTCAGTAAAATGTGGATTGTGTCCTGGTCTAACCCAAAGATGGTTGTAGCTTAGTCACCCCATCCTGCAGGGCCTGGCATGATAAAGGAATCCTTCCCAACCCTCCTTCTTCATTTTCTTTTTTTGTTTTTTCATTCCCAGAATCCTCCTAGGGGTGGAGTTTGGGGAAAGGGATCACAGCCAGGCATCCCAAAGGAATGACCAGGGGGCTCCTGTCTCAGGCATATTGTCACATGTTCAAACTGCTGCCTGCCTGGTTCGGGCCTCACTGCCGGAGTCTCGCCTCAACCTCCCCCACCCAGTCTTGCACCTCCAGAGCCGCCAGTGGGCCGGGTCCTTTGTGGGTTCCCCTGCTCTGCCAGGCCCCTCAGGGGCCGACGAAAAGAACAAGTAACCGGTAGCCCCAAACAATTCCTTTCCTTTGAGGAGACACTTCCTGCTGTGTCACCCTGGTTGGCAGGCCTCCACTGCTCTCTTCCGATGGGTGTTTCTGAAAGGTGTCTCGCTGCCGGGCAGAGCTGAATCACTTAACTGCTGGCATTACACTTTTCTAATAATGGTAATTAGGGTACTTGTTAAGTGCTTACCATGTGCCAAGCACTTACATCGTGTAATTTATTTTAGTGGCCGTCTCCCCAGGTAAACTATGAGCTCCTTAAATCAATGATATAAGTTAATCAGGTTGGACGTGGTCCTTGTCCCACATGGGATTCACACCCTTACCCCCATTTTACAGATGGGGTAAGTGAGGCACAGAGAAGTTGAGTGACTTGTCCACGGTCACACGGCAGAACTGTGGGAGAGTCAGGATTCCTTCTGATTCCCAGGCCCATGTGCTGCTGCTACTGCTGTTGGTGGAACTGTTGGTTCTGTGCTCCTTCCCCCCCACCCCCCACCTGTCCTCCCCTCCCTCTGAGATAACTGACCAGTCCTAGTCCAGGACATTCCCCCGGCTCCTTCCCTTGCATCCTCACCCTTTCCTCCCTCTCCCCCCACTCCCTCCCACCTCTCCTCCCTCACCCCTTCTGACTCACAGAAAGGCTTCCTGAAACCCCAGGGGCTTTTTTCCACTTCCTATTTGGAAAATGGCCCCAGGAAAAGCAGGGCAGTGGGGTGATCTGAACAGCTCTTGGGACCCGTGTAAGCGATGGGTATTTGAAGATTTGGCCCTTGACCTTGGATTTTTCCAAAATAGCAACGCTTGATGTCCTCATGCATTATCTAGGATATAATTCTCCAAGCAAGTACATATTATGTGTTTTAAACAAATTCCTCAGCGTTCCATTAACTCTTTCAGCCACAAATGCAACACAGCACTACAAAGTGCAGGGATATTGTCCATCTCACTTGTTGGATTGTTAGCTTCATGAGGGGAGGAAACATGTTTTGTAACTGTTTAAATACTCTGTCATTTAAGCAGTTACTCATGCACATATCCATCCGTCTATGCTCTTCTTTCTTCTCTGTGTAATTTATTTTAGTGGCTGTCTCCCCAGGTAAACTATGAGCTCCTTAAATCAATCAATCAATCAATCGTATTTATTGAGCACTTACTGTGTGCAGAGCACTGTACTAAGCGCTTGGGAAGTACAAGTTGGCAACATATAGAGACAGTCCCTACCCAACAGTGGGCTCACAGTCTAGAAGGCAGGGCTTAGGTCTTCAATCAGTAAATCAATCATATTTACTGAGTGCTTACTCTGTGCAGAGCACTGTACTACATGCTTGGGAGAATACAACAGAATTAGCAGACTCGTTCCCTGCCAACGCTATTATAGTTTCCCAAGGGTTTAGTCCAGTGTCCTGCACTCAGAATGTTGATTAATTGTTGATTAATTATATGTTGCCAACTTGTACTTCCCAAGTGCTTAGTACAGTGCTCTGCACACAGTAAGTGCTCAATAAATACAATTGATTGATTGATTAATTGACCTCATCATAAAGATATCTTCCTACGGTGTTGGGGGAGAGGAGAGGTGACTTTGAGAAGCAGCGTGGCCAGTGATAAGAGCATGGCATCAGAGAACTTGGATTCTAATTCCTGCTCCATCTTGTACCTCCTGTGTGACTTTTGTAAGTCACTTAACTTCTCTGGGGCTCATTTCCCTCCTCTGCAAAATGGGATCCAATACCCATTCTCCCTCCCTTAAGGTCAGTGCTTAGAACAGTGCTTCACACATAGTAAGCACTTGACAAATACCATTATAATAATAATAATGGGGAAGGAGATGAGGAGAGGGTATCCAGAACAAGCAGGAGACTGACAAATGGAACATCTGCTCCATATTTCCTCAACCTGTCAGAACCAATGTGCTCTGGAAGCACTTTAGAGAAACATAGCACTTCCTCCTTTGCCATCATTCGCCTCAGCTGTCTTACTATGAGCTCCACATCTGCCACATGGCAGAGCCTCTTTTAAATCTTCTTTTTCTTTGCCTTAATCACATCTCCCCGAGGAGGCCTTCCCTGATTAATTTCTCTTCTACCCACCTTATATCCCCCACAACTGCCACTTCAACACTTCCACACCACCTAATCACTTAAATACTCACAACCCCCTCCCAGCCTGCCATAGCATTTATGTGCATGTCTTGTAATCTTTACTACTTCCTAAATCTATATGAATTTAGCATCTGTCTCCCCTGAGAGACTATAAACTACCTGTGGGCAGGGATTGTGATTACTAATTCTATCATACAGTCTGTGCATGCAATGGATACGCGGCATTATTGATTGATTGAAGAAGTTTCAATCAGCTTGGAGTACTTTTCATTCATTGAATCATATTTATTGAGCACTTACTGTGTGCAGAGCACTGTACTAAGCACTTGGGAAGTACAAGTCGGCAACATATAGAGATGGTCCCTACCCAACAACGGGCTCACAGTCTAGAAGGGGATTTGAGCCTGTGGAGGTCTCCCACTGGAAATCCAGCCTCCGGTACCTCCCATGATCAGCTGCAAGCAAAGCGAGCAGCAAAAAAATGTCCCCCAGTAGAAAGAGCACAGGAATGGGAGTCAGAAGACCTGGGTTTTAATCCTGGCCCTTCCATTTTTCTCCTATGTGACTTTGGATAAGTCACTTAACTTACCTGTGCTTATCCTCATCTGTAAAACTGGGATGACATATCGCTTCTCCCCCTTCCTCTTAGACTGGAAGCCTTATTTGGCTAGTGTCTGTGCCTGATCTGATTGAATTGTAACTAGTGAGCCCAGTACTTGGCCCAAAATAAATTCTAAATATTGACCGCAATTATGATTATAATACGGCCCAAGAGCTGTAATCTCTTCCTGTTTTTTTCTGGAGGGATTTGAAGCCTTCAGCTTATCTGTCCCTATGATCAATCAGTCAACTGTATTTACTGAGCGTTCACCCTTACTGCGTGCAGAACACTGTACGAAGTGCTTGGGAGAGTACAATATAACAGAGTTGGCAAACACATTCCGTGCCCACAAGGAGCTTACAGTCCAGAGGGGGAGCCTATAGTCTAGAGGGAAAACTTACAGCCTAGAGGGGGTTCAAGCCCAAGGTTCATGCCCCAGCACTGGATTAGTTCAGGCCAGGGGCTGGGAGTGCTGTTTATTACTATTACTATTAATAATAATAATTGCATATTTGTTAAGTACTTACTATGTGAAAAGCACTGTTCTAAGCCCTGGGGTAGATGCAAGGTAATCAGGCTGGACACAGTCCCTGTCCCACACATGGGGCTCACAGTTGAAGCAGCGTGGCTCAGTGGAAAGAGCCCGGGCTTTGGAGTCAGAGGTCAGGTGTTCAAATCCCAGCTCTGCCAATTGTCAGCTGTGTGACTTTGGGCAAGTCACTTAACTTCTCTGGGCCTCAGTTACCTCATCTGTAAAATGGGGATTAAAACTGTGAGTCCCATATGGGACAACCTGATCACCTTGTAGCCTCCCCAGTGCTTAGAACAGTACTTGGCACATAGTAAGCGCTTAACAAATACCAACATTATTATTATTATTATGTGGGGGAGGCAGTAACCTGTGGCAGGATTCAGTAAGGGAGCTGTGTGTGGGGCACGCACGTCTCTCCCACTCATCGGAAGAGGCACAATCAGGCCCGACGGGTCTCCCAGAAAGACCTCCCGGAAGCCAGAACAGAGGCAGAAGCATCTCTGGAGGAAGAAGGAGCTACCCCTGCCTACTCAGACCAAGGTCTAGATTTACAGCTCAAATCAATCACCCAATCCTTAGTGCTTATTGTGTGCTGACTGGGTGCAGAGCCCAGTATTAAAGCACTTGAGGGAGTACAATAGAGTTAGTAGACCAGAACTTTGCCCTCAAGGAGTTTACCTCGAGGGGGAGGTGGAAGGATCTCCTGAGCTCAGCTGTGGCTTCTTTAGGGAACCAGGCTGGCGAGGGTGGGCAAGACAAACCCCTGAGTGATGTGGAAGAAGCATGTGTCTGTTTACTGTCATACTGTAATAATAATAATAATAATTTTGGCATTTGTTAAGCACTTACTATGTTCCAGGCACTGTTCTAAGCACTGGGGGAGGTACCAGGTAATCAGGTTGTCCCACATGGGGCTCACAGTCTTAATCCCCATTTTCCAGATGAAGTAACTGAGGCCCAGAGAAGTGAAGTGACTTGCCCTAAGTCACACAGCTGATAAATGGCAGGGCCGGGATTAGAACCTACGACCTCTGTCTCCCAAGCCCGTGCTCTTTCCACTGAGCCACACTGTACTCTCCCAAAAGTGTAGTACAGTGCTTTTCACATAGTAAGGTCTCAATAAATACAACTGAATGAATGAATGAATGAATGAATGAATGAATGAATGAATGAATGAATGAATTCCTTCTGGGCCAAGGGAGGGACCTGAGCAATTTTTCCAGGCCTGCGGATGCCAGGATTAAAATTCATCCTGCCGTTTGCATGTCACAGTGCAGACCCTGAGCCTCCTCCCACTCTCTTTCATTGACAGGCATGGCATTCTGGCAACCTTTACCCCTCTCCTCCCTCTCTTTTTCATTTTATTATTATTATTGTTGTATTTGTTAAGTGTTTACTATGTGACACCCACTGTGCTATGCACTGCGGTGGATACAAGTAAATCGGGTTGAACACAGTCCCTGTCCCTTATGGGTCTCACTGTAAAATTAAAATGTAAATTCCCATTTTACAGATGAGGTAACTGAGGCCCAGAGAAGTGAAGTGACTTGCTCTAGGTTACTCAGCAGACAAGTGGCAGAGCTGGGATTAGAACCCATGACCTTCTTACTCCCAGGCCATGCTGTATATATCTGGAATTTATCTGTTATTTATTTATACAGATGAATATCTCTCTCCCCCTCTAGACTGTAAGCTCACTGTGGGCAGAGAATATGTCTGTCTATTGTGATATTGTACTCTCCCAAGTGCTTAGTATAGTGCTTTACACGCAAAGTAAGCGCTCAACAAATATGGTTGAATTGAACCAAATTGAATTTTTTTGCCAGTTCTTCTTACACCCCCAGAGTATATGTTCACAACTGAGTACCCATTTCACACATGGCAGTTGGTCTGCCCAGCACACTGGCAGCATGGTCTCGGCTCTTTGATCCTGTCACAGACTCTGGATTTTGGGATGTCTCCCTCCCTTCCTAGACAAAACCCGGTGACTTGGTTGAACTGCAGCGGGTGAAAAGTGGAGAAGAAATGCATCTCCGATCAAGTATCTCTGAACTGAAGGCTCAGGTTAATACAGTTCACGCAGCCTCAGTCAGTCAATCAGTTGTATTCATTGAGCGTTTACTGTGTGCAGAGCACTCTACTACGGGATTGAGAGAGTACAATACAGCAATTAATGGAAGGGTTCAGGATTTCTGATTGTACTGAATCTATCCCAGCACTTTGCACAGTGCTTGGTATACAGTAAGCACTGGAGAAGCAGCTAGGCATAGTGGGTAGAGCAGTGGCTTGGGAATCAGCAGGTCATGGATTCTAATCTTGTCTCCACCACTTGTCTGCTATGTGACCTTGAGCAAGTCACTTCACTTCTCTGTGCCTCATCTGTAAAATGGGGATTGAGAATGTGAGCCCCATGCGGGACAGGGACTGTGTGTCCAACCTGATTAGCTTGTATCCACCCCTGTGCTTGGTACAGTGCCTGGAACATAGTAAGTGCTTAATAAATACCATCATTATTATTGCTAACAAATGCCATTATTACTATTATCATTATTATTTGTCTCCCTTAAAAACAAAGGGATAGGGATCTTGCTATGAGTCAGTGGCCAGGACCTCTCGGATGCTGTACAAATATCTTCTCTTCGCAGGATTCTTAGAACAACAGCAGTGAAGTCAACATCAGCTTGTATCCCCAAAGGGGCCTTATCATGATTCACCACATTCAATCCAGCTCCAGTCTGGAAACACACAGTTCGGCTGCTTATTATCAGATTGACCAAACAACGGGACTTCTACACCAGTCCCTGATTTGCTGTGCCAAGAAAATAGAAGAGCAAGGGCTTGGGTACGAAATGTGGGTTCTTATCCCAGCTTTGTCACATACCTGCTGTGTGACCTCGGGTAAATCGCTAAGTGCCCCAGGCCTCTGTTTCCTCAGTGGCAAAATGGGGATTAAATTCCTTTTTCTCCCTCCAATTTAGACTGTGAGCCCCATGTGGGACAGGGACTATATTGGATCTGATTTTCTTGTATTTACCTCAGTGCTTAGTATGGTGCTTGGCACCTAGTAGGAGCTAAACAGATACTACAGTTATTACTGTTAAATCTCCAAAGAGAATATGCTTCTTGGGAATTGGGCCTGCAGTGTTTTAGGATGTTACAATGACTAGCCCAGATTCACTACTGCTACTACTGCTGCTGCCACTACTGCTCTGTGGAAAGAGCCCGGGCTTGGGAGTCGGGGGTTGGGGGTTCTAATCCTGACCCCGCCACTTGTCAGCTGTGTGACCTTGGGCAAATCACTTCACTTCTCTGTGCCTCATTTACCTCATCTGTAAAATGGAGTTTAAGACTGTGAGCCCCACCTGATCACCTTGTAACCTCCCCAGCGCTTAGAACAGTGCTTGGCACATAGTAAGTGCTTAACAAATGCCATCATTATTATTACTGCTGCTGCGGCTACTGCTACTACTACAGATCTTGGGGCTCCCTCTTCCCACCCTAATGGGAACCTCTGGAGGCTACATGGGACAGGGTTAGGAAAAAACCCTAATATTCCTGACTTTCCTCTTTGATGCAGGTGTAGTGGTAGTAGTAATAGCATAGAAAGGAATAGAAGAGAAGCAGCATGGCTCAGTGGAAAGAGCCTGGGCTTTGGAGTCAGAGGTCATGGGTTCTAATCCTGCCTCTGCCACCTGTCAGCTGCGTGACTTTGGGTGAGTCACTTAATTTCTCTGTGCCTCAGTTACCTCATCTGTAAAATGGGGATTAAGACTGTGAGCCCCATGTGGAACAACCTGGTGACCTTGTACCTACCCCACACTTAGAACAGTGTTTCGCACATAGTAAGTGCTTAATAAATACCAGTATTATTATTGTTATTCATAAAGAGAAGCAGCCTGTATAGTGGATAAAGCACGGGCCTGGGAGTTAGAAGGTCATGTGTTCTAATCCCAGTTTTGCCACTTGTCTGCTGTGTGACCTTGGGCAAGTCATTTTACTTCTCTGTGCCTCAGTTACCTCATCTTTAAAATGGGGATTAAGATTGTGAACCCCATGTGGGACAGGGATTGTGTCCAACCCATCTTGATTGTATCTACCCCAGGTACAATGCCTGGCACATAGTAAGCGCATAACAAATACCATAAATATCTTTATGAAGTGCTTACTGTGTACAGAGCACTGTACTGAGCACTGGGAGAGATTAAACAGGTTGGAATTAGACACTGTCCCTTTCCCTTTGGGGGCTCACAATGAGAAGAATGGACACTCAAATTACTCCCAAATTCTTCAATTTATTAGGGAAATGAGGAGTGGAAGGATCTCTCTCTCTCTCTCTCTCTCTCTCTCTAGCATACAACTATGGAAATCTGCTAAAGGGTAACGGACGCTTGCTAATCAGAATTCTTAGCCCATATACTTATTGAGCATCTACTCTGCAGATCTCTGTTAACTGGTGCTTGGGGAACATATAAAGTATCAGATGTGACCTGTACCCTCGTCGAACTTATGATTGATGAATATAAAATAATTAAAATAACATGAACGACATCAATGATAAACTCACGTGGATAAATCAATCAACAACAGATAAATCAACTGATGTCCAGGTGAAATAACAGACAGACAAATGGCTGAGGGCTTGAGTAGATTATTTTTTATTTCTATCTTTACAAAGAAGATCAAAAGTGAATAGTTGACCAGGGCAAACCCCCTGAGGGACTGAAGGTTGGATAATCAAACCCGGAGAGAGGGGAGATCCTTTAAAGGGAATTTAAAAAAAAACCCTCTAGATGCATTTAAATCAGCAGAGCTTGAGGGAATGAATCTTGGGTCCCGGGGGAATTTGCTAGTTGTTATTGCAGAGCAATGAGCTGGTATTTCTGAGAACTCCTGGAGGGCAGAAAGTCTCTGAGGATCAGAAAAGGGCAAATGTTTTAGCTGTTTTTAAAGAGGAGAAAAAGATGACCCCCAGTAATTACAGATCAGTCAGGTTAACACCGCTACCTGGGAAGATTCTAGAACAAATTATCTAGCAATCGATTTGCAGCCACTTAGAAGAGCGTGAGGTTTGAGGAAGCCACCAATTTGGCTTTGTAAATGCCAGACCGATTTAATCCCTTTCAATGAGACAGTGAAAGACCATGAAGGCAGGAAACAAGCCTCAGATGGAATTTTATCTAGACTTTGGACAGGCTTGGGATTCCATTCTACAACACCTTGTCTTTGACATTTGGGAAAAGTCTTGTTCCATCCACACTAATTTGAGGTGGGTGTCCATCTAACATGAGGTTGGCACCCAAAGAGGTGTCATCTTGGGGCTGATGCTATTTAGAAATTTTGGGGTCTCAGGGCACTCCTGGAAAGCAGCGATCATGCTTTTGTTTTGCTCTTCCCAAATGCTTAGTACAGTGCTTTGCACTCAATAGGCATGGAATAAATACCGTTGACAATATTCAATAATTCTGTTCAGGGAAGCAGTGTTGCCTAGTGGAGAGAACATAAGGGCTGGGAGTCAGCAGGACCTGGTTTCTAATCCCGGGTCTGCCACTTGTCTGCTGTGTGATCTTTGGGCAAGTCATTTCACTTCTCTGTGCATCAGTTGCCTCATCTGTAAAATGGGGATGGAGACTGTGAGCCCCATGTGGGACAGGGACTGTGTCCAACCTGATTATCTTTTATCTACCCCAGGACTTAGTACAGTGCCTGGTACATAGTAAGCAATTAACAAATACCACAATTATTATAATTTAACATTACTCTATTGGTGACTTGTGTGACCCATAAGCTCACTTCTTCCAGGAAGCTTTCCCTGATTCCTTCAAGGTGGGTTATCCAAGTAGCCACCCTTGACACTTATGTATGTATATACAACCTTCTAAGCACTTATGTATGGAATAATCAGTGTATGCTACTTATTTCTAACTAGTCATAATTAAATATTATTCAATCAATCAATTTTTCGGAACACCTACTAAGTGCAGAGCCATATACTGTTTGGAAGAATATGCTAAAAATGAAACATATATTCCCTGTCCTCAATGAGTTTATGCTCTAAATGGGGAGTCAGAAAGGCATAAGTTCTGTCGGTCCCACCTTCACAACATCGCTAAAATCCACCTTTCTTCTCCAACCAAACTGCTAGCGTGTTAATACAATCACTCATCCTATCCCGCCTGGATTGTTGCATCAGCCACCTTACTGACCTTCCAGCCTCCTGCCTCTCCTCACTCCGGTCCATACTTCACGCTGCTGCCTGGATCAGTTTCCTTCAAAAATGTTCGGACAGTGTTTCCCCACTCATCAAGAACCTCCCTCCAGTGGTTGCTCACCCACCTCCGCATCAAACAAAAACTCTTCACCATTGGCTTTAAAGCACTCCATCACTTTGCCCTCCTCCTACCTCACCTCGCTACTCTCCTACTCCAACCCAGCCCACAGACTTCACTCCTCTGGTGCTAACCTTCCCACTGTGACTTTATCTCACCTATCTCATCGCTGACCCCTCACTCACGCTCTTCCTCTGGCCTGGAACACCCTCCCTCCTCAAATACGACAGACAATTATTCTCCCCTGTTTCAAAGCCTTATTGAAGGCACATCTCCTCCAAGAAGTCTTCCCAGATTAAGCCCCGCTTTTCCTCATCTCCCGCACCCTTCTGCATTGCCCCAATTTGCTCCCTTTGCTCTCCTCTGCCCCCACCCCAGCCCATACATTCCGATATACATATCTGTAATTTGTTTATTTACATTGATGTCTGTCTCTCCCCGCTAGACTGTGAGCTCACTGTGGGCAGAGAATGTGTGTTTATTATTGTATTGCCCTCTCCCAAGTGCTCAGTACAGTGATCTGCACACAGTAAGCACTCATTAAATACGATCGATTGAAGAACAAGGATATCATAGGTAATAGTATGAATGTGTCATGATCAAATAGCTTTTGAGGTCATTTAATACACAGCTGAGTAGCCAAAGGATGCGGGTAACTATAAATGCATAGTGCTTCGGGGGCTTATGAGTTAATAGACTCATTCATTCATTCAGTTGTATTTACTGCGAGGTTACAGTGTGCAAGGCACTGTACTAAGCACTTGGGAGAGTACACTATAACAACAAACAGATACTTTCCCTGCCCACAATGAGTTCACAGTCTAATGCAACTTGGGGGTTGGAAATAAATCAAAGAATCCTTTCTGGAGGAGGAGGGGCTTTTTGAAAGCTTTGAAGATGGGGAGATATATGGTCTGGTAGATTTAAAGGGTGAGGGAGTACGGGCAAGGATATATAAGTATAACCAACGTGTTGAAGTAAGGAACAGTAGGTGAGCTTGGGAGGAGTGAAACATGGGAGCAGGCATTGAAGAGAGCTAATACGTAAATTGAAACAGGCTGATGGGTGTAGAGCCTTGAAGTCAATGGTAAGGAGCTTTATAATAATAATAATGTTGGCATTTGTTAAGCGCTTACTATGTGCAAAGCACTGTTCTAGGCGCTGGGGGGGATACAAAGTGATCAGGTTGCCCCATGTGGGGTTCACAGTCTTAATCCCCATTTGACAGATGAGGGAACTGAGGCTCAGAGAAGTTAAGTGACTTGCCCAAGGTCACACAGCAGACATGTGGCAGAGTCGGGATTCGAACCCATGACCTCTGACTCCAAAGCCCGTGCTCTTTCCACTGAGCCACGCTGCTTCTTATCTTGATGTGAAGAGAAATGAGTAGCCTTTAATGAAAATAATAATGATGATGGCATTTGTTAAGTGCTTACTATGTGCAAAGCACTGTTCTAAGCGCTGGGGGGATACAAGGTGATCAGGTTGTCCCACGTGGGACTCACAGTCTTAGAGAAGCAGCGTGGCTCAGTGGAAAGAGCACAGGCTGTGGAATCAGAAGTCATGGGTTCAAATCCCGGCTCTGCCAATTGTCAGCTGTGTGACTTTGGGCAACTCACTTAACTTCTCTGTGCCTCAGTTCCCTAGTTCCCTCATTTATTCATTCATTCATTCAATCGTATTTATTGAGTGCTTACTGTGTGCAGAGTACTGTACTAAGCGCTTGGGAAGTCCAAGTTGGCAACATATAGAGACAGTCCCTACCCAACAGCGGGCTCACAGTCTAGAATGGGGAGAATAAAATGGGGATGAAGACTGTGAGCCCCCTGGGGGACAACCTGATCACCTTGTAACCTCCCCAGTGCTTAGAACAATGCTTTGCACATAGTAAATTCTTAATAAATGCCATTATTATTATTAATCTCCATTTTACAGATGAGGTAACTGAGGCCCAGTGAAGTTAAGTGACTGGCCCAAAGTCACACAGCTAAGTGACAGAGCCGGGATTAGAACCCATGACCTCTGGCTCCCAAGCCCGGGTTCTTTCCACTGAACCACACTGCTTCTGGAGCTCTTCTGTGGGCAGAGAACGAGTCTACCACCTCTGACTCTCCCACGCACTTAGTACAGGGCTCATAAAATAAGCACTCAATAAATACCATCGATGGATTGATTGAATGGAGAGACATGTGCCAATTGATAGTTCAGGAAGATGATCCAGGCAGCAGCATGTTGTGTAGATGAAGGTTTCACTCCCAATAATATCCGAATAATTTTTGAAAACAAGGGGCAGTTCTCTCTTTCTCCCCCCCACCCCCAATCTCTGTCTCTCTCTTTCTCACTCTTCAGTGCCTCTCTGTAATGACTACCATCCTTGAGCTTAGGTGATCAACTAGTATTGCATATATGGGAAGATTTGGAGGGGTCAGTCCCAAGCCCACAGGTTTTCGCTGAGGCGGGATGCCAGGTGGCATTTATCCCTGAAGGCAGGATGCAGAGCTTTGTGAGGAGTGACTGGGTACTTACTGTAACATAGTAAAAATTCCCTCTCTGCACAGTCTGTCTGAAACAGGATGGCGTTAGAGCTGGCTACCACTGAAAGAGACAGCAGAGTGAGGAAATCAGAAGCCTTTTAGGCTTCTGGGGCTAAATTCCAGTGGATGAGGTACTAATTTTGGGATTGGAGACAGAAAATATGGTTGCTTGGAGTACTGATGACAGGGAAAAGAGGCATATGAGAGGCGTGTAAGACTTTGTAGGGATAGAGGAGAGAGGGTTTATGTCAAACTGATCACATGGAATAGTGGATAGAGCAAGGGCCTGAGAGTCAGAAGGTCATGGGTTCTAATCCCTGCTCTGCCACTTGTCTGCTTTGTGACCTTGGACAAGTCACTTCACTTCTCTGTGCCTCAGTTACCACATGTGTTATATGGGGATTGAGACTGTGAGTTCCATGTGGGACAAGGATCTCTGTCCAACCAGTTTGCTTGTTTCCACCCCAGTGTTTGGTACAGTGCCTGACACATAGTCAGTGCTTAACAAATACCACAACTGGTATTTACTGAGCTGTTTGTGCAGAACACTGTACTAAGCACTAGAGAGACTATAATAGAGTTGGTAGATTCGCTCTCTGCCCACAAGGAGCTTATAATCTAGTATATTGTACCATATATGCTTTTATATTTTATGCATTATACGTTACATACAACTTATTCATTCATTCAATTGTATTTATTGAGCACTTACTGTGTGCTGAGCACTGTGCTAAGTGTTTGGAAAGTACAATTCAGTATTTACATTAATGTCTGTCTCCCCCTCTAGATTGTAAGCTTGTTGTGGGCAAGGAATGTGTAGTGTTGTGTAGTCATACTCTCCCAAGCAATTATAA
The DNA here is from genome assembly GCF_015852505.1 of Tachyglossus aculeatus. Taxonomy (NCBI): domain Eukaryota; kingdom Metazoa; phylum Chordata; class Mammalia; order Monotremata; family Tachyglossidae; genus Tachyglossus; species Tachyglossus aculeatus. Next base: position 11,185,934 of record NC_052072.1, on the reverse strand, counting down.
AGTGTTCTGCATCCAGTAAGTGCTTAATAAATACCACCAGTTAATGGATTGATGTGTTGAAATTCTATTTTGTGATCTCACTGAGTTGAGACTGGAGTCAAAACAGCTTTAACTCTGCAAAGGTTTCCTTTTGGCTGCCAATTCTAATTAGGGATTAATTAGAATTTTTGGAGCCCCCAACAGTGAATATAAGCCACATATGCCTCTCCGTGGCACCTGGGAAATCCTTGGCTTCAGCTGGGGCATTATTGCATAGGACTCTACTCTGGGACCTAACCTCTACTAGTGAAGTGGGGAATTCAGGTCATTATCCATATAAATTCCCCTTTGGCCCAAACACCTGGGTGATTCAGGCAGCTGTATTTTTTCAATCTGAATTGTAAGTGCCTACTCTCCCACGGGATTAGTACAGTGCTCTGCATACAGTAAATACTCAATAAACTAAACAGGCTTGATTGATCTTATTTACTTACTCTATTGTAATGCTTCCAAGTGCTTAGTACCAAGCTCTACACATGGTAAGTGATCAATTAATATCACTGATTGATTGAATTTTGTGTATGATTACACAATTATGAAGAATTGTGAAACAGTGTGGCTCAGTGGAAAGAGCACAGGCTTTGAAGACAGAGGTCATGGGTTCAAATCCCTGCTCCGCCATTTGTCAGCTGTATGATTTTGGGCAAGTCACTTAACTTCTCTGTGTTTCAGTTACTTCATCTGTAAAATGGGGATTAAGACTGTGAGCCCCCCGTGGGACAACCTGATCACCTTGTAACCTCCCCAGTGCTTAGAACAGTGCTTTGCACATAGTAAGCACTTAATAAATGCCATCATTATTATCAATTTACCCTCCTTGAAATAGACTGGTCCTGAGCATGCCAGTTTACAACAATCTTAATAAATACCCATGCCAACCTTTAGTATTCCTAATACTATGTCATTTTATGGCTACCTTAATAAATATGCATGCCACCCTATAGCAGACTTATAGTAGAAGCAGCGTGGCTCAGTGGAAAAAGCCCGGGTTTTGGAGTCAGAGGTCATGGGTTTGAATCCTGACTCCACCACACATCTGCTGTGTGACTTTGGGCAAGTCACTTAACTCCTCTGGGCCTCAATTCCCTCATCTGTAAAATGGGGATTAAGACTGTGAGCCCCACGTGGGACAACCTGATAACCTTGTAGCCCCCCAGTGCTTAGAACAGTGCTTTGCACATAGTAAGTGCTTAACAAATGCCATCATTATTATTGTTATTATTATATGCATGTCCACCTAAGACATTCCCATTGGTTTTCCATTAATTCTATATATGGAATCTTGCTTGTTCAGTAACATGGAGTAAGAGAGCTTGCTTTTTTCTCACCTGTCTAAATCTGACAGTCTCCCAATCTGTTATCTCAGAGATAATTAACCATAGAAGACATAAAGTCCTATATGTCCTGAAGGCACACCTCCTCCAAGAAGACTTCCCTGACTAAGCCCTCCTCTCCTCTTCTGCCACTCCCTTCTGCACCACTCTTACCTGCTCCTTCATTCTTTCTCCCTCCCATCCCCACAGCACATATGTATATATCTGCATATAGCTGTAATTCATTTATTTAATCTATTTATTTATATTAATGTCTGTCTCCCCCTCTAGACTGTGAGCTCATTGTGGGCAGAGATGTGTCTGTTTGTTGCTCTGTTTTATTCTCCCAAGTGCTCAGTACAGTGCTTTGCACACAGCGCTCAAGAAATACAACTGAATGAATGAGTATGCCAGTTTATGATTACCTTGATAAATATAATAATAATGTTGGTATTTGTTAAGCACTTACTATGTGCCAAGCACTGTTCTAAGCGCAGGGGGGATACAAGGTAATCAGGTTGTCCCACAAGGGGCTCACAGTTTTAATCCCTGTTTTACAGATGAGGTAACTGAGGCACAGAGAAGTTAAGTGACTTGTCCAAAGTCACACAGCTGAAACGCCAACCTAGAACATCCCTCTGGTAAGCTAGTTTATGGCTACCTTAATAATAATGATGGTATTTGTTAAGCACTTACTATCTACCAAGCACTGTTCTAAGTACTGACCTTAATAAATACACTTGCCATCCTATGGTTTTGTTTTACCTCTCCGTGAATTGTAGGTACGGAATTTTGCTCATTCCATAACATGGACTAAGAGAGCTTGCTTCTGCCTCACCTGACTAAGCCTGCCATTGAGGCTTCCAATCTGTTATCTCAGAGGTAACTAACCATATAGGACATAAAGTGGATGACTGCACACTGCACCACCTGAATTTTATAGTGCAGTATTGACTTCCCTACTGATACCACTGACAGTGAACTAGTCAGTAAAGAGTAACAACTCCCCTTCGCATACACTCAGGGCCAGCTGTAGTCCAATTAAACTCAACAGTGAACAGGTGTTCACAGTAATGATTTCCACACAAAAGCTCGCTTTCATTTAATACTCTTTACATCCAGTATGCTAGCCCTACCAAATGAAAACAGGAAGCAGTAGAAGAGGCGATAAAACTCAACGGAGGGAGAAAGAAAAAAAAACCTTCACAATCAGCATTTGATGTCCCAATTAACCTCAACAGTTCTCAGGTGTCCACAGGAGAACGTTTAACTCAGAATCTTCCTAAATCAATTCTCTTTTAAGAACTTCCCGGAGAAATCTCCGCCGTAACCGCAAACCTAGCAGACAGGCCATTTTCCTACTATTTTTATCGCTGTCCATTAGCCTTAAAGGACCTACCCCTCAATTCAGTCCAGATTCTCATGAACAATTAAAGGCATTTAAGAGGACTCCCACATAAAAGCAAGGCAATTCTCTGAGTTTAGTGAATTTTTCCCTTAAATTCTTTAAATTTACTACAGTACAACCAACTTCTCAGAGAAGAGTCCAAGCTGACTCCGGTAGCTGAGCAGAGAGCTGGTCTTTGTTGTACTGAGAGTATATTATTTGATGTGCATTAATGGCTGAGGAGGAGTTGAGCATTGGAAATAGGGTGGTTGGCAGCACATGCTCTTCTGGAGTGATTGACTGGGTTGAAGGCATTATTCATTGTCACTGACAGCCTACCTGCTGGCTGGGATTATACCTAGCCGCTATCTGAATTCACCCTTAGGCAGAGCGAAAAATGCTTAATGTTCAACTGTTCCGAGTGGAAATGAGTTGGTGGCACTCTGATTTCTTGTTCTCTGGGGGTGGGCATTCACCTCTCTGGAGTTTCCATGGCAGCTGGTACTAGTGGCACCGTCCTGCCTAGCAATCCCTTCAACCCAGCCTTAGGTTATCATGATCATCATTACTATTAACAACTTACTATGTGCCAAGCACTGGGGTACAATCAATTTAATCAGCTCACATATTATCCCTACCCTACATAGTGCTCCCAGTATAAGAGGGAGAATGAGGATTTTACCCCCATTTCACAGCTTCATTCATTCACCAACTTGTGCTTCCCGAGTGCTTAGTACAGTGCTCTGCACACAGTAAGTGCTCAATAAATATGATTGAATGAATTAATTCAATCATTCAATCATATTTATTGAGCACTTACTGTGTGCAGAGCACTGTACTAAGTGCTTGGGAAGTACAAGTCAGCAGCATATAGAGATGTTCCCTACCCAACAACGGCTTTACAGTCTAGAAGGGAGAGACAGACAACAAAACAAAACAAGTAGACAGGTGTCATACCATCAGATGGGAAACTGAGGTAAGGATGATTAAATGACTTGTCCAAGGTCACCCAGCAGGCTAAGGAGACTAGAGCTTGAGACTCAACACTCCCAGTTCCATGCTGTTTCCCCCAGTCTGTTTGGATCATTCCTGTCAGAGGGCGTCAGGTAAACCCCAAAGGGCGGAACAGAGAGAGAGGAGCCGGGAAGTTGGGACTGAAACATCCTGCAGACTAATAGGTCTTAGATACAGACACATTAACAAGGCTGCGGTTGCCCCTGGAGTCTTACCCAGAATACAGTCCTGAAGAAGATTGCTGTGTGGCCAGTTTGAGGACTTTTGCCAAGTGAGAGAATCCTTTTAAAAAGCAACAAGTAGACCAAAAAGAATCCAGGCTTCCCGGTGCGGTGAGGAGACAAACATTTTGTGTTTTCAAAAATCTCGGGACAAAGCTAAGAGGCTGGGATGGTAAATTGAAGTAGGTCACTAAAATCAATCAATCAATCAATCGTATTTATTGAGCACTTACTGTGTGCAGAGCACTGTACTAAGTGCTTGGGAAGTACAAGTTGACAACACATAGAGACGGTCCCTACCCGACAGTGGGCTCACAGTCTAGAAGGGGGAGACAGAGAACAAAACGAAACATATTAACAAAATAAAATAAATAGAATAGATATGTACAAGTAAAATAGAGTAATAAATATGTACAAACATATATACATATATACAGGTTCTGTGGGGAAGGTAAGGAGGTAAGGCAGGGGGGATGGAAAGAGGGAGGAGGGGGAGAGGAAGGAGGGGGCTCAGTCTGGGAAGGCCTCCTGGAGGAGGTGAGCTCTCAGTAGGGCCTTGAGGGGAGGAAGAGAGCTAGCTTGGCAGATGTGTGGAGGGAGGGCATTCCAGGCCAGGGGGAGGACGTGGGCCAAGGGTCGACGGCGGGACAGGCGAGAACGAGGCCCGGTGAGGAGATTAGCGGGCAGAGGAGCGGAGGGTGCGGGCTGGGCTGGAGAAGGAGAGAAGGGAGGTGAGGTAAGAGGGGGCGAGGTGATGGACAGCCTTGAAGTCGAAGGTGCGTATCTTTCCCCTGGCCTGGAATCCCCTCCCTCCACACATCCACCAAGCTAGCTCTCTTCCTCCCTGCAAAGCCCTACTGAGAGCTCACCTCCTCCAGGAGGCCTTCCCACACTGAGCCCCCTCCTTTCTCTCCTCCTCCCCATCCCCCCACCCTACCTCCTTCCTCTCTCCACAGAACTTGTATATATTTGTACAGTTTTATTACTCTATTTATTTTACTTGTACATATTTACTATTCTATTTTGTTAATGATGTGCATATAGCTTTAATTCTATTTGTTCTGACGATTTTGACACCTGTCTACATGTTTTGTTTTGTTGTCTGTCTCCCCCTTCTAGACTGTGAGCCCATTGTTGGGTAGGGACCGTCTCAATATATTGCCGACTTGTACTTCCCAAGCGCTTAGTATAGTGCTCTGCACACAGTAAGCGCTCAGTGCTTACGATTGAATGAATGAATAAAACATACCCCAAACTGGGACCTGTTTTAAACCAATTTTTCCCTCAGTCTGCACTTAAAAACAGCATACGAAGAGTTGAACTTCTCTTTCTCAGCAACAAATCTCCACCAGCAATCAGTTGTGGGCTGCAAAATCCTGCTCTAGGGCTGCCTCCATTCAGTCACTTGTTAATCATATTTATTGAATGCTTACTGTGTGCAAAGCACTGTACTAATCGCTTGGGAAAGTACAATACAACAAACAGAACCATTCCTGCCCACAATGAGCTTACAGTCTAGAGGGGGAGACAGACATTAATATAAATAAATAATTAAAAAATAGATAAATAAATAAATTACATCCATTCATTCAATCGTATTTATTGAGCCCTTACTGTGTGCAGAGCACTGTACTAAGCCCTTGGGAAGTATTTATACAGATGTATACATATGTGCTATGGGGATGGGAGGGAGGATGAACGAAGTATTAAAGACTGTCCTCGGAGGATATTAATGATTGTGCCCCAAACTCCTTGAGGGCAGGGATGGTATCTAACTCTATTGTACTCCACCAAGTGCTTAGTACATTTCTCTGCACACGGTAAATGCTCAATAAATACCAGTGATTTATTGGATTCTGATTGCATTACACTTACCTCAGTTCCCAGCACAGAGCTGGATACCTAGCTCTTAACAAATGCATTTATTATCATTATTATTATTATTATTGTTATCATTTGACTGAAAAGGGCCTCGCTCAAGGAAAATCCACAAGCCATAACCCCACCCCTTTGAGGGTTACTCTGTTTATCACCGCACTTCTCCAGGGAGGTGGACTCAAAGAGAGGGAGAGGAATCAATCAGTGGTATTTGGTGAGTGCTTACTGTGTGCAGAGCACTGTACTAAGTGCTTGGGTCATTCATTCATTCATTTGCATTTACTGAGCACTTACTGTGTGCAGAGCACTGTACTAAGTGCTTGGGTCATTCATTCATTCATTTGCATTTACTGAGCACTTACTGTGTGCAGAGCACTGTACTAAGCACTTGGGAGAGTACAATATAATAATAAACTGACACATTCCCTTCCCACAATGAGCTTACAGTCTAGTGGGGGAGACAGACATAAGAGCTGGGGGGCTAGGAGGGGGGATGAATAAAGAGAGCAAGTCAGGGTGATGTAGGAGGGAGAAGGAAAGAGGAAAGGAGGGCTTAGTCAGGGAAGGCCTCTTGGAGGAGAGGGTGAGTATAATACAACCAAATTTATTTTTTAAATGGCATTTGTTAAGCACTTACTATGTACCAAACATTGTACTAAGCTCTGGGTTAGTTATAAGATCAAATTGAGTTAGTTCAAATCCCGGCCCTGCCACTTGTCAGCTGTGTGACTTTGGGCAAGTCACTTAACTTCTCTGGGCCTCAGTTACCTCATCTGTAAAATGGGGATTAAGACTGTGAGCCCCACGTGGGGCAATCTGTTCACCTTGTAACCTCCCCAGCGCTTAGAACAGTGCTTTGCACATAGTAAGCGCTTAATAAATGCTATTATTAAGATATTCAGGGGGGACAAAGTTCTTGACCCATGTGGGGCTTACAGTCTTACTCCCCATTTTCCAGATGAGGTAGCTGAGGCACAGAGAAGTAAAGGGACACGGCAGACAAGTGGCCGAGGCAGGCCACTCTGTGCTCTGTCGACTGGGCCAGGCTGCGGCCTAGAGAGGGAGGCAGACATTACGGATATGTACAGGAACACTTGTAAGAATCAGGGTGTTTAGAGTCAGGGTATCCCTCAAAGCTCAGACAGATGAGGCACACGTGTTCCTGTCACCGAAAGCCCTTGCTCGTTTCTCTTTCCCCGTTCTCCCCATGGAGGTCGGGCCTCCTGACTGTTCTGCCAGCTCGAGCTGTCATACAGATTCTCTCCCAGGCTTCACTGGCAATGGCAGCCTCTCTCAGCCATCATCAGATCTTCCTTCCCACAGTCTCTCAGCAGGAAGCCGAGCAAGCCCAGCAGGTGGCTGATTAGACTTTCATGTCATTTTGGTTCCATCATGCCCTGGCTCCACACAAATTGGTAGGGGAAAAAAAAAAACAACAGAGTGGAGAGTTCATTTTTCCAAAGTGTTTTCTTTTTGACAATGGGAGGATGAGGGAGGAGGAACGCCGACTCCCCCAGCGGGCTGTTTTCCCTTTATTTTGGCCGAAATGTTGTGAGAGACTGTCGGCGATTTTGATCCTTCTGCAGGACGGCACTGCCAAAGGGGTGAAGGGATTCTGGTGGTTTCTGGGAAAAGAAGCGGTGGGCGGAGGACCTCGTGCTGATAGATATGGTGTCTGGCTGCCTGCTAGCTCCCTTGATTAAGGATGTTTCCCATCCACCATTCCAAATAAATAATAATTACAGTATTTATTAAGCACTTGCTAGATGCCGATTACTGTCCTAGATGCTGGGGGAGGTACAAAGTAATCAGACTGGGCCTGGTTCCTATCCCACACAGGGCTCTCCATTTAAGAGATAAGTAGAGTGAGTATTTTACCCCCGTTATACAGCTGAGGAACTGAGGCCCAGCGAGGTTAAATAACTTACCCCAGGTCACACAGCAGGACCATTAGGACCAGATCTCCCATCTTCTCTCTGCTCTGGAGTTCTTTCCTTGAGGCCACAAGACCTTCTCATTGAGAGGAATGGGGATAGTTCATTTTGTCCCTTTGTTTGGTGCTGATATGGGCTGATTCACTGCACGATTGTCTTAAAGAGGTTTTGGGCCAAGAATCCCGTGATAGAGAGAAGGGTCACCATGGGGAGGGCTGAAAACATATGATTAGTTAAGGAAAACTTTGACTTTGCAGAAAACCAAAATAGTAGGAGGGTGGCAGCTGCCCGGCTGAGCTAAAGCCCCAGGAAAACCCTAAAGTTGTGGACTCCGCATGTTTTCGCTACCCCTGCTTTCAGGCCCAGCTCGGAGAAGTCATTACAGGCCTGTCCTTTAGGGCCTGCAGGCCTCAGGAAACTCCGCATGGTGATTTCTTTACATTTTTGCCAAATAGTTCAGAGGCTGCCAAACTGCACAGGCAGCTGTAGTTAGTTTTTTGTTTGCTTGTTTTTGTGGAATTTGTTAAACATTTACCATGCGTCAAACACTGTCTTAAGCGCTGGAGCAGGTACAAGTTAATTAGATCGGACCCAGTCCCTGTCCCAAATGGGGCTCACAGTCTAAGTAATAATAATAATAATTATGGGGATGGGAGGGAGGCAGAGAAGCAGCGTGGCTCAGTGGAAAGAGCCTGGGCTTTGGAGTCAGAGGTCATGGGTTCGTATCCCGACTCCGCCACATGTCTGCTGTGTGATCTTGGGCAAGTCACTTAGCTTCTCTGGGCCTCAGTTACCTCATCTATAAAATGGGGATTAAGACTGTGAGCCCCATGTGGGACAACCTGATCGCCTTGTAACCTCCCCAGAGCTTAGAACAGTGCTTTGCACATAGTAAGCACTTAACAAATGCCAATTATTATTATTAATATTATTATTATTATGGTATTTGTTAAGCACTTACTATGTGCCAGGCATTGTTCTAAGCACTGGGGTAGATCCCAGCTCTGCCAATTGTCAACTCTGTGACTTTGGGCAAGTCACTTAACTTCTCTGGGCCTCAGTTCCCTCATCTGTAAAATGGGGATGAAGACTGTGAGCCCCCCATGGGACAACTTGATCACCTCGTAAACTCCCCAGCGCTTAGAACAGTGCTTTGCACATAGTAAGTGCTTAATAAATGCCATTATTATTATTATACAAGACAATCAGGTTGGACACAGTCCCTGTCCCACATAAGGTCTGCCGTCTTAATCCCCATTTTACAGATGAGGGAACTGAGGCCCAGGGAAGTTAAATGACTTGGCCAAGGTAACACAGCAGACAAGTGGTGGAGCTGGGATTAGAACCCATGACCTTCTGATTCATTCGTTCATTCAATCATATTTATTGAGCGCTTACTGTGTGCAGAGCACTGTACTAAGCACTTGGGAAGTACAAGTTGGCAACATATAGAGACGGTCCCTACCCAACAATGGGCTCACAGTCTAGAAGACTCCCAGGCCCTTGCTCTATCTACTAAGTCATGCTGCTTCTAAGTAGAAGGAAGAACAGTTATTTCATTCCCATTTTACAGTTGAAGAAGCTGAGGTACAGAGAATCAAGTAACTTGCCCAAGGTCACACAGCAAGCAATTACGAGTCACGATTAGAGCCCAGGTCCTTCTGAATCCCAGGCCTGTGCTCTCTCCACTAATAATGATAATAATACTGGTATTTGTTAAGTGCTTACTATGTGCCAAGCACTGTTCTAAGCGCTGGGGGTGATACAAGGTAATTAGGTTGTCCCCCATGGGGCTCACAGTCTTAATCCCCATTTTACAGATGAGGTAACTGAGGCTCAGAGAAGCTAAATGACTTGCCCAAGGTCACACAGCTGACATACAAAGTAATCAGGTTGTCCCAAGTGGGGCTCACAGTCTTAATCCCCATTTTACAGATGAGGTAACTGAGGCACAGAGAAGTTAATTGACTGGCCCAAGACCCAGCAGACAAGTGGCGGAGCCAGGAGTAGAATCCACGTCCCCAGACTCCCAAGCCCGTGCTCTGCTTCTTTTCTCAGTTGCGCTGCTCAAGGTGCCTGGTCCAAGCCGAGCATTTTATCAGCCTTTTCTGGCCCCACCTTGCACGTCCTGGGGAAATTGTCATAACTTATTCCAGAGCCCAAGTCCTGCCTTCCTTCCATTCCTGCATTTGGGCTTTATATTTCTTTCCCAACAGTATCATTCTCCAAAGGCAAAGGGATTTACTATTTATTTCAGAAACCCTCCAGAACAATGGGCTATCTGCGGAGTTCTGCTCACTTCAAAATTGCCCCTCCCCGGGGAACTCGTAATCATCAGTGTGATGAAAAGAGCTCTGGTCATGTGATTGAAATCCTCCTGGAGATGGGGGTTGGAGGAGAAAGGTTTAAGAGGAACTGGAGGAAGATTAGCCTTGGCAATTTTTTTAGGAAACTCACGAGGCAGCTCCTCCACCATTTACTTCCCTATACAAGTAGCTCAGAATTAAATAGCTGAAGCATCGTGACCTAGGAGAAAGAAAATATACCTCGGAGTCAGAGGCCCTGACTTCTAATCCCTGCTCTGCCACTTGCCTGCTGGGGGACTTCTGTGTGCCTCAGTTTCCTCATTTGTAAAATGGGAATTCAATACCTATTCTCCTTCCTATTAGTGAGGTAAACCTCATATGGGACAGGGACTATCTGTGACCTGATTATCTTGGTTCTACTCCAGCACAGAGCACAGTGCTTGGCACATAGTAAATATTTAACAAATGCCAGTTATTATTATTGTCCCCCCTCCCTGCTTAGACTGTGAGCACCATGTGGGACTTGTAATATTTGTCTCACCTGATTCTCTCGTATTCACCTCACTGCTCAGTATAGTGCTTGGCACATAGTAAGTGCTTAACAAATACCATTATTATTATTAATGGTAATGACTAAGCCTCTCTTTCCTTTTCTCCCACTTCCTCCATCTGCATCAAACTGACTGGCTTCCTTTGTTCATGCCCCCTCCAAGCCCCACAACACTTGTGCACATACCTATAAATTATTTATTTATCTTAATGTCTGTCTCACCCCCTCTAGACTGTAAGTTCATTGTGGGCAGAGAATGTTTCTGTATATTGTAGTATTGTACTCTCCTAAGTGCACATAGTGAGCACTTAATAAATGTGATTGAATGAATGAAATAATAATAATTATTATTATTACTGTTGCCTCCTTTTGGAGGTTTGAGGAAGTTTACCTAGGACAGTTGATAGGGAGAACTTTGTCCTTGGGAAGTGGCAGAAACTGGTTGGGGGGAAGATGCCGGCTTGCCAGGGTTGGTAGAGGTCAGGATGGGGGCTCTCCCCCTGCAGAACTGCAATCTTTTCCTTTTTGGACTCATCTGCTCCCAGCCCCTCTTTGATGCGGTCAACCCCCCCCCAAACCTGTGTGGCCTTCATTTTGCTCTCCCAAGCCCTTAATGCAGTGTATTGAACCTGTTGAGAAGCAGCCTGGCAGATAAAGCACGATCCTGAGAGTCAGAAGGACCTGGGTTCTAATTCTGCCTCCACCACTTGTCTTCTCTGTGACCTTGGGCAAGTCATTTTAATTCTCTGGGCCTCATAGAGAAGCAGCGTGGCTCAGTGGAAAGAGCATGGGCTTTGGAGTCAGAGATCATGGGTTCAAATCCTGCTCCACCAATTGTCAGCTGTGTGGCTTTGGGCAAGTCACTCCACTTCTCTGGGCCTCAGTTCCCTCATCTGTAAAATGGGGATTAAGACTGTGAGCCCCCCAGTGGGACAAACTGATCACCTTGTAACCTCCCCAGAGCTTAGAACAGTGCTTTGCACATAGTAAGTGCTTAATAAATGCCATCATTATTATTATTTATTTACCTCATCTGTAAAATGGGGATTAAGACTGTGAGCCCCATATGGGACAGGGACTATGTTCAACCTGATTATTTTGTATCTACGCTAATTCTTAGAACAGCGCTTGACAATGAAGCAATGAACAAATATCATCATCATCATTATTATTATTCAGTGAATACCATTATTGCTACTACTGCTTCTACCCCCACCACCACTCTGGCATGATAGGGGGACATTGCAGCTTTCTGCAACTGGGTCAGTACTGACCAAGAAGTATGGTCCAGCTGCATGCCCTGGCCCACACCCTGTCATTCATTCATTCATTCATTTAATCTTATTTATTGAGTCCTTATGGTGTGCAGAGCACTGTACTAAGCACTTGGGAGAGTACACTACAACAATAAGCAGACACATTCCATGCCCATAACGAGCTTGCAGTCTAGCAGGGGAGACCCTTGAAGGGGTAAGCTCACCTGGGCACTAAGTGATGACATTAGCGGGACGTGGGCCAATTACAGGCAAAGTGGACGAAGGGGAGGGAAGAAAAAATTAAGGATTGACAGGCAACCACATTTCTCTCTCTCTTCCTGTTGGCCTCTGGACCTCTTTCTAGTTGTGCTTTGAAACTGAAGGTTATACCATGATCTCGTGGAGAGGTTGGAGGTAGTGGTGTGTTGTTGGAGGAATCTGCGCTGGAAAAAAAGGTAAGCGGGATGTTGTTAACTTTGGGGATAGCCCAAGTTAAGTTAAGGTTTAGAGCCAGAGTCAGGAGAGTCCGTGGTTAAACCTGGATTTTATTTTAAGTATCTTCTAATTGCTGTTGCTGAATTGTCTACTCTTCCCTGGCTAGGGAAGGCTAAAGATTGTACCTAAGTGGTTTCTGTATGTGGATTGAATTTTGGCTTATTTCATTTTCTCTAAAGAAAGGAGACTGTATTGTCTATGTGAACTCATGAACTCTGGGGAAGGGTGGAAGAAGGGCTGAGATCTTTGGCTACCTTTTCCAGCAGTTATTGAGTCTACAGGGGTGCAGAGCAGCAACTAAGCCCCCCCCAAAATCATCCAGACCACTTGGAGAAGGCAGAGATTATGTCTTTTAAATGTATGGTTCTCTCCCACATGTTTGGTAATAATAATAATGATGGTATTTAAGTGCTTACTATGTGCAAAGCACTGTTCTAAGCACTGGGAAGATACAAGGTGATCAGGTTATCCCATGGGGGGCTCACAGTCTTAATCCCCATTTTACAGATGCGGGAACTGAGGCACAGAGAAATCAAGTGACGTGCCCAAAGTCACACAGCTGACAATTGGAGTAGTGGGGATTTGAACCCATGACCTCTGACTCCAAAGCCCATGCTCTTTCCACTGAGCCACGCTGCTTCTCTTCCAGGTGTTTAGTACAGTGTTTTGCATGCAGTAGGCACTTAAATACCACTGATTGATTTGGAGTTCAAATCCATTAAGCCACACTGAGTGGCAGCTAATTATCCAGAAAATTTTTGGGGGGTGGGGGATTACCTGCAACTATTTGGAAGTTGAAAGTGAAGGAGTCACATCCTAACACACAGGGCAGATCTGGTCAGGGAAGGTTGCCTTAGGAGATATTTTCCAGACTGCCTCAGGTAAGTAATCAATCATTTATTGAGGGCATATTGTGCATGGATCACTGTATTAAGTGCTTGGGAGAGTACAATATCACTGAGTTGGTTGACTTGTTCAGGTAAGAGTCCAGGGAATTTGGGGGATCAAGCCCAGGTTTGCCCTGATTGAGCTCTGTACAAGCCTGGGACTGAAAGCAGCTTTGTCCTAGCGCTCCTCCTGCAATGTATGTAAAATGTCAGTTAAAGGCACCTCAGATTCATGTCCAGGGCTAATTCCCCTTTAAAAGGGATGGGGATGGTCTCCGCCTGGGTTCTTCACTCAGATTTCTAAAGGGGTTTAGAGTTCAACCAACAGACAGAAAATTTATGAGTCCGTTGCTTTGGCATCAAAAAGGAGTAGAGTCTGATTTAAAAAAAAAAAAAAAGCCAGGGGCTGGAAGTCAGAAGTCCTGGATTCTATTCATAGATCTGGACATGGCCTGCTGGGTGACTTCAGGCCAGCCACTTAACCTCTCAATATTATTTTCTTAATCTGTAAAATGGAAATAATAGTACTTGATTCTTCCTACATCCGGTGCTGTTGTGAGGATAAAAGGAGAAAGGAGAGGTGAAAGCTCTTTGGAGGGGGAAAAAAAAAGCACTCTACAAATTCAAACCACAATTATTATTGACTAGCTGAGGGAAGGCAATTGAGTTCCTTTGCATTTGTTGTGCCGGTGTGTTAAAAGGGGGTTTGTAATGGCCCTTTGAGATTTGGAGCATCACTAAGTTACCCAATGGTGAATCTGCTCAAGAGGGGGTAATGGCAGTGTGAGCCACAGCTGCTCCATCCCTCCTGCCCCTTCTTCTCCCTCTTCTGACTGGTTTCTCTCCAGGGGCTTCAATACGTGGGGTGCTTGTTCTGGGGCTGAGCCCACAGGGCAAATGAGTTGAAGACCTCTGACTGCTTCAACCCCACCCACCCAGCCCATATGCTAAACCATAATAATAATAATAATGATGGCATTTATTAAACACTTACTGTATGCAAAGCACTGTTCTAAGCACTGGGGAGGTTACAAGGTGATCAGGTTGTCCCACGGGGGGCTCACAGTCTTAATCTTCATTTTACAGATGAGGTAACTGAGGCCCAGAGAAGTTAAGTAACTTGCCCAAAGTCACACAGCTGACAACTGGCAGAGCTGGGATTTGAACCCATGATCTCTGACTCCAAAGCCCAGGCTCTTTCCACTGAGCCACGCTGCTTCTCTGGAAGTGAAACCATGGAAGCGATTGGTATGTGGCCTCGCCACAGTATTGAACCACCTTTTTTGAGGCTGGACACAAACTCAATTCCGCTATGTCATTCATTCAATCATATTTATTTAGCACTTACTGTGTGCAGAGCACTGTACCAAGTGCTTGGGAAGTACAAATTGGCAACATATAGAGACGGTCCCTACCCAACAACAGGCTCACAGTCTGGAAGGGGGAGACAGACCACAAAACAAGTAGTGTCAGTGGCAGGGGCTGGCACCCATGGCCTGGCTGGGATTTTTTGCCACAGCCGGCTGATCTCAGCCACAAAACATCATTCATTCAGTTGTGTTCATTGAGCACCATCTGTGTGTGCAGCATTGTACTAAGCACTTAGGAGAGTACAGTGCAACAATAAATAGGCAAATTCCCTGCCCACAACCAGCTTACAGTCTAACTCAAGACACAGGGCAATACATCAGCAAAACTCAACAATTGTTGGTTGTAGTAGAGATAGTAATATTAAGCCCTTAATGTTTGCAGAGCACTGTACTAAGCACTGGAGTTAGACATGGACCCTATGCCTTGAGGACTCACAAATGATGTGACTGTTTATTGGTATAGTGTACTCTCCTGAGTGCTTACTGTGTGCTCTGCTCACGGTAAGCACTCAATAAATAATAAATGAATGAATGATTGAAAAAAAGTGGGGGAGAGGATTGGAGACACACATTGGGACTAATGAAACAAACAAGATCAATCAGTCAATTAGAGAGAGGCTGCGTGGCTCAGTGGAAAAGAGCATGGGCTTTGGAGTCAGAGGTCATGGGTTCAAATCCCAGCTCCGCCAATTGTCAACTGTGTGACTTTGGGCAAGCCACTTCTCTTCTCTGTGCCTCAGTTCCCTCATCTGTAAAATGGGGATTAAGACTGTGAGCCCCCTGTGGGACAACCTGATCACCTTGTAACCTCCCCAGCACTTAGAACAGTACTTTGCACATAGTAAGTGCTAAATAAATGCCATTAAAAAAAAGGACAAATACACTCAGTGAAAACAAAAGTCAATAGTGCACTGTGGTTAGAGGAGCAGAATTTCTGGCTCCCTATGGTCCAAGGCATACCTTAGACATTGCAAGGGCTACCATGACCACTAGCTTTCCCAAGGTTATATGGGGCCTCATTCTGCAGGTGCTGTTCTCTTTCCCTTTGGGGTATTGGAAAGCTGGACAGGATAGGGTCTCCTTAATAGTGCAGAGGGGTGATCCGTGCAGGTCCTTGGCAGCCAATGGGGCTGGAGCAGGGATGCCAAAAGTTGTGTCTTTGTGAGGTGAATGAAGAGGTCAAAGTCTCTTTTCTCTCAGGTCATTTTCTGGTCCTTGTGCAGTATCAAAGGTGGACTCCCCCAAAGACAGGGGTAGTTAATCAACTTTGCCCCTGACCTTCCTGGGAGACAAACATTTATCTGCCATCTCAGTGGCATAGGTGACCGCCTTTTTTTTCTCACAGTCAAGTTGTTCAACTGGGATTTTTGCCCTGGACTAGCCACTTGCCAAATGTATCGGGAGATGGGTCAGGAGAGGCCAGTGACTGCCCTCTCTAGCTGCAGGATAACACTGCCTCTCCATGGGAGTCCCTGCCTAGCCTGGATCAATCAATCAGTCAATTAGTGGTAGTTGCTGAGGGCTTACTGTGTGCAGAGGACTATACTATGCTTTTGGGAAAATATAATACAATAGAGTTGGCAGGCATGATCCCTGCCCACAAGCGTTCTACAGATTACAATTTACCAGGGAGAGGGAGGAGGGATCATGATCCCCATTTTACAGTTGAGGACACTGAGGCTCAGAGAGGTTGAAGAAAGTCTGAGCGATCACATCTCCTTCCTTGGAACTAAGTTCTTTTCGGTGCTAACTCTGAAGTTGAACTCTTCTTCCCCTTTCAGAGGCATGTGAGTCTGATGATTTTCCATCAAGATGAAGCAGCGTGGCTCAGTGGAAAGAGCCCGGGCTTTGGAGTCAGAGGTCATGGGTTCAAATCCCTGCTCCGCCACCTGTCAGCTGTGTGACTTTGGGCAAGTCACTTAACTTCTCTCGGCCTTAGTTCCCTCATCTGTAAAATGGGGATTAAGACTGTGAGGACCCTGTGGGACAATCTGATCACCTTGTAACCTCCCCAGTGCTTAGAACAGTGCTTTGCACATAGTAAGCACTTAATAAATGCCATTAAAACAAAACAAAAAACAAAACAGGGAGTGCTGAATATAATTCTGGTGTCCAGCCTGGAGTATTGGAACACACTACAAAATACTAGAGGATACACTGAAGGAAGAAGGGAGGCATGGGAGTTCATGGGGGCTCTAATTTGCAGGGAATTTTATTTTTATCCCCGATCCCAACCACGTGGGTAGGTGTGCCCCCCGACCCCCAGCAGGTTTGCAGGTGAAACTCATTTGTTCTTTTCTGTTGCTTTTCTTTGGTTCTGAGTACTGCTTGATGCAGGGATAACAGAAAATCCTAATGTAGACAGAATACCAACTTTAACTTAAAGACCCGTGGGTCATGTCACTGCTGTTATTTGACCATTCCTATCTGAGCCACTGCAGCTGGGAAGGGAATTTTCAGAGCTCATAATAATAATTACTATGGTATTGGTTAAGTGCTTACTATGTGCCAGGCACTGTACTAAGCGCTGGGGTGAATACGAGCAAATCGGGTTGGACACAGTTCCTTACAGTCTCAATCCCCAGTTTACAGATGAGGTAACTGAGACCCAGAGAGGTGAAGTTCATTCAATCATATTCAGCTGTATTTATTGAGCACTTACTGTCTGCAAAGCACTATACTAAGTGACATACCCAAGGCCACATGGCAGACAAGTGGCGGAGCAGGGATTAGAACCCATGACCTTCTGACTCCAAGGCCTGTGCTATATCCACTATGCTATGCTGCATTTCATAATTTCTAGACTGTGAGCCCGTTGTTGGGTAGGGACCATCTCTATATGTTGCCAGCTTGTACTTCCAAGCACTTAGTACAGTGCTCAGCACACAGTAAGCGCTCAATAAATATGATTGAATGAATAATGGCAATGTGGGCTCATTGTGGACAGGGAACATGCCCTCAAACTGTTATCCTGAACTCTTCCAAATGCTTTGTACAGTGTTCTCCATGCAGTAAGTGCTCAATAAATACCAATGATTGACTACTAGAGAAGCAGCGTGGCTCAGTGGAAAGAGCGTGGGCTTGGGAGTCAGAGGTCATGGGTTCAAATCCTGCCTCTGCCACTTATCAGCTCTGTGACTTTGGGCAAGTCATTTAACTTCTCTGTGCCTCAGTTTCCTCATCTGGAAAATGGGGATTAAGACTGTGAGCCCTACGTGGGACAACCTAATTACCTTGTATATCCCCCAGTGCTTAGAACAGTGCTTGGCACATAGTAAGTGCTTAACAAATACTAAAATTATTGTTATTATTACTCCCAGTAAAATCTTGCAGTTCTCACCCATTCTTCTTGTTCTAGTTTGGGCAAGGAGCAAGACTCAGTTGTCTGTCACAACGTGAGCTGAGCGGCTCTTCCGTTGAGTGGGGTCTTCTGGGAGTGCCAGAAGCCTGATTATGCCAAAGCACGTCATCCCCTTGATCTATCTGAACCACCACAGATGCATCGGCTGCTCTCGTGTTCCCTCGAGTCCAATGTCTTTGAGGCAGAATTCCTCAAACTGACTCACCTGGTTTCAGAGGAAGAAATCTGTGGACTCTTTCGTCAAAGTGCCATTTTGATTTTTCATTTCTGGGGGCCTTTCATCCTCCTGATGGTCTCTCTTTTCCATTAACTGTGGGGCAGCCTGTCAACGACTAGTAAATTTAGAGTATTTCTCTTCTCCCCATTAGCAGCTGGCCTGGGAACCAACCATGGCCCAGCACTGGGCTAGGGCAAAGCCAGTAAAGCACAACACAAACACCCCACTCCCCTCCGTCTCATGCCAACTGCTCTCTTCACTGGGATCTTAATTGTCTGAATCCATCTTTCTACCCATCCATTTCATGGTGAATAATTAGGATGAGCTGTGCTCTGATGATAAGTCCCCAGACTGGCAAACTGTCTAAACTCTGAACTGGAAAACAGGTCTATTGTCACTGAAGGCGGCAGACTCTCTCTCCATCTCTCCCTCACTGACTTTCTGTTTGTACTGTGCGATATGCTCACTTATGGATTCAGAAAAAATTAAACTGAGATCCATCTTTGGGTTCCCAGCTTCTCCTATCCCCTGACTGGAACTGGTTGAAGTCTCAGTGGCCCCACCTGAGTGTGGAGTGGAAATTTCAAGCAGATGGAACTGTTTGAGGCTGAGTTGACAATGCCATGGTTGATCTGTGGTGATTAAATTTCATCTGGGATTTTTTTCTTGGTAATTTTTGAATCCTAATCAGCCATTTTTCATGGTATTTGTAAAACTCCTACTATGTGTCAAGCACTGTACTACATCCTGGATTAGCAATAAATTAATCAGATTGGACACAGTCCCTGTCCCACATGGTGTTCACAGTCTATGTGGTCCTTGTGGATCATTTCTTTGGAAAAGCTTCTCAGAATCTTTCTTCCTTGGAGAGTCACTCCTTTATCCAGTGTGGCTCAGTGGAAAGAGCCCGGGCTTGAAAGTCAGAGGTTATGGGTTCTAATCCCGTCTCTGCCACTTAGCTGCTATCGCATTCCCCTTCAAGATCCATATGATCAAATATGTCACTTCTGAGCCATGGAACTCAATGGCAGGAGCAGAACTAGAAGGCAGTTACACACCGCAACATGGGGAGGTTACAGGGTGATCAGGTTGTCCCACAGGGAGCTCACAGTTTTAATCCCCATTTTACAGATGAGGTAACAGGCACAGTGAAGTTAAGTGATTTGCCCAAAGTCATGCAGCTGACAATTGGCGGAGCTGGGATTGGAATCCATGACCTCTGACTCCAAAGCCCGGGCTCTTTCCACTGAGCCATGTTGCTTCTCATTCAGAAAGTCTGTGAAGGCTGGAGAGGGATTGTCTGTCAAATATGAGAAGAGAGGGTGTTCAAACAAGGGAACTGAGGAGCAGAGAATTTAAGTGACTTGTCCAGGGTCCTAAAGAAGGTACGTGGTGGAGCCAGGATTAGAACCCAGGTTTTCCAAGTCCCAGACCTGTCCACTTTCCACTAGTCCACACTGCTTCCCCATGTCAGCATCAGGCCCTGTCAGAGCCCTACTGAGAGCTCATCTCCTCCAGGAGGCCTTCCCAGACTGAGCCCCCCTTTTCTCCTCCTCCTCCCCACCCCCCCACCCTACCTCCTTCCCCTCCCCAAAGCACCTGTATATGTTTGTACAGATTTATTACTCTATTTTACTTGTACATATTTACTGTTCTACTTATTTTGTTAATGATTTGCATCTAGCTTTATTTCTATTTATTGTGATGACTTGACACCTGTCCACATGTTTTGTTTTATTGTCTGTGTTCCCCCTTCTAGACTGTGAGCCCATTGTTGGGTAGGGACCATCTCTGTATGTTGTCAACTTGTACTTCCCAAGCACTTAGTACAGTGCTCTGCACACAGTAAGCGCTCAGTAAGTATGATTGAATGAATGAATGAGCCCACTCAGGGCCATGGTAAGCCTGCCCCTCACCCTCCCCTTCGGTAATTGAGGCCCCAACATCACTTCCTTCACCTCCCCAGCAACAGACCCAAGGTGAGCATCTCTATTTGGTTCTTTTTTCCTCCTTCTTCTCTTTAGTTCCCTGTCTCTTTGCTGCTTCCCCTGTTGCCCCTCAGGTCTCTTCTCTCCTGTCCCTTCTCTCTTATTTAGTTCCTTCTTTATGTTTCTCCTTTCTGATTCTACCTTTTCAATGGTATTTGTCAAGCACTTATTATTTGCCACCTCTTATTATTTTCAACTCTCAGACCCATTTTCTATCTACTACTAGAGAAGCAGCATGGCTTCATGGAAAGAGCATGGGCTTGGGAATCAGAGGTCGTTGGTTCTAATCCCGCCTCTGCCACTTACCAGCTGTGTGACTTTGGGCACGCCACTTAACTTCTCTGTGCCTCAGTTACCTCATCTGGAAAATGGGGATTAAGATTGTGAGCCCCACATGGGACAAACTGATTATCTTGTATTTACCCCAGTGCTTAGAACAGTGCTTGGCACATAGTAAGCACTTAACAAATACCAACATTATTATTATTATTAATAAGCCATACTACTTCTTGGATCACCTCTGACCTTATCTCTTTCTGGTTTTTATTGCCCTTCCCCCTGGAAGCAGCTGCTCAAAAAATGAGTAATTGGCATCTATGACCGGGGCTTGTGTTCTGTTCCCATACAGATTTTCTGGTCATACTCAGTGGTTAATTTTGCACAGCAAACAAGATTCCCATTAGCGCCCTGGCAGTTTCCAATCTGATTTCTTCCTCAGCCGCTGATTTGGATGCATGAACCACAGGTTGCCAGAGATTATCGTGACTCTGTAAAATCACTGGTCCAAGCACAAACGTGCTGCTTCTGAAAACATTTTGGTGAACTTATTGGGGTCAAAGAATTTTGGTTCTGCTTCTGGCATCCACACTTGCTTCAAGGCATGTCATGTTTCTAATTACTCTTCACTAGAAGTCTCCTTTGGAGAATGCATTGGTGCATCTTAGAGGAGCAGCAGCGTTTACTGGGTACCTACTCTGGGCAGAGCATTATACGATATGGTTGGGGAACATTTAGAAAGATTCAATATTCTGATTGTTTGTAAATATCTTTTTTGTCTGCCCTTCCCCCTCCTGTCCATTAGAGTGTAAATTCATCGTGGTTAGGAAACACGTTTCATGCTTCTGTTGGGCACATAGTACAGACACTGCACTCACTGGATGCTCTATAAATACCATTATTACTACCACTACTACTACTATTACCCCTCTCAGGGTTGCACTCGGGGAGTTTCCAGTACTCCACCAGTCTCGACTATGGGAGGGAGAGTCAAGTGTTGGCCTACCCATTCCTAGCTTGGGCAGTGGCTAGCGAGTGGAAGGCAATCTGCTACAAGTCAAAACTCACCCTGCGGGGCAACAGCTGTATGGGGAGAGTTGAGGGCAGACACTCACATTTACTGGGCAGAAGGAGGCAGTGGTAAACCACTTCCATATTTTTACCAAGACAACTCTATGGATTCACTACCAGAACGATTGCAGATGGAGGTGGGGGGTTCTGGGAGAGATGTGTCCATGCCATCACTATGGGTCAGATATGACTCAACAGCAAAAGACAGACCAACTACTACTACTACTACTATTGTTACTATTACTATTAGTACTGTTACTATTACTGCTATTATTGCTACTATTATTACTGCTACTACTATTCCTACTACTATTATTACTCCAAGATGCCTGCCCTCCAGGAGTTTACAATCTAAGCACTTGGAGAATCATATCAGTGGCATGAACCACTTAACATCGTGGACATATTTGCTGCAAACATCACCTCAGCTACTTGGCAATCTAGGATTTGCTGCCTAATTTCAGCTTTGTAGTTCTTCCAGTACTTTCCTAGATCCCAGTCATGCCACCTTTTATTATTATCACCATATGATAATAGTGTTTTTTAAGCATTTACTAGTGCCAGACTGTAACTATGACAGGCGGGGTCAGTCGCGGGTCTCACCAGCTCAGAGGCCGAGTTCCACTAGCTAGGGCTATGGGTGGAGGACTCCCTCCATTCTACCCCACCCGAGAGATGTCCTCAGGAATCACGGATATGATTTTACAGTACCCTCAGGCAGCCTTGCAAACGGCAATCTCTCAAACAAGGCATCAGAGATTCCCGGTTTTGAGCTGTCAGCCGGGGCAGTTAAAAGTTTCAGCAAATGAGCTGCCTCTTTGGGATTTTATGTTTCAACTTGAGACATGACCTGTTCTCTAGAGACCGGTTTGAAATGCCGCTCTGTGATTGCCCGGTTGAGGTCTTTAGGAGTCGCCCACGTAAGCAGCTGGACATCGGACTGCCCCAGAGACCAGAGACAGCAAACGAACCTGCCGCTTCTGTCTGCTTGCTGGCTCAGCCTCACGTTTGTCATGGACAGCAGAAGGGAATTCTCGCCCAGGGACTTCATCACGGATGAGGATTTGTGCTCCCCCGAACAACGGCTCAATCCTGGACATAAATCCTGGTTTTTGGAAATGATTGCTTTGTATTCTAGGGCCTTCAGACCTTAGAGTGAGAATTCACCAGGCCCACCCACCCCTTCCCTCCTCCCATTGCTGGGGCACTGGCCCACAGGATCACTTTGATATTACCCCCTCCCCCCCAGCCCCACAAAACTTACATACATAGCCATCTAAAATTTATTTTAATGTTTGTCCTTGCCTCTGGTCTGTAAGCTCTTGGTGGACAAGGATCATCTATATCTACTCTTTTGTAAACTACTCTCCCAAAAACTTAGTACAGTGCTCTGCACATTAAGGGCTCAATGAATATCAATCAATAAGTGGTATTTTATCAATTAATGATATTTATTGAATGCTTACTGTATGCAGAGCACTGTGATAAGAGCTTGGGTGAGTGCAACAGAATGGGCAGACACATTCTTGTCCACCTTTTGCTTGATATAATAATAATAATAATGATTATGGTACTTGTTTATTCAGTCATTCATTCAATCATATTTATTGAGCGCTTACTGTGTGCAGAGCACTGTACTAAGCATTTAGGTAGTACAAGTTGGCAACATATAGAGACAGTCCCTACCCAACAGTGGGCTCACAGTCTAGAAGGGGGAGACAGATGACAAAACATGTGAACGTGTCAAAATCATCAGAACAAATAGAATTAAAGCTATATGCACCTCATTAACAAAATAAATAGAATAGTAAATATGTACAAGTAAAATAGAGTAATCTGTACAAATATATACGAGTGCTGTGGGGAGGGGAAGGAGGTAGGGCGGGGGGGATGGGGAGGAGGAGAGGAAAAGGGGGACTTAGTCTGGGAAGGCCTCCTGAAGGGTATATATTAAGTATATATATTAAGCGCTTACTGTGTCCAAAGCACTGTAATAAGCACTTGAGAGAGTACAATACAACAACAAAGTCCTGCCCACAACAAGTTCATAGTCTAAATGGGGAGAGCTTGTTAAGCTCTTACCATGTGCCAAGCACTGTTCTAAGTGCTGGGGTAGAAGCGAGTTAATTAGGTTGGACACAGTCTCTGTCCCACATGGGGCTCACCCTCTAAATCCCCATTTTAAAGATGAGGTAACTGAGGTGCAGAGAACTGAAGTGACTTGCCCGCAGTCACACAGCAGACAAATGATGATGATGATGATGACATTTATTAAGCGCTTACTATGTGCAAAGAACTGTTCTAAGCATTGGGGAGGCTACAAGGTGATCAGGTTGTCCCACATAGGGCTCACCGTCTTAATCCCCATTTTACAGATGAGGTAACTGAGACCCAGAGAAGTTAAGTGACTTGCCCAAAATCACACAGCTGACAATTGGCGAAGCCGGGATTTGAAACCCTGACCTCTGACTCCAAAGCCCGGGCTCTTTCCAGTAGGCCATGCTGCTTGATTGACTGGCCCACTGGGACAGTAGAGCATTGGAATGCTGGCCCATGTTGGCCACTAGCCTGACATCACTCTGGGGCACTGGTCTGCCCCAGTGGAGCAGAGCAAAATACTGGAGCACTGAGCACTGGCCTGATGGAAGCACTAGTGCACTGAAACCCCAACAAACTTCATATAATAATGATGACATTTGTTAAGCACTTACTATGTGTCAAGCACTCTTCTAAACATTGGGGTAAATAAACACTAATCAGGTTGGGTACAGTCCCTGTCCTCCATGGGGCTCACAGTCTTAATCCCCATTTTATAGATGAGGTGACTGAGGCACAGAGAAGTGAAGTGACTTGCTCAAGGTCACACAGTAAGCAAGTGGCAGAGCTGGGATCATTCATTCATTCAATCATTTTATTCATTCATTCAATCATATTTATTCATTCATTCAATTGTATTTATTGAGCGCTTACTGTGTGCAGAGCGCTGTACTAAGTTCTTGGGAAGTCCAAGTTGGCAACATATAGAGATGGTCCCTACCCAACAATGGGCTCACAGTCTAGAAGGGGGAGACAGACAACAAAACATGTGGACAGGTGTCAAGTTGTCAGAACAAATAGAATTAAAGCTAAAGGAACATCATTAACAAAATAAATAGAATAGTAAATATGTAAAAGTAAAATAGAGTGATAAATCTGTAGAAACATATATATAGGTGCTGTGGGGAGGGGGAGGAGGTAGGGCGGGGGGATGGGGAGGAGGCGAGGAAAAAGGGGGCTCAGTTTGGGTGCTTACTCTGTGCAGAGCACTGTAGTAAGCATTTGGGAGAGTACAATATGACAATAAGCAGACAGTCTCTGTACAGATTAGAACCCAGATCCTCTGACTCCCAGGCTTGTGCTCTATCCATTAAGCTACATTGTCTCATCGGTGGCACACTGGTGCACTAGAACCAGGTGGCATACTGATGATGATGATATTTGTTAAGTGCTTACTATGTGCCAAGCCCTGGGATAGATACAAGGTAATCCGGTTGGCCCATGTGGGGCTCACAGTCTTAATCTCCAATTTACAGATGAGGTAACTGAGGCACAGAGAATAATAATAATGATGGCATTTATTAAGTGCTTACTATGTGCTAAGAACTACTGTAAGTGCTGGGGAGGTTACAAGTTGATCAGGTTGTCCCGCAGGGGGCTCACAGTCTTAATCCCCATTTTACAGATAAAGTAACTGGGGCACAGAGAAGTTAAGTGACTTTCTCAAAGTCACACAGATAACAACTGGCGGAGACCGGATTAGACCCGACAGCCTCTGACTCCCAAGCCAGTGTTCTTTCCACTAAGCCACGCTGGAGTATTGACACATTAACACACAACTAACATACTGGGGCCCTGGAGCGCTGGTTTCCTGGGACACTCACCGACTCAAAAAGACAAGGCACCCCTTTCCCAGCCCTTCCCCCACCCCCCACCTACCTACCCATTTTTATTTAAATGATTTTCCTTGTTTTTAGTCCCTATTGTTTTAAAAGGCTTATAATAATAATAATAATAATGGCATTTATTAAGCGCTTACTATGTGCAAAGCACTGTTCTAAGCGCTAGGAAGGTTACAAGGTGATCAGGTTGTTCCACGGGGGGCTCACAGTCTTAATCCCCATTTTTCAGATGAGGTAACTGAGGCCCAGAGAAGTGAAGTGACTTGCCCAAAATCACACAGCTGACAATTGGCGGAGCCGGGATTTGAACCCATGAACTCTGACTCCAAAGCCCGGGCTCTTTCCATTGAGCCACGCTGCTTCTCTCTGAGCCTTATAAGGACTGTGAGCCCACTGTTGGGTAGGGACTGTCTCTATATGTTGCCAATTTGTACTTCCCAAGCGCTTAGTACAGTGCTCTGCACATAGTAAGCACTCAATAAATACGATTGATGATGATGACTCAGACCCCTTCAACAGGTAATAATAGTAACAACAATACTAATGATAACAATAATCACCCCTTCGGTAACATTTAATGCTTAGTGCAGGGTCTAGACTACAATAATTATTATATTTATTCTAACATTATTAATCAAGGACATTTACTGTGTGCAGAGCACTGTACTAAGGGGTTGGAAAAGTACCATATAACAGAGTTAGTAGATGTGATCCCTGCCCACAAGGGGTTTACAGTCTATTTTGGGACAGAGACATTAAAATAGGGGAAGCAGTAGCGTAAAAAGATAGGTATAGAAGTACCGTTGGAGGTGGGGTGAGTATAAAAATAGATTAAGGGGTACACAGCTGAGTGATGAGACGGAGGGGAGGGAAGATAGGGGAGTTGAGGGTTTAGCCCCGGAAGGCCTCTTGGAGGAAATGTGATTTTGAAGAGTGTGAAAGTGGTGGAGGGTGAGAGAGTTCCAGGATAATGCCACAGTTCCAGGTTTGTGAGGTAGGAAGGTTCGTGGTGCTGTCTACAGTGATGGGAAAATTGGGGGAGGACAGGTTTTGCATGGGATGTTTTGGACAAGTCAAGTTTGAGGTATCCACGGGATATCCAAGTAGACATGTCTTAAATAATAACAGTAATAATGATGGCATTTTTTAAGTGCTTACAGTGTGCCAGGAACTGTACTAAGAGCTGGGATGGATAACAAATAGGGTTGCATACAGTCCCTGTCCCGCACGGGGCTCACAGTCTCAATCCCCATTTTACAGATGAGGTAACAGAGGGCCGGGGAAGGGAAGTGACTTGCCCAAGATCACACAGCAGACAAGTGGCAGAGCCTGGATGAGAACTTTCTGACTCCCAGAACCTTCTGACTCCTGTGCTCTAAGCCACTACCTCAAAATGCAGGCGGAAATATGAGACTTCAGAAAAGGGGAGAGATCAGAGCTGGAGAGGTAGATTTGAGAATCATCCACGTAGTTGAAGCCATATAACTGAATGAGTTCTCCAAAGGAGTGGGTGTAGATGGAGAAGAGAAGGGGACCCATATCTGAACCTCGAGGCAGAGGGTGGGAGGCATAGGAGGAGTGTGTGAAGGAGACTGAACAGGAGCAGTCAGATTATTATGAGGATTATACAGTAACGATACTATTAAAATATATATAAAAAATGAAAACCAGCTTGAATTTTCCACATCGGCAAATCCACAGACTGGGGACTGGGCAAATTTGTTTGGAGACTGAGGGTGGTGGGGAGGGAGAATCCCATCTTCCTGATCTCCAGCTACTCAACATGGTCACGGGAAAGTCTGTTTGGTGAGAGCCCCCCACCCTCCTGTGGAGAGAGTAGTGGTCTGCTGGCTGGAAGAGGAAGGGAGTCTTGGATGGTTGGAGTCTGCAGCGTTTGCAAAGCATCCATTATGGCCACAGAGGGAACAGTGGTACTGAACTGCAGGCCGTTGTTTCATTTATTTATGTATTCATTTATTTATTCCACAGTATTTACTAAGTATCAGCTGTGTGGAGACCAGTGCAGTCAGCACTTGGGAGACTACAACCCAAGTAGAAATCCCTGTCCTACCCTAGCCTAACGGACATTGTTCTAGATGAGGGGTGGCCAAACCTCATGAACTCATGAAATTGGCAAATTATGTTGCCAATTTGTACTTCCCAAGCGCTTGGTACAGTGCTCTGCACATAGTAAGCGCTCAATAAAATACGATTGATAAATACGATTGATGAAGAGCTACAGACCAAAAACAAATAGAGCCGGAGACACAGTAGACAGGAGGAAGAGCTGAGTTCCAGGTGTGTGGGTGATAGAAAGGAGCAGATATCCCCTTGGGTGGGAAGGGGAGATCATGGATATGAAACCACCAGAGTAGAGTCTGGGGGTGAAGGTGGGCATCACACTTCTCCCTGGCCCAGGTTCACATGGGTGGGGGCACAGCCACTGCCAAAAGAGCAGGAACAGCCGGAGTGAGATACCTATGTGAGAAGGAGCTCAGCATAGTGGATAGAGCACAGACTTGGAAGTCAGATGGTCACGGATCTAATACCAGCTCTCCCACTTGTCTTCTGTGTGACCTTGGGCAAGTCACTTCACTTCTCTGAGCCTCAGTTACCTCATCTGTAAAATGGGGATTGAGACTTGAGTCCAATGTAGGACAGGGACTGCATCGAATCCAGTTTGCTTGTATCTACCCCAGTGCTTGGTTCAGTGCCTGGCACATAGTAAGTGCTTAACAAATACCACAATTATTATATGGGACGGCCCAGCTGGTGAAGCTGTTTGGCCACTCGGCCTAGGCCATGATGTATTCCACACCTGTTGCATTCTCATCTCTAAATGCTCCCTCCCTCCAGGCATTTGGGTATTTGTTAAGTGCTTACTATGTGCCAAGCATTCTACTAAGTGCTGGGGTAGATACCAGATAATCAGGTCAGGCATGATTCCTGACCCATTCTAGGCTTATAGTGCAAGTGGGAGGGAGAACGGATATCGAATCCCTATTTTACCTCTGAGAAAACTGAGGCACAGAAAAGTTAAGTGATTTGCCCAAGGTCACACAGCAGGCAAGAGGCAGAGCCAAGTGGAGTACCTAGGTCCCCTGACTCTTAGGCCCCTGATCTTTCCACTAGGCAACGCTGTCTCCGTGTTAGACTTTGTTGTTCCGACCTCTCCAGGTGGGCTCTTAGGTCCATATTCAATCAATCGGTCAATTGATGTTATTTATTGAGCTCTTACTCTGTGCAAAGCACTGTCTAAGTGCTTGCGAGAGTAGAGTAAAACAGAGTTGGCGAACGTATTCCCTGCTCACCAGGAACTTACAGTCTAGAAGGGGTGACAGACATTAAGTGCTGTGCTCTAAATCCTCTGGTCAGGTCTATTTAAGTCACAATCCAGCGACCCTGTGCATTTGTCGTTCTGCAGCTGTATTGGACATTAAGGAAGGTTGTGCCCTCTTCAGGCAGTTGCCTCTTTGTAGTGGCCCCTGTGATTTCACAAACAATCCTGCTGCTGCCGAGAGTCTGTAAAGCCCCAGAAGCATGGGCATTGCTCAACGTTTTCATTCTGATGCATATTATTATGGGCTTTCCCCTGGCTTTTGTACAAACATCATTACTTTATAATAATGATAATAATAACGGTATTTGTTGAGCACTGTTCTAAGCCCTGGGGTAGATACAGCAAATCAGGGTGGACACAGTCCCTGTTCCAGTCAAGTGGCTTCTTTTTTTGAGTGATTAACAAATACCATAAAAAAGTACTAATAATAATAATAATGGCATTTATTAAGCGCTTTCTATGTGCAGAGCACTGTTCTAAGCGCTGGGGAAGGTACAAGGTGATCAGGTTGTCCCACAGGGGCTCATAGTCAATCCCCATTTTACAGATGAGGTAACTGAGGCACAGAGAAGTTAAGTGACTTGCCCAAAGTCACACAGCTGGCAATTGGCAGAGCCGGGATTTGAACCCCTGAGCACTGATTCCAAAGCCCATGCTCTTTCCATTGAGCCATGCTGCTTCTAACTACTATACTTCTAGTAGTATTTATTGGACACCCACTTCATGTAGTACACTGTTCTAGGTACTTGAAGTACAGAATACAGAATTGACATGTCCCCTGACCATATATAGTTTATACTCTCACAGGAGAGACAAGCTGAATGTACAATTTTGATGTACAATTAATCCTTCATTGTGGGCAATATTTTCTTGAAGTCCATTATGCTTTCCTTGGTTTGAAACGTTTGTGCATGTCCTCATGACATTGAAAAAGATGGGGGATTTTACCTCCTCACTCAGATCTTGTCTGTGGTTATGAGGAATAGCTGGTTTTAATAATAATAATTGTAGTATTTAAGTGCTTACTATGTGCCAGGCACTGTAGTAAGCTCTGTGGTGGATACAAGCAAATAGGGCACAGTCCCTGTTCCACGTGGGGCTTACAGTCTCAAACCCCATTTTAATTGAGGCCCAGAGAAGTGAAGTGGCTTGCCAGCAGACAAGTGGTCACACAGCAGACAAGTGGCGGAGCGGAGATTAGAACCCATGACCTCCCGACTCTCAGGCCTGTGCTCTATTCATTATGCCATCTTAGAGTTGGGCAAACTGGGCAGAGGGCTTGGGTCACAATTTAGGGGTTGGAGCCTCCCTAGAGGAGCAGATTGGGGGGGTCTTGGAGCCCATCCTTTATGTCTTTGTATTGAAGTAGTGAGAAGTATGTGGTTTAGTGGCTAGAGCCCAAGCCTAGGAGTCAGAAGAACCTGGGTTCTAGTCCTGGCTCTGCCTCTTGTCAGCTTGTGTGACCTTGGAGAAGTCACTTAATTTCTCTGCACCTCAGTTACCTCATCTGTGAAATGGGGATTAAAACTGTGACCCCCCTGTGAGACATGGACTGTGTCTTCCTGATTACCTTGTATCTACCCCCAGGCTTAGAACAGTGCTTGGAACATAGTGAGCGAATAACAAATACCATAAGAAAGTAGTAGTATTTATTGGGCACCCACTTTGTGTAGTACACTGTTCTAGGTACTTGGGAAGTACAGAATAGAGAATTGACATGTTTCCTGACCACATATAGTTTACACTGTAACAGGAGAGACAAGCTGAATATTTAGTTGTCCAAATAAAAACTGAATGTACAGTTGGAAAAAAAAACCAGGAGTGCTGAGAATTGATATAAAGAAATTACTAAGGGCCTAGAGGTGGTTGAAGTGTTTATACAGCTTAAGATGCTGGAAAATTTATTGGGGAAAGCTTGGTGGCGGAGGAAGGATTTTAGGAGAGCTTTGAATGCAGAGAGAACTGTGGTCTGTCTGATGTGGGAAGGGAGTGAGTTCCAACTGAGAGAACAGGGTGAGTAGAGGATAATGCTAAGGTTATGAGCTTGTGAGACAAGGATGATAGTGGTGGTGTCTTCAGTGATGGGAAAGATGGGGGTGGACAGGTTTTGGGTGGGGCGTTTGGGTGTTATTTAGATGGCAATAATAGTAATAATTAAGGTATTTGTTTAGTGTTTACTACGCGCAGACACTTTACTAAATACTGGGGTTGGATACGAGGAAATCGGGATGGACCCAATGCGTGTCCCACGTGGGGCTCACAGTCTCGATCCCCATTTGATGAAGAGTTCTGTTTTGGACATGGAACTGAAGGCACTATAAGAGGCACTGAACAGCGCTTAGCCAAACCACAAGCAACTGGCATTGTTCTATAGATTACGTAGTATCACGGGGTCATATATAGGGCCTAGTGTGAAGAACATAGGGCCTGGGAATCAGGACACCTGAGTTCTAATCCCAGATCTTTCACTTACCTGCTATGTGATCTCAATTTCCTCATCTATAAATGGGGGGACTCAATACCTGTTTTCCCTCCCCCTTAGTCTATGAGCCCCATGTGGGACAGGGATTGTGGCTGATCTGATTGTATGATATCTACCCTAGGCCTTAACACAGTGCTTACCACATAGTAAGCAGTTAACAAATGCCTTAGTTAGTTTTATTAGTATAAGGACACACCAAGGGTTCTCTGTGGAAATTCTCAAGTAATAGACCAGATGTGAACCAGACAGAGTTTCATCTTATTCTCTAGACTACAAGCCACAAGTGATGCAGGGACTGTGTCCAACCCAATTAACTTTTATCTGCCTCAGCACTTAGTACACATTCAGTCTGCAGTTTTTTTTCAGAGGTCACTCTAGCTTTTCAAGTAATTCAGTGCTTCTGACTCGAGGCAATGATTATTGGGGTTCAGGAGTCACTCTCCCAAATATAAGAAAGAACCCCAGCCTTTATTATAGAAAGCAGAAGCAGTGTGGCCTATTGGCTACAGCATGGCGCTGGGAGTCAGAAGGGCCTGGGTTCTAATCCCAGGTCTGCCGCTTGTTTGCTATGTGACCTTGGGGAAGTCACTTCACTTCTCCGTGCCTCAGTTCCCTCATCTGTAAAATGGGGATTATGACTGTGTGTCCCATGTAGGACAGGGACTGTGTCCAACCTGATTAGAGGTGCATCTGCCCCAGCACTTAGTATAGGGCCTGGCACAGAGTAAGTGCTTAACAAATACCACACACAAAAAAAGAGCTACAGGAAAGGGGTCCTCATTCATTCAACCATATTTATTGAGCACTTCTTGTGTGCAGAGCACTGTACAAAGCGTTTGGGAAGTACAAATTGACCATTATAAGCAGATTGGAGGTGCCTCTCTAGTTAGGGACTGTCTCCCAGTTCCATGACAGGAAGTGTCTGCAAATATCAGGTCGCTCCTGGGAAGGGTGAGGAAGGGCCAAAGAGGGAGCGGCTGAATGAAAACAAGATGGAGAGCAGGTGAAGGGACTGGATAGGGCAGGGTTTGGGGAAGACACTGGAGTGAAAGAAAACCTATAGGGTCTGGCCCTAACCCCCAGCCCACATCTAGATTCTGGGGAGGGGTTAGTTGTTCTCAGTGTACTTTTGTACAGATCCTTAATTTATGTATTTATATTAATGTCTGTCTCCCCTTCTAGTCTGTAAGCTTGTTGTGGGCAGGGAATGTGTCTACCAACTCTGTTATATAGTACTCTCCCAAGCGCTTAAATAGCATAGCCCAGTGGCAAGAGTATGGACTTGAGAGTCAGAGGCTGTGGGTTCTAATTCCAGCTCTGCCACTTGTCTACTTTGTGACCTTGGGCAAGCCACTTAACGTCTTTTTGCCTCAGTTACCTCATCTGTAAAAATGTAAGACTGTGAGCCCCACATGGGACAAATTGATTACCTTGTATTTACCCCAGTGCTTAGTACAGTGCTTGGCGTATAATAACTGCTTAACAAATACCACTAATCATTCTTCTTCTTATTATTTTTACAGTGCTCTAGCTCCTCCTTTAGACCATAAGCTCGTTGTGGTCAGGGAATGTAACTGTTTATTGTTGTATTGTACTCTCCCAAGTGATTAGTTCAGTGCTCTGCACACAGTAAGCACTCAGTAAATATAATTGATGAACAAATGAATGCTCTGCACACAGTACCTACTCAAAAGATACCAATGATTGATGGATTGATTGTCCAGAGGGTTTGACAGCCACTCTCTTCCTCTACTTGGGCTATCTTTTCGCTGGGGCTTGCTTGTGAAGTTCTCCCTTGGTTTGCATGCTGAGACAAGGGAACATTCGGGGGAGGAGAATGTAGACTGGAAACGCAAAAACATCCAGACTTTTGGTGGGTGGTTTGTACCATTTTGCATCTCTCCTTCAAGAGGCTCTTGGGTCCAAACCATTCAAGCAGAGACAGTTTAATGGAGTTCAGAGGGGTGAAGGTTATTTCAAAGGGCTTTTGGGACTCCTGGCTATTAGCGATTCCCGGAACAGCCCAACTGAAAGGCAAAATGAGTTTGGCCCAGATGTGCAGACATTAGCACATCTGCCTGGCTAAGTACATGGTCGAACCACATCAAGGGTGGGGCGGGGGAGAGAGGAGTGACCACCCAAAGTGCCAGCCTACAGGGGCTGCGAGGAGCAGAGATCAAAGATCACATCCGAGATCAGAGACCTGCCCATGTGTTTGCTGCCCGCCGGCCATAAGCTCTCCGAAAGTCTCTGCTTTTGGTTAATAAAACTGGGTTAGCTTTGCTCTTATTTGTTCTTGCCTGTCACTACATGAGGAGTGCCAAATGCCAGGGAGGTTAGTCGGAGATTTACACATCCCTTAAGACTGCCGTAGCCCATCCGGTCATGAATGCCGAGAATCAATCACAGAGTTTCTGCTTGTCATTACCAAGCCCTGCTTCAGTGGGCTGGCTGCTCGCCGATGGCTCGCTCTCACTGCCGCCTGGAGGGGTAATGATTGGAGAAGAGGAAAATTCCACAAAATGAACTCGAAAGCGAGACTTCACCTGGTTTGGAAAGCCCCAGAGGGCAGAGGTCAATCAGTCGTTCAGTGGTACGTATTGAGCGCTTTATGCATGCAGAGCACTGTACTAGATGCTTGAGAGAGTACAATACAGTAGAGTTTATCAACAGGATCCCTGCTCTCAAGGGAAGCAGCTTAAGCGGCTAGAGCACAGGCATGGGAATCAGAAGGACCTGGGTTCTAATCCCTGCTGTGCCGCTTGTCTGCTATGTGGGACCTTGGGCAAGTCACTTCACTTCTCTGGGCCTCAATTACCTTTAGACTGTGAGCCCACTGTTGGGTAGGGACTGTCTATGTTGCCAACTTGTACTTACCAAGCACTTAGTACAGTGCTCTGCACACAGTAAGCGCTCAATTAATACGATTGATTGATTGATTCTCTGGAAAAGGGAGATTAAGACTGTGAGCCCTATATGAGACAGGAATTGTGTCCAACTTGATTAGTTTGTATCTATCCTAGCATGTAGTACTGTTTCTGGCCCATAGTAAGAGCTTGACTGATGCCATAGTCGTATTTAGTCAATATTTTGTAGCGTCCGGCACAGGACAAAGGGGCTCAAAAAATGGTCCTGGGTGACCAGAATTGTGAAATTTTACTACCCACTACGGGCCCAGTCTGGGCTGTTTTGTAAACCACTATAATCCACTAATTCTGGAGCCCTCCACTCTGGAATGGCATCATCAGGACTCAGGGGAGAGTTGCTTATTGTGCTGACTTTTCCCTTATCCCGGCACCTAACCTGATGTCTCCTCACCTCCCTTCTCGGGAGTGGCAGATCTTGAAGGATGAATCAGTGTCTCTTCAGCATCTCCCAGTCCCAGAGGCCTGTGTTAGACACTTGGGAGGTATAGAACTGACGTAGAAACTTGGTCCCTGTTCTTGAGTAACTTCCTAGTAGGGCTCTCTAGAAGTATGGAAAAGTTTATAAATTCCAGGTGGAATAATAGAGAAGCAGCATGGCTCAGTGGAAAGAGCATGGGCTTTGGAATCAGATGTCATGGGTTCAAATCCCAGCTCCGCCAATTGTCAGCTGTGTGACTTTGGACAAGTCACTTAACTTCTCTGGGCCTCAGTTACCTCATCTATAAAATGGGGATTAAGACTGAGAGCCCTCCATGGGACAACCTGATCACCTTGTAATCTCCCCAGTGCTTAGAACAGTGCTTTGCACATTGTAAGAGGTTAATACCATCATCATTATTATCATTATTATTGATAAAAAAGGCTCTCAGGGGTGACTCTTTTTTATTTTACACCTGGCAAATTTTAGGGGAAAGGAGCCCAGAAATTGTCTCCCTGCTGGCATGATGATGAGAGGGCAATTGAATTCCTTCCCCTTTTTATCATTAATTATAAGTGATAATTACAATATTTGTTAAACACTTACTTCGTGCCAAACACTGTGGAAGATACAATATAAACAGACCCTGTCCCTCAAGGGACTCACAGTCTAAGGGGGATGGAGAACAGCCATTTCATCCCCATTTTACCGATGAGGAAACTGAGGAACAGAGAAGTGAAGTGATTTCCTCACAGCAGGAAAGGGACAGAGCTGGGGTTAGAACCCGGGTCTCCTTACTCCCAGCCATGTTCACTTTCCATTAGGGCCTTGTTGCCTCTCATTAAAACCTGCCAGCCATTCAGCAGCCAGCCAGCCTAACAACTCTGCTAAATAGAGTCATTTAGCTGAATTTTGGACACGGAAGCAGCATGGCCTAGTGGAAAGTACATGGGCCTTGGAGTCCTGGGACCTGGGTTCTAATCCCAGCTCCACCTATGTGCCCGCAGTATGACCTTGGGCAAGTGACTTCACTTACATCCTCAACTGTAAAATGGGGATGAAATAACCGTTTTCCCTCCTATTTAGACCGGAAGTCCCATGTGGGACAGGCTCTTTGTCTGACAAGATTAATTTGTATCTACCCCAGCACTTAGAACGGTGCTTCACACATAGTAAGTGCTTAACAAATACCAGAAAAATAACTAAACCCCCTCAAGCCACCAACTCTTGTTAGAAGCTGTGCATGGAACATTCAGGGTGGCTCTGCACATGTTCTCAGCTCCCAAGAGGCTGCCCTGTGCTCGGAGCTGTGTCAGCTGCAGGATGCAATGCTTGCACTTGTTTTTGATTTTTAACTCATTGAAAGCCAGAGGCCTGGGGAGGGGCATCCAGAAAGCAGGGCATGTCACTCTAGACTGGGTAATTTTCATTTCCAAATAAACAATAATGGCTAGATGGCCCGGCGGGAGCCAGAAGGAGCTGCCCTTGGCTAGTGCCCTCCCTTTCTTCGGGGGTTTTTCTGCCAGCCTTGACAGACAGGATGGACTGGGAGGGAAATGGTCAGTGCCCAACATCTGTGACCTGTGGCCCCCAATCATTGACCCAACTGCTGCTCTGACCCACGCAGCCACCTCCGCATTGCACAAGAACTAGTCTCCAATTAGGGCATCAGACGAATGGAAAGCAGATGGCTCGAATCCCGGCAAGAAAACAAAACAAGAATGTCTCTGTCTCCTCACCCCCAGCTGCCTCTCATTTTCCAGCAGTGGGCATGGACACTGGCAAGAAGGCAGGCTGGGAAATAGGGAGAGAGGCGGCAAGAAAACAGACAGGTGGCAAAGGAAAGGGAGGCAGGAAAGTAGGCTAGGAGGCAGGAATGCGAGCAGGAAGGGAGGCAGGAAGACGGGCAGGGAGGCAGGAAGGGAAGTGGAAAGACAGACAGAGAACAGGAAGACAGGCAGGACTCACTCTCCTATCTATCCTCACCCTCTCCCACCACGTTCCAGCCCTCACACTTTCCTCCTTTAATACCAGCTTACTCTGCCTGCTTCACCAAATCATATAAAATTAGAACAAGAGGTTATCCAGTGAAACTTAAAGGTGGTAGATAAAATAAAAAAAAAAAACAAATTTTAAAGCACATTGTTTAGTGATGCGAGCCATTGCCACAGAACATATCACTAGGCTCAGGAAGGGTTTGCGTAGTTGGGAGGCCCAGAGTGGGTTGTTAGAGGGAAAGGTTTGGGATGGAACAGTAGACACAACCCCATGTGGTGGATGGCTCATGGAGGGACACCTACAACCCTTTTCTACATGCGTCTGGCAGAAACAGAATTCTACAGAGGTTTGCTGGTGATCTGCAGTGTGGCTTAGTGGAAAGAGCACAGGCTTGGAAGTCAGAGGGCATGGGTTCTAATCCTGACTCCGCCACTTGTCAGCTGTGTGACTTTGGGCAAGTCACTTAACTTCTCTGTGCCTCAGTTATCTCATCTGTAAAATGGGGATTAGGACTGTGAGCCCCACTTGGGATGACCTGATAATCTTGTACCTACCCCAGCGTTTAGAACAGTGCTTGGCACATAGTAAGCACTTAACAAATACCATCATCATCATTATTATTATTATCTGGCCCAAGAGGGCATTCGTTATGCTTAGACTTAAATGCTTCTTCAGCAAAATTCAGTAAAACTAAAACACAAACAGAAAATGACCTGGCAGCACTGACTGTTGCTAGAAAAAGTGGAGCGCAACGGATTTCCTTCACTCATTCATTCTTTCCTCTATCTGTAATTTATTGAATGTCTGTCTCCCCCTATAGACTACAAGCTTCTTGTGGGCAGGGATCAGTTTTATCAATTCTATTGTATTGTTCTCTCCCTAGCACTTAGTACAGAGCTCTGTACATAGTAAGTACTCAATAAATCCCATTGCTTGTGTGTCTGTGTATACTTACATGCAATAGAGTGTTTGAGAAAGGGAAGAGCAACCAACTATAGGCTGTTAGCTCACTGTGGACAAGGAACATGTCTACCAGCTGTTATATTGTTCTCTCCCAAGCACTTAGTATAGTGCACATGTTGTTGATGGCTTACACTAGGCCAGATTGTCAGCTCCTTGAGGGCAGGGACTAATAATAATAATTATGGTATTTGTTAAGTGCTTACTCTGTGCCAGGAACTGCGCTAAGTGACTATTAACTCTATTGTCCTCTGCTAACGAAATGCTATTGGTTGATTTACTGGGTGGCCTGAGAGGGCCTGGGGCTTGGAGGAACTAGATGCCAAATGGGAAAGCGTGCACAAAAGATGAGTTCTGCCTTCCAGAACCCCTTACTTCCTGTGGGCAAAGACTCTACTGCCAATGCTTTGTTGAGAAGATATTGTGAGGGCATTATGAGGCATGAATACAGTGCCCCACCCTGCCAGAGATGACACAGTGGAACTTAGAGATCTTCTCCTCACCATGCCTCGTTTTCGCATGTCCCACCCGTCGACCCCCGTCCCACGTCCTCCCCCTGGCCTGGAATGCCCTCCCTCCCCACATCCGCCAAGCTAGCGCTCTTCCTCCCTTCAAGGCCTTACTGAGAGCTCACCTCCTCCAGGAGGCCTTCCCACACTGAGCCCCCTCCTTCCTCTCCCCCTCGTCCCCTTTTCCATCCCCCCCGTCTTACCTCCTTCCCTTCCCCACAGCACCTGTATATATGTATATATGTTTGTACATATTTATTACTCTATTTATTTATTTATTTTACTAGTACATTTCTATTCTATTTATTTTATTTTGTTACTATGTTTTGTTTTGTTCTCTGTCTCCCCCTTCTAGTCTGTGAGCCCATGGTTGGGTAGGGACTGTCTCTATATGTTGCCAACTTGTATTCCCAAGCGCTTAGTATAGTGCTCTGCACACAGTAAGCACTCAACAAATACAATTGATTGATTGATTCTCCTTCAAGCGTTTGGAAATCCAGGCCCAGGAGGGTTGAACATGTGAGGCTACGCTTTTTCTGAGACACAGCAGCACATAGCATTGTCACGTTCTCATTAATCCCCTCACTCCTGTGCCCCGATCCCCTGGCAGCTAGCAAACTGGGCTAAGATAGCTGCTTCGAGTTAGACCTCCCCTCCTCCCTGGTGGAGACAAGAACCGGTGTTTTGCGAGGGGCAGATTTGGAGATCTGCAGGCACATTTCTGTCTCCAGGACTCTGCTGACTTCTCCAGTGATGGGGCCACTTCTCCTCAGCCCTGACACCCTGGGACCATAGCCTCTAGAGTAGACAGTTTCTGCAGGTAACATGCGTTTTCATCATTCCCCAAATCCACTGGGTGAATGTCAGGACCCAGAAGGAGGCCGGTGGCCACTGAACAGATCATTTGCATTGCTCATTAATTCAGGCTAGACGTTTGTTCAAGTGCCTGCCCTAATCTAGTCCAAGCCATTCCAAAATTTGACTTTGTTTTGGTTGAGTTTAATGTGGTTTCTGCATAGCTCTCTCTTTGCTGGTAATCAAATGTTCTGCCAACATTTCTTCTGCTATGTACACCAGCTCAGGGGACCAGATGCTTCTTGTTTGCCTTTTAAAAGTATCAGACTGTTGTTTTTGTTTAGCATTTCAGGGGGCTGGAGATGAGGCAATGTTTCGCAAACCTGAACCTTGGCGGGTTCCACCTTCCCGTGTTGGAAAAAATCGAGTTGGCTGCTGCTTTACACCTCCTCCTCCTCCTCCTCTCCCTCCCTCTCTCTTTCCCTCCCCCATTCATGGAAAGACAGACCTGCTTCATTTATCTTGGTTGATTTCCTTAATTGTCCTCTAGAGTCATTTATTCCATTTTAAAGGGCAAAGAGGTGGAGGAGGGAAAGGGAGGGGCAGGGGGACAGTTAACGCTCCAGGCCTGCCATCACACCCTTTATTGTCGCTCAACCAATCCACTCTGTGGGTGGAACATATTTTGATGTGGTTTCCCCCCTCACGCCCTCAGTGTGGGAAGGAAACTAGCCAACCTTCGTGGGAGAGTTGGCATGTAATATCAGACTGCAGCATTGCAAAAAAACAAAACAAAAAAAACCCTAAAAACAATCCCCAAGCCCTCCAAATTGGCATCTCATCAAGCCAGTAAATGGGGCAGTTTGTTTATAGGATGCGAAGAAGCCTTGCTAAAACCTGAAGAATGTGTTTGTGAGGGAGATGAAAAGGAAGAGGAGGAAGAGAGAGGGCTGGTGTGAAAAAACAATCACGGAAGGCAAGTCTGGAGAATGGGAAGCTTACCTAGGAAGGGCCTGCAGGAGGGGAGACTCTGGAGGCAAAAGGAAGGGGATAATAATAATAATAATGATGGTATTTGTTAAGCACTTACTATGTTCAAAGCACTGTTCTAAGTGCTGGGGAGGTTACAAGGTGATCAAGTTGTCCCATGGGGGGCTCACAGTTTTAATCCCCATTTTACAGAGGAGGTAACTGAGGCCCGGAGAAGTGAAGTGACTTGCCCAAAGTCACACAGCTGGCAATTGGAAGAGCCAGAATTTGAACCCCTGACCTCTGACTCCAAAGCCCATGCTCTTTCCACCGAGCCACGCTGCTTCCTAATCAATCAACTGATCAATCAGTGGATTTATGGAGCACTTACTGTGTGCCAAGCACTGTACTAAATGCTTGGGTGGGTACAATACAATAGAGTTGGTAGACATGATCCCCGTCCACAAGGAGCCTACAATCTAGATAGAGGGGAGATTCCAGCTAAGGTGACCAAGACATCCTGATTTTAGTGGGACAACCCCAGAAAGGAGAGAAAAAATAGGGGTCACAGAGAGCAGGAGGTGCATGCTTGCTGTATAGAGAAGCAGTGTGGTCTAGGGCCTAGAGCCCGGTCCTGGAAGTCAGAAGGACCTGAGTTCTAATCCTGACTCCTCCACTTGTCTGCTGTGTGACCTTGGGTAAGTCACTTCTCTGTGCCTCAGTTCTCTCATCTGTAAAGTGGGGATTAAGACTGAGTCCCATGAGGGACAGGGACTGTGTTCAACTCAATTTGCTTGTATCCACCCAGCACTTATTACAGTGCCTGGCACATTGTAAGTGCTTAGCAGATATCATAATTATTATTATTATCATTACTAGAGAGCATGTAAAAGCAGTAGTAATCTTCTTTATTGAGCACCCATTGGGTGGGCTGCACTGTATTCAGTACTTGGGAAAATACAGCAGAAGAATAAGACGTGTCCCTTGCCCTCAAGGAACTTGCACGCCTAATGGGAGAAATAGCTATTAAAATGTTTACAAATAGAGGAATCAGAATGAATGATTGACCGGACCATTAAGTAGATATATACACAAGTGCTGAGGATGGGGTTAAATGAATATATAGTGCTAGAAGTGGCAGTCCACTGGGGAAAGCTTGTTGGAATAGGGAGGAGGAATTGAATGGAAAAACAGGGGAGGGACTGCAACTTCCTGGACCCATGGAGTTTGGGACTCCTGGAGTCGGTGGGAACCTAGCGCCGTGGCTCTCTGACTGATGGAGGCCCTGGGCCTGTGGTCCAGAGCCCCTGGACAGGACCTCCGCTGCCCAGACTATGGCAACCCATCTCAACTGCTGGGAAAAGAGTAAGAGAACCTGTGTTCTAATCCCTTGCCTGCTGTGGGATCTTCTCTGTGCCTCAGGGAAGGCTAGCTATGAAGACCCTGGAAAAAGTCATGAAATGTGCTGATGTAACGATTGCCACAACAATACATATTGTCAACTCTGTGGTATTTCCAGTGACAATGTATGGATCCTGAAGCTGGGCTGTGAAAAAGCAGGCTAGAAAGTACTTCGATTCATTTGAAATGTGGTGTTGGAGAAGACTTTTGTGAATACCATGGACTGCTCGAAAGGCAAACAAATGGATTTTAGAGCAAATTAAACCAAAGTGGTTTTAGGAAGGCCAAATGACTCGACTTAGATTAGCATACTTTGGACACATAATCAGGAGGACTAATTCTCTGGAGAAGACACTAATGCTAGGAAAAAGTCCAGGGAAAATATGGAAGAGGCAGACCAGTAGCTAGATGGTTAGAGACCATACAACCATTAATGGAAGAACCATCAGAAAGGTTGTGGATTATGGCAGAGGACAGGACATTCTGGAGAAGTAAATCCAATGAGTCACTATGAATTGGAAATGACTAGACAGCACTTAATAATAATAACAATGAGGGTGAAATACCTATTCTCCCTCCCACTTAGACTCTGAGCCCTCTGTGGGACAGGGACTGTGTCCAATCTAGTTATCTTGTATCTATCCTGATCCGTTTTTTTTAAGGTATTTGTTAAGCACCTACTATGTGCCAGGCACTGAACTCAGCACTGGGCTACAAGCAAGTTAATCAAGTTGGACACAGTCCCTGTCCCACATGGGGCTCAGAATCTTAATCCCCATTTTACAGATGAGGGAACTCAGACACAGAGAAGTGAAGTGACTTGCCCAAGCTCACACAGCAGACAAGTGGCGGAGCCGGGATTAGAACCCAGGTCCTTCTGACTCCTAGGCCCCTGCTCTATCCACTAGACCACCCTGCTTCTCTTCATACAGTGCTTGGCACACAGTAAGTGCTTAACAAATAATAATAATAATAATAATGATGGCATTTATTAAGCACTTACTATGTGCAAAGCACTGTTCTAAGCGCTGGGAAGGTTACAAGGTGATCAGGTTGTCCCACGGGGGGCTCACAGTCTTAATCCCCATTTTACAGATGAGGTAACTGAGGCACAGAGAAGTGAAGTGACTTGCCCAAAGTCACACAGCCGACAATTGGCAGAGCCGGGATCTGAACCCATGACCTCTGACTCCAAAGCCCAGGCTCTTTCCACTGAGCCATGCTGCTTCTCTAAATAAATAAATAGCACAATTATTATTATTATTTATCATTCCTGAAAGGTGGTAATAGGACTGGACAATGGGAGATGAACACATTCCTTTAGACTGTAAGCTTGTTGTAGGCAGGCAAAGTGTCTGTTTATTGTTATATTGTACTCTCCCAAGAGCTTAGTACAGTTCATTCATTCATTAAATCATATTTTTTGAGTGGTTACTGTGTGCAGAGCACTGTACTAAGCGCTTGGGAGAGTACAATTCAACAAACAGACTCATTCTTTGCCCACAGTGAGTATAGAATTCGAGGGGTGGGGGGCAATACAGATACTAATATAAATAAATTAGATATGTATGCACCTGCTGTGGGGCTTCCTCTGGCAACACAAAGTAAGCCAGTTGATCTCACTTGTGAAATGTGGTTGATCGATGATTCCATCCTTTGTAGTGGAACACCTGCATGTCCAGCATCTGGAGAACAATGTTGGCCAAGGTATTGATCAGATAGGCTACACTTACTAAGGACTGTGTCATATAAGCTTTGGTTTCTTCAAGGGCTGGCTGCTTATCCGCTGACTGGACAGTGCTCTGCACACAGTAAGTGCTCAATAAATATGAGTGAATGAATGAACAGAGCATCAGTGGGTCTCCCATTGCCCCACCCCCATTTTCTTTCCCCCTTTGCTCCTCTATTCCTTTTTCTGTCTCTCCCCTTTTTCCTTCTCCCCCCTCAGTTTCCTTTCCTCTCATCTCTGGACTTTAAGCTCATTGTGGGCAGGGACTGGGTCTGTTAATTGTTGTATTGCACTCTTCCAAGCACTTAGTACAGTGCTCTGGACACTGTAATTGCTCACTAAATACAATTGAATGAATGACGATTGAGTGAATCCCTTTCCACCTTTTCCCTCTCCTTCCTCTTTGCTTTCCCTTCCTGCTCTTTTCTATCCCATTTTTCCTTCTACCCCTTCCTCCCCTCTCTCCCACTCTCCTTTTTGGCCTCAGTTTCCCACTTCCTTTCGACTTTTACTGGCTCAGTGCTTGATGTTGGGGCTGGGTGTCTGGGTGTCAAGGTCTGAGCTGTTAGAAAAGAGGCTAGGGACAGGTTCCCTTGCATGTAAATGGGAAAGATGACATGGCTGG
This sequence comes from Tachyglossus aculeatus, assembly GCF_015852505.1. Taxonomy (NCBI): domain Eukaryota; kingdom Metazoa; phylum Chordata; class Mammalia; order Monotremata; family Tachyglossidae; genus Tachyglossus; species Tachyglossus aculeatus. The sequence goes on along the minus strand of NC_052072.1, from coordinate 11,142,280 downwards.
GGAAAGCATAGAAGAGAGGCATTCTAAGCTCAGAGGCAGGGAAAGGGAGCTCTCTCTGCTCCAGAATCTGCATCCCTTTCATGTCTGCCCTGATAGCAGAAAATTCAGCATTACAGAGCCACTGCCATGTGGGAGCTAGAGAAGGACCTGACAGAGAAGGGAGGCAATTGCTAGTGCTCCATGGAGAATTACAGACTAGGAGCAGAAGGAGCAGCAGACTTCAATTCTGAGGAACAATAGCTGTAGCCTCACACAAACAAAATCAAAAGCTCAAACAAATGTCCAGGAAACCATCCTCAGTCCAGAGTCTCGACAGTTATTCCAGATGTTTAAAAAAGAGCCCAGTAAATTCACTCCCAGAGGGTACGTCTTTGGGAAGACAGTTAGCAAAGGGGTGGTCCGTTTCAAATGGCACCAGATTTTCAGAATAAACAATTTCTCTTGGGCACCCCTGGGCTAGGCACTATGGAGGGGGAAGGCCACAGAATACAAAGGGTGCAATCTAAATGGGAGTCAATAAAGACAGACTGAGAGAACTGACCAAGATTCAGGTAGAGTGAAAACAGATGGGGTCTGGCAGTTCTTAAGTAAGTTTGCCTGCCCCTGAAGGTTCTTCAAGACCCTGAGGTTACTCCATGGTGGGTTGGCATGCAAAAAATTCAGATAAATATACTATCTTCTGTCACCCTCATCACTAAGATGCTCACTGTCACCCCTTGCCGATACTGGACACAGGTGAAGTCCAACATGTTATGCTGGGCATGCAGCAAAATAATATTAATGATGGTATTTGTTAACCTCTATGTTTTGAGCACTGAGGTAGGCAATTCAGACACAGTCCCTTGAGTATTCAAACCTAGGACATTCCTCTTGGGGGTCTCCTGACCCTCTCCATTGCTGGAGAGCTATTGAACTCCTCCAAGACCCCCATGCAGACAATACCACTTCTGATCCTGGAACTTGATGTCAGAACCCAAGGCAGGGAATCATAAAATACCAGGCACACAAGCCTGTATATCTGTGCTGGACTGGGGACAGACATGCTGAGAACAGGATTGTTGGACAAATGGTTATCCTATTTCCCCTACAATGGCTTAGTTGACTCTCCTAAGGAACTCTTTCACCCACTATTCATGGTTCTGTCAGAACTTTTTTTTTTTTAATGATCTGGCAACAGAGTGAAATAAAGACTGGAGTTGGGAGAGACAGGTGGCAGGGAGGTCAGCAAGGAGGTAGATGTGGTAGTTGAGGTGAGATATCAGTACTTAGATCAGCATAGTAGCAGTCTAGATGGAGAGGAGAGGGAAGATTTTAGCGGTTTTGTGAAAGTAGAACCAACAGGATTTGGTGACAGATGATTGAATATGTGGGTTGAATGAGATAAATGAGTTGAGGATAATGCCCAGATTACAGTCTAAAGAAAGAGAGGATAGTGTTGTTGTCTACAGGGATGGGAAATACAGGGGAATGACAGGGTTTGGGTAGGAAGATGAGGAGTTCTGTTTTGGAACATCCTCCTGTCTCTCCCCACTTCAATCCATACTTCACACCGTTGCCCGGATTATCTTTGTCCAGAAATGCTCTGGGCATGTTACTCCCCTCCTCAAAAATCTCCAGTGGCTACCAATCAACCTAGGCATCAGGTAGAAACTCTTCACCCTCGGCTTTAAGGCTGTCCATCGCCTCGCCCCCTCCTATATCTCACCTCCCTTCTCTCCTTCTACAGCCCAGCTCGAACCCTCCGCTCCTCTGCCGCTAATCTCCTCACCGTGCCTCATTCTCACCTGTCCTGCCATCGACCCCTGGGCCACGTCATCCCCCTGGCCTGAAATGCCCTCCCTCCACACATCCGCCAAGCTAACTCTCTTCCTCCCTTCAAGGCCCTACTGAGAGCTCACCTCCTCCAGGAGGCCTTCCCAGACTGAACGCCCTCCTTCCTCTCCCCCTCTTTCACCTCTTCATCCCCCACCGCCTTACCTCCTTCCCTTCCCCACAGCACCTGTATATATGTATATATGTTTGTACGTATTTATTGCTCTATTTATTTTACTTGTACATATTCTATTTATTTTATTTTGTTAATATGTTTTGTTTTGTTCTCCATCTCCCCCTTCTAGACTGTGAGCCCACTGTTGGGTAGGGACCGTCTCTATATGCTGCCGACTTGTACTTCCCAAGCGCTTAGTACAGTGCTCTGCACACAGTAAGCACTCAATAAATATGATTGAATGAATGAATGAATGAATGGAAATTTGAGGTATCGGTGGGACATCTAAGTTGTTATGTTCTGAACGCAGGAGGAAATGCTAGACTGCTGAGAAGGAGCAAGGCCAGGGCTGGAGATGTAGATTTAGGAATCATCTGTGTAGAGGTGGTAGTTGCAGCCAAGGGAGTGAATGAGTTCTCCCAGAGAGTGGGTGTAGATGGGGAATAGAAGGGGATCCAGAACTTGAGGGGCTCCCACAGTTAGAGGGTGGGAGGTAGAGAAGAAGTCCACCAAAGAGACTGAGTGGCCAGAGAGATAGGAGGAGAACCAGAAGAGGACAGTGTCAGTGAAATCAAGGTTTGAGAATGTTTCCAGGAGAAGCAGGTGGTCCAAAGTGTCATAGACAAGTGAGAGGTGGAGGAGGATTAGGATGGAGTAGGGGCTTTTGGATTTGGCAAGAAGGAGATCATTGGTGACCTTTCAGAGGGTAGTTTCTATGGAGTGGAAGCTAGATTGGAGGGGTTCAAGGAGAGAATTGGAGGAGAGACAGGATTAGGATCATTTGTTTCCTAGGCAACATGTCTTCCATTTCTTTTCTCTCCAGTTTTCCAGAAATTTTATCTTCTGGCTACCCAGTTTTTAAGTTTTGTGGGGGATGAAAATGGAGGGAGAGAGAGGGAACTTACTCTGTCTGGACCAGTCATTGGAACTGGTCATCTTCACTTCCTCCCTGTAAAAAAAAAAAAAATGGAGATCGCCTTCATTCAGGAAGAACTTCTCTGTCTTTAATTCCCCAGGCCAACTCTCAAATCACTGTGATTTCTTTTTTCCTGTCAGTAACCTTCTTGGACATAACCAATGCTTGCCATGAAGAAGAAAAGGGAAATGGGATGATTTCTGTAGCAATTTAATTGGTGAAACAAGGAGATGCATTCATTCATTCATTGTCATATTTATTGAGTGCTCACTGTGTGCAGAGCACAGTGAAGATGTTAGCACCAGAGGAGTGGAGTGTGCATGTTGGGATGTAGAAGGAGAGAAAGGAGGTGAGGTAGGAGGGGGCGAGGTTCGGGAGAGCTTTAAAGGCATTAGTAGTATGCAGCAGTAGAGAGAGAAAATCCCTGCCCACAATGGGCTCACAGCCTGGGGGGTTGGGGGAGATAGACAACAATATAAGTAAGCAGAAGTCAATCTAAATAAACAGAATTATAGATATATACATATATACATAAGTGCCGAGGGGCGGGGAGAAGGGGGAAGAGCAAAGGGAGTGATTCATGGTGATGCGGAAGGGAGTGGGGGCTGAGGAAAAGTGGGGCTTAGGCTGGGAAGGCTTCTTGGAAGAGGTGCACCTTCAGTAGGGCTTTGAAGGAGGGGGAAGAATGTTTGGTGGATTTGAAGAGGGAGGGCGTTCCAGGCCAGAGGTAGGACACGGGCCAGGGGTTGGCGGTGAGACAGGTGAGATCGAGGCACAGTGAAGATGTTAGCACCAGAGGAGTGGAGTGTGCATGTTGGGATGTAGAAGGAGAGAAAGGAGGTGACGTAGGAGGGGGCGAGGTTCGGGAGAGCTTTAAAGCCATTAGTGAGGCTTCAGAGAGGCCATGGTTTATCCCTGGGAACTGATTAACCCTCCCCCCAAGCCCCCTCCTCCCCTCCCCTCCTCACCTGTTGCCCAAAAGTTGCAAGATCAGTAAGGGCCTGAACTGTCCCAGCTTTGAGAGGGAGGACAGGGACCACTTGTCTGCTGTGGGAATTTGGGCAAGTCAAGTCACTTCTCTGTGTCTGTTATCTGCAAAATGGGAATTAAGACTGTGAGCCCCCTGTGGGACATGGACTGTGTCCAACCTGATTAGCTTGTAACTACACCAGCACTTAGTACAGTACCTGGCACTTAGTGAGCACTTAAACACCGTAAAATGTAAAAAAAAAAAACCAAACAGAAAGAGAAGAAAGGAGAGGTTGGCAGGGGTGGGGTGAGGTATGAAGGAAGAAGTGTGAAAAAGAAGTGTGGTGGACACTGTACTAAACCCTGGGGTGGATACAAGCAAATCACATCATCGTCCTCCACCACAGCATTGATTGGGCACCTGTTGTTCACTGAAAACTGTATTGGTGTTTGGGGATATCCAACAGCAGTCGGTCTTAGACTGTGAGTTCCATATGGGACAGAAACTGAGCCCAACTTAATTATCTTGTATCAATCCCCATACTTGGCACATAGTAAGCACTTAAATATTATTATTATTATTGGTAATGATAATATCATTAATATTAATAATAAAGTCATGGTTTCTGCCCTCCCGGGACTGACAGAGACTCGGGCAAAGACTGCTTTGTGCAACTTGATCTCGGCATTTTAACGTGATTTTATGATATGTGGTTCTCAGCTGCAGCAGGTTTATGTAGTTTAATTAGTGTTTTAGGTGATTTGACTCGGGTCCTGAGGGCATCATTTGAAGACAGGGAGTGGAATGAATGAAACCAAAAATAAACAAACTCAGGAGTTCTTGGCTGCCAGTCCTCTGCCCCAGCCATTAAGCGATCATACCTGTGCCACTGCTGTGGCCCTGGGCTCTTTTCGCTCACAAGTTTGTTCTGGTCGATTTCAAGGTTACTTTGCATTCCACCTCAAACCTCAGTGCAAAGCAACCGTACTCTCTTCTTTCAACTCAGGATCGGTTTCAAAGCCTCCATGGGCTTCCTCACTCCTTCCCCCACCGCAGTCCCCTCTTCACCTCCCCGTCCCTGCAAGTCAAACCTATGGTGGTCCGATGAGGGAAACCTCACTTGATCTTTTCCTCCCCGTCCCCACTCGTCTCGGCCCTTCTGCTTTCTATTTTCCATGAGATATCTGGCATCTTCTGCCAAGCGCTGTTCTTCACTTTCTTTGCTTCACTTTCAACTTCAGGTTGAACGTTTCATCATCCGGCCTTGGTCTGATTGGCTTCCAATGCATTCCTCCCGTTCCAGATTGATAGCCCTTGTCGGGCGTTCCTGCCGGGGCCTCTTCCCGCCTCTGCCTTCCCCGGTGGGAGATTCATGGCCATTCCTAAGGTCCGCTAAGAATTTAATGCTCGGTCCGTAAATCTAGTTTCCTTTCTGCGTTAACCTTTCCCTGGACCTTCCCCGGGCACTGTTTCGATGTTCCTCCATCGCCTCTGCAGGGAGCGGGTTGGCAGTGGTGAATGGGGATGTGGAAAAAAATCAAGAGCATTGGTGATGGATTTAGTTCCGTTGGCTAAAACGATTCTTCAGGGTGTGATGGGGATTGACGGTTTTCCTTCCGAGCCATGATTTACTGTGGACTTGAAGGGGCTTTTCATTAATATAGTTTCTGAGCACTGTGAAGGTTGGGTTGTACAGATACCAACTCACCTCCTTTATAAATGCACCCTGGCCCTAGCTTTCTTCCTCTACTAGTGTACTGGGGGATGGCGGATAAGAGGCAGGGGGAACAGGGGAGGTCATCCAGCTCCCAGAATTGTGGATACCACCGCTTCAATCATTCTGCTTCCTTCTGCCATAGGAACTCCATCATCTGACAGAGATAAAGCCGCCAACTGAGAAGGGTACAAATGCCGTCTTACTTTAAATTTCAGGGGAGAGTGCAGAATCCAGCCAGAGAAATAAAGAACTCACCCGCTCAGTGGGGAACACAGAAAGTCTTTTGGAAAAGTGTGGCCTAGTGGAAAGAGCACAGGATTGGGAATCAGGAATCCCAAGTGACAGCGACGTCACTGGCCTATTGCGTTATCTTGGCCAAGCCGCTTCACTCCACTTTCCTCATCTGTACAATGGGGAGAGAAGAGATCCTGAACCCTGTATTATGGGATAATAATAATAAAAATAATAATGATAGCATTTATTAAGTGCTTACTATGTGCAAAGCACTGTTCTAAGTGCTGAATAGGGACTGTGTCCAATCTTGTAGCTACTTCAATCAATCAATCAATCAATCGCATTTATTGAGCGCTTACTATGTGCAGAGCACTGTACTAAGCGCTTGGGAAGTACAAATTGGCAACACATAGAGGCAGTCCCTACCCAACAGTGGGCTCACAGTCTAAAAGGGGGAGACAGAGAACAGAACCAAACATACCAACAAAATAAAATAAATAGGATAGAAATGTACAAGTAAAATAAATAAATAAATAAATAAATAAATAGAGTAATAAATATGTACAACCATATATACATATATACAGGTGCTGTGGGGAAGGGAAGGAGGTAAGATGGGGGGATGGAGAGGGGGACGAGGTGGAGAGGAGGGAAGGGGCTCAGTCTGGGAAGGCCTCCTGGAGGAGGTGAGCTCTCAGCAGGGCCTTGAAGGGAGGAAGAGAGCTAGCTTGGCAGAGGGGCAGAGGGAGGGCATTCCAGGCCCGGGGGATGACGTGGGCCGGGGGTCGACGGCGGGACAGGCGAGAACGAGGTACAGTGAGGAGATTAGCGGTGGAGGAGCGGAGGTTGCGGGCTGGGCAGTAGAAGGAGAGAAGGGAGGTGAGGTAGGAGGGGGCGAGGTGATGGAGAGCCTTGAAGCCCAGGGTGAGGAGTTTCTGCCTGATGCGCAGATTGATTGGTAGCCACTGGAGATTTTTGAGGAGGGGAGTAATATGCCCAGAGCGTTTCTGGACAAAGATAATCCGGGCAGCAGCATGAAGTATGGATTGCACTTAGCATAAAATAAATCCTTAATAAATGTCTTCATTGCAATTAATAATAATTATGGTATTTGTTAAGCACTTACTATGTGCCAAACACTGTACTCACTGTACTAAGCACGGGGATAGGTACAAGGTTATCAGGTTATCCCACATGGGGCTCGCAGTCTTAATCCCCATTTTACTGATGAGGTAACTGACACAGAGAAGTTAAGTGGCTTGCCCAAGGTGAGACATCAGACAAGTGGAGGATCCAGCATTAGAACCCATTTCCTCTGACTCCAAAGCCTGTGTTCTTTCCACTGGGTCACACTGTTTCTCATGCTGCTGCTGGGAAGAGGGATGGAATTGATGAGAGCTTCCCTCCCTGTCCTCTCCCTGTCCAAATAAACCTGCCTGCTGAGACTTGTTAGGGGTTGGGTGAGTACTTTTGAGTGGCCTCTTCCACAGCAAGTTTGAGGGAGTCACAAATGGGCAGGATCAGGAGCAAAGCATGTTCTCACAGTAATGAGACTGGAGACTGTAAGCTCCTTGCAGGCAGGGATGGTGTCATCTACCAACTAGATTGTATTGTACTCTCCTAAGCGCTCTGCACAGGTGAGCACTGAATAAATACCATCGATTGATTGAGAAGGACCATGGAAAAGGCATCAGCTGGCCTGAGGTGGGGGAGACCACGAGATGCTTTAGAGGAATATCGTGGCTTAGCGGATAGAGCATGGGCCTCAGAGTCAGAACAACCTGGGTTCTAATTCTGACTCATGTCTGCTGTGCGACCTGGGGTAAGTCGCTTCACTTCTCTGTGCCTCAGTTACCTCATCTGTAAAATGTGGATGAGTGTGAGCCCCATGTGGGGTAGGGACTGTGTCCAACCTGATTAACTTGTATCTACCCCAGTGCTTAGAACAGTGTCACTAATCTATAGGATTCTCCGATTCAGTGTTTGATACCAGTAAGTAGTAGGACCACCAAAACTCGTTGTGGGCAGGGAATGTGTCTGTTTACTGTTGTATTGTACTCTCCCAAGCACTTAGTATAGTGCTCCGCACATAGTAAGTGCTCAAAAAATACAACTGAATGAATGTGTGCTTGGAACATAGTAAGTGCTTAACAAGTACCATTAGTATTATTAATATTGTTATTGTTTAGGAATCCTTCTCGTAAGGGAAAGGTGGGAAAGTCTTTCGCAAGATATCAGATGAAGTCAATGTGCAACTGGCTCATTACGTAGTCTGGTCAAAGTGCCACCGGGAAGGAAAACAAATGTTTCATCCCCTCTTTTTTCCATTCAGTTTTATCGTTGAAGTTTAATACAGCTACTTTGCTTTCCTATTCTAGCGTTGGCATCTGATAACGGCTCAGCTGATTTATGGAGGGAGAGTCTAAAGGTGAATTATTCATTTTCTCGGGTTACGGATTAGCTCTTCTCCTTTTTAATGGATTTTAGTTGCTGTGTGTTTATGTTTTCTGAGATGGATGTGAAGTCACCCAAACCCTAATATCCTCACACACCAAGCCATGAGCAAATCACATTAAATGTCTGGCTTGAAACCTAGAGAAGCCCAGAAATCATCATTGTCATCATTTATTGAACAACTACTGGGTAGAGGCCACAGTACTAGGCACTTGGGATTATGCAATAGGAAAATGGACTGTCCTTGCCCTTGAGGAGCTTATGAAGAGCTTATAATACTGAGCTCCTAACCCAATAAATGCCTCCTGAAGCATCCCAATACGGTATGGTGGATTTCAAGCTAGTCCAGCATCTCAGAGACTAGAGATGTCTCGGAGAATGCAGCCAGATGGGGGAAACCCAGCCTAAGCCTGATCGTCGAGGTCAGAGGAATAGGGGACGGGATGATGGTGGTGACGGCAATGCAGTCATATTTATTGAGTGCTTACCGTGTGCAAAGCACTGTCCTAAGCGGTGAGAGTACAATACGAAAATAAACAGACACATTCGGGTGGGGAGATCTGGCATAGTGGGAGGGGGAGAAATGAGGAGCCCTAGGGTAGGACTGTCCTCTCAAAGCAGGCCAGGAAAAATTTTAGAATGTCATTCAAAGATATTAATCGAGCACTGCTGTGTGTGTGTATAGTTCAATAGAGTTGGTAGACATGCTCCCTGCCCACAAGGAGCTCACAGTTAAGCTCCTTCAGCTGAACGTTGAGAGGTGGGAGCTTCACAAATCCAACCTTGTCATTCTTCCTGGAATGCCCTCCCTCCGCACGTGTGCCAAGCTAGCTCTCTTCCTCCCTTCAAGGCCCTACTGAGGGCTCACCTCCTCCAGGAGGCCTTCCCAGACTGAGCCCTCTCCTTCCTCTCCCCCTCCTCCCCCTCTCCATCCCCCCCGCCTTACCTCCTTCCCTTCCCCACAGCACCTGTATATATGTATATATGTTTGTACGTATTTATTACTCTATTTTACTTGTACATATTTATTCTACTTATTTTATTTTGTTAATATGTTTGGTTTTGTTCTCTGTCTCCCCCTTCTAGACTGTGAGCCCACTGCTGGGTAGGGACCATCTCTATATGTTGCCAACTTGTACTTCCCAAGCACTTAGTACAGTGCTCTGCACACAGTAAGCGCTCAATAAATATGATTGAATGAATGAATTCTTCCTAAACATCCTTCCCTCTTGCAGTCCTTCTTAACTAACATTAGTCCTTCCAGAGTGTAATATAAACTGGTATTTGTTAAGCACTTACCAAGCTCTGGGGTAGATCCAATAATCAGGATGGAGTCAGTACCTGTCCAACACAGGTTGGCTCACAGTTTAAGAGGGAGGAAGAACAGCTGTTTGATCACCTTTATAAACTGAAGTTGTGGCACAGAGAAGTTGAGTGACTTGCCCAAGATAATAATAATAATAATTGTGGTATTTGTTCAGTGCTTCCTATGTCCAGGCCCTATACTAAGCCCTGGGGTAGATACAAGGTAATTGGGTTGGGCACAGTCCCTGCCCCACACTCACAGTCTTAATCCCCATTTTCCAAGTGAGGTAACTGAGGCACAGAGAAGTGAAGTGACTGCCCAAGGTCACACAACAGACAAATGGTGGAGGCTAGATTAGAACCCAGGTCCTTCTGACTCTGAGGTCCATGCTCTATTCACTAGGCCACACTGATGACACAGCAGGAAAATGGCAGAGCCGGGATTAGAACCTGGGTCCTTGGACTCTCAGGCCTGTGCTCTTTCCAGTAGGCCATGCTCCCTCCCAGTTGTAGTGTGAAACCATGGCCCACATCTAATTCTCCCTGTGTATTTTTCTCAACTCTTAGCACAGTGCTCTGCACACAGTAAGTGCTTAATAAATACTATTACTACTAGTATTTCTGCTCTCCTTCAACATCTCTCCCGTACTTCTACCTAATCACACAAATGAACATCGTTTTGTTTTTAATGGTATTTGTCGAGGGCTTACTATGTGCTAGGCACTGTACTGAGTTCTGGGGTAGATACATGGTAATCAGAATGGACACAGTCTCTGTCCCACCTAGGGCTCCCAGTCTTAATCCCCATTTTCCAGGTGAAGTAACTGAGGTATAGAGAAGAGAAGTTACTTACCCCAGGTCACACAGCATACAAATGGTTGAGCTGGATTAGAACTTAGGTCCTTCTGACTCCCAAGCCTGTGCTCTAGCCACTGGGCCATGTTGCTTCCCAGCTTGATACCAGGTAAGGAGATCCATCATAGTCCCTGCCCCATGCAGCTCACCATCTAATTTAGCCCCATTTTACGGATGAGAAAGCTAGGACCCGAACAAGTTAAGTGACTTGCCTAAGGTCACATAGCAGACCAGTGGTAGAGCTGAGCCTCAACTTCAGGTTGCCTGATTTCCGATTCCTTCCTCTTTGACTAGACCATACTGCTTCACCAGTGACTCCTCAAAGTGGGGCCCTATAGCCCTTCCCTAAGGAGTTGTGGGATGACTCATTGTTTTCCCCACATTTTCAATTTCCTCAACCAGGGTCCTCCTGGGAGAACTGGTACCTTCCAGGATGCCGGCTCCTGGACTGGAAGCCGAGGATGCCTTTTAGCTCCTTGAGATACGTAGAGGACAGGAACTATCCTCGTTTGTGATGATCTATGAGCATGATTTCTGTGCTTGGCTGAAGTTTGCTGAACCTGAGCTCCGACGGGAATTTTGGAGACAAGATCCTACCTCTGGTAGGTTTCAGCGGAAAACAGTGCCAGACTTTCAACTCCAAACTGTTGCAGGTGTTAGTGATGTAGTGCCCCCTCACAGGGTGATACCTTGCTGGGCAGAAGAAGTGGCATGCTCTGAGTTATCACAGCACAGTCAGAGGTGGGAGGAAACCCAAGTTGCCACGGGGTTCATTTCATCCCATTTGAGGATGCTATTAGATGGGGAAAAACATGTTGCTTTCTGTGGGAGAGAACAGCTAGAAAATAAATCCATCTTAAAGAAGGGAAAGAAACATTCCATTCTGTTGATAAGTAGCTGTTGGTGTGAAGCATTAATGAAGAGAAATGACAAACAGGCAAAAAGATGGCTTGAAAGGAAATGAAGCCGCTGACAGAGCTCAGATGTAAAAATCACTGGGCAGAGGGTGAGACTGTCAGGTGGAGGTTTTTCCCCTGTCCCTGCCCCTCTGGCCTATTCAATCAGTCATTCACACCGTCTGCACACAGTAAGTGCTCAATTAATACGATTGATTGATTGATTCAAACAACTGTCTTTATTGAATGCCTAGTGTGAGCAGAATACTGCAGTAAGCACTCTGGAGAGGTACAATAGAGTCAATAATGATGGCATTTACTAAGTGCTTATTATGTACAAAGCACTGTTCTAAGTGCTGGGGAGGTTACAAGGAGATCAGGTTGTCCCACATGGGGCTCATGGTCTTAATCCCCATTTTACAGATGAGGGAACTGAGGCACAGATAAGTGAAGTGACTTGCCCAAAGTCACATAGCTGACAATTGGCAGAGCTGGGATTTGAACCCATAACCCCTGACTCCAAAGCCCATGCTCTTTCCACTGAGCCATGCGTGATCCCTGCCCTCAGGGAGCTAAACACTAGATTGGGAAGCAGCACGGCCTAGAGGAAAATTCAATTCAATCGTATTTATTGAGTGTCCACTACTACTACTAATAATAATAGTGGTATTTGTTAAGCACTTACTATGTGCCCAACACTGTTCTAAGTGCAAGGGTAGATACAAGGTAATCAGGTTGTCCAACGTGGGGCTCACAGTCTTAATCCCCATTTTACAGATGAGGGAACTGAGGCCCAGAGAAGTTAAGCGACTTGCCCAAAGTCACACAGCTGACAAGTGGTGAAGCTGGGATTAGAACCCATGACCTCTGACTCCCAAGCCTGGGCTTTTTCCTCTAAGCCATGCTGCTTACTGTGCACAGAGCACTGTACTAAGCACTTTGCCAGTGTCTGGAAGTTAGAGGACATGAGTTCTGATCCTGGCTCTACCATTTGCTTGCTCTGTAGCCTTGGACAAGTCATTTAATTTCTCTGTGCCTCAGGTTCCTCATCTGCAAAATGGGGGTTCAATACCCGTTCTCCCTTTCCACTTAGACTGTGAGACTCAGGGACTCTGTCTGAACTGATTAATTTGTATCTACCCCAGTACTTAGAACAGTGCTTGATACATAGTTAGTGATTAACAGATATTCATTCATTCATTCAATCGTATTTATTGAGCACTTACGGTGTGCAGAGCACTGTACTAAGAGCTTGGGAAGTACAAGTTGGTAACATGTAGAGACGGTCCCTACCCAACAGCGGGCTCACAGTCTAGAAGGGGGAGACGGACAACAAAATAAAATAAATAGAATAGTAAATATGTACAAGTAAAATAAATAGAGTAATAAATATGTGCAAACGTATATACAGGTGCTGTGGGGAGGGGAATACCATAATTATTATTACCAGCTCCTTGAGGGTAAAAACTCCTCACCCTCGGCTTCAAGGCTGTCCATCACCTCGCCCCCTCCTACCTCACCTCCCTTCTCTCCTTCTACAGCCCACCCCGCACCCTCCGCTCCTCTGCCGCTAATCTCCTCACCATGCCTCGTTCTCACCTGTCCCGCCGTCGACCCCCAGCCCACGTCATCCCCCTGGCCTGGAATGCCCTCCCTCTGCCCATCCACCAAGCTAGCTCTCTTCCTCCCTTCAAAGCCCTACTGAGAGCTCACCACCTCCAGGAGGCCTTCCCATACTGAACCCCCTTCTTCCTCTTCCCCTCCTCCCCCTCCCCATCCCCCCGCCTTACCTCCTTCCCCTCCCCACAGCACCTGTATTTATGTATATATGTTTGCACATATTTATTACTCTATTTTATTTGCACATATTTATTCTATTTATTTTACTTTGTTAATGTTTTGTTTTGTTCTCTGTCTCCCCCTTCTAGACTGTGAGCCTATTGTTGGGTAGGGACCATCTCTATATGTTGCCAACTTGTACCTCCCAAGCGCTTAGTACAGTGCTCTGCACACAGTAAGCACTCAATAAATACGATTGAATGAATGAATGAATGAGGGCATGGACCATGTCTACCAACTCTGTTATACTCTCCCAAGCACTTAGTGAAGTGCTCTACACCCATTAAGTGCTCAATAAGTACCATTGGTTGACTGATTGACTGCTGTCTTTCAGGAGAGACAGGCACTAAAATCCCCTAGTCCCCTTCCCACAGGCCATGGAACCGCCCAAAGATGGCCTAGTGGTGTTTGTGTCTGTCAACACTGAGCCTCAATCATGTTTGCTCTGCGCTCCTCCTCACTGCAGCAAGGCCTGGGGTCTCAAAGGCTCTCTTCGCCTTCACGGATCCTCCTTTGTCTCTCATTTCTATCCCATATTGAAATAGCTAAGACAATTGAGGGAGAGAATGGGAGCTCACAGGGACTGGAAATTATTGGGGGATATTTTTCTTTCCCCATAAATCTTGTCAGGCAATGAAAGATGAATCACGCTTGGTTAGTTTTAGAGCCTTGGGAGGTCGAGTGTGGGAATCGACATTACATAGCTAGAAACCGTCCCGTTAGCAGTGCATTTAGGCCTCAGAAGGCAGTTTGGAGGTTGATGCCACTAGAAGCGTTGTGTGTGTGGAAGGTGTAGGAGGATCAGGTTAAGATAGGGAAGGAAGACAGGTGACCGTGAAAATGGGAGGGAAAACTGCTCTGTGTTTGGACCATTTGAAATAATAAGTTGTGTTTCACTGCACTAGTTTCATGGCTGATTGAGGGATGTTTGCGTTGTTGGTCAGAATCACTTTGGAATGAATGTCGTGATGTTTTGTTTTTCAGTGGTTTGATCATTGCTAGCAATAATGATGAAGATAAAAATAATGACTGTGGCATTTAAGCACTTACCTATGCTAAGCCATTTATTCCCCCTCTCTACCCTCCCCCTGCATTGACTATGCATTTGGTTATGTACCCCTTAAGCACTTTGATACTCACCCCAATCCCACAATACTTATATAAATATTCTTATATTCGACTATTTCCCCTATCCTTAATCTACTTTAATGTCTCTCCCCCTGTACACTGTAAACTCCTTGTGAGCAGGGACCACACCTTCCCTGATTAAGGCCTCCTCTCATCTCACTCCCTTCTGCGCTGCTCTTACTTGCTCCTTCATTCATCCCCCTCCCAGCCCCATAGCACATGTGTATATATTAATAATAATGGTATTTGTTAAGCGCTTACTGTGTGACAAGCACTGGGGTAGATACAGGATAATCAGGTTGTTCCACGTGGGGCTCACACTTTTAAACTCCATTTTACAGATGAGGTAACTGAGGCACAGAGAAGTTAAGTGATTTGCCCAAGGTCACACGGCAGACAAGTGGTGGAGCTGGGATTAGAACCCACATCCCTCGGACTCCAAAGCCCCTGCTCTTTTCCACTAAGCCATGGCTTATTTATTAATCTATCTATTTATTTATATTAATGTTTGCCTCCCCCTCTAGACTGTGAGCTCACCATGGGCAAGAACGTGTCTATTGTTATATTGTACTCTACCAAGCACTTAGTACAGTGCTTTGCACACAGTAAGCGCTCAATAAATACGATTGAATGAATGAATGAATCATGTCTACCAAATCGTTTGTATTGTACTCACCCAACAGCTTTGTACAATGCTCTGGACACATAATAAATACCGTTGATTGACAATGGAATAGATACAGTGAAATCAGATCATTGAGATCTAATTTCAAGCCTCTATAGTAGCATATCCTGTTGGCTTGATCTCTGAACAAACGAACAGAAGTCAGGTATTTGGTCCCATCTGACCTTCAGGGGAAAGAAGGGAGAAATTTACAAAGAAGTGATCTGGGTAAATCTTCTTAACTCAGTTTGCAGGCCTGAAGGGTCTCAAGTGGGACCAGAGCAGAAATAGGTTCAACTGAGGGATCAGAGCCAGGGAATGGGCTGGGAATCTCAAAAGCTGTCTTCTGTCTTGTGGTTTTGCTGCTCACCTGGCTTTGTTCCTCAGCAGTGTTGGGCCTTAGTTTACCCAGCTGCAAAATGGATCTATTATCTTGCTGTCCTTGCATTCATTCATTCAATCGCAGAGCACTGTACTAAACACTTGAAAAATCCTATGAGATTCTAAGACTGAATTGTTAGTCATTCAAATTTATTTGAGTGATTACTGTGTGCAGAGCACTGTACTAAGCACTTGGGAGAGTACGATATAACGGACACATTCCCTGCTTGCTTTTTGCCTGCTGGACACATCCTGCGATGTGGTCTCAAATCGATGCCTTCTCATGAAAAGACCAAGGATCCAGACCTTGAAGAGTATCCCAGATTCAGCATGGGAAGTGGCTGGTTTACAGCGGAAACCACTACAGAGGAGTTTTCCCTGCTGTTCTTCCTGCTCCTGTTGGGGCGGGAGGAGAGTAAAATATGCAGGGAGGGTAATGTGCATAATAAGTCACAACGTGGGAGCTTATTATATTGGCTGCTTGCTCAGCAGGGGCCCTCCTTGGCTAATCACAGCCCTCTTCTGCACAGCTCATTTGTTGGTTCTGCTAATACGGCCCGAGCCCAGGTATGTGGCGAGGCAAGAGGGCTGAGGATGAGACAGCTGATAATCACCATTTACCCAGGCACTGTTCCATGAAAAGCATTACATGATAGGTATGAATCCCTTTTCTATCACCCCAGGGGACCTCCGATTGTCTCCACCTAGGAGCCTCATTACATTCTGCTACGTCCCGTTCTTATTTATAGGAAGGTTTCTTCGGGTCCTCCCGCTCTCGTGCCTCACAGCCAGCTCTCTCATGCCATCCTCAAACAGTCCCTGCTTCTCCTCCCCCATTAATATGCCACCGCCTCTTTAATTCCCCTATTGCTTGCTCTCTCTCCCTCCCCCAACCACCTGATTCCTCCTCCATCCCTACATACTCTGAAGCGTTGGATGTATACACACATATCAGTAGACCACTGCTCTCTCCACCTTCAGTCAATCAATCATATTTATTGAGCACTTACTCTGGACAGAATCAGTCAGTTGTATTTACTGAGCCCTTACTGTGTGCAGAGCACTGTACTAAGCCCTTGGGAGAGTACAATATAACAGACACATTCCCTGCTACACACTTGGGTGAGTGCAGTAGAATTCATAGAGGACAATCTTTGCCCTCAAGGAGTTTGGAATCTAGCAGGGGAGGCAGACACTGAAACATGTTACAGAGTGTGAAGATTTGTACATAAATGCTGTGGGGAGAGGGGTCTGAGTGAGTAACTAAGCATAAAGGGGGTAAGGATTCAAGTGTCAAAGTGATGCTGTGGAGAGGTAAATAGGGAGGGGAAGGTGAGTTTAGTCAGGGAAGGCTTCCTGGAAGAGAAAATGTGTCACTCATAATGCTTAGGGCCATATTCAGGGTTTCCTGTATATCCTAAATCTTTTGTTCTTATGTTGGGGAGGTAAAGGGAAAGGTTAGGGATGTTAGATGGTACATACCTGACCATTAGGCTAGCGGTCCAGGTGGACTGCCAATTATCACACTGCTCACCAAATCACCTCTTGTTGCCTCTATCTGACTCTATGTGCTTTTATATTTCATGTTCTTGCTCTGGATAATAATAATTATAACAATAAATATGGTGTTCATTAAGCACTTGCTATGTACCAGGCACTGTATTAAGTACTGGGGTGGATTCAAGCCAATCTGGTTGGTCACAGTCCCTGTCCCATGTGGGGCTCACAGTCTCAACCCCCATTTTTCAGATGAGGAAACTGAGGCAAAGAGAAGTGAAGCAACTTGCCCAAGGTCACACAGCGGACAAGTGGTGGAGATGCAATAGCCGGTCAACATGGATTTGGGGAGCATTCTTGGGGTGCAGAACACTGTAGTAGATGATTGGTAAATAGAAAGATTAGGCAAGATTTTTGTCCTGAGGGAGTTTATAATCTAAAAGGGAAGCAAATGATGGAAAGGGGAAGAGAAGACAGACTCCAAATTAAGTCTGGATAAACACAGTATTAACTAAAGTGCAGTAACAGGAAGGTTGGGCCAGTGAAAGATATGGGATGGAGAACAGATGGCCTTAGCTGGAGAAAACTTCCTCAAGGCAGTGAGATTTGAGTAATGTCACTCCTCTCCATTGACCTCATAGGTAGAATAAGGCACTCCCCATCTTCAAAGGCCTTCTGAAAACATACCTTCTCCAGGAGGCCTCCCTATTTACAATAATAATAATAATAATAGCATTTATTAAGCGCTTACTATGCACAAAGCACTGTTCTAAGCACTGGGGAGGTTATAAGGTGATCAGATTGTCCCACCAGGGGCTCACAGTCTTAATCCCCATTTTACAGATGAAGTAACTGAGGCAAAGAGAAGTTAAGTGACTTGCCCAAAGTCGCACAGCTGACAATTGGCGGAGCCGGGATTTGAACCCATGACTTCTGACTCCAAAGTCCGTGCTCTTTCCACTGAGCCACTCTGCTTTTCTAATCTTTAATTTCCTCTTTCCCAGCCTGATTGAACCCCCCAACCTTCCTGCCCAAACACTTATATTTATATACTTATCCCTAGGACTTAAGCATTTTTCATTCATTTATTTAAACTTGTGGATTTTTTAAAAATTCTGTCATTGTTTTGCCACCAACAGTTTCAGCATTATTCTTTCTCCTGCTTCACACTATTTGGAAATTATTCGTACCTTATGTCTCCTCCACTAGATTGTAAGCTCCCTAAGGACAGGAACCTTGCCTTCTATTCTGATTTTACTCTCATCCACTCAATTATCATCATCATCATCAATCGCATTTATTGAGCGCTTACTGTGTGCAGAGCACTGTACTAAGCGCTTGGGAAGTTCAAGTTGGCAACATATAGAGACAGTCCCTACCCAATAGTGGGCTCACAGTCTAAAAGGGGGAGACAGAGAACAAAACCAAACATACTAACAAAATAAAATAAATGGAATAGATATGTACAAGTAAAATAAATAAATAAATAGAGTAATAAATATGTACAAACATATATACATATATACAGGTGCTGTGGGGAAGGGAAGGAGGTAAGATGGGGGATGGAGAGGGGGACGAGGGGGAGAGGAAGGAAGGGGCTCAGTCTGGGAAGGCCTCCTGGAGGAGGTGAGCTCTCAGTAGGGCCTTGAAGGGAGGAAGAGAGCTAGCTTGGCAAATGGGCAGAGGGAGGGCATTCCAGGCCCGGGGGATGACGTAAATCATCGTAAATATGATGTAAATCATATTTATCGAACTCTTACTGTTTGCAGAGCACTGTACTAAGTGGTTGGAAAGTACAACTCAGCAACAAAGAGAGACAGTCCCTGCCCACAACGGGCTCACAGTCTAGAAGGGGGAAGACAGACATCAAAACAAGTAAACAGGCATCAACAGCATCAATATAAATAAATATAATTATATATATATATGTGTATATATATATATACACATACACACATCGGAACAAGTAAACAGGCACTAATATAAATACATAGAATTATAGATATGTACATATATGCAAAAGTGCTGTGGGATGGGGAGCGGGGCATAGAGCAAAGGGGGCTAGTTGAGGTGATGGGGAGTGGAGGGGGAGCTGAGGAAAAGGGGGGGCTCTCCCAGACACCTAATTAATGCAACAGATGTTCAATAACTACCACTGATTGATGGATTGATTTTCCTGTAAAATCATCATCATCACTACTTTTATTTACTGAGCACTCTGCTAAGTAATAATAGTAATTATGGTATTTGTTAAGCACTTACTATGAGCCAGGCACCATACTAACCTCTAAGTGTTTAGGAGAATACAACAGAGTTGATAAAATCCCTGTCCACAATATGCTTACAGTCTAGAGGGGGAGACAGACATTAACATAAAGAAATAATTTATAAATCCCCCCACATAAACTCTTGGGTTATGAAAGCAATGTTCTCTCAGTAAAGTTGAAAAACAACACAAGGATATCTCAGTATCGAAATAGGTGCACATTTCTAAGATGCATAGTGAGCTCCAGCTACCAGACTGACATTATACAAATAGTGTGGAGAGAGCAGGATGGGGAATAATTTAGGCAGATCCAATCAACTCCACTGAAACAAAATTCATTTTATGACAATCTTGAGAAAAGCGCTTTTGGAGCGGCTGAGTTCAAAGCGGCTCCAGGAGTCCCAAACTCGGCATTATTTTCAGGGTAGAACCTAACCCCGAAGGCATCGCTTGCTGACCCGCCTTTCAGAGCTCTTCCACGCACATCCTGAACATAATGATGATGGGTAGGGTGGGGAGGATAACCCAGTCTACTGATTTTTTCCACTTCGGATGATGAATCCACTGTCGGTACCACCTAAATTAAGCTGTGAACGAAAGGTCGCGTCGAATCTTCCCCTTTCATTTGTCCCAGTTATTAACGATCAAAGGCTCCCGCGCGCCTCGGGTGACAGTTCGTGTCCCCAGCCAGTCTCATCCAGAGCTGTGGGCACTAGGAAATTGTGGCTAGTTTAGCTACGGTTGGGCATAGGGCCAGGAGAAGCAGTGTGGCTCTATGGAAAGAGCCCGGGCTTTGGAGTCAGAGGTCATGGGTTCAAATCACGGCTCCTCCAATTGTCAGCTGTGTGACTTCGGGCAAGTCCCTTCACTTCTCCGGGCCTCAGTTCCCTCATCTGTAAAATGGGGATGAACCCTGTGAGCCCGCCGTGGGACAACCTGATTACCTTGTACCCCCTCCCCAGCGCTTAGAACGGTGCTTTGCACATAGTAAGTGCTTAATAAATGCCATTGTTATTATTATTACTGGCCACTTCCGATGTGGGGCAGAATAAGGCAGAAGTCAGAAAGAAGGGGTTTTAATAATGATGATGATAACAATAATGGTGATATTTAAGTGCTTACCATGTGCCAAGTAATAATAATGATGGCATTTGTTAAACGCTTACTATGTGCCCAGCACTGTTCTAAGCACTGGGGTGGATAAAGGCAAATCAGCTGGAAACGGTCCCTGTCCCACGTGGGGCTCACAGTCTCAGTCCCCATTTTCCAGCTGAGGTAACTGAGGCCCAGAGAAGTGAAGTGATTTGCCCAAGGTCACCCAGCAGACAAGTGGCTGAGACAGGATTAGAATCCATGACCTTCTGACTCACAGGCCCGTGCTCTATGCGCTACTTTCATTCATTCAGTCGTATTTATTGAGCACTTACTGTGTGCAGAGCACTGTACTAAGTGTTTGGGAAGTACAAGTTGGCAACATATATAGTCCCTACCCGACAGTGGGCTCACAGTTTAGAAGGAGGAGACTTATGAGAAGTAGCGTGGCTCAGTGGAAAAAGCCCAGGCTTTGGAGTCAGAGGTCATGGGTTCAAATCCTGGCTCTGCTGACTGTCAGCTATGTGATCTTGGGCAAGTCACTTAACTTCTCTGGGCCTCAGTTACCTTATCTGTAAAATGGGGATGAAGACTGTGAGCCCCATGTGGGACAACCTGATCACCTTGTATTTACCCCAGCACTTAGAACAGTGCTTTGCACATAGTAAGTGCTTAACAAATGCCATTATTATTATTATTATTATTATGCCATGCTGCTTCTCATAAGTACTGTACTGAGTGCTGGGTTAGATACAAGTTAATCAGGTTGGACATAGTCCCTGTTCCACATGGTGTTCACAGTCTAAGTGGGAGGGAAGATAGGTATTAAATCCCCATTTACACTTGAGGAAACTGAGGCCCAGAGAACTGAAGTGACTTGCCCAAGGTCACACAGAAGGAAAATGGCTGAGCTGGGGTTAGAACCCAGGTCCTCTGACTCCTAGGCCTATCCTCTTTCCACTAGGTCATGCTGGCTCTCAGCTTTAGCCAAGAGGAAGCAGAGTGGTGCAACTGAAGGAGCATGAGCCTTCTAGACTGTGAGCCCACTGTTGGGTAGGGACCGTCTGTGTATATGTTGCCAACTTGTACTTCCCAAGCGCTTAGTACAGTGCTCTGCACACAGTAAGAGCTCAATAAATATGATTGATTCTTTGGGCCTCAGCTCACTCATCTGTAAAATAATAATAATAATGATGGCATTTGGTAAGCACTTACTACATGCAAAGCACTGTTCTAAGCACTGGAGGGAATACAAGGTGATCAGGTTGTCCCATGTGGGGCTCACAGTCTTCATCCCCATTTTACAGATGAGGTAACTGAGGCCCAGAGAAGTGAAGTGAAGACATTGCCAAGATCCGCCCTTTCCTCTCCATCCCAACCGCTACCCTGCTCATTCAAGCTCTCATCCTATCCCGTCTGGACTACTGCATCAGCCTTCTCTCTGATCTCCCATCCTCGTGTCTCTCTCCACTCCAATCCATACTTCATGCTGCTGCCCGGATTATCTTTGTCCAGAAACGCTCTGGGCATATCACTCCCCTCCTCAAAAACCTCCAGTGGCTACCAATCAATCTGCGCATCAGGCAGAAACTCCTCACCCTGGGCTTCAAGGCTGTCCATCCCCTCGCCCCCTCCTAACTCACCTCCCTCCTCTCCTTCTACAGCCCAGTCCGCACCCTCCGCTCCTCCACCGCTGATCTCCTCACCGTACCTCGCTCTCGCCTGTCCCGCCATCGACCCCCGGCCCACGTCATCCCCCGGGCCTGGAATGCCCTCCCTCTGCCCATCCGCCAAGCTAGCTCTCTTCCTCCCTTCAAGGCCCTGCTGAGAGCTCACCTCCTCCAGGAGGCCTTCCCAGACTGAGCCCCTTCCTTCCTCTCCCCCTCGTCCCCCTCTCCATCCCCCCCATCTTACCTCCTTCCCTTCCCCACAGCACCTGTATATATGTATATATGTTTGTACATATTTTTTTTACTCTATTTATTTATTTTATTTGTACATATCTATTCTATTTATTTTATTTTGTTAGTATGTTTTGTTTTGTTCTCTGTCTCCCCCTTTTAGACTGTGAGCCCACTGTTGGGTAGGGACTGTCTCTATATGTTGCCAATTTGTACTTCCCAAGCGCTTAGTACAGTGCTCTGCACATAGTAAGTGCTCAATAAATACGATTGATGATGATGATGATGATGAAGGGACTTGCCCAAAGTCTCATAGCTGACAAGTAATAATAATCATAATAATAATATTGATAGCATTTATTAAGTGCTTACTATGTGCAAAGCACTGTTCTAAGCGCTGGGGGGATACAAGGTGATCAGGTTGTCCCACGGGGGGCTCACAGTCTTAATCCTCATTTTACAGATGAGGTAACTGAGGCCCAGAGAAGTGAAGTGACTTGCCCAAGGTCACACAACTGACAAGTGGCAGAGCAGGGATTAGAACCCATGACCTCTGACTCCCAAGCCCGTGCTCTTTCCACAGAGCCATGCTGCTTCTCATAAGTACTGGACTGAGTACAGTACAGTTAAATAGGGATTTAACACTGTGAGCCCCATGTGGAACAGGGACCGTGACCAACTTGATTTGCTTACATTCACCCCAGCACTTGGTATAGTTTCTGGCTTACAGTAAGCACTTAACAAATACCATAAAGACAAAAAAAAAATCTTTGCTGGTTCTGGGAGTTCATGGGGGTTTGACTTCACCCAAGACAGACCTGGGGAATTGAGAGAGAATCCAGAGAGGAACAGCAGAGGAAAAGAAAAACAAGATTTGGGGAAAGAGGCCCGAAGAATAAAGATGAAAAGAAATGTTTGAGAAAGGAGAAGGCAGATGAGGGGAGAGCAGGGAGAAGAGGATGTGGTTGGGAAGGAGGAACAGGAATAGACAATTACTCTCCCCAACTTCAAAGCTTTATTGAAGGCGCATCTCCTCCAAGAGGCCATCCCTGACTTAATAATAATGATAGCATTTATTAAGCTCTTACTATGTGCAAAGCACTGTTCTAAGTGCTGGAGAGGTTACAAGGTGATCAGGTTGTCCCACGTGGGGCTCACAGTCTCAATCCCCATTTTACAGATGAGGTAACAGGCCCAGAGAAGTTGTGACTTGCCCAAAGTCACACAGCTGACAATTGGCAGAGCTGGGATTCGAACCCATGACCTCTGACTCCAAAGCCCGTGCTCTTTCCACTGAGTCACTCCTTTCCTCTTCTCCCAATCCCTTTTTGTCATCACCCTGATTTAGTCCCTTTATTAATCCCCCTCTCAGCCCCACAGCACTTAGGTACGTATCTGACATTTATTTACTTATGTTAATGTCTGTCTCATCAATCGTCATCATCAATCGTATTTATTGAGTGCTTACTGTGTGCAGAGCACTGTACTAAGCGCTTGGGAACTACAAGTTGGCAACATATAGAGACAGTCCCTACCCAGCAGTGGGCTCACAGTCTAAAAGGGGGAGACAGAGAACAAAACCAAACATACTAACAAAATAAAATAAATAGAATAGATATGTACAAGTAAAATAAACAAAAAAAATAAATAGAGTAATAAATATGTACAAACATATATACATATACACAGGTGCTTTGGGGAAGGGAAGCAGGTAAGATGGGGGGGATGGAGAGGGGGACGAGGGGGAGAGGAAGGAAGGGAGTCTCCCCACTCTGGGCAGGGACTGTGTCTGTTTATTGTTGTATTCTCCCAAGTACCTAGTTCAGTGCTCTGCACAGAGTAAGTGCTCAGTAAATATGATTGACCTACTGACTGAATTGGAAGCTTTAACTGAGTTATCTCTGCCTTCTGTGACCTGAAGAGGGACTGTGTGAAAGGAAGCTGAACCTGGAGACCTATGTGTGAGAGAGTGGGATTGGCTGGCAGGGCGAGAAGGATAGATTGAGTGGTGAATACCCTGGGCTATCAACATGCTGCCAAACGATCAATCAGTAAATCCAACTGAAAATGCTCCTTCGCGATCATGATTGAGATGGACTCAGTCTGGGCTGCTTTCTAGACCAGTTTGACCAGCCAGTTCCAGTGGCCCCTTGCCTCTCGGCCTCCATTCTGGAATGACGCCATCAGGACTCAGGGGAGAGATGCTTACTGTGGTGATTTTTTTTCCCTTGTACCAGCGCCTTATCCGTTATCCCCTTGTCATTCATTCATTCATTCGTATTTATTGAGTGCTTACTGTGTGCAGACCACTCTACTAAGTGCTTGGGAAGTACAAATCAGCAACATATAGAGACGGTCCCTACCCAACAACGGGCTCACAGTCTAGAAGGCGGGAGACAGACAAAAGAAACCAAGAAGTAGACAGGTGTCAATACCATTCGAATAAATAGAATTATAGCTATATACACATCATTAATAAAATAAATTTAGTAAATATGTACAAATAAAATAGAGTAATAAATATGTGCAAATATATACAAGTGCTGTGAGGAGGGGAAGGGGGCAGGGCAGAGGGAGGGATTGTTGTTGTCAATCAAACAAGAGTATTGAGTTCAGAGCACTATGATAATAATAATTGCAATCGTGATGGTATTTGTTAAGCGCTTGCTGTGCATCAAGCACTGTTCTAAGTGCTGCGGTAGATCCCAGCTCCGCCACTTGTCTGCTGTGTGTCCTTGGGTGAGTCATGTAACTTCTCTGGGCCTCAGTTTCCTCACCTGTAAAATAGGGATTAAGACTGTGGTTAGTGCTAACCTTCTCACTGTGACTCGATCTCACCACTGATCCCTAGCCCACAACCTGCCTCTGGCCTGGAATATCTTCCCTCTTCTAATCAGACAGACAACCACTCTCCCTCACTTCAAAGGCTTATTGAAGACACATCTCCTCCAAGAAGCCTTCCCAGACTAAGCCCCACTTTTCCTCATCCCCAACTCCTTGACTTGCTTTCTTTGCTCTTCCCCCCTCCCAGCCCCATAGCACTTATGTACATTTCTGTAATTTTATTTACTTGTATTGATGTCTTTCTCTCCAACTCTAGACTGTGAACTCATTGCGGGCAGGGAATGTCGCTATTCATTGTTGTATTGTGCTTTCCCAAGCACTTAGTATAGTGCTCTGCACAATAGTAAGCTCTCAGTAAATACGATTGAATGAATGAATGACTGTGAGCCCCACATGGGCCAGGGA
This sequence comes from Tachyglossus aculeatus, assembly GCF_015852505.1. Lineage (NCBI taxonomy): Eukaryota > Metazoa > Chordata > Mammalia > Monotremata > Tachyglossidae > Tachyglossus > Tachyglossus aculeatus. The sequence goes on along the minus strand of NC_052072.1, from coordinate 11,116,929 downwards.
CTGTATCCAACCCAATTCACTTTTATCTACCCCAGCACTTAGTACAGTGCCAGGTACATAGTAAGCGCTTAACAAACACTATTCATTCATTCATTCAGTCATATTTATTGAGCAGTTACTGTGTGCAGAGCACTTTACTAAGCGCTTGGGAAGTACAAGTTGGCAAGATATAGAGACAGTCCCTACCCAACAGCAGGGTCACAGTCTAGAAGGGGGAGACAGACAACAAAACATATTAACAAAATAAAATAGAATAAATATGTACAAGTAAAATGAATAGAGTAATAAATATGTACAAACATATATACAGGTGCTGTGGGGAGGGGAAGGTGGTAAGGCGGGGGGAATGGTGAGGGGGAGGAGGGGGAGAGGAAGGAGGGGCTCAGTCTGGGAAGGCCTCCTGGAGGAGGTGAGCTCTCAGTAGGGCTTTGAAGGGAGGAAGAGAGCGAGCTTGGCGGATGTGTGGAGGGAGGGCATTCCAGGCCAGGGGGAGGACGTGGGCCGGGGGTCGACGGCGGGACAGACGAGAACGAGGCACAGTGAGGAGATGGCACAGTGAGGAGATTAGTGGTAGAGGAGCTGAGGGTGCGGGCTGGGCTAGAGAAGGAGAGAAGGGAGGTGAGGTAGGAGGGGGCGAGGTGATGGACAGCCTTGAAGCTGAGGGTGAGGAGTTTTTGCCTGATGCATTGGTTGATTGGTAGCCACTGGAGATTTTTGAGAAGGGGAGTAACATGCCCAGAGTGTTTCTGGACAAAGAGGATCTGGACAGCGGCGTGAAGTATGGATTGAAGTGGGGAGAGACAGGAGGATGGGAGATCGGAGAGGAGGCTGATGCAGTAATCCAGTTGGGATATGATGAGAGATACTATTACTACTATTACTATTATTACTACTACTATTACTATATTACTAATATTACTAATTACTATTACTATATTACTACTATTACTACTACTATCACTATTACTGATACTACTATTATTATTATTAGAATGTCCAGTGAAATATAACTCCAGAGGAATTCTAGAAGCCTGGAGGGCCAAACTCAGTGTTTTTGTTGGTTCAGAGGAGGAGAAGCAGAAGGAAAAGAAGAGAAGGAGCATGGGCCTGGGAGTTAGAGGACCTGGGTTCTAATCCTGCCTCTGACAATTGTTCTGCCAATTTCTCCTCTGTGGGACCTTGGGCAAGTCACATAACGTCTCTGTGTCTCAGTTTCCTCAACTATAAAATGGGGATTCAGTACCTGTTCTCCCTCCGACTTAAGACTGTGAGCACCCCTGTGCAAGACAGGGACTGTTTCTGACTTAACTTGTACCTACCCCAGGGTTTAGAACAGTGTTTGACACATAGTAAGCACTTAACATGTACCATAAAACAAAAAAACAAATCAGCACCTCACCATCCATACCAATGATGCATGGATGGGAAGAGAAGAATTGCCCGGTATAGAATGCCTTCTGCCTCTATCTAGCCATGGTCTTTGTCATCCTATTGTTTAGCAAAAAATAGCTGGGTCCTACATTTAATAAATGAGATGAATGAGAATCTAACCCTTATTCCTGTTGAATCCACACTAGCTGTCTGGGCTCAGAATACAATAAAACCACATTAATTCAGACCCCATTAATCCAGAAATTGGGGTAATCCAGGTCAGCAGAAATCACCTCATTTCCCTCTTTGCCTTCTCTACTTTGATAAATACATTTTTCCCCAATTCAGACCGATTCATCCGCATTTTAGCCTAATCTAGTGAGGTTTCACTGTTCTTTGTGCACCAACATCTGCAAGGCACTCTATTAGATGCTCTGACAAATAAAAAGTATATATCAATTGAAGACAGTCCTTTCCCACAAGATTTTACAGGGGACAGAAAGGCTTCAAAAACAGAAACATAACTATGTTTTAAAGATCAAAACTGACCCTTTCTACAACTTCAATCTTTGGAATACCATTCCTCTCTCTTCCTCTCCCACTCACCTCCCAACTCCCATTCATTAAAATCCTTGACAAGGAATAATCCAGGCTCAGTCCCAGAAAAATAATTTAGCTTTTACTTCAACACAGGGAAAATATTTTTGGCTGAATACATAGTGGCCACAAGAGACAAGATTTCAAAACTCCATTTAGGTTTTCCTCCAACTCCTCCCTAAATGCTTCTCAGGTTCAATTTATGGCCCCTGACCTGCTTTTCAGCTCTTTTTCAGAAGATGGCATGGGTCTGTCATCTCTCAGAGCCTCAGACTACAAGAAATCAACAAAGAAAGGTCCCATAGCCAATAATTCTTTTTTTTTTTTTCAGATAGCCTGTGACACTTCCCCTCTACATGTACAAGTCCCCAAAGCTCTATCTGAGTTGCATGGGAATGTAAATTCATCCCAAACTCGGCCCCACCTATAAATGAGCTCATTGGATGACAGTAATCCCTGAGCAGCTGTCCCACTGGCAACAAATGAACTAAATCTAAACTCCAGTGAGAGTTTTGTTCTGGTCCTCCCAAATATAAGAATATTTTATGCCTACCAACCCTTCCTTAGCTTCTAGGTGGGTTGTAGAAGTGGAGCACTCAGCAGAATGATAGCTGCCAAACAGAAAGGCCCTGTCAGCAGGAGGCATGTATTTCCCTGCAGACTGGAGACTGATGAAATGGGGAACAGGAACTATTTCTTACTACAGAGGAGATGCTCATGAAGTGCATGAGAAGCAGAATAGCCTAGTGGATAGAGCACGGGCCCGGTAGTAGGAAGGATCTGCGTTCTAATCACATTTCGGCCACCTCTCTGCTTTGTGATCTTGGGCAAGTCCCTTCACTTCTCTGGGCCTCAGTTACGTCAGCTGTAAAATGGGGATTAAGATTGTGAGCCCCATGTGGGAAAGCCCCATGTATCTGACCTGATTAATTTGTATCTATCCCAGCACTTAGAACAGTGCTTGGCACATTGTCAGTGCTTAACAAATACCATAAATTTAAAAAATACAAGGAGGAAAATGCCCAGTTTACAAAGCCTCTTCTTGATTGGGAAGAGTCAGGTCTGGACACTCTCTCTGCTTATTCCTGGGTGGAGGTTTTAGTTAGTAAGTCAGTTGTATTTATTGAGTGCTTACTTTGTGCAGAGAACTGTACTAAGCCCTAGGGAGAGTACGATATAACAATATAACAGGCACATTCCCTGCCCAAAATGAAGTTACAGTCTAGAGGGGGAGACAGACATTCATATAAATAAGCATATTACAATAAACAAATCACATCATCAGAGAACTGGTTCATATTCAATTGAATTTATTGAGTGCTTACTATGTGCAGAGTACTGTACTAAGCACTTGTACAATTCAGCAACAGAGACAATAATAATAATAATGGTGGTATTTAAGTGCTTACTACGTGCCAAGTACTGTTCTAAGTGCTGGGATAGATACAAGGTAATCAGGTTGTCCCATATGGGGCTCACAGTCTTAATCCCCATTTTACAGATGAAGTAACTGAGGCACGGAAAACTTAAGTGACTTGCCCAAAGTCACATAGCAGACAAGTGGTGGAGGTAGAATTAGAACCCACAACCTCTGACTCCCAAGCCTGTACTCTTTCCACTGAGCCATGCTGCTTCTTGTAGCTCTGCCTACAATGGGCTCACAGTTTAGAAAGGGGGAGACAGACATCGAAAACAAGTAAACTGGCATCAATAGCATCAATGTAAATAAATAGGATTATAGACATATGCACATCATTAATGAAATACATAGAATTATGAATATGTACATATATACTCACAAGTGCTGTGAGGCAGGGAGGGGGGTAGAACAGAGGGAGGGAGTGGGGTTGATAGAGAGGAGAGGGGAGTAGAGGAAAAGGGGGGCTTAGTCTGGGAAGGCCTCCTGGAGGAGGCGAGCTTTCAGTAAGGCTTTGAAGGGGGGAAGTGTGCCAGTTTGGTGGATTTGAAGAGGTTGGGCATTCCAGGCCAGAGGTAGGACGTGGGCTAGGGGTCGACAGCAGGACAGGAGAGAATGAGGCACAGTGAGAAGATTGGCACCAGCTCGGTGTGGGCAGGGAACGTGCCTACCAACTCTCTTATATTGTACTGTCCCAAGCACTGAGTACATTGCTCTGCAAACAGTAAGTGCTCAATAAATACCATTGGTTGATTGTTTAGTCAGAGGGCTCTGATGGTTGGAGAGCTTTCCTCACCCTCTCAGATCTTGGGCCAAAAGAATTGTTGCCATTGCTGTTGCCAGCATCTTTTCTGCGATAGCTCTGGATGGGGAGGTGTGGATTGAGTGGGGGTGTGATGGGGTGCAGTGGGGTGAGGTGGTACTACTACTAATAATAATATAATGATGGTATTAAGCGCTTACTATGTGCAAAGCACTGTTCTAAATTCTGGGGAGGATGCAAGGTGAGCAGGTTGTCCCACGTGGGGCTCATCATTTTAATCCCCATTTTCCAGATCAGGTAGCTGAGGCACAGAGAAGTCGTGACTTGCCGAAAGTCACACAGCTGACAAGTGGCGGAGCTGTGATTTGAAACCATGACCTCTGACTCCCAAGCCCATGTTCTTTCCACTGAGCCACGCTGCTTGGTGCTGTGACCAAACAGTAGCCATCGAGGTTTCAATGCTTTAAAGATAAAGTTTTCCCTCCCTGAGCCTGGGAAGCTAAATCCAGCAATTCTACATGGCAGATAGGGTTACCGATCATCTCGAAGCAGCATGGCCTAGTGGATAGAGCATGGTCCTGGGAGTTAGGAGGTCATGGGTTCTAATTCTGGTTCTGCTGCTTGTCTTCTGTGGGGTGTTGGGCAAGTCACTTCACTTCTCTGTGCCTCAGTTACCTCATCTATAAAATGGGGATGAAGACTGTGATCCCTACGCAGATTGCGTCCAATCCAATTTGCTTGTATCCATCCTAGCACTTAGTACAGTGCCTGGCACAGAGTAAGTGCTTAACAATACCACAGTTATTATTATTATTATCATTACTGAACACCAAACCCATTTCTGAGGTTGCTTTTGAATATGGTTCTAATAGGCATTAAAAAATATCGATCTGTTTACTCCCCACCCCCCACTGCCCGGGGCTGGAGGGGAATGTGCTTATGTTGGAAATAAGGAATGGATTAGTAATTAATTAATTGCAGGCAGGTGTAGGTAGAGCTGCCTCTTGTTCCTTGCTCCCTTTCCTTCCCCCTCTGAAGATCTCTTTCCTATTTTAATTAATGTCTTGTCACCCTGGCTCTTCTCTTTATCAATCACTCAACTAAATTAAATATAGAGTGCACACCCAGTTCAAAGGGCCCAATGAGAGGCTTGATTGGAAGTCCAGGCCTGCCTTTGCCCAAGGGACTTTCCAGGTGGCTTCTTCCCAAACTTTTCACTGTGCCTGGCTCTTCCCACTCCCACTTCCAACTACCAGACTCCCAGCTCCCTCCCCTTCCAATCCACCAAACCAGGGCACTTCCCAACTTCAAAGACCTCCTGAAAACCACCTCCTCCTGGAGGCTTTTGAATCGGAGTAATGGCTTTCTTTGATCATCCACTGGGAGCCATGCTCACGTGGGGCTCACAGTCTTAAGGAAGAAGGACAACAGGTTTTGGATCCCCATTTTACAGTTGAAGAAACTGAGGCGCAATGAACTTATACGATTTGCCCAGGGTCACATACAGCAGGCAAGTAGCAGAGTCAGGATTAGAACTCAGTTCCTCTGATTCCCAGGTCCCTGATCTTTCCAGGAGGCCACGCTGCTTCTGTGAGTCACAGGGTCACAAGCCCATCTATTAAGCTGTAAATGGGGCCAGCTGCTTTCCTTCCCGTTTTTCTATTACCCGTTTCCCCACCCCCTCTACTCCCGCAGTCCGGAATCTCTAACCAAAGTGATTTGCAGGTGGTTATGGCAGGACAGGTCTGACACTGATTGAGTCGCTTATCTCCCTTCCTGGTCCTGCTTGCTGACAGCCTCTCCCGCAGGTATCCATCAGGGCATCGGCTCTTTATTCCTAGGTGAGAGAGGAGCTGTCAGGGAAGCATCCAGACTGTCATCTTCATCTAAACTGCCACCTGCCCTTCATGGTTTAAAGAGCCTCTTTAACCCATGCTGGGGAGAAGGGGCTCTTAAAAATGTCAGAATTTCAGGTAAATTCCAGAAGCAGCAGGGCCTAGTGGAAAGAGCCCCGCTCTGGGAGTCTGAGGACCTGGGTTCTAATCACAGCTCCTCTAATTGCCTGCTGTGTGAGCTTGGGCAAGTCATTTTGCTTTTCAGGGACTCAGTTACCTCTTCTGTAAAATGGGGATCGACTACCTGCCCCCTTCTATTCGAACTGGGAGCCTCATGGGGGACAGGGATTGTGTTCCAACTGATTGACTTGTATCGTCCCCAGTGCTTGGGACACCGCTTGACACGTAGTAAGCGCTTAACAAATACCATAAAAATAAAGTGGAAGATGCCTGGGACTTGTGAGTTCTATTTCTGGATACTACTGGGAGGAAGCGAATGGGTGGTTTAGTAAACTGCAGCTCCTTTGGCACAGCTCAAATTCTCTGGGCAGTGCAAGGAAAATCAATGCGGCATCATTATCATGGGGATGCGGGCCACCAAGAAAGCTCCAGTGGGCATGGAAACATCTTGGAAAGGGACAGAAAGACCCTCTGGGGCTGGGGATGATTTACAAGTGCCAAAAGGAAGAGCAGACAAGGTTTTCCATCACCGAAGAGGCCAGATGAGATAAAAGCACCGGCGAGGAAAAAAAAAAACCCACCAGCTCTGTCTAAGCCAGGTTTCTGAGTTGGCCCCAGTTGCGGTGACATTTTCATTTTGCTGCTTTGAAAAGCAAGAAGAGAAGAAAATGTAGACTATGGCATTAAAGACGGATGGGATTTAGACAAACCGAACAGGTTTGCAGGCTTCCTTCGTGCTGGAGAGGTTGATCGCAAATCTCTGCAGTTCGCTTCTCAAACAGATACGATCTCTTTCTTTCAAACCCAGAGAAAAGTGCATCATGAAACGGCTGAATCCCATGTAGGCAGGTGGCTGAAAAGTTTAATATTTAACGTTATATTGACTGACAGTGTGTGCAGGGTGAGTTTATCCTCCATTTGGATTTGAAAGCAAGAGCTTAGTGGGCAGAGTGTCTCTCAGGAAAGGACTGGGGCTGGTTGGGTTGATGGAAGTGGGCCAGGATTTTGGGGAAAGGGCAGTAAGCACCTGGGAAAGACTCTCCTTGGTTGCTGAAAGAGTCCTGATGTCAATAAAGCTTGCCCTCCAACTGGGATTTGCATTTCACTTTAAAAGCAGATTCAGCTGACTGACCCCCCAGCGTGTGAATGGCATCTTGAAGGAGCTGAGAGTGAAAGAAATCCCATTAAGCGAGAACTATTGACCCATCTGTCTGTACACTGTTGACTCGCTGCTAACCTTCCATTTAGGGCGAGTGATTCTTTAATGTGGGAAGCAGTAATTGGGGAAGAAAGATGAGAGACCAAAAAAACCCAACAAAATCCAACCCATAATCACCTAAAACGTTAAAGAGCAGGAAAGTGAAGGCTTCTGGGCCAGGGGTAGAATTCTCCATCACCAAAAAGAGCCATCTCAACGAGAAGTTGGTGATCCCTCTACCTCCCCAAACATTATGAACAAGGAGGGCTGTGCTGTATTTGGTGGAAATTCAGTGGGCTTTCAATCCCAAAGTGAGGGACTCAGAACTTGTTGTTGTTTGACGGTTGCTAATTTGAGGGAGATGAGAGAAAAGAGGAATTCACTTTTTAAAAGAAGTATGAGACCTCAAGTGATTGATATAGAATTAATCAATTAAGGGTATTTGTTGAGTGCTCACCATGTGCAGAGCACTGTAGAGAAGCAGCGTGGCTCAGTGGAAAGAGCACGGGCTTGGGAGTCAGAGGTCATATGTTCTAATCCCAGCTCCGCCACATGTCTACTGTGTGACCTTGGGCAAGTCACTTAACTTCTCTGAGCCTGTTACCTCATCTGTAAAATGGGGATTAAGACTGTGAGCCCCATGTGGGACAACCTGATCACCTTGTATCTCCCCCAGTGCTTAGAACAGTGCTTCGCACATAGTCAGCACTTAACAAATGCCATCATTATGATTATTATTATTATTATTGAGTGCTAGGGAGAGTACTATACAACAGAAGCAGCAGACTTGTTCCCTGCCCACAGCGAGCTCAGAGTCTAGAGGGGGAGACAGGCACCAATATGAATAAGTAATTTGTAATGGGGTTGGGGCAAATATTAAATAATAATGATGGTATTTAAGTGCTTACTATGTGCCAAGCACCGTTCTAAGCACTGAGTCCTAAGGTCACAGATCCAAGTGTATAGATGAGATGGGACCTCGGGCTCAGGTGAGCTTGGGAACAAAAATCCTCACCTGTGGCTTTGAAGCACTCTACCACCTTGCCCCTTCCTACCTTACCCCACAACTCTCCTTCTACAACCCAACCCTCATACTTCGCTCCTCTACTGCTAACCTTCTCTCTGTGCCTCAATCTCACCTATTTCGCCCCCGCCCCCCACTCCACATCCTGCTTCTGGCCTGAAAATATCCTCCCTCCTCAAATCCGACAGACAATTACTCTCCCCTGCCTTCAAAGCCTTATTGAAGGCACATCTCTTCCAAGAGGCCTTCCCTTTCATTCATTCATTCAATCATACTTATTGAGCGCTTACTGTGTGCAGAACACTGTACTAAGCTCTTGAGGAGTACAAGTTGGCAACATATAGAGACGGTCCCTATCATTGACATTGACAAAATAAATAGTAAATATGTACAAGTAAAATAAATAGAGTAATCTGTACAAACGTATTCATTAATTCAATCGTATTTATTGAGCGCTTACTGTGTGCACAGAACTGTACTAAGCGCTTGGGAAGTACAAGTTGGCAACATATAGAGACAGTCCGTACCCAATAGCGGGTTCACAGTCTAGAAGGGGAAGACAGACAACAAAACAAAACATGTGGTCAGGTGTCAAGTCATCAGGATAAATAGAAGTAAAGCTAGAAGCACATCATTGACAAAATAAATAGTAAATATGTACAAGTAAAATAGAGTAATTAATCTGTACAAAATGCAAGGATGATGCAGGACGGGGTGGGAGAACAGAAAATGAGGGCTGAAGCGGGGAAGTGCAAAGAAGAAACAACAAGATTCAGAATAATAGACCTAACAAAAGCATTTGACAATATCAGTAGACTTGTAATAATAATAATGGCATTTATTGCCCTGATTAAGCCCTTCCTTTCCTTTTCTCCCAGTCTCTTCTGCATTGCCCTGACTTGCTCCCTTTGTTCCCCCTCCCAGCCCCACAGCACCTAGGAGGTACATATCTGCAATTTATTTATTTGTGTTGATGTCTTTCACCCCCTCTCTAGACTGGAAGCTCACTGTGGGCAGGGAATGTGTCTGTTTTTTGTTGTATTGTTCTCTCCCAAGCGCTTAGTACAGTACTCTGCACAAAGTAAGCACTCAATAAATACGATTGAATGAATGAACGAGAGCCTGTCTCCAGCACTTAGAACAGTGCTTCGCACATAGTAAGTGCTTAACAAATGCCATTATCATTTATTATATTTATTTACCCCTGAAATGAGTGCCAGAAATGTTTGCAAGTGACAACTTTTTTGCCCACAGCAGAGGAAAACTGTCTCATTTTAGTTTATTAAATATTAGTATCAAATCAATATCAATATTTGACAGCTTTTAACATCAAATTCTGGTGTCCAAATACTGGCAGTGAGGTAAATGGGCACTAGTAATGGACAGGTTAGTAGGCATGGTATTTAGAGAAGCAGCATGACCTAGTGGATGGCATATGGGTCTAGGAGCCAGGAGGACCTGGTTTCTAATCCCAGCTCCACCACTTGTCTGCTGCGTGACCTTGGGCAAGTCACTTCATTTCTCTGTGCCTCAGTTACCTCTTCTGTAAATTGGGGATTAAGACTGCGGGTTCCATGTGGGACAGGGACTGGGTCCAACCTGATTTACTTGCATCCACCCTAGCACTTAGTACAGTGCCCGGCACTTAGTAAGCACTTAACGGATACCACAATTATTATTATTATTATTATTATTGTTAAGCACCTCCTGAGTGCAATGCATTTATTAAGTTGCCACTAGATTGTAAACTCCCTGTGGGCAGGTGATTGCCAACTCTATTGTACTCTGCCAAGTTTTCAATGCAGTGTCTTGTACACAGTAAGTGCCCAGTAAATGCTATTGATTGGTTGGTTGGTGAACTGACTAAGCACTGGAGAAAGTATAGCACAAGCACAAAGTATGTTCCCCGCCGGCAAGAATTTTACAATCGACTAGGGGAGGCAGTCATAAAAATCACTCAAGCAGAATTAGCAAGGAAGAACTTTGTGCAAAGTTTTACCCTTCAATTGCTGCCAAGTCGTTCTGCTGCTACATCTCCTTTTTGTATAAAAATTTGGAAGTCTCTGTCGGGACTACTTTGCATTGGCCCCAGATCACTGTTATTATTTTTATTATACTTGTTAAGCACTTACTATGTGCCGAACGCTGTACTAAGTGCTGGGTTAGAAACAAGATCACCAGGTTGGATACAGTCCCTGGTCCACATGGGGCTTTCAGCCCAAGTAGTAGGGAGTAGGCTTTGATTCTACCAGTGCTTAGAACAGTGCCTGGCGCATAGTAAGTGCTTAATAAATGCTATTATTATTATTATTATTCGCATTTTACAGATGAGGTAACTGAGAACCAAAGAACTTGAGTGACTTGCCCAAGGTCACATAACAGTGTCATGGCAGATCTGAGACTAGAATCCAGATCATCTGAGCAGCATGGCTCAATGGAAAGAACCCGGGCTTGGGAGTCAGAGGTTACAGGTTCAAATCCCAGCTCCGCCAATTGTCAGCTGTGTGACTTTGGGCAAGTCACTTCTCTGTGCCTCAGTTCCCTCATCTGTAAAATGGGGATTAAGACTGCGAGCTCCATTTGGGACAACCTGATCACCTTGTATCCTCCAGAGAGCTTAGAACAGTGCTTTGCACATAGTAAGTGCTTAACAAATGCCATTATTATTATTATTATTTTCCACTAGGCCACGCTGCTTCTCCAGATTGGTTGATTGACCTATGCAGGCCCTGAGAATACTGGACCTCTGGAAAAAGGCAGTTTACCTGGGAGGGTGAAGCCCTCTGAGATTATGACTTAATAATAATAATAATGGTGGTTTTTGTTAAGCGCTTACTATGTGCAAAGCACTGTTCAAAGCGCTGGGGAGGATACAAGGTGATTAGGTTGTCCCATGTGGGGGCTCACACTTTTAATCCCCATTTTACAGATGCAATAACTGAGGCACAGAGAAATTAAGTGCCTTGCCCAAGGTCACACAGCTGACAAGAGGCAGAGCCAGGATTTGAGCCCATGACCTCTGACTCCCAAGCCCATGGTCTTTCCACTGAGCCATGCTGCTTCCCCCCACCAGCTTCATGTTCCTAAAGCCAGTGCTGATGCACGAGGAGAAGTTTCCTTTGCTTACAGTGCCGTGAAAACCCAACTTCCATACAACTTTGGGGCACACACCTGGAACCCATGGCTTCCTGCCACAGGAGAGAAGCCTGTCCTATAATGTCTGCCTGTTGTAGCCTGTCTGCTTTAGGCTGTTGGCTAAAGTCAATCTGCTCTAGACTGCCTGCTAACATCTGTCTGCTGTAGCCTGTCTGTTGTAGCCTGCCAGCCAACGGCGGTCTACAGTAGCCCGTCGGCTAATGTCTGCCTCCTAAAGCCTATTTGCTGTAGTCTGTCCACTGATCATCATCATCAATCATATTTATTGAGCGCTTACTATGTGCAGAGCACTGTACTAAGCGCTTAGCACTGATGTCTGCCTGCCATGGCCTGTCTGCTGTAGTTTGTTATAGTGTGCCTAACAATGGCTTGGGGCAGAGTAAAAGAGTAAAACAGGAAAGTGAGGCATGTCTGGGGCATTCCTGCCTCCCCTCACTAACCTCAACTGTGACCTTCACTGCTAGCTCCCTAACCCCTGAGGGCAGGATGTAAAATAACCAGGAAGCAGCAGCTCCCTGAGGGCAGAGAATGTGTCAGGTTATTGTTATTGTGTACTCTCCCAAGCACTTAGTACAGTGCTTTGCACACAGTAGGTGCTCAATAAATATGACTGATTGACTGACAGCCCAGGGTAGCCAGAAAAATAGAAGTGGGATCCTCACCAGTTTGGAGAGAAACAGCAACTTGAAAAGAAGTCCCACCAGCCCACAGAAAGAACTCTTGTAAACCCCAGGAGAAAAAGAGAAGCAGCGTGGCTCAGTGGAAAGAGCACAGGCTTTGGAGGTCAGGGGTTCAAATCCCGGCTCTGCCACTTGTCAGCTGTGTGACTTTGGGCAAGTCACTTACCTTCTCTGGGCCTCTGTTCCCTCATCTGTAAAATGGGGATTAAGACTGTGAGCCCCACGTGGGACAACATGATCACCTTGTAACCTCCCCAGTGCTTAGAACAGTGCTTTGCACATAGTAAGTGCTTAATAAATGCCATTATTATTATTATTATTAAAAAGAGGGGAGGGGGATCTATGGAAAATGATGGCTGAGGAGAAAGTTCTCATGGAAGGTTTAAAAAAGGCTGAGATTCAGAGTAAGAAAACATCCCCCTCACACATAAACACAGATGGTTGGGTCCAGCCCAGGGCCCAATGCTGGCAGGGACAATCGTGTCCACCACCGCAGGCCCTTCCAATGGGCAGGCCTAGAACAGGAATGTGAGGAGTCCAGTCAGCTTTGGGCTCTTAGGTTTCATCTAGGGAACCAATGGCTGCTCACCAGTAGCGATGAGGATGCCACATCCACAGGAAAGGACATATGGATGCTGAACTTGGGTGTCCCTGAGAGCTCTCTTCAACGTTGGGACTTTGAGGTCTTCCTTTGGTTGGACAATGACCAGATAGGAAGAGGTACCCTCTGTTAATAATAACTGGTAATTGTGGTATTTTTTAAGAGCTTATTGTGTGCCAGGCATTGCACTAAGCATTGAAGCGGATACAAGCAAATTCGGTTGGACACAGTCCCTGTCCCTCATAATAATAATGATTGCATTTGTTAAGTGCATACTATGTGCGAAGCACTGTTCTAAGCTCTGGGGGGATACAAGGTGATCAGGTTGTCCCACGTGGGCTCACAGTCTTAATCCCCATTTTACAGATGAGGTAACTGAGGCACAGAGAACTTGTGACTTGCCCAAAGTCACACAGCAGACAAGTGGCGGAGCCGGGATCAGAACCCATGACCTCTGACTCCCAAGCCCGTGCTCTTTCCACTGAGCCATGCTGCTCATGGGGCTCAGAGTTTCATTCCCCCTTTTACAGATGAGGTAACTGAGGCACAGAGAGTGAAGTGACTTTCCTAAGTTCACACAGCAGACAAGTCGTGGAGCCGGGACGACCAGATAGAAAGAGGTATACTCTTTAGATTCCTCTACCTGTCTGTCCCCAGCACTGTTTTGTAAACTCCTTGAGGGAAAGGATTGTAGTTAAGCAACTAAACCACTTAATACAATATCGGGCACATAGTGTTCAGTAAACACCTTTGATTGATTGGCAGAATGAAAGTATGGAAAAGGATGATAGGTGCAGGGGAAGAGGGATAAGAAAGAGAAGATTCAAGGCAGGTTATAGAACAAAAGAGAAGAGAATCACAGAGAGAGAGATACTGGCAGGTACAGAGGAACAGAAAGAGAAGGAATTAGAGTGCAAAGAAAAACGAAGAGAGAGACAGCTAAACAAAAAGTCAAATTAGTCAAACCAAGATCTGATGGACAAAGTGAGACAGGAGGAGAATGGCAAGGGAAAAGAGCATAATGGGAAAGAATCCAGGAAGAAAGAAAAGGAGAAGGGTCTCAGAGAGGGGAAAGCTCAGAGCCGGTCTCACCTGGGAAAGATAGGGCATTCTGCTAGTCATGAATAAAATTGCGTTAATTCCCCCCATATTTTTTCTCGGCTCTCACTATACCACACAAATTGAAATAGCGTGGAGGCTGGCAGCCCTGGTGACCTTCCATCTTGCTAATATAACACTTCCTTTATGTGAGAAGGGCTGGGAGCCAGTCTGTAATGAATTCCTTCTCCGGTAATCATTTACAGGCGCATTGTGATCTGGGCTACTGGGGCAATGCTACACATTTCCGGATTCTAACAATCACCTGTCAGTGCCTGGTCAGATTGACTCGGAGCACCAATCATGTCATCATCTGAGGCCTGATTTTTTCCTCCTACCTTGACTTCAGGGGAGGAGGCTGTGGGAGCCATCTCTTTTTCTGTGCAGAAGAGGTTAATCCGATAAACTAATAATCAGGGAAGGTTCAGAACACCAACCAAAATGTTTGGTGTCGCCACTATAAGAAAGCATGCTATGCCTCAGCTGAAACTCTGAGGGCAGTTGTGGTCATTATACCTCAGGAAGGACTTGAGAAAACTGGAGAAGGTACAGAGAAGGACAAGGACAAGCAAGCTGATCAATGGATGGAGGATAGATCATCATCAATCATATTTATTGAGCGCTTACTGTGTGCAGAGCACTGTACTAAGCGCTTGGGAAGTACAAGTTTGCAACATATAGAGACAGTCCCTACCCAACAGTGGGCTCACAGTCTAAAAGGGGGAGACAGAGAACAAAACCAAACATACCAACAAAATAAAATAAATAGAATAGATATGTACACATAAAATAAATGAATAGAGCAATAAATATGTACAAATATATATACATATATACAGGTGCTGTGGGGAAGGGAAGGAGGTAAGATGGGGGGATGGAGAGGGGAACGAGGGGGAGAGGAAGGAAGGGGCTCAGTCTGGGAAGGCTTCCTGGAGGAGGTGAGCTCTCAGTAGGGCCTTGAAGGGAGGAAGAGAGCTAGCTTGGCGGATGGGCAGAGGGAGGGCATTCCAGGCCAGGGGGATGATGTGGGCTTGGGGTCGATGGCAGGACAGGTGAGAACGAGGCCCGGTGAGGAGATTAAGCAGTTAGTACATGTTACTGAACACTAAAGGTGCTCAATACATGCAGTTGCTTGAGGGGGCACCCACTGAAGCATAAAGGAGGCAGGTAAAAAAAATCTTCAGGAAACACTTCCTTACAAAGCTAGTTTTGTCTCACCCTCTATAATATAAACTCACTGTGGACAAGGAACATGTCTACCAACTCTTTTAGATTGCGCTCTTCCAAATGCTTAGTACAGCATTCTGCACACTGTAAACATTCCATAAATATAAAATCAGTCATATTTATTGACTGATTAAAATTAGAGGGGAAAAATAGTTGGTTCAAGATGGGTGGGGATTCGTTCTTGGCTGAGTGATCCACCTTGGGCGATTTCAGGGAAAGTTCGAGGTGTCAGGAGATGTACCCCTTACCATTGTTGGAGGCAGAATCGTACAAGGGATAGATCATTGCTCTTTCCAGGTAATAGCCCCGCTTCCCACTTTTTGTTTGTAATTGTGAGGTTTAGAGGCACTCCCAGTTCTGCTTAAAGGAAGATCAAGTTTGAAGAAGGCCTGTTTCCTGACATTGTTCAATTGAATGATATCTTTTGGCTCTTATACTTCAAGAGTAGCCTCTAAATTTTACAGCTGCCGTCTCTGCTTGTACAATGAGTTGAAGATTCAATGTTTCCTGGGGAAATGTGTGGGTGCCAAGCCTTAAGAGGATGGCTTCGGCAATCACAAACACCCACCCGCAAGCACTGAATTTTCATAGATGACAATGCTTAAGTAAGTGACCGGAAACTTAGATCAGGAGTTCTGATCTCTGCTTCCCCGCCTATTGGTCAGTCATTTGTTCAAGTAGGCGATGGGCCGCAGAGCACAGAAGCTGGATGACCAGCGTGGTCGAGCTGGCAGGCAGGAGCCCCGAAGCGGCAGTTTCCTCTGACAGGGAGAGATTTGTTCTTGAATCTTTTTCCCTACTCCAACTGCAACAGCCATGAAATTAAAAAATAAGGCCCCCTAGGAATCCATGCCAAGTGACTCCCACAGGGTCAAGGCCAGGCGGGCTTGTCAGGAGGGAGGGAAAATTCAGACACTCAGATGAGGAGGATGATAGGGGAGGTTAGGGGTTGGGCAGTTTGGCAGGGATGTGAAGAGGATTTTCTGTGCTTTGTTCAGCCTGTTGGTTTATGTAACTGTTCTCTCAGAGGAAATTGAACAATCACACCGATGGGAAGAAGGGACTGGGTAGAGACATGTGCCCTCAACTTCCTCAGGTTGCTAAGACCCCGCTGTGACCCAGACCTCTCCTGTGCTGCTGGAAACCAGGATAGCAACCACATGATAATGTGTTCGTCTGCAAAGTGCAAACGTAGGAGCCAGCAGGGATTATGTGCACAGGGAGGAGGCCCTCTGGTTCCGAATGGGGGTGGTCCAGGGCCCCAGAGTGAGGGGAGTTTATTAGCCGAGGGTCTTCTCCACACCACCTCACACTGGCTTAGCTGGCCACTGCTCTGAGCCAGAGGAGTTGTTGAGGAGAGGCGCGAACTGCAGAGAACTACTACCTTGCTAATATAACGGTCCCTTCTGGGATGATAACAGCTGGAACGGTCCGGCCCTAAATAGTTTCTCCCGGAGCTGTCGCTGAGGCAGATCCGCAGCTGTGGAATGTTCCCCTAGCTCTTGTATGGAAGAGGCCTCTGTCAATCGGAACCAGGCTTCACCCAGAGGTCGGGCAGAGTGATTGGAGGAGATCCCTGGTATGGGGCTGAGGGGAGGCTTAAATGAATGATAATAATTATGGAATTTCTTAAGCACCAACAAGGTGGCAAGCACCGGACTAAGCGCTGAAGTAGATACTAGATAATCAGGTCAGACACAGTCCCCAGCCCACTTGGGACTCACAGAAAACAGCAGCAGCAGAACAAGTATTTAAACCCCGTTTTACAGATGAGGAATTTTACGGATGAAGAAACTAACTGAGGTGCAGAGTAGTTAAGTGACTTGTTGAAGGTCGCACATCAGGCAAATGGGGGAAGTGGGAGTAGAATGATGTCCTCTGACTCCCGGGGCTGTGCTTTATTCACTAGGCCATGCGGCTTCTCAGTTGAGGATTGCTCTTCCTGGGTATCCTCACACTTCGCCGATGGGAAGGGACATTCCTGTCAGAATGGCTGGGCAGGAATAGCAGGCTCATGGTTGGAGAACTCTGCTTCTTTAGTGAGTCCCTGTTTGCGAAAGGGGAGTGGGCCACCATCAGGCAACTGCAGTGCAGATGCAGGGTCAGAAGGCAGCGAAGGGTAAATGTATCAGAACAATGTGGAAGGACTTCCAAGTTTGGCCCAATCCCAGGAACTGGGGGCCATTTCCAACTCTGGAAAAGTCTCCCACAATTCTGTGCAAGGCGCTGCTCAAAATGAGCCACCTGCTCTGAGAAGAAGCCACAGGAGAAAGGTCACAGAAGCACAACCCTGGGCTTGAGACTCCACATAACTATGCCCCTAAACTCCACTTCACTCCCCTGACCTCAAAGGGTGTTAATGGGAGAGTATCATCTTTGCGGGGTCATTGGCAGGAGGAGAAGGATGAAGACCAGCAGGTGTTAGGAGGGCGCTGAGGTATTCTATCATGGCTTGGCCTGGTTTCACAGGACCCCAGTCTCTCTGCTTACAAAATAGATGCCAAATCCCAATTCAGAAAATGCTTTAGCTTGCAGAGGTGAAAGGGAATGGACCCCGGCCTAAAAAATACTTCCCATCAGAGATGTAAGCTCTCTTCTGTTTTGTTTAGCCCTGGCTGAGAGAAGCAGCCTGAAATATGTGAGAACAGAAAGCCAGTATCACCTTGAGTTGTTCATTGAGGGCCATCTCTGCGTCCCCACGGCCGGCCCCAGGGTCAAACTGGCCCCCCAATCCAGATGCGCTCTGTTTTCCTCAGGGAGACTCCTGCTCTAGCTTCAAATCCTGGTCCTTCCCCTCAACTGGCTTGGACTGTAGCCCAGGATCCCATAAACACTTCCAGAGAATGCAGATAAGAGAAGAAAGAACCCAGTAAACACTGCGTGGGAGATATTGTGTGTGAATTAAAAATGCCAGAAGGCCTGAACTAGGACAATAATAAGAATAATAAGTGTCGTATCTGTTAAGCGCTATGTGCTAAGGACTGTACTCAGTGCTGGAAAAGATACAGGATAGTCGGGGTGGACATAGTGCCTGTCCCATAAGGGGGTCAGAGCCCACTTGCCCTTACTGTGTATAGAGCACTGCACTAAACGCTTGGAAGAGTACAATATGACAGAGTTGGTAGACATGTTCCCTGATGACAGTGAGCTTACAAGGGGCTCACAGTCTTAATCCCCATTTGACAGAGGAATGAACTGAGGCCCAGAGAAGTTAAGTGACTTGTTCAGGGTCACACACAGCGGACATTTGGCAGAGTCGGGATGAGAACCCGGGTCTTTCTGACTCCCGGGCCTGTGTTCTATCCACTACACCATGCTGCTTAATAATAATAATAATGGTGGCATGTGCTAAGTGCTTACTATGTGCAGAGCACTGTTCTAAGCACTGGGGAGGTTACAAGGTAACCATGGTTGTCCCACGGGGGGCTCACAGTTTTAATCCCCATTTTACAGATGAGGTAACTGAAGCACAGAGAAGTTAGGTGACTTGCCCAAAGTCACACAGCTGACAGTTGGCGGGGCTGGGATTTGAACCCATGACCTCTGACTCCAAAGCCCCGTCCTCTTTCCACTGAGCCACACCGTTTCTCTAAGTAGATTACAGACTGCTGGTGTGAGGACTTTGAAGGCAATAGTAGGAATTCGACTTCAACCGAAGGATTGTGGGGGAACCCTGGGCCCTCTTAGCAGGGCCTGGACTTTGATGACCAATGATCTAGCAACTAATTAAAAAATGTTCCAGCATGGCGTAGTGGACAGAGCACAGGCCTGGAAACCAGAAGGTCATGGGTTCTAATCCTGCCTTCACCACTTGTCTGCTTTGTGACCTTGGGCAAGTCGCTTCACTTCTCTGTGCCTCAGTTACCTCATCTGATAGAGACTGTGAGCCCCATGTGGGACAGGGACTGTGTCCAACCCGATTTGTTTGTATCCACCCCAGCACTTAGTACAGTGCTTGGCACATAGTAAGCGCTTAACAGATACGATTATTATTATTATGGGTCATCACTAGCTCTCCTTCTTGCACCCCATCCCACCTGCACTTCACCCTCTCGGAAATAACAACAGCGGGAAAGAAACTTCTGGTATAATGTTTATTAAATAGTAATTTAAAAATGTTTTATACAAATCATATAAACACAGTCTTGTTTGTCTTTACATTAGGGAAATCACAGTAAAAGCTCTCAAGCCCGCATGATCTGGCTCAGCCAGTGAAAGATCGAATACCTTGAACAGCAAACCTCGGGAAAGTTAAGCTTCCGTATTACGGTTTCTTACCTGTTTCTTTTCCTTTGCTCACCCCTCCCTTGCCCTCCCACCCCCTCCCCATGAAAGAGAGAAAGCAACAGCAGGACACTTCCGACAATCAGTCTGAGAGCGCGTGGAGGTAATGTGTCATTCGTTAAAAGGCATAAAATCGTATCAATACTGCGGTTGGGTTTCACAGAGGGAAATGCTCACCAGCACAGAAAAGCAAGTGTAACTACAGATAAAGAGAACGATGAATTGAATGCCCCAATGTTCTGGGATTTTCGTTTTTCTTTGACTGTTTCCTGTTTTTTTGTTTTGTTTTGTTTTGTTTTTTCTTTCTTTCCAGAATAGGACAGCAAAGCACCCAGCAGAGGGGAGGATTCAGCCATGTAAGCCCACTCGGTCTGCTTTCGCTTAGTACACTTGGCTTGCTTTGGCTCAGCATCACAAGCACAGTTAGGGCCCGGTCCTAGCTGACATGGAATAGGAATGTGGGATTCTAAAGGAGGGGGTGTTCTACTGATTCCAAGCTGGAGGTGATCTGTAAGTCGGAATGTTCCTAGAGCTTCATGAGTTACCTAATGCCCCATTAACCAGGGCCTGGGGGAGGAGGGTGGGCAGTTGGAGGGAAACCCGTTTGTAAACTCAACTTGGAAAAGGCTCCAGGAAGATCCTATGGGCCCCCGCCCGCAAGGAGAGCATAATGCCAAAAGCTTCAGGACTCACCCGTGATTACCTAGGCTCTGTGCTGTCTCCACGGAGCGTGGGAGAGGTGCCAGGAAGCGACGGAGAAGGGGAAGCGGAAGAAGAATCGAAGTTTGACTTCCTCCCACGTTATCTAATGAGTGGCATTCCGCTCTGCCTTGTTGAGTTCCCGGTTTTACATTCACTACGAATGCACTCTGTGCTAAAATAGGGCCAAGACCAGCAGTGCTCTCCTGCCTTCGATCAGAGTCACAATAACACAATTTAGTCCCACGTGACCTTCACAAACACGATAACATACAGAGAACTCACATGCGCACGCAGACACACACACCCACACGCACACGCGCACACACACACACATATATAAATATATGCACTGTATACAGGAACTCTCACTCTCTGTATGCGGACAACACACCGTCACATTACCATTTTCACTAGCACTTCCATAAGTTAACATTTGTAGGAATGGTCAGTTCACTTTCACCCTTCCCCTTTCATCCGGTTATGAGACAATGAAAGCGTAGATGACAGTAGCAGCAAAAATGGTCTGATGAGTCTTACTATTCATAGGAGATGTGATAGACTGGATACGGTGTCAGGTTTGGTTCGAGACGAGTTATATCGGCCTACTGGTGATCCATACGCAAGTCGACAGGCTTTGCTTTTGGCGCTCGATAGGGACGATCATTTCCATCCCACGTTGTAGTCCTGGTCCCAACATCCCTCCTTGGTGGCCAGGAGAGAAGCAACTAGGGTTCAGACTGAGTATCGATTCCTATTTCGACAGGGCCGAGTCCAACGATCAAGACTCAATGGAGGATCTGGAAGAGGAGGAGGGGTGGAGGCAGGAGAGTATGGAACACTGCTATTGAGCTAGAAGAAAAATACTTGCTTTCTTTTTTCAAGGCACTTGATAACAAAGATTCATAAATCACTGCTGGGGAGATGAGGTGACAATGGGGAACCTCCAGTCAGAGGGTGAGAGGAGGAAGTTTGATCCTGTTGGTCCTCCCTGCTTGCTGACCTCCAGCTGAGGCCGAGGATCTACGTGCTCCTTGTCGGCAATGCCGTGAGCAAAGGAGTTGGCTGCGATCCAAAGAGGAAGCCCAGGTTTCCTCGCCTTTTAGAGAAACTCATGAATCAAAATGTCCCCCTCTCAAATTTGCCACTTGACATGGGGACCTCAGGGGCTGCACTTTTACTTTGCTTTCTTCTCCACTTCATCCAGGGGTCACCAGAGAAGATACTTCAGCAATGGAGGAGATTCAGTAATGGCCTGTATTCTCCCCCTAGCCTTCCTCCAAGAATATCAAACAAAGATCTCTCCCCTCCTCTTAGAACCCTTAGACACTGTCTTTTGTTGGGGGGAGAGGATTTTATTTTGACAAGAACAAGGGAGGAGAATGGAAAGAAAACAAAAAGAAAAAACAACCCAGTGAATGGGGCCTCCTCGTCGGGCAGGCCTCTGCTGCCTCCAACCAAACTCACGATCTGGATTTCACAAATGGCTCCAATTCACAAGCACTTTAAGGCTCTTCAGTGTCACACAAAGAGAGGTTTCTAAGTGAAGTTTCCTTTTGAATCTCACATTCGAAAGAGCTGTTTCCATTGACCCTAAACCAGCATCTTTTCCCCCTGGATAAGAAAAGTTAAAGGTGACAACATCCTCCTTTCATCGCAGGAAGAAATCGCAGGTGGGGAGTGGGTGGGAGGGGTGGCAGCCAATCACAAATCCCTTATACACAAGACTATCTGAGAAGGGGTTAATAAGGATGGGCTTTAGGTGTATCTTTCTTAAGGTGGGCTGCAAACGCTTCAGCTCCTTAACCATTGTTGGGGGAAAGGAGGTGGAGAATAATGATCAACATTCTGCTTCTCACACCCTATAGGTCATTTTCTTCTACGCCGTCAAGTCTCTCAAGGACAAAAACCACCCCCCTCAAAACGACAACAACAACAACAAAAATCCCAAAGCAGTTGAGCTCCAGTCCCAGCAGAGAGCGAGGTTTCATTCAAGCAACCATCCGTTCACCTCAGTCCTTGGCAGTTCGAAATCTTCTTCACGGGTGGCCGAAGCCAGGGCCGCTCCGCCCTCTCCCCATCCTCCTCCCCGGTCCATCACGCCCACATCTTCACGATTCTGGATTGGTTTGTTGGAGATTATGGCATTCAGTTCCCAGAGCGAAAAAAGTAATCTTCACCAGCCACTCCTGCTGGAATGAAATGTCGAATGTGATCCTGGGGCAATCAGTCACGCCTCCGAGCAGCACTTCTGGTGGTTCATTTTGACCTTGTGTTTGATGCCGTCGTAGAGCTCGAAGTTGTAGTTCTCCAGCGTGGTGCAGCTGCGGGAAGACAGTCCCGTGTAGGAGCACGTGCAGTAGAGAAGCAGGCCGGCGCAGATGGCCCCTAAGAGGACACCCAGGGAGCTCATGGCGATAATGGTGACCAGGATGGGGTCCAGCGTGTACAGCCAGCTCTTCTCCTTGTCCTCCTTCGGGGAGGCGGGGGCGGTGGTCGGAAAGGTGCTGTTCCAATCCCCGTCATACTCATCTACGACAGGAAAGACCCATCGCGTCATTTTACTACTGTGGGGAATTGAGAGCGATTGAGAGCATCCCCCTCCCCCTCAGGCGATGGTTTTCAACAGCTTCCAGATCATGGATCTCATGTGGAGATGGCCCTAACGTCTGTAACGAGGAAGCAGTGTGGCCTAGTGGATACAGCAGTTGTACATATTTATTACTCTATTTATTTATTTTACTTGTACATATCTATCCTATTTATTTTATTTTGTTAGTATGTTTGGTTTTGTTCTCTGTCTCCCCCTTTTAGACTGTGAGCCCACTGTTGGGTAGGGACTGTCTCTATATGTTGCCAATTTGTACTTCCCAAGCGCTTAGTACAGCGCTCTGCACATAGTAAGCGCTCAATAAATACGATTGATGATGATGATGATGATACAGCACAGGCCTGGGAGTCAGAAGGATCTGGGTTCTAATCCTGGCTCTACCCCTCACCTGCAGTGTGACCTTGGGCAGGCCACTTCACTTCTCTGTGGCCTCAGTTACCTCATCTAATGGAGATTAAGACTGAGACACCCATGTGGGGCAGGGACTGTGTCCAACCTGGTCAGCTTGGATCTGAGAAGCAGATCCAAGAAGCAGCATGGCTAAGTGGAAAGAGCCCGTGCTCTGGAGTCAGAGGTCATGGGTTCAAATCCCGGCTCTGCCAATTGTCAGCTGTGTGACTTTGGGCAAGTCACTTCACTTCTCTAGGCCTCAATTCCCTCATCTGTAAAATGGGAATTAAGACTGTGAGCCCCCCCATGAGACAACCTGATCACTTTGTAACCTCCCCAGTGCTTAGAACAGCGCTTTGCACATAGTAAGCTCTTAAATGCCATTATTATTATTATCTACCCCTAGTGCTTAGTACAGTGCCTGGTACATAGTAAGCGCTTAACAATTTGTTTTGGTGGTATTTGTTAAGTGCTTACTACGTGCCAGACACTTTTTTTTAAAAAAAGCAAGAAAACGAATACACCCCCATCCTCTTCTCCTTCCAGAAGTCCAGTTGTCTCCCTCCTCTTCAACATTATTATTATGGTATTTGTTAAGCGCTTACTATTTGTTAAGCACTAAGTCATGGAAGTAGCATGGCCTAATGAAAGGAACATGGGTCTGGGAATCAGACTAGTCCCGACTCCACCACTTACCTGCTGTGTGACCTTGGGCTAGTCACTTAACTTCTCCGTGCAACAGTTTCCTCATCCGCAAAAATGGGGATTCAATACCTGTTCTCCCTCTGGCTTTGACTGTGATCCCCATGTGGGACTGATTATCTTGTATCTACCCCAGTGCTTAGTTGAGTGCATAGCACATGGAAAGCAGTGCACAAATTCCACTATTATTGCTATTGTTGTTATTATTGCTATAAGATAATCAGGTCAGACAGAGTGCCTGTCCCACCTGAGGCTCACAGTCTACATAGGAGAGAGAACAGGTACTGAATTCCCAATTTACAGATGAGAAAATTGAGGCACAGAGACTTTAAGCAACTTCCTCAAGGTCACACCAAAGGCAAGGGGCAGAGGCAGGATTCCAGATTCACCCAAGGGAAACCAGAAGACAGGTATCCGCCCGGAAGGTAGTTGCCTAAAGAGACTTTGTGTTCCTGATGGAGGCACTTTTGGTTAGAAACACAGGGTCCTCGGGGAACTAGCCTTACCTTGGAAGAACCCAAGACTAAATCTCTACTAGACATCCCTGTTGGAAGCACTAGAAGTTTTGCTTAAACAAGGAATGCTGAACTGGGTTTAGAGTAAGAATCAGTCTTCCGCTCTCCAGTGAAATTTCTGGTAAGCACTCATTTCTAAAACCGTGCTTGAAATCATCTAACAGGGTTAGGTTCGGAGCAGCTGCTCTGTAAACTACTCTTCTTGAGTAAGAAAATCAATCATGGTCAAAAGCTATTTCTGCCACATAAATATAAGTGCTGAGTTTCTTGGACATTGAGGTTGGGACCCAAAGGACTACAGGGATACCTGTGATTCCCCTACTCTAGTGTGAAAAAATAGTCACACATACGTTTGCTCAACTCTCCACACTTAAACTTAGCGGCGGGCTCTAGAAATGTGTCTGAAGTGGAAATACTGGCAAAAAAAACCATGGAAAAGAAGTTCCTTGTTATACATGCATGCTCTGCCTACAGTAGGTGTTCAAATGATACCATTGATTAATAATAATAATAATAATAATAATAAGACTATGGTATTTATTAAGTGCTTGCTATGCAACAAGCACTGTTCTAAGAACTGGGTTAGATACAAGGTAATCAGGTTGTTCCACATGGGGCTCACAGTCTTCATCACCATTTTACAGATGAGGTAATGGAGGCACAGAGAAGTTAAGTGACTTGCCCAAGATCACACAGCAGACAAGTGATGGAGCCGGGATTAGAACCTACATCCTCTGACTCCCAAGCCCATCCTCTTTCCACTAAGCCACGCTCCAGGCCAATTTACCATCAGAAAGTTGAAACACAAATTACATGAGTACTCACCATCATCTTCATCATCTTCATCTCCCATTTTTGGAATTCTGGGTATTTCTGGGATGCCTACTTGAAAAAAAAAGAGATGATTTTATAAAAAGTCCTGGAAATTATTGTTTGAAAGATGGATGAAGCCCCTGCAAGGTTTGCTCCATAGATATTTTCCTTCAGAGTGGCTTGGCAAATCATGTGTCACTTGTGTCTACATAATGGTTGTCATTGACTATCAACACCATCCTGGACCTCATCCTTAGAGCTTTCAGTAGCATCTTAGTGCTCATTACTCATCTCCATTATAACAGGCCCCACTTAGTCCAGGGCATTTCATCACCCCACATGTCTATGTCTTAGTGGATGTCAAGCATAAAGGCCTCCTTTCATTTGGATTTCAGACCAATTTAACCTAATTTAAGGAAGTTGTGCATCATCATTGTATGCTTTAATGTAAGAACTGACTTGGGAAGAAACTCTTATTGTCCATCCCTACCCACTCATTTCAGACTTACAGCTCTCATGTCTCTTGCTCAAGCTTGATTGGGGTTGATTTAATTCCCCCCAAGTAGAACCTATCTTTTTCATTTTAATGATAGCTTTTGAGTCTTTCTATTTACCATGCTACCTCTCATGTAAAGCATCACCCAGGAAAAGAAAGAGATCCAATGAAAATGACCTGCCCCAAATGGTGAAATGTTAAGAGTTTAAATCTGAGCCAGAAAAGAACACAACCCTATTTTCTCCAAATCTGGCAAGCTAATTACCTGAGCACTGGTGTTTCATTGGTGTCACCTCTGGGGATAAATGTTTGTGTGCACCTTTAAGAATTCAGTTCCATTTAGAATGTTTTTTTAGAATTTCTGCTTAGCTTTGTGAATGAGTGCCAGAGATTCAGGATTCCTTTTCTCTCAAAAAAGTTCAATTTCCCACAAGAGGAAAGAACACCACAGTTCCCCAGAGGAGCCTAAACTTCTATCGCCTCTTCACTATCAACAGAGAAAAATCTTAGCCACAAAAAAGCCAAATCGATGTTCAGTCCATCACTGCTGCAGCCCACAGCCTGGTCTTATCTCACAAGCTGTCCGGTTTATTACCAGTGCAAGACCATCTGTGTCTCTCACAGAAACTCCAAAAATTCCACCAAACTGTTTTTTCTGTTGGAGAGAGAGTAACGACCATCATCTTATCACTCAAGGGATCTCTCTTCTGAATCTCTATGACCACAAGTCAGTGAGTCCTTGCCACACCAATTCAAACCAATGGTCTATCCAGTTCGGTACTCTAACAGTGGCATCAAGGAACAGTTCAAAGAACAGTGTAATAACTGCCCTCGTGGCTGGAGATCTAACTTTTCCCTCTAATAATCCATCACTGAACCACTGTCCATGACTAGCTAGCCTTTTTGAGCATCTGAGATTTCCTAACTTCCCCCTGGTTGGCAGGGATTTGTTAGGAAAAGCAGGAAATTGTTTAAACCTTAAGGGGAACGAGCATCCATCTAGCACCTGTTGTGTGCAGAGCACTGTACTGTGCGCGCAGGAGAGTACAATAGATGGTAGACATGATCTCTGTCTTCAAGGAGCTTACAATCTAGCAAGAGAGAGAGAAGCTAAAATAATTTACATAGAGGACACAGGAAAAGGAATACGTACATAAGTGTTTTAACTGTAGGAGAGGTAAGTTGGTTTGCACGGAAGTATCACAGATGATTGGGCGTGCACAGGTCTATATGTTGTTTAGGAAGCAGTGTTTTCAGCAACACACTATTACTATTGTTTCATTAATTAAATGCTTACTATGTGTCAAACATTGTTTCCTGAAGTAGATACAAGTTAAGCAGGTCGAAAACAATCCCTGCTCCAGATGGGGCTCACGATCTAAGTAGGAGGGAGAACAGACATTGAACCTCCATTTTACAGATGAGGAAGTTGAGGCTCAGAAGTTAAATGACTTGCCCAAGGTGATCAGCAGACAAGTGGCAGACTCAGGGTTAGAACTCAGGTCCTCTGACTCCCAGGTTCGGTGCTCTTCCCATTAGGTCATGCTGCTTCTACTGCTTGGGGATCATGATGCCAGGAAACAGGACTTTTCTACTACCGTCCCCGAGCCCAAGAATCACTTTACAAATGGCCGGTCAGTCAGTCAACCACAGTTGTTGAGCACTTGCTGTGTGCTCGTTGTGGGCAGGGATTGTTTCTCTCTTTATATTACTGTACTGTACTTTCCCCAGTGCTTAGTACAGTGCTGTGCACACAGTAAGTGCTCAATAAATATGACTGAATGAATCATCACAGCCAATTTCCAACCCTGATGACCTGCATCTCCTGACTGTTTCAGGTAGATTGATAACCAAGGTTCCAACACTTCCTGTAGTAAACCAAAACCCTCCACTGCAGTGCCCTTCACCTTCATAATTCTTCATTCGGTTGCAAAGCAGATTGTTTACTTGGAATGAAGACATGAATGCAAGCAGACAAGAGGCAGGTGGTGTCTGTCATAAGACTCATAAACTGAATCGTGGGATCCAGTTTTCGAATCTGTTTTCATGCTAAATGATCAAACAGCTCTTTAGTTTGGAAAAAAAAAGGGAAAAGGAAAAAAACACAGCACAAAACATTTTCAGTAATCATTTTGGTAAAATATTCCCATTTCCTAATGCCTTCAGGGCTGACAGACATAGAACCCTGGCTGGGAATATGGACAGGAGTTGAACGATGAATGTCTTGCCAATGTAGTCTGGGCCAAATTCTGCTCCAGGTACTAAGCAGGCATTCACCATCAAAGTAAATGTGGGAGAAGGGAGATTGCTGGATTGCTGGACAATCAGGATTCCAGCAATAATAAATGATAAATGAACAACATTTATTAAGTGCTACTGTGTGTAGAGCACTGTACCTTAGTACCTTAGCACTGGGAAAGAATGAACAGGTGGGAATTAGACACAGTCCCTGTCCCACGGGGAGGCTCACAATCTAAAAATGAAATGGGGGAGACAGGACTAGTGACAGATACATAAGGATAGTGAATTAGATAATGTTATTGGAAGACTGCTCATTAAATCTGCTGGTTATGCAAAGTCACTGTTGGCCAGATACTTGGGAAAACTGGATTAAATTCAAAATTATTATTATTTTGGTTTTTGTTAAGCACTTACTATGTGCCAAGCACTGTTCTAAGCTCTGGGGTAAATACAAGGTAATAAGGTTGTCCCACATGGGGCTCACAGTCTTAATCCCCATTTTACAGATGAGGTAACGGAGGCACAGAGAAGTTGAGTTGCTTGCCCAAGGTTACACAGCATGCAAGTGGATGAGCCGGGATTAGAACCTTTGACCCCCTTTGACTCCCAAGTCCATGCTCTCTCCACTAAGCCACGCTGCTTCTCCTTGGCTAGAGAATAGATATTCAATAAGGAAAAGTTCCAATCACTTAGTAAAACAAACTGTGAATATTAGATAGAGCAGAACCGCCTTTGGGTAAGCGTGGCATAAAGGAACCTGGGGGAGTCATAGTCAACCTCGGGTTAAATAATGTTATCAACGGTAGCAGCAGAACATGTTTTGGAGATGGAGGCTCTTAAGGAGGGCTTTGAAGGGAACACCAGCAATGAATAATGGTTTTAAAAGTTACTGAAAAAAGCAGCACACCTAAAATCAGGGTGCATAAATAAAAGATTGAAAGCTCCTGAAAATAGGGATCATACCTCCCACCTCTACTGCACTCTCCCAATCACTTACCACAGTGTTCTGCGCAGAACAGGTGCTAAATAGATAATATTGACTGACTGAAAATATATTAGAGCTGTTGGATAATGTTCCTTAGGGGCCTGTACTGCTCCTACCTCAGTGAGAGCTCAGGATTCCATATGAGATCATGAGGTTGGAAGTGGGCTATAGAGAAGGTAGGTCAGTCCAAGGAAGAGTCACCAAAATAGCTCAAGAGTTTGGGATCTCAGCCCCATGAAGAAGGTCCCGCAGGCTTAGCGGAGACCAGAGAGGCCTGAAGGCCCTCTAAACAAGAGTCTTCTCAATGGTAAGGAGCAATGTTGCTCAATTTCCACTGAGAGACAATGGGTGGGACTGGTTTTTTCATTCATTCATTCATTCATTCATTCAATCGTATTTTTTGAGCGCTTACTGTGTACTAAGCGCTTGGGAAGTACAAGTTGGCAACATATAGAGACGGTCCCTACCCAACAACGGGCTCACAGTCTAGAAGGGGGAGACGGACAACAAAACAAAACCTATTAACAAAATAAAATAAATAGAATAGTAAATATGTACAAGTTAAATAGAGTAATAAATCTGTACAAACATATATACAGGTGCTGTAGGCAGGGGAAGGAGGTAGGGCGGGGGGGATGGGGAGGGGGAGAGGAAGGAGGGGGTTCATTCTAGGAAGGTCTCCTGGAGGAGGTGAGCTCTCAGTAGGGCTTTGAAGGGAGGAAGAGAGCTAGCTTGGCAGATGTGCAGAGGGAGGCCATTCCAGGCCCAGGAGATGACGTGGGCCGGGGGTCAATGGTGGGACAGGCGAGAACGAGGCACGGTGAGGAGGTGAGTGGTGGCAGAGGAGCAGAGGGTGCGGGCTGGGCTGTAGAAGGAAAGAAGGGAGGTGAGGTAGGAGGGGGCGAGGTGATGGACAGCCTTGAAGCCGAGAGTGAGGAGTTTTTGCCTGATGCGTAGGTTGACTGGTAGCCACTGGAGATTTTTGAGGAGGAGAGTAACATTTCTGTGGTAGGAGGACGGATTAATGAGGATGGGTCATCCCAGACACACACACAATCTCAATATCCAGCTGTTTTAAAGAAAAGAAGAGATGGATCTCCTTTTGGGTTGTCTAGGGGCAGGGAGATGGACAAATTGACCTTCTGAGGCCCCCTTAGTGAGTAGTGGCTCAATGGAAAGAGCACGGGCTTTGGAGTCAGAAGTCATGGGTTCAAATCCTGGCTCCGCCACTTGTCAGCTGTGTGACTGTGGGCAAGTCAGTTCACTTCTCTGGGCCTCAGTGACCTCATCTGGAAAATGGGGATTCGGACTGTGAGCCCCATGTGGGACAACCTGATTACCTTGTATCTACCCTAGCGCTTAGAACAGTGCTTGGCACATAGTAAGTGCTTAATAAATACCACTATTATTATTATTATTAAAGAGAGTCAACGCTCTGTTGTGTTGGGTGTGAGCGGTGCCACTAAGATTCTTGCTCTGGAGAAAGTCAAAGGCCATTTTCAGGGAAAGAAGTAAGAGCTAAAATCTTGACTTTGTTTTTCTCATAATCTCTTATCCCAGTAGTTTTGTTTCAATGAGTGAGAAGAGGAATAAAAAAGTATCAGTCTATCAACATTTTCAAAAGAGCACCTGTTCACTAAACCTTGAAGAAAGAATTGAAAACTGGAGGAGCCTTGCAAAAGAGAACTGTTATGCAGAAAGCAATTTACTAACCTTTTTCTCATTTCCCCTTGTTTGTTCAAGAGCTCTCTCATTCAATAGCCACTTGGCTGTATTTTCTATCAATCCTTAATACGTATTAAGAATCTTCTGGTGTGTTTCTAGTGGCTTCTAGTTGAAGCCACTGGAGTGAATGAGTTCTCCAAGGGAATGGGTGTAGACGAAGAATAGAAGGGGACTCAGAACTGAGCCTTGAAGGACCCCCAAAGTTAGGGGGTGGGAGGCAGAGGAGGGGCCTGCTGCGTGAACTTGGGCGAGTCATTTAATTTATCTGGGCCTCAGTAGCTTAATCTCTAAAACAGGGATTCAGTACCTGTTCTCCCCGCTACTTAACCTGTGAACTCCATGTGGGGTAATCTGTCTGTCAGATCTGATTAACTTGTATCTATCATAGCACCTAGAAATCACTTAAAAAATACCATAATGATGTTAATACCATATGCAGAGCACTGAACTAAGGCTGGGATTATACACAGACCCTGTACCTCAATGGGATCACAAACTATGAATGTAAGTGGTAGGGGAGGGGAGACCGGAGATGGAAACATTGGGAGCAGTAAAACACTAAAACATTAAAACAGCATAAGGGACAAGGACAAATACACAATACATAAGATAAAAACAAAAGTCAGGAGGAAGCTATGTTTGGAGGAGCAGAATTTCTCCTTGTGTTTCTGGGTCCATAGCGATTACTACACAGCCACTACCTAGATCAAGCTTGGGACCTGTTGCTGCTAGGGGCCCTGTGACTGGATCTGCTTGCTGTTTCTTCACACACACACACACACACACACACTCACACATGCTTTATCCCTTCCATCACCGTGACTGAGTGGTGATTATGACCACCGTGGTAGCCACATAATAATAATGATGGCATTTATTAAGCACTTACTATGTGCAAAGCACTGTTCTAAGCACTGGGGAGGTTACAAGGTGATCAGGTTGTCCCACGGGGGGCTCACAGTCTTCATCCCCATTTTACAGATGAGGGAACTGAGGCCCAGAGAAGTGAAGTGACTTGCCCAAAGTCACACAGCTGACAAGTGCAGAGCTGGGATTTGAACCCATTACCTCTGACTCCAAAGCCCGGGCTCTTTCCACTGAGCCACCTCATACTCATTCTGTGCCATAGTGGGGTCAGCAACAGAGGCAGCAGTAGTAGCCACATGGACTGAGCATGTATCATCATCAATCGTATTTATTGAGTGCTTACTGTGTGCAGAGCACTGTACTAAGCACTTGAACATGTACTACTTGCAGAGCACCATACTTGGGCACTCGAGAATATGCAAGACAAGTCAAAGATGCCATCCCTGCCCTCTAGGGGCTTCCAATCAAATGAAGCCCATACAGGGCAGCAAACCTGCCAACCCCGCCATCCTCATCACAGGAACTGTGGCTGTACCAGGGGCCCACTGGTCTTTGATTGTGACAGTATCCTGAAGCCTCAGTCAATCAATCTCTCAGCGTGAGAGTGTGGGAGCAGAAAAATTGACACCATGTCAAATTATTAAGAGTTTGAGTCCCATGTGGGACAGGGACTGTGTCCAACCTGATTAACTTGTATCTACCCCAATACTTAGAACAGTTCTTGGCACATAGTAAGTGTTTAACAAGTATCACAAGTATTATTTATTGAGAGCTTCCTGTGGGCAGAGCATTGTACTAAACATTTGGGAAACTACAATACAATTGAGTTGGTAGATGTGCCCTCCACCCCACAAGTCAGACTATCTTCCACTTATGTAACTGGGAACCAGTCAATCAATCAGGTTTCTGTCTGGAGCAAAGGGAAATCCAGAAAATCAATCAAAATCAAAATCAATCGATTCCAATCAATCAATAAAATCGATTAAGTGCTTAAACCATGCAGGATGCTGCACTAAGTGCTTGGTAGAGTATGCGAGTTAGTAGATAAAATACCATCCCTTAAGCATTTTATAATCTGGTTCTCTATTCTCTGTTTCATGAAGGTTGACTTTTCCTCCACTGGTCTTTCACTGTCAGGGGTTTGAACAGAAGAATAATAACTTGAGTCTACATCATTTTGTTTTGGCTTGTAGCATCAGTCTTTGTGGACTTGCCCTGACACTGTTTCATTTCCTTTCAGCGCTGTGATGTCTCCAAAGACATCATCACAAAATCGTCAGGAGAGTGGGAAGCCCCAGTACGAGTAAAGGGGAAAGCAAATTTACCACAAAATAGTATTTTTTTAAAAAAGTCCCCAGAAAGGTTATGATCAGTAGCAGTTTCAAACCCAGATGACTGGCTCATTTCAAAACATGAGGCAGGTTTGTTTACATTAAAGCATCACTTCCCTGCCAACTTGGGATCTTTCAATCAAAGGTGTGCTTTGGACAAGGAAAGGATAAAGAAGAAAAGACTCTAGCAGCCTGACAGTCAGGAATGGCAGGAACATCCAGGGAGCAGACTGTTTTTCCAGGAATGGCCCAGAATACTCAGGCAAGGGGATCAAGATGTAAACTGTAGGGCTTTTTCCAGAAAAAAACCCCCCAAAACTAAGCTCCTTGAGGGCAGGGTTCTTATCTACCAACTCTGTTGTATTATATTCTCCTAAGTACTTAGTACAGTGCTCTACACACAATAAGCAAATAACAGTAATAATAAATTGTGGTATTTGTTAAGTGCTTATTATATGTCAAGCACTGGGGAAAATACAAGATAATCATGTCAGACATAGTCTCTGTCTCCATAGGACTCACAATTTAATTAAGAAGGAGAATAGGTATTGAATCCCCATTTTACAGATGAGGTAAGAGGCACAGAGAAATTAAAAGTAGCTTGCCAAGGTCACATACGAGGCATATGGCAGTCCTGGGATTAGCAGAGAAGCAGCGTGGTTTAGCAGCAAGAGCACAGATTTAGGAGTCAGAGGACGTGGGTTCTAGTCCCGGCTCCACCTCTTGTCTGCTGTGTGATCTTGGGCAAGCCACTTAACTTCTCTGTGCATCAGTGACTTCATCTGTAAAGTGGGGATTAAGACTGTGAACCCCATGTGGGACAACCTGATTACCTTGTATCTACCCCAGTGCTTAGAACAGTGCTTGGCACATAGCACTTAACAAATACCATTATTACTGTTATTATCATTAGAACACAGGTCCTCTGACCCCAAGCTCACCTCACACTCTTTTGCTTTACCATGCTGCTTCTAAAAATACCACTGACTGACAGACTGATTGATTGTCTCCCCTAGACTTTAGGGGAAACAATTCTATAATGCTTAGGGCAGAGCTGACATTATCATCAGGGTTGAAAATAGCCAAAGCATTAGTATATGCATGTGCAGCAAACCTCTCCCCACCACCCTCCAAAAAAGCTGAAACATCAACCCTAACCAGTCCATTTAACACCAAGGACAAGAATGTCAAAGAGGGAAAACACCACACCATTCCACTCAGCATCCTCTGGGAATGTAAAAGCCTAAAAATTTCTGCCTGTCCATCTTCCCTTTTAGACCAAAAGTTCCTTTCAGGCAGGATCTG
Source organism: Tachyglossus aculeatus (assembly GCF_015852505.1). Taxonomy (NCBI): domain Eukaryota; kingdom Metazoa; phylum Chordata; class Mammalia; order Monotremata; family Tachyglossidae; genus Tachyglossus; species Tachyglossus aculeatus. The sequence goes on along the minus strand of NC_052072.1, from coordinate 11,082,818 downwards.
TGTCTTTTCATTCTATTATAGTCCCTCAAGTGTCTTGTAATAAAATAAATTTAAATTTGGTATTTGTCAAGGGCTTACTATGTGCAAAGCACTGTTCTAAGTGCTGGGGAGGATACAAGGTGATCAGGTTGTCCCATGTGGGGCTCACAATCTTAATTCCCATTTTACAGATGAGGTAACTGGGGCACAGAGAAATTAAGTGACTTGCCCAAAGTCACACAGCTGACAAACAGCAGATTCAGGATTTGAACCCATGACCTCTGACTCCCAAGCCCGGGCTCTTTCCACACTGCTTCTCAATGCCAGTGTTCTTGATATAGTAGGCTCTCAATCAATACTACTAAATGAGTGAATGAAATTGCCCATTTTAAAGATGTCAACCAAGACAAAGGGAGGTTCAGTGTCCTGTCAGCAAAATACACCAAAAATCAGAACCCAAATGTCCTAGATGTCTTTGCAGAATGCACTAATCAATACAGGAAATAATTAGCCAGTGATTTGAGTGGTGGGACGAGCCCTCGACCATCTGGTTACATTAATGAACTATTCGAAGAAAATTTTCCAGAATATATCCAGAGAAGCAGCATGGCTTAGTGGAAAGAGCATGGGCTTGGGAGGTGGAGAATGTGGGTTCTAATCCCAGTTCCGTCACTTGTCTGCCATGTGACCTTGGAGAGTCACTTAACTTCTCTGGGCCTCAGTTCCCTCCTCTGTAAAATGAGGATTAAGACTGTGAGCCCCACGTGGGACAACCTGATTACTTTGTATCTACCCCAGTGCTTAGAACAGCGCTTGGCACATAGTAAGCACTTAACAAATACCATTATTATTATCATTATATCTTTTTTTCTGAATTTCCCTTTGCTCCAGAAAGCAACCTGATGGATTTCAGTGCTGTTTTATCTGCCCTCTGCTCCTGTTGATGCCAGCTGCCTGTGCCTGGAGTGAAAGACATGGCATCCAAAGGTACTTGATGGCTACATGGGCCATGCACCTGAGCTCATTAGATTGAAAACTCCTCATGACTTTTACTTCTTTCTACTTTCCCAAGTGCTTAGGACAGACTAGACCACAAGTTCATTATGGCAGGGCTAATTTTGCTGAAATGTACTCTTCCAAGCACTTAGCACAGTGTTCTGCACATAGTAAATGCCCGATAAATACTAATGATTGATTAATTGATTGGCAGTGTGTTGCTCTTAGTAGATGCACAGTAAATGCTATTACTACTATTACTCAGAATGGGATGTGTGGTTTTTGGCCCCTTTGACAAAATACTCCCTCCTTCACACGACCCCTCCCCAACCCCTGCAAAGTCTCTGGAGGTGAATCTACATGTAATTCCAGTACTCCAGAAAAATCTCATCAAATCCAAATAGAGCTCAGTCCCAACGTATTCTGGATGCTGTCCAACTTTCCAATCTTTACTCAAATCCCCAGGTTCACACAGGGCCATTTCCTCAGCAGGGATTTGGAGCTTCGTGGTACCCCAAAATGAGGGATGACTGAGGGTGTGGGGAGCTGTTCCTCAGAGTCTCCAACTATTGAACGAGCCAGAAGTTCATTTGAGAATCAAAACTTGGCCAAATCTTCTCTGTCAGAACGTTAGGTCACTGTGGGAACCCCTAGCTGAGTTTGGCTCCGATTTACACGATTCTACTGGGAAACCCTTTATCATCATTTCCAATCTCCTGGTTTCTAGCCACGGCTTCGCAGGGTCAGAACTGGAGGATGAGAGATGCAAGGAGCCAGAGAGTTCCTACAGGGGCCGAGGAGGCCACACCAACACAGATCATCTCTTGACCCAAGGAGGACCCGGTCACCAGCCCCAGTAACAGCTCTGTTAAGGCCAGGAGTTCCTGCTAAAAGGCAGAATTGGAGGCTTCAGACTGTCCTCTTCAGGCCTCTCTGGGATGTCCTCCCCTGCTGCCTACCTTTTTGGGGCCCTGGGCCCTGGTGATGGGCAGCCAGGGATAGAAGCCGGACTCAGCCCTTGCTTGAGTCCACCCAGCGACCCAAGTCCTGCACCCCATCTAGCTAACATGATCTGTCCAGTTCCAAGTGTTTTCAAATGCAAGAAAGCTTGACCTGGGTTCAAGATTGGCTTTGAATCACTCGATTTGACTTTAAGACACTCAATCAGCTCTCCCTCTCCTACTTAAACCTTGTTCACCCCCCACTACAACCCAGCTTGTATACTTGGCTTCTCTAACAACAACCTATTCACTGTCCCTCCATCTTCTCTCTCACCACTGACTCCTTGCCCACATCCTCCCTCTGGCCTGGAACTCTCTCCCACTTCATATCAGACAGACCCCCCTTCCACTTTCCCCATCTTCAAAGCCCTACTAAAATCATATTTTCTCCAAAAAGCCTTCCCCGGTTAACCTCTCATTTCCCCACCCTTTTTTCCCTCCCTTCTTTGTCACCTATGCACTTGGGTCTATGCCCTTTAAGCACTTTGATACTCAGACAACCCCCAGCCCCACAGTATTTATGCACATTTCCTTATACTCTGCTGCTTCCCCTTCTGTAGTTCATTTTAATGTTTATCTCTCCCTCAAGACTGTAAACTCCTACTGGCCTCAAAGCTCTCCATCACCTTGCCCCTTCCTACCTCACCTCCCTTCTCTCATTCTACAGCTCAGCCCACACCCTCTGCTCCTCTGGTGCCGCTGATCAATCAATCAATCAATCATATTTATTGAGCACTTACTGTGAGCAGAGCACTGTACTAAGCGCTTGGGAAGTACAAGTTGGCAACATATAGAGACAGTCCCTACCCAACAGTGGGCTCACAGTCTTCTCACGGCCTCGTCCTCACCTGTCCCACCATCGACCCCCGGCCCACGTCCTACCTCTGGCCTGGAATGCCCTCCCTCCTCACATCCGCCAAACTAGCCCACTTCCCCCCTTCAAAACCCTACTGAAAGCTCACCTCCCCCAGGAGGCCTTCCCAGACTAAGCCCCTCTTTTCCTCTGCTCCTCCTCCCCTCCCCATCGGGCCCTGACTCACTCCCTCTGCTCTACTCCCTCACCGCCCACAGCACTTGCATATATGTACATGTTTATTATTCTATTTATTTTATTAATGATGCATATATAGCTATAATTATATTTATATTGATGCTATTGATGCCTGTTTACTTGTTTTGCTGTCTGTCTCCCCTCTTCTGGACTGTGAGCCCGTTGTTGGGCAGGGATTATCTCTGTTGCTGAATTGTACTTTCCAAGTGTTTAGTACAGTGCTCAGCACACAGAAAGTGCTCAATAAATATGCTTGAATGAATAAATGAATATTCTCTCAACTGCTTGGTACATTACTTTGCATGCAGTAAACACTGTAGCTCAGTGGAAAGAGCCTGGGCTTTGGAGTCAGAGGTCATGGGTTCAAATCCAGGCCTCACCACTTGTCAGCTGTGTGACTTTGGGCAAGCCACTTCACTTCTCTGTGCCTCAGTTCCCTCATCTGTAAAATGGGGATTAAGACTGTGAGCCCCCTGTGGGACAACCTGATCACCTTGTAACCTCCCCAGCACTTAGAACAGTGCTTTGCACGTAGTAAGCACTTAATAAATGCCAGCATTATTATTATTGTTATTATTACTATTGATTACATGATTCATTATGGTTGAGAGCTGAGGCATTATTACCAGTTAGTTTTACTCGAATCCCTACGAGGATGAAGCTAGGGAAGAGTGTTCACTTTTGTCTCAAAAAGTAGAGGCAGTGAGCCAAGGTAATGTCATCTTCATTCTTAAAGAGGTGACCGACTGTCTTCCATTTCTCCTGAGGAAGGATTTTGGGAGGCATTACGGTCTAGACGAAAGATCATGGGACTGGGAGTCTGAATATGGGGATTCTAATCCTGGCTCTGCCTCTGCCTGCTGTGTTACCCTGGGCAGGCCAACTTCTCTGTGCCTCATTTTCCTCATCTGTAAAATGGGGACTCATCGTCTGTTCTCCTTCCTACTTAGGTTGTGAGCCCCAGGTGGGACAAGGACAGTGACCAGTTTGATCATTTCGTACTTGCCACTGAGCTTAGCATGGGGCTTGCCACATAGATTGAGGGCAGGGAATATGTCTACCAACTCTATTGGACTGTACTTAAGAAGCAGCACGGCCTAGTGGAAAGATCATGGACCTGGAAATCGGAGGACCTGGGTCCAAATCCCAGCTTCACCACTTGTCTGCTGTGTGACCTTCGGTAAGTGACTTCACTTCTCTGTGCCTCCGTTCTCTCATCTGCAAAACAGGGATTCAATATCTTCTAGACTGTGAGCCTGATGTGAGCAGGGATTGTCTCTATTTGTTGCTGAATTGTACTCTCCAAACACTTAATACAGTGCTCTGCACACAGTAAACGCTCAATAAATACATGTCCCTCCTGCGCAGACTGTGACCTGATTATCTTGAATTTGCCCCCGCACTTAGTGCAGTGCTTAACACCCACAGCAAGTGCTTAACAAATACCCCAATTGTTATTATTACTTTCCTCAGCGCTTAGTTCAGTGCTCTGTGCACAACAAATGCTCAATAAATATCATGAATTGATTGATAGTAAGCATTTAACAAATATCAATACCATTATTTTGGAGAGAAAGGCTGACTTCAGCAGGAAGAATTTAAGTCAGATTGAAAAATGAACTGCCAGGCAGTGAGGGTGGTTCAACTCCGGGAAGGGTTCCAGGAGGAAGTTGTGCAATTTCTTTTCCTTTAAAGGAATTCCTGATCACAGGGCTGAGGTTCACTGTCTGGGTGGTCTAGGCAGATCTCCAGAGAGAAGCAAAAGACCTCTTCAAGCCCGACCCGATCCGGTTACCAGGTGACCCAGTAGCTACTCTCCCGGCAGACCCAGTACCCAAAAGGAGGAATTCAAAATGGAGAAGTCTCGCTGACAGCGGGAGATCCTCACAATCAGTGGTTGGGACTTCAGGCCCATTTCCCCTTAGGGTTTTGCTTCCCCCATAAGAAAGAAGCCTCTAGAGAACCATGGCTCTGAAAGATGTTTTCACAGGACCCCACTCCAGGTAGCAGCCTGGTTGTGTCTTGGAGGCCACAAGTATCCCCTGGATTTCTAAAGCTTTGGACCAATTGGTGCGAAGTGATGGGCAGCAGCAGCTTCAACTCAGAGAAGGGAGAGTTGGTATTTGCCTGTTGGCCTATTATGGGCAGTCTATGCCACTTCCTCACCGTACCTCGTTCTCGCCTGTCCCGCCATCGACCCCCGGCCCACGTCATCCCCTGGGCCTGGAATGCCCTCCCTCTGCCCATCCACCAAGCTAGCTCTCTTCCTCCCTTCAAGGCCCTACTGAGAGCTCACCACCTCCAGGAGGCCTTCCCAGACTGAGCCCCTTCTTTCCTCCCCCCCTCGTCCCCCTCTCCATCCCCCCATCTTACCTCCTTCCCTTCCCCACAGCACCTGTATGTATGTATATATGTTTGTACATATTTATTACTCTATTTATTTATTTATTTATTTTGCTTGTACATATCTATTCTATTTATTTTATTTTGTTAGTATGTTTGGTTTTGTCTCCCCCTTTTAGACTGTGAGCCCACTGTTGGGTAGGGACTGTCTCTATATGTTGCCAATTTGTACTTCCCAAGCGCTTAGTACAGTGCTCTGCACACAGTAAGCGCTCAATAAATATGATTGATTGATTGATTGATTCCTCCCTGGAGGGAATCTTTGAAGGAGGAAGAGGGCATATTTAAGCCCCTGTTCTCTTCTCCCCAGGCACACTCTGGCCAGGGACAAACCCTATCCTTTCACAGAGCACTGGATTTTACTGACACTGAAAGACTAGCTTTATTGTGACACTTTCTGAGGCACCTGGGAAATGGAAGGCCTCCTCACTCAAGGGACAAGTCAAGGGCTCCCAAAATGAGTCGACTCCAACTCCTTTACTTGCTTTCTTCTCTGCCAGGCGCCAGTTAACATGGCCTAGTGGATATAGCATGGGCCTACTAGTCAGAAGGATCTGGGTTCTAATTCTAGCTCCTCCACTTGTCTGCCTCATTTGTAAAAGGGGATTTAGGCTGTGAGCCCCACGTGGGACCGGGACTGTGTCCAATCTCATTTATTTGTATCTACCCCAGCACTCAAAACAGTGCTTGGCACATAGTAAGCACTTAATGAGTTCCATAATTATTCTTATTACCAACCGTTCCCAAAGCTGGCTTCAGGCTTTTGGCCACGGGACAAAAAATTACCTCTCTCCATTAAGCAGTGTTTGATGATAACATCATTCATCAGCCTAAATCCCCCAAAGTACAGCATTTCTCCAGGGGAGACCCCCGACTCCCCCCTCCTTGGTCCAGAGCCATGGCGGACCGCTCTGGAGCCCCTGTTGACACAGGCGAAGCTCCCGACTTGGGTGGAGAGAGGCTGGTGGATTTTGAAGATTCAATTAGCACCTCACCCTTTGACTTTGCACCCTGAGATGCCTGCCTCATTTTCTTTCTGTTTGAAGCTGGCTCTGCCAATCTCCCAGAAAGGATGGGAATTTCTGGACTGGCACTGCCTGAAAAGTCAAAAACATTCCCCCTTACCCTTTTTTTTTCAGCCTTTCTAAAGATGTGAAGGAATAGCAGAAGCAACAGCAGCAGCAGTAAAAGCTTCTGTTGTAGACAGGCTAAAGCTGTACCGCTCCAGCTATAAAACACAGCTTGAGGAGCAGAGGCAGCAGGGGAACAGGCTGCTAATCCAGAAACTTCTCCAGCTGCTGAATATACTACTTTGGAAGAGGTAACCAGACACTCAGTTTGCTCCCTGTGTCTGCCTCATAATTATTATCAAAATCAATTGTACCGGGGCGAACGATGACATTTTATGCTAAGTGGGCACTTTTGCAGTGGCTCCTGTATGTAGCTGGGAAATGTGTCATCGCTTAGGAAAATAAGATACCTTATTATTTCAATATTAGTCCCTGCCCAGAATCCTTCCTTGTGGAGCTTGGTTAGCCCAGGACAAGAGATGACTTTCAACCCTTTAGAGCTTAGCAGGCAAAATCAGAGTAAACTCTACAAAGACAGCACATTTCCAAGTAACACCCTCTCAGACAGTCTTCCCCTAAACTATGCCCCTAGAGTCCTGGTCAGCAGCTTAGACATTCTGAGTGCTTGGCAGAAACTCTGAAATGCAGATAGGTAGATGTGCCCACATGTTGAGAGCGAGAGGGCTCACGGCTGGTTAGCTCCGCTTTTGTCTGAGTGTAAAATGTGACAAGAGATCGACATGGAGGTGAACAATTGAAATAACAGCTTTGCCTCTTGTTGCCTTGCCTCCATCTCTGTAGGTAATTTCACACAATAAAGGCTTTGCACATCACCCTAATCAATTAATCAATCAACTGTTGGCATTTATTGAGTGTCGGATGAGTGCAAAGCACTGTATTAAACACTTGGAGAGCGCAGCAGAAGCAAGACATGGTTTCCCTGCCCTCGGGGAGCTTACCATGTGGTGGGAGCGAACTCCCTAAGCAGTGGATCCTATCCACCTATGGCCTTCAGGTCCCCAGGTGAGGGCCTGAAGAGCAAAGCAGCTCACCAAGGCCAGACCCCTCTCCTCAGTTCCTGAAAGTCACAGTCCTCCAGACCTGGGATAGGAAACGGTGGGCACAAGCCCAAGGAATCTTGTTTGGGCCCTGAGGAAGCTCAAGAGTCTCTCTGACTCACCGGAATATTGAAGCTGCAGCAAAACACTCTGACCTACCTTCAAAGAATGTTTTATATGAAATGATTAGTAGAAAACATAAATGAATAACAGAGAGACAGCATGATTCCCCTCAGCCTCCCCTTGCCCCTTCTCCAACCCCGTACAGTGCCTGGCACCTAGTAAGCGCCAGTTGTCAGCTGTGTGACTTTGGGCAAGTCACTTGACTTCTCTGTGCCTCAGTCACCTCATCTGTAAAATGGGGATTGAGACTGTGAGCCCCATGTTGGACAACCTGATCACCTTGTATCCTCCCCAGCGCTTAGAACAGTGCTTTGCACATAGTAAGCGCTTAACAAATGCCATCATTATTATTATTATTATTATGACCCCTCTCTGAAGAAAGCCAAATGGAAATCATTCTTTATCAATCTATCCTGTAGTAGTAACAATAACTATGGAATGTGTGAAGTATTTTGTGCCAAGTATTGTACTAAGTCTGGGGTAGATACAAGATAAGCAGCCTGAACACAGTCTCTATCTCACATGGGGCTCACAGTCTCGGTGGGAGGGAGAACAGGTACTGAATCCTCATTTTAGGGAGGAGAAAATGGAGGCACAGAGTAGTTATGTGACTTGCCCAGAGTCACACAGCAGGCACATGGAAGAGCTGGGATTAGAACGCATTTGCTCTTTCCACTAGGCCCCATTACCTCTCAGTATTAATTGAGCACTTCTCTCTGCAGACATTGTCAAACACAAGCTCTGAGGAATTGGCATTCAAATCTAAGTAAGCATTAAGACAGGAATATTAACTGTCATTCACTTCTGAGGGAGGGGACTGATTGTGATTCTCTCACACCAAAAGAAGGAAGGGCTTCAGTCTGGTCACAAAAACACGGGGACTAAGAACTTGCAAAAAGAAATTGATACTAGTGCCAGGGGTTTGCTCAATGTCCTCTGTACTCTCTTGTCCCTGCCAATCATGTTCTCTCCAGGGCAGCAATGAGGAAGTAGATGAGAAGGAGGTGGAGGAGCTGAAAGGAGACTAAGCCCCACTTTTCCTCATCTCCCACTCCCTTCTGTATCACCCTGACTCACTCCCTTTACTCTTTCCCCCCTCCCCATCCCTCAGCACTTATGTATATATCTGCAATTGTATGTATTTATATTGATGCCTTGTTTACTTGTATTGATGTCTGCCTCCCCCCACCTCTAGACTATGAGTTTGTTATGGGCAGGGATTGCCTCTCTTTATTGCTGTATTGTACTTTCTCAAGCGCTTAGTACTGTGCTCTGCACACAATAAGTACTCAATAAATACAACTGAATGAATTAATGAATGATATGTGGAAGCCTGATTCATGGCTGTTTGTTGGATCCTGAAAAGCATTCTGCTCTCTCCATCTCCCGACATTTCAGACTCCCTCTGGCCCTTGTGGTTAGCAGCCAAGCACCCCACAGACGTGCACTATTTCTGGCAATAGTGAGTTACTTTTCACTTCCACCCAATGTGACTTAGTGATCTCATCCACACATTGCACCCGATTCTCGGGTTCAGGCTTAATTAAATCCCAAATTATTCTTTGCTTTCTATTTATTTACTTAGGACAGATACTTTTTCTTTCTGTCAACTGCTGGTGCCTTTTTCCATTTGGATTTGTTTTGTGTTTTGCTTGGACAGTCACTGAAAGGAATGAAAGGCAAATTACAGCTGTGAGAGCCCCACTGATCTACACAATTAAGGAAAAAAAAAACCCACGTCCTCAGATCCTCAGCTCGGCTTAGATTTGAACAGCCACAGAGTACAGCAAGTCCAAATGAAATGGCAGCTCCTTTATATCCCAGCTTACAACAGAGCCAGTCGTCTGTGCGAAACAATATAAAACATCAAGGGACTGGGAGGTAGAGAAAACAAATATGATAAAACAAGCCAACTGGACCTTTAGTCCCCTCGCTTAGAGGACCAATCCAAGGGCATTCTGGGGGAAAAGGGGGAGAGAGTGGCTCAGCTATCTTTTCCAGCCAGCTTGGTTCGGCCAGTAGAAGGCTCAGAGCTGGGACTTCAGAGTCGAATTGCATAATCATCCGAAACAACAGCTGGATGTTTCTACTTGGCGAGCCTTACAGGCTGCACACTTCAGAGGGCTTTACCTACAACAGAACCAGTATCTGGGATGGCAGCACCTGATGATTTCTCTTTTTCAGGATGGGACACGGAAACCTTATGAATGGGCCCTGGAAAGCCAGAATCCGCTCTGCTCTGAAGCTCTTTCAAGTGCTCTTCATGAGGGCTTATCCCTTCTTCTGATACCTGAGATGGAAGACAATGAATGTCCCACTCATCAGCTTAAAGAGCCCACTCACTGTCCTTTCACAGACCATTTTTTCTGAGATTTTTTTAAGCACGTTCTAAGTGCCAGGCATTGAATTAAGCACTGGGGTAGAAACAAGCTAATCGGGTTGGGCAAAGTCCGTGCCCAACATGGGTTCACAGTCTTAATCTCCATTTAAAAGATGAGGTAACTGAGGCACAGAGAAGTGAAGTGACTTGCCCATGGTCACATAACAGATAAGCGACAGAAGTGGGATTAGAACCCAAGTCCTTCTCAATCCCAGGTCCAGGCTCTATCCACTAGGCCATATTGCTTCTCTAATTCCCAGATCCCCAAACCCCCACCCGCAGCACCAAGTCTACTGACTGCCCATCTTCCTCTAGGTGGATCTTGCTCATCTCCTTGGCTAGATAATTCAGGTGACCATTGCCTTGGAGATCCCAAGGGGAAATAAGAGACTGACAAAGTAAGCCTTTCAATCAATAACAATAATAATAATTATGGTACTTAAGTGCTCACTATGTGCCAAGCACTATTCTAAGCACTAGGGAAGATACAAGACTTGACTTTCTGCAAAAATGTCCAGCCATTAATCAGGAGCTAATAAAGAGAATGTATTTCTCTAGACTGTAAGACCCTTGTTCGCAGGGAATGTGTCTACCAACTCGATTGTATTGTACTCTCCCAAGCATGTAACACATACAGTAAGTCCTCAATAAGTAGCACTAATTGATTCATTTTCCTGATTGCAGTGAGGGAACTAAGCAAAGCTGATTGCCTTCAGTTGAAGAATCACATAGTCCTAATAATAATCATAATTTTGGTATCTGGAAGCTCTTTTTATGTGCCAAGCACAGTGCTAAGCACTGGGGTGTGTACAATGCAATCAAATCAGACACAGACCCTGTCCCACATCGGGCTCACACTCTAAGGGGAATAGTAGGCAGAGGAGGGGACAGAAAAGTAGAAGATTTTCATCCCTGCAGTCCATCTCTTTGGGTTGCTTCACTCTGAGGTGAAACTCTAGATTGCTCTGGTTACAGATATTTTTCTGTTTCTCTCCCCTGGTAGAGGGCAGGTTCCTTTTGGACAGGGAACATGACACTTCTTCATTTTGCACTTCTCAAGCACTTAGTATAGGGCACTGCACCAGGAGGGTACTAACAAATACTGCTGCTGCTGCTGCAACCACTACTACTACTTCTACTGCTACTACTGCTACCATTGCTACTTGTCTTCTCTTACGCCACCGAGTCATTTCCGACCCACAGAGACAGCTCCGACACATCTCTCCCCAAAAGCCCTGCTCTCCATCTGCAATTGTTCTGGTAGTGCATCCATAGAGTTTTCTTGGTAAAAATACGGAAGTGGTTTACCATTACCGCCTTCCGCGCAGTGAACTCGAGTCTCCGCCCTCGACTCTCTCCCGTGCCGCTGCTGCCCAGCATGGGTGAGTTTTGATTTGTAGCAGATTGTCTGCCACTCGCTAGCCACTGCCCAAGCTAGGAATGGAATGGGTAGGCCTCTGTTTGACTCTCCCTCCCATACCCGAGACTGGTAGGGTACTGGAAACTCTCCAGGTGCGACCCTGAGAGGTTAACTATTGCTACTGCTACTACTACTACTAACAAATCCCAGGTATTATATCATCTTATATTTTATGATTATTATAATTATTATTAGCACTGCTACTTCTACAAATACTACTACTACTACTACTACTGCTGCTACTACTACTACACTATAACTACTACTACTATTGCTGTGGTTACTACTGCTGCTATTACCGCTATTCTGCTACTCCTACTGCTCTTACTATTATTCATTTAAGAAAAAGACATTGAGCCGATTTAGCAATAATAATGATATTTACGGTTTTTAAGCACTTACTATGTGTCTAGCACTGTTCTCATTACCCACTTGTAGATGAAATCCAGTCTTCTTTAAACCCTGCTCTAATGGTAGCCAAGAGCAGTGTCCTTTGTAGAGGTTAGTTTTTTTTTTTACTGGGGACCAGTGATAACCCCCCACTACGTGTCAGTCTTCTAAGAAGGTGGGAACTCTGCTATGCTGTACTCTCCAAAGTCTTAGTACAGTGCTCTGCACATGGTAAGTACTCAATCGACAGGATAGATTGACTGATTGGGTCTAAACGATGCCATTTCTTTTCCAACCAAACCCCTGAATTGCAAATAGAACTGCATTCTTTATTTAGCTAAGCTAACACCTCCCCCAGCGACCCTAGGAAATTATAAGTCCAACCTCCAGGGTGTTTGCCATCCAGAGAAATTTTGTACAATCACAGTTAGCAATTTAGCACTTAGCAACTTTTGCAAAAATCCCACACCGATCATAAAAGTTGGCTCAGCTGCACAAATTGGATAAAACTCCTAACATGGATTTATAAAAATAAAAGAACTAAAGCTGGCAGGCATTCAGCTGCAAGGGGGGAACCCACCCACTTCTCTCCTCCCCCTCCCCACAAATCCCCTACAGCTCAGAAGGAAACATGGAAACTTGGGAAACATCAATTTGTTCAAAGCCTCCACTTTGACTCTCTTCTCCAAAGCAAGAAAAAAACCAGCTGTTTGTATAAAAATATCATCATTTTATTACATTCCACACAATACATCTTCAAATAGTTCCAATTTCCACAAGATATTTCACACACAGGCAATTGGGTAATGCGGAGGGCGTCACAGATTTGGGAGTAAAAATCTTTACGTGATCTCGGGTTTTGTTTTTTTTTGTTTTTGTTTTTTTTTTGTCTTTGGTGATTTTAGGCGGGTTCTTTTTATGTTGGCTTGTTAGCTTTGTTTTAAAGATAGGATAGCTATACCCGCCTCTGAAATGTTACCAGCTGTTTTCCTCCCTACTTCTGGCTTTCATTCAAAAAGAGGCACAGGCAGCATTTCACCTCATTTCTGAAATCTTGATTTTAGCAAGGGAAGCTTCATGAATTTTCATTTGGGGCCAACCGTAGCATGAATGCCTCTGCCAGTATAACCTCAAGGAACAGGACTGAACCCCAGAGACTAGGCTTTCTCATCTCGCCAGTGTTCAAGGGCTTGAGGTGCTCACCAGTAACTGCCACGTGGGAAAATGCTTCACGAGTCTCAGAGGGGCCATTTCATCAGCGCTTAGAACAGTGCTTTGCACATAGTAAGCGCTTAACAAATGCCATCATTATTATTATATTATTATTATTATTGGCAGATCTCCCATCTCTCCCTTCCCCGATGTACCTGGGCTACACAACTGCCCGGACGCACCGGCATAAATTATCATCCTGCACAACATGCTGCCACCTCCAAAGAAAACTCCAAATTGTCACTCCCTCAAAACAGCCTGATCTGACCTGGGGGAGACATCTCTAAGCAACATGTCCCGACTATTGCAGAATACCTGGATGATATGAGGACAGCACCTAACACCGCTACCTGTAGCCATCTGGAGAAAGATGGCATCATCTACTACAGGGAGTAGAGGAGACAGACCGCTAAAGGTCCCCCTGCTTTTAAAGAAGGGAGAAAGTCAAATGGTTTCCAGTCTCCGAGCCACTCCAGGCAAAGTCGGCTGGGGGAGTTTCACGGCTGAGCTCTTTTTGGGGTCCCTCCCAGGGCAACAGATGCCCCCTGGGGAGTGTTCAGGGCCAAATACCATGAGGGTGGAGCCCGAGGTGCCACTGATGCCACCTTGCCTAATGTGGCTCCTCTCTGGAACTGCCTGGGGAAGAAAGGGCCTTTTGGCCTGGATCTTGTCCCAGGCAACGTTAGGGTCAAAGGTGGCACTGCCAGGGAATTCTGGAGGCCCGCTGACACCAAGTGTCCTTAAACTCTCGATCCGATAAGGAACGGCTGGTATCAGGGCTTTGGAAAATCCCTTGCCACCCACCCAGACGCTACAGTGCTGAGTCGCCCAGCTGGCTGGGAGAGCAGCCCAGAGTACCCCCGGGCGGAAGTGTAGCACCGCCTAGGAGACAGAGGACGCGATGCTCAGAACCTGATTCCAACCTGATTCCAACCGAAAAGCCTCTGGCTTGGGGAAAAGCAACCACCAAATTTAATTATTTAAACCCCCTCTCACCGCCTTGCCTGTATTACCATCAGGCCCTTTTCCCCCATTACACTTCCTTTGGAGCTGATCGATAGCTCAAGGTGGATTTGCCCTCTCTTAAGCCCGCTCCTTTCAGCCGAAGCAACAATTGGAACGAACCAGGTCTGCCTGTTCGGTTGATTTGCCAGATGCCACTGCTGCTTTAGGGGGAACACGCTGGTAAACAAAAAATGATTACTTTCTCCTCTCTCATAATATTTAGGAAAGTCAGGTGGACAGTTTTATAATTCAGTGGTTATGAATTCTAACGCTCAGCTACCTCTGTGGAAGAGAAAACAAATGATCCCTTGTTTTTGTTTTGGTAAGGAGAGAGTTTGCTGTCACAATTTGCAATACCAAAGAAACGGCTGCCCTCTGTTTCTCCCCATCACATGCAGAAATACAGAACCCAAGAATCCCCACCCCCCCACCCCCGCCGCCCTTCCCCGGTCTGGGTGATGTTCTTTAAAATGGCGCTCTCCCTGCTCACCTCCCTCCACCCCCAGTGCCCCTGAATTTCACGAAACTACTGTACGGTCAACAATAGTCTTCCATTTGTTTAAGTCAATGAACATTCCTCTCCCATTTGTTTTAGTCTATGACTTAGTCCAAGGCTGGATTTAACTGGTGAAGGCTAAACATTCATTATGAGCTTTTCTGGGGTAAGGCAACTTGACACAGATTCGTTTCGGGATTAGGGGTTGGGTGGGGGACAGAGGGTCGGGGGAGGCAGAGAGGGAAGGTCCACTAACACACAATGGCCGTATTTTCTCATCGCTACGAGACACGATGCAATAGAAAAAGATGATGTCAGCGAGCCCACGGAGGGGAATCGTCCCCTGCAACCAGGAAGAGGAGTAGGGCACCTGCCAGTCAGTGACGGTCTCTTTATTTCATTAAGTCCCCAGAGATTGCGAGGCTATCCAACAGAAACCCAGTCAGAACCAGATAAGGCAACAAAAAGCTTCAGTCTCTTCCCCAAGTAAACAAACTGGTAGATTCTTTTCTGGTAAAAGGTTCTCTGGATCTTTTGCAAGAGGAATAGAAGTAAAACAAAAGACAGTTCAAAAAAGGTGTTTCCCCCAAATACACACACACACACACACACACACACACACACACACACACACACACTCTATCAATCACCCTCATGCACTCTCTCAAATGTGGAGACAGACAGACACACTCTTCCAGCCTTCCCACTGATATTCCAGGCAAGCTTCCCGAAAAGGGGAGGTTAAAGGAATAGGGGAGGTGAAACAAGTCTCTGGACACAATCGAAGAAAGGAAAAAAAAAAAAAACAAGCAAAGAGGCACGTTCAGTTCTAAATGACATGGGATTACATGTCTCCTCGCGTAATCCAAGATGCAGCATTACTTTTAAGGGTTTCTTTTTGGTAAGGAAAAGTAACAAAAATCAAAAGAGAACCAAGGTGAGGGTGGGGAGGGGGAGGATAGATACACACAGAGACACCCACAGACGCACACACACGCGCTCACACGCAGGGAGCAGGGGCCGGAGAGGAGAGAGATGTCGAAAGAGTCACACAGAGACTAGGCGAAGAGAAAAGTGCAAAATCGAGGCAGAGTAGTGAAGTCTCTCTCGTGTGTTTGGTTTTGTGTCCTCGTCCTTGACTCCTCGCTCAACGGGGCGGGCTGCGACTCTGCTCTACTTTAATGGTTAGGGTGGGCTCCACGGCCAGGGGGCCCCCGTTGGTGTAGTGGGAGGTTTTGTAGGTGATGGAGTGATCGGTCTTCTTGGCCGCATAGCGGAACCGGTGGTAGTGAAGGACCAGGGCCAAGGCGACGGAGACCAGAACCAGAACAGCACCGCCAGCGGCCAGAACGTAATACCAGTAGGCTGGGATGGGCTGGACTGACACGGTGTCCGCTGTGGGCTCGGTCCCTGGTAAGAGCGTGCCTCCTGGTGGAGAGACACAGAACAGTGTTGCTGGGTGGGAAGCATGCAGACTCATCCAACAAGGCACACGCATGCCAGCTGAACACGCGGGGCCGACCAGGCCCGGCCCTAGCCCACTACAGCGCTCCCAGTTAGGTGATCTGGGTGGTGTGCCAGTTCTAGAGCAGTTCTGGAGACACACACACACACAGTACTGATGGTATGTTTGAAGTGCTCCCTGTGTACCAAACCCTGCGATAGGATCGGACACAGCCCCTGCCCCAGTCGGGATTCACAGTCTTAAAAATAGGAAGAACCAGGTATTTCATCTATATGTTGCCGATTTGTACTGCCCAAGCGCTTAGTACAGTGCTCTGCACACAGTAAGCGCTCAATAAATACGATTGATGATGATGATGATTTCATCCCGTTTTTCCGTGTGAGGAAACTGAAGCGCATAAAAATGAAGTGACTCGCCCAAGATCGTTCACCGGGCAAATGGCAGAGACAAGAGTAGAACCCAGGTCTCCTGACTCTAAATTCTGAGCTCTTTCCACTAGGCCAAGCTGCTTCTACACATCTGTTTTAGGGCGCCTAAAATGAGCACAAGTAGCCTGCTGCTACAGCTGTGGTTTAGTCCCACTCTCCACCCCTGTCTTTTAAATAAATCTTTGGTCACCTCCTTTTGATTCCTTTTTTGGACATCCTCTATTTCCTGACCCCTCCATATCCATGCTGAAGATTTCAGTTGTGATGAAGCCATGAATTAGGGTGTGTGTGTGTGTGTCTGTTTTGTTTTGTTGTCTGTCTCCCCCTTCTAGACTGTGAGCCCATTGTTGGGTAGGGATCGTCTCTATATGTTGCCAACTTGTACTTCCCAAGCGCTTAGTACAGTGCTCTGCACACAGTAAGCGTTTAATAAATACGATTGAATGAATGAATGAATGAATCCGTCTGGGGCTCGCATGCACGCGTTCTCCAAGGTGCCTTATTAAGCTGGAGAGACTCGAAGGTAGACTCCACCTTCCCCTGCCAAGTCCACAACCCCCATCCGAATTGGCCCGGTCTTGTCTAAGCGAAACAAACAAGGCTGTCGGACAGACACCGCTGCAGCCTAAGGTTTTGTTTTGTTTTTAATTGGCGGCAGGAGTTTCACGGTGTGTTGAGGCGGGGGTGGAACGGGGCTGAGGTTGTAACAGAAAAACAAGAACGAACCGCAGTGAGAAAACAACACAGAGAGACAGAGGAAAGCCTGCCTCCTGGAAAAGAGCCGAGCTTAACTAGGCAGAGGACTCGTTTCCGAGAAAGGTCACTGGCTGAACTCAAGTTGCCATAGAGATGAGGTGCTAGATTCCCACTCGAAGTTACTCTTCGCTGGGGGGAATTGGACAGAGTCCAACAGAGCATCGAGGCTCTCTCATGGTGTCACTGGGGGATCCCTGGCTGGGGGTCGAGTCGGGAATGCTCTATCCCGCGCTCGCTCGAACCGCTGAAAAGTCACCTGCTACTTATCTCTGTAGGATGCTCAGGTTTGGGAGTGAAATCTGGTTGCCCTTTGACCCTTGGTGGGACTCCAAGATGGCACCGGCTAGAAGGGCAATGGACATCAATAGCTCCAGCCTAGGACAAGTCGTGCTCTGGGGCTCCATCTGGAAATATTCTCCAGTCTCCTGCTACTCCCACTCATAAATGGATGATTCCTGGGACCCAGGAGACTCTGGCCTTAATCTCAGCTCTGTCGTGTACCAGCTGTGTGACCTTGGGCAAGTCAGTTAACTTTTCTATGCCTCAATTTCCTCAACTGTAAATACCTGTTCTCTCTCCCCCTTAGACTATGAGCCCCATGAGGGTTGGGGACTGTGTCCAATCTGAATCTATCTCAGTACTTAGCACATAGATGGCACTTAACAAATACTGTTATTATTATTTATTGTGGATCCAAGAAAGCACTTTGATCGTCTGATTGCTTATTTGGGGTCTTCTCTACAGTGGGTCTGGCTTTTGACCCTTCTCTCCAGCCATTATGGAGTCTTCCTGTTTCAAGGTCTCCTCCAAGAAACAGGAAATTCCTGGCTGGGGAGGTGCCTGCCCTCTTGGAATAAAGGCCAAGAGGTAGGTGGAAAACCAGCTCTATTCTAGCTCTCTTACTCTCTCTCCTCCACATTCCCTCTCATTCCCCCACCCTACCTCCTACCCTGAGATAACTCGATCACCTCTGCCAGGGAAGGGCTCAGTTATCCTGGAGGTAATAACCCAGGAAAACCAAGAGGCAGAGGGGAGCTGAAAAAGACTCCAAATAATGGCTAGCCTGCAAGTCACAGTAAGCTGGTGCCAGTTCATTATTCAGGTCACCAGGAGTATCTGCTGCCTGGCAACATCTCTGCCGCTGCGTTCTTCACTGGCTCAGAAGAAATCAAGGGAAAAACAAAATGCTGAATGATAGCCACTGAAATTTCCTGGAAGATCCCCCTCAACGAAATGCTCCTGGAGGAAACTGTTTTTCTTGTATGCGATGTTTGACTCTGCATCAACCTTCATGTGGCCCAATGAGAATGCGATTTGCCTGTCAGGGAAGAGGATAATGGCAAAGAACCAGGGACCGACCCCATCTCCCAAGCAGCCAAACAACAACTGGTCACGGGACAAATTTCCACTGAATCAGAGGACAGGTAGTAATCCCTCCCCAACATCCACCTCATGCTGCCCAAGCCTCCCTGTTATAACCACCAACAAATATTTCATTAGAAACTTTCAATTTTTCAGGCAAAATGCCACTGAGGAGGAGAAGCATGGCCCAGTGGAAAGGGGTCAGGCCTGGGAGTGAGTGGACCTAGGTCCTAATCCTGGTTCTCTCACTTGCCTTCTGTGTGACCTTGGACAAGTCACTTAACTGCTCTGGACCTCAGCTTCATCATCTGTAAAATGGGGATTCAATACCTCATCTCCCTACTACTCAGACTGAGGGCCCGATGTTGGACAGGGACCGTGTTCAGCCTGATTAACTCGCGTCTATTTACCCCAGCACTTAGAACAATGCTGACCAACAGTAAGGACTTTTAACAGACTTAAAACACACCATCTTGTCTCAGCAGGGCCGCCTCAGGGGAAGTGAGGCGGCTGTCCTGGGCACAAGGGACCCATCCCTCCACCACTCAGTATGGGACCAAATGGTTTCAGAACCAGAGGCTTGAGTGGCTCCATCTGAGGAGGGAGGAAGAAAGAGGATAAGAAGGGAAATAAGGGCAGTGATATACAGGTGTCCCAGCTTTGGCTCCCCTTCCACTAGGCACTCAACGGACGCTTGACAATGATAATGCCACAATTGCTCATGAAAAATTGTTTAATTTGCAAAGAGCCTTAAACTCCTAACTCTTGCCGGTTAAAGTAATTTGCTCCCAATCCTATCTACATCATAGGAAACAGAGCAAGACCAACCTTAAGGACCAGGTGAATGGGATCCTATTTGAAATGGACTTTGAGGTCTAGAGAGAAAGGCGTAAGCTCATTGGTACATAATCATAAGTGAAGGAGAGAGAAACTGAGGTGAGTAGCAGTGGTCAAGAAGTCCTTTAACTAAACAATGAAACCCTGTATATAAAGCTCTCCTCTTAGTTCTTGGTACTGGGATTACTCCTTTCATTTTATATTCTCTTCAACTCTCAGGTTTCACTATTTTCCCACTGAATCACCTACAACGAGAAAATTAATTGTTCTCTACAGCTAGACACATGACAAGAGACGAAGGACAGAGAAAGTTAGTGTGGCATAGGGGAAAGAGGCTGTTACTGGAATTGGGAGACTGGGTTTCTAATCCTAGCTCTGCCACTGGCCTGCTGCTTGACCTTTGACAAGTCACTTAACCTTTCTGTAAAATGAGAATAAAATACCTGCTCTCCCTGCATCTTAGGTTTGGAGCCCCATATGGAACAGAAAGCAGAGACCTCGTCTGCCTTGATTATCTTGTATGTAAAGCACATAGAAGTGCTTATTACAAACCATTGTTTTTATTACTATGAATTTCCAATTGGAAGTACTTTGGGAAGGGAGCAAGAGTGATATTTATCTTTTAAAAAAAAAACAGAAATAGTTTTAATTCTGGAAGGAGAGTCCAGAGTATAAAGAGGATGGGCAGACAATCTTTGGAACAAATAAAAAAGAACCGGCTGGAAAAACAGACTCAAACTGAATGTTTAATTGTCTGGATTAAACAATGGATTTTTTTTATGGGGCACAAAGTTTACAAATGGTGGTGGAAAAGCAAGGACAGTAACAATTCACTGATCTCTTCTGAGAGAATGCAAAAGTACAAACTGTCCTTAAAAGTGACTAATGATGCAAATATCTCCCTTAGATCTCTGTTTGCTGCTTGAGAAGGGCGGGAATGAGAATGTTACAGTTCTAATCACAGCCACCGGAAGCTAGCCTGTTCTTCCAAGTCTACATCGTCCCTAAATTCAGATCAATGGCTAGATGAGTAATTTGTCTCTCCTCCATCCATGAGCTAACTTTGTTTTTGTTTTTTTTTTAAAAAAAAAAAACAAACCCACAGTGGATTGCTCTTTCTGCTCATGAAAATGGAGAAGTCCATGAAAAAAAATTTCCCCTGCCTCAGACAAACTGACCTTGGCAGCTGTTTAGATTAATGGTAAACTAAAGGGAATTTACCAACCGTCTTTGAGGGGGCACCATGTACAAATGAATCTCACACATAACCCACCAGTGTCTCCAAAGCAAACAATGTCAGTCAAGTAGTTATCCAGTTTATACATATCTGCTCTCCATGCTTCTTTGCTCAGCAACACCTATTCTTAATCAGGCAGCTGGAGAAGTGGGGGGAGAGAATTCTCTCTCTCTCCCTCTCTTGCTCTCATTCTTTCTCCCCCTTACACACACAAACACACCTATCTGAAACACTGACCTATATCAGTAATACTTTGTGGCACTTAGCGCCTTTCATCAAAGGATCACTTTAGAACATTAATTAATCCTCCCATCATTCTTGGAAGCCTTGCAAATGTTATACAGTTCACTTTCAGATGATAAGACAATAAGTTGCTGGAAGGAAAATTTGATGTCTGCACAGTAAATCACTGGAAGAGCCTGATTAGCTAGCGTTCCCAACTGTTTCTGCTCTCCTCCACCTCCCTTTTCCTTCTTCTCCCACAGCCTCTCTATCATCTCCACTCTAATAATCATCCCATTTTCTTCAAGTGAAGATTTTAAGTCTGGAGAACACACAGCCTGGATGGCCAAAGAAGGGAGCACATTCCTATTCCACTACAACGTTTAAACAAACCCAGGCTAAAACATGAACAATAGTTCTCACTTACACAGTCGACTGCTAAAAATAACCCGAGTCCTCTAATTACAGCACTGCTACCACCTTACACCTTTTCACTTTATTGTTATCCTTCTTTAATTCCTTCATTTGTTCATTTTTCTATTAGCTGAGGGGTAATCATTCCTCACTTTAATACATTACTTTCATCTTCTACCTCCCAGTTTTTTTCCTGCATACAGACCTATTTTCATCCTTTAGAGATAGTTTCATAAAATAGGTACTTATTTGATGGAACTATCCTTTTGTGGGTTCAATTACTGTATTGCATAATCCAAGACAACTGCGAGTTCACATGTGATTCACGCCAAAAACACACAGTAGATGGAAAAAATACTTTTGCCATTTTATGGTCTCTCTGCTGACCCATCCCATCACATTCTCTACCACTCACACCCTTCCACCAGTCCACCCCCGCCCCCTCCCCCTTCCCCATGTGCAAACCCCCTCATACTGGTCCATAGTCACACATGGAATTTCAGGACAATTTCAACAAAAAGCTAATAATCATTCGGGGGTGCTTGGGGGCAGGATGGGTGAGCAAAATTCTGAAAATCTAGTCAGAAAGACTCCAAATTTCCAAAAAAAACAAAAAAAGTCTCTTCATATTGGGACCCAAGGACACTGAGTGGTTCAATATTTACCTCCCATCCAGCTCCCACAAGACTTAGAGGAGGGGAAATTTTGTGATTTAAATGTGGACCAGAGGTAGCCTCAGTGCTCTCTCACTTGAATAGCCTCATGGAACCATCCACCACTTGGCAGCCACAAATCAGCTATTGCCCCAGGGCTATGACCTTTCACCTCCACAGGTCAGTATTTCTACTGTGTTTGTTTTGTGAGTAAACGTCACTGGGTTTTCGTTGCTCTTCCCTTTCATGATTCACCTCGGTTCTCCAATCTCCCCAGATCTGAGGGCTGCCCTGTTTTCTTGACCCAGAACGCTGGGGGTGGGGGCAACCACATGTGCATAAATTAAAACATTTTCCTAGGGGACCTCCTTTGACACAGCAGAGGCTGCCATCAGTAACATGCAAGGCTCCTCTCGCAGCGGAGCAGTTCTCCCCGGAAATTCAACCTCAGCATCACACGCTGGGACTTAAGAGAGTGCTGAATGTAACATCAGGTTCATCCCTGTGTGGGTGTGGAAAGGTCGGGGAGAGGAGTGGGTTGCAAATCCTGGCTCCAAGTTTCCTTAATGTTTCAAGGGTGGTGAGCGAGATGTTAAAAGCAGAGCCCATTCCTCCCCCCAAGGTGCCAGAGTACAATCACTGACCTCAAACGGTAAGCCATAATGCCATCCCCATTTACAACCACCACCATATTTATTGAGCGCTTGCTAATTGCCCGCCCTTAACTAGGTGCTTGGGAACATACAATGGAAGCAACCCGATTTGCTTGTATCCACCCCAGTGTTTAGTACAGTGCCTGGCACATAGTAAGTGCTTAATAAATACCAAAATAATAAAAAAATAAAGCAAGAGATCAACCCCCTCCTGCCTTTGTTTCCCTCTTTCAAAATCACTCATCCTGGCAAAGAGACAGGGCGGACCTAAGTTAAAAGTAGTGAGCTTCCCAAACTGCTCTGGCTCCTTGAGAGCCCTCGTACTTCCCTCAAACGAGGCCAGTCCGCCTAGACAATTCGGCCACACTGAAACCCGACCTTTGAGTGGCCAAGCCATGTATTACTTTTGGCAAAAGAAGCACCGCTGCTGCCGCTGAAAATATTTATTTATTTTTTTTTTAAAAAGGGAACATGACTGAACTGCTAAGTCTCATGTAAACACACCGACACGCGCGTGCCCCAGTTTGTTTATTCGCTTAGAAAAGTAAAGCACTTACTAGAGCACTTGTCAGTCATGGTCCAGGGCACTTGAGAGTACAACAGTGCCATGTTTGGGGGCCACTACTGGAAAGTACTGTACCATCTTTTCATAGAGGCTTGGTGACTCAAAGGCTAAATGATTGCCAGGTGAATTGATCAACAGATAAAGAAGTCAGTTTTTCCAAGAAAGCCTTAACTGTGAATCCTGAAGGTGAGAACTAAAATATAACCATCATCAGAATTGGACAATCTTAAATTCGGAGAAATTCTTGTCACCATTTAGAAGTCACAATTACAACGACCTTGCCACCCAAAGGATCTCCAAGCACTTAACCATTCTACCTTGCGTCCTGGCAGGGAGAGAGAGAGGGAGTTTAGAAGAAACTGGCATGTTCTGCCTGGGAGTATTATTGCTCAGTCTTCCTCTTTGGAGTCACCATCGGAATGCTACAATTTTGCAAGTTAAACAGCACCCAGAGGTGACAAATCAGGAGGAACCTTTGTATTTCTTGTCTACTCATGAGTTTGGCAGTCTAGCGGGAGTCACGATAACTGGTCTAGACTATAAATGTAGCAGTGACTTTCTCTTTACGAAAGGCTATCCATCTCTTAATATTCAGGAAGCTTCAACAATGCACGGCAACATTAAGCAACTGTTCTCACGCAACAGGAAACTAATAAAGACTGAAACTAGAGAGGAGGGGGTTGGTATGGTTTATACATTGAAATCAGCACCAGAGCCAGAGAGTAAATGTGATAGCTTAGTGGGCCTCAACTGCTTATCTGTATCTACGCCCTACACTTAGCTCAGTGCTCAGCACCCAGCAGCCGCTTGATCTTTACCGTAATTATCACAGGCAGATTCTGTACCTTGGTAAGAATTCTTGTGGCTGGGCTGCTCTTCATTTCTTCTCACAGGAGTGACCTAGAGGAGGGCTTTCCAAGCCCCATAAGGGACAGGGCCTGGCTCCAACCCAATTTGCTTGTATCCACCGAGCACTGAGCACAGTGCCTGACACATAGTAAGCGTTTACCAAATACCACAATTATTATTAGTAGCATCAACTAAATGGATCATCAAAAACTCCAAACAATCTGTCCCAAAATGAGAAGGGCCTGGAATCCTGCTAGATTGTGAACTCTTTGAGGATCGGGATTGTGTTCTCTCCCTAGCTCTCGGTACAGTGCGATGCATGCAATGTCATTCAATAAATTTGACTGATTGATTATTCTACCTAGGATTAGTGTCCTTTTGATAAACACTTTTGCCATTGCTTTACTGTCTCTCGGCTTCAACAAGGACAAAAATGCCACTTCCTTTTTTCCAATCCTGACTTTAAATCTCCTGCTTTGAGACCTTAAAAGTACCCTTTCTCCTCCATTCTCTTCACTAAATGGCTGTTCCGGAATCTGTACCTGCCCCTTGAATTGTCCTCAATCTACATATTTAATCTTCCCGGTTCACAAAATCACCTGTCATTGGACCTTACTCTCTCAGCTAATTGAGACCACAGACTTGGCACTCTGGAACTAGAAAGAAACCACTGTCAGACTAAAATAAATCACTACCACCTTTTTTCACTTTTAATTTGCTCACGCTTTTTTTGGCTGTTGTTGTTCAAGCTGCTCCCAGCCCCTCCTCCCTCACCACTCATAAATTTTAAGGCTTGTGGCTCCCTGTTGGGCAGTGAAAGACTGAGAGGTTTATCTACTACCTATTTGTCTCTATTATGTGCTTCTAAACTTTAATTATAGAAGGCCGTGTAGACCCTAATGCCCTCTACGGCCCGGGAAGCAGGGCCGTCACTAGTGTCGTCCGCTGTTGAGGTTCCCACACCTGTTTTCCCAACCTAGTGACCGCACACCTTGACAAGACTTTCTCCCGCTCATATAGAAAGTTAAACCCCAAAATGTGGTGTTACCTGGAAAAGTCTCACCTGGAAAAGCTGCAATGGGTTCTGCAAAAGAAAAACAAAAAAAGAAGAGGCCACAATTTAGAGAGGGCTGCAGGAGTGGGAAAGAGAAAGGGTCAGTCAGTCAGTACTATTTCTTGAGCACCTAATCAATCAGTGGTATTTATTGTGCACTTATTATGTGCAGAGAACTGTTTTAAGTGCTTGGGAGAGTACAGTACAAGAGAGGTAGCAGGCGTGTTCCCTATCCATAATGAATTTACCTACGTAATGGTAACTTCATTTCGGAGAACTCTCCTGTGCCATAATAATAAATAATAATAATGACGGTATTTGTTAAGTGCTTACTATGTGCCAAGCACTGTTCTAAGTACTGGGTAGATACAAGGTAAACAGGTTGTCCCACGTGGGACTCACAGTCTTAATCCCCATTTTACAAATGAGGTAACAGGCACAGAGAAGTTAAGTGACTTGCCCCAAGTCACACAGCTGATAAGCCACGGTTCTCAAGTGTCATGGTAGTGAGAGCGGGGGTGGTGGGGATGGGACTGTGTCTTCTCTCTGTTCATTACAGAACCTAACACCTCATCAGATACTCAAAGTCTCTTTAGAATGCAGCCTCCCTCATCGATGGACAGATGCCTCAGTGAACTGTCAGTGGTTCTTCACGACTGATCCCTTCCTCAGAGCTTGGATCGCTTTAGGCACCGGATGCCTGGAATGAGCCCAAAGGGACCACCTAATCCCAGGTGTTGCTGACCTCACGGTCACATCGGGACAGACATGCCGAGAAAATCACTTAGAGAGTGACTGACTTCTCAGGAGGAATAGGGATTCTCATCCCTTCTCAAGGCAACCTAGCTTTCCCTCAACATTGTAATTTTATCACAATCAGTTGGTTTTACGGCTCTGACATCAGAGTATTAGGCAGGACAAGGGTAGGGTACCCAAGGTAGGAGCATTATACAATATATTGTACCGGGCCCCTGAGGACTATAATAAGGGTTCTGATTTCTCCTTATTTCCTGCTGAATTTGGACTCAGTCTTCCTGGCTGACCCAGTAGCACACTTGTGCAATCTTACAACATTTCTATTTACCTCTTCATTAGTGGACAAAATGCATATTTTCAGGATCTGCTCAGACACCCTCTTCATGCTAAAATAAATCATCGTCACTTGAAATTGCACTGTAATTAATTTGGGCAAAAGAATCTCTTGAGTAATTGTGTTATCATTCTTTTCTAACATGCAAACTCCTTTTTGCCTGCTAGCGAAGGCTTCCATTAAATCCATCAGTTCCTCTGAGCATGTAATCCTGATTGGCAGTCCTCTAGAATTTTCCTTGCTAAAAGCTAGCATTGAATAATGTGGTCTGGACCACCTGAAGTCCCATAAGCTTAGTGTAATGCCCGTTTTGGCTTGGGTTCAGCTTCCATTCAGCCACCCACTGCCTATCCCAAACCGTAATGAAGAGAGAAGATCCCTCACCTGCAGTTTCAGACACAAACTTCTGGGGTCCTTCCTAAACTGGGGTTTAGAAAGAGGTTTAGTGGAAAGAGCATGGCAGTCAGAGGACCTGGGTTCTAGTCCCAGTTCCTCCACTTGTCTGCTGTGTGACCTTGGACAAGTCACTTAACTTTTCTGGGTCTCGGTCACCTCATCTGAAAAATGGTGATTAAATCCTACTCCTTCCTACTTAGACTGTGAACTAACCAGATTATCTTGTATCTACCCCAGCACTTAGTACAGTGCTCGGCACATAGTAAACACTCGACTACCCTAATGGGAAGTTACCATTCAATAGAGCCACTTCTCCAACCTTTTTCCTTTAACTTCCTCTGATTCTGCTGTGAATTTTTCTCTTTCTCTCATTAGAACACGAACTCCTTGTGTGCAGAGAAGGTGCTGACTTCTTCTCAATTGCTAGCACAGTGCTTTCATTTAGTGGGCACTCAATAAATGCAAGTACTCCTAATGCTCCCCCAAACCCCTTAAACACGTGCAACATATCTAAGAACCCGGGAGGCGAAGCATCCAATTGGCTTCTGGGCATATTTCTACTGTGGAGAACAGTGACAGCCCACCTGGTTTCAAGCATTCCAGGGCAAGGCAGGTGTTTACTTACCCATGCAATTCTCCAAGGGGATATCAGCGTCTACCCGGATATCGTCGATGGCGATCTCTCCCGAGTGGTCCTTCCCTACGATTCCCTCAAATGCAATCTAGGAAGCGAGCAGAACGAATGCCAGGGTGAGTTTAGACTTCTGTACCCAAACAACCAAACGCTTCCCAGCTTCCTACGGAGCCCCGGCTCACGAGTGAGGTTTTTGCACCTGGTTCACATCTGCAGGCCACATGGCAAAGAACTCGGAATCTTAATTGGAAAAGAATTTGTTCAACTCAAATACGTACTTAAGGGAATAAGAAAAACAAGGTGACTGATTTTGATGTCCGGGAACTAGGACCTGTTTAGTAAAAGAGGATTGTAAGTGTGTCATGGAAAAGAAAAGGGAAGATGATCGAGAGCAAGTTTTCTCATAAATTATACATTAATCAAGTTGGGCGCTGGAAGCTTATTTGCAAGTTAAGTCTCTTCTAGTCAGAGAAAAGGAATGGACCAGGGGAATATGTGAATGTGGAGCACAGTCTGCTTTGCTTCAGGGAGATTTTCCTCCTGGTTGTACCATTTCAACCAGGTGGAAAACACCCTCCAAAGCACCCCAGAGATGAGCACTCTCGCTCGATTTCTCTCCCTCCACAGGTTCTATGCAAAATAGCACATGTCCTCTGGCAAGCCAAGGAAGTAGTTGGCTGTCATACCGACCATCTGTTGCTGCTCCTTGGTTGGGAAGGAGAAGGTTAATCCTTTGAATGGTCTTTCATCATTTAGTCCACACGGTGTCTACTTTTGTCTGGCTTTCAGCTACAGTCACTTATGCTGCCTTGGGCCTCAGTTTCCCACTCTGAGGTGTTTATTCTGCTTTGTGACTGGAAGTTTTGTTTGTGTTTATTTCACGGGCTTTTGTGTCCCCTTTGTCAGACTACCTGAAGATAATCTAAAATAAAATGGGATTTTTGGCTAGAGTTACTTATGCTGCCTTGGGTCTCAGTTTCCCACTCTGTGGAATGGAGTGTGAGAAAGGGCTGATTAAGTTACTGCAGCCTTGGGGATGCGTTCACACATGCGCACATGTTCACACACACACACACACACACACACACACACACACACACACACACACACACACACACACACACACAGCTTCCACTCCTTCCCGCTATTTGTCTTCATTAAGCCAGAGTGGAATGGGCCGTTTGGGTTTCCTCTTCAAAACCTTAAGAATGAGGCATTTATTCTGCTTTGTGAATGGAAGTTTTGTTTGTGTTTATTTCACGGGCTTTTGTGTCCCCTTTGTCAGACACCTGAAGATAATCTAAAATAAGATGGAGAGGAAAATGCATCTGTTGGAGGAGATCTCATCGATATGAAAGGCAATAGGGGGAACAAAGAACCAGGCTGGGTATACCGATGGGCACATTCTGAATAACAAATAAGAGTGTCATTTGGTTACCACGGCAACACGCAAAGCACAATGAAAACAGCGGCGCTTAACAGCGTTCCCTAATGATGAATGGGCACGGCCCTTTGAAACGTTGAAATAAGGATCACAAAAATTCCCTCGAATTTCGCACACAAATCTGCCTTTATCACCTCACCTGAAACTCCATCTCATAACTGGGCAGGATGATCCGTCCTTGTCTCCACTGACTGCCTTGGTCGTCCCGGACAATCCACAGGAGTTTGTTTTCCTGGCTCGCCTCCCTCACCACCTGCAGGGTGGTCCCGCTCCCACCTGTGGCGCGGTACTGGAATTCCATGCAGACGGGGATTCTGGGCAAGTGGAGCGGGGGGCTGACGAGCCGGCCAGACTGGCTCTCTCTCCTTCCACCACTCTGCAGCTTCAAATAATGGTTGCCGTCTGTCAGAAACAAACCCGGACCCCAAATCTCACATTAGCATCTGTCCTGACCCTGGATTTCAGTTCCAAAGCCAGTCAAACAGGGCGGGGGATGGACAGAGGGGAGGGACAGAAGAAGGGCCGGGACACAGGGTGGATGATCTGCCTTTCCCCAGGAAACATCTTGCAGGAGGGAGGTGGTTACTAAATAGGAAATTGTCATCCTCCCCTTACCTACCCCAAGACTGTCTGTGCTTCTAGCCTTGACTAGTTTGTTGGACTCTGACCTTTCATATTGTTTTGTATTTATATCATTTCATCTTTCCTAACTGTGTCTGTGGCCAAACCCTTTCCCACCTTCTTTACAGATTCTGAGCCCCTGGAAGGTTGGGGGCTACATCTAATTCCCTCTAACTATTCCCAGTGTTTAGTGCAGTGCTCTGCACCCAGTGAGTGATGAATAAATCCTATCACCATCACTCCTACTACCAGCAGAATGTCATCTCTGCGGTGGTTCTGTCCAAACGAAACCCATCGGATCGACCCCACATCCACAAAACGTTGTTGTATCTCACTGAAGACAATCGGAAACAATGTATGGTGCTCTGCACACAGTAAGCACTCGATAAATAAAACCATCGATCGATTGCTTGACAGAGTATATTGACAACCATGTTCATCTCCCACCCACTTCCTCAGCAAGTCCAGGGAGCCGGGCACTCATTTGCCTCAGTTGGAGATGCAGACCACCCACCCACGGCTCCAATGATAACAATAACCCCATCATTATTACTAATGAGCACTGGGGGTTGGGGACTCTAGAGCTGAGCTTCCTAAGGTTCACCATGCAGAATAAAAATATCTTAGAAAATTAGGGATTTTCCTTTCCAAATATTTTTTGGAGAATGGCTTTAATTGCTGTTTGATTCCAAATAGAAACCAAATACCAAGTAGGATCTCGCATTCCAAATATTGTGGGAGGCTACATCACCCGGGCCGGCTAAGAAACAGGTGCTAGCGGCTCTCTGGAAGTGGCAAATCCCAACTCGCGGGGCATCTGACTGATCGTACAAGGGGCACACTGGCAGCTGGGAATGGATGTAAATCAATGGCGTGGCTTAGTGGATAGAGCACGGGCCTGGGGGTCAGAAGGACCTGGGTTCTAATCCTAGCTCAGCCACGTGTCTGCTGTGTGACCTTGGGAAAGTCACTTCACTTCTCTGGGCCTCAGTTACCTCATCTGTAAAATGGGGATTAGGAGTACACAAGCCCCATATAGGACAGAGGCTGTGTCTAACTCAATTTCCTTGTATCCACATCAGTGCTTAGTACAGTGTCCAGCACAGAGTAAGCACTTAACAAATACCATTATTATTATTAGTATTACTATCAGTATAATAAGTATACCGATGCTCAGGCTTTAAGCATTATTGTGTTGCTACCCTAATTAAAAACTCCCAATACAATCAGCGTACCAGTACTGGGACTATTAGCACTACTGTGCTGCTACCCTCACTACCAACATCAGCTCTTGTCCACCCAAGGAATCAGAGGATACAGATGAAGCAGGTCATTAGGATGGACTGCCCCCATATTTCTATGGTCCAGTGTATTCTGGTGTTAGTCACTGCCCCTCCACCTATGAAAGTGTGCTAAGCAGCTGTGGGGAAGAGGGAACTGGACCTCTAACAAGCACTTTGTGTAGTGCTCTGCACATAATAGGAGTTCAATAAATGCCTTTGATTGATTGATTCATTGACAGACTGACCCTAGGGAGATTTCAGGCTCACATCTTCTTTCTGTGGTTCATGTCCAGCCTTTCTGACCAACTGATTTTTCAGAAGGAGATCAATGATGGCAGCCCAGTATCATAGCCACTTAATGGTAAGTGGGGAAAATGGGCAAGGAGGCTGCTAGAAAAGACAACACTGATCCTGGGGTGGAGCAGCAGGCTTAAGTCTAACTGGCCCTGAAAGGCTAATACCCCACTTCTCTTGTTATAATAATGATAATAATAATCATAATAATCATAATAAAAGGCTATTCATTGATAACATGTTGGGTTACCATCTTGTAAAATCTTGCATTTTGGGAAAATGGCACTTCAAGACAAAGCCCCCCATACCCACGTCCTTCTGCATCATCTTTGCACTTGGATCTGCTCTCTTTATTCACTTATGTACATAAGTACGTACATGTATTTATATCAGTGTCTGTCTCCCCCTCTAGACTGTAATCTACTTGTGGGCCAGGAATGTTTCAACCAACTCTGTTATATTGTCCTCTCCCAAGCACTTACTACGGTGCCCTCCACAAGGTGAGAGCTCAATAAATGTGATTAATGGAACGATTGCAGGTGGCTTCCAGCAAAGGGAGCAGCACTGAAAGGGAATAGATTCGGGGACTAAAATGCCATGGAAGGTAGAACCAGAGCCACTTCCGCGGCACTGTGCTGAGTCCTCACTGTCGACCATGAGCCGGAGGAAATGATCGCAGGGGAGTGTTTCAGATTGTCAGAGAGGTCACTTAAAGGACAGCTCTGCCCGGGCGTCGTAGCCCCGTGCACGGCTCTGTCTCTGAAGGAGGCTCTGTTAGCAGGTTACCTGAAGATTTATGTCTGCATCTGGATTCAGTTGAACGAGAGCAGCAGGAACGTGTGACTACCGCTAGCCACATAGGAATGGAATTGATTGTATCTGCACCTTACCAAATCTCAAAATAAATCATCAGTCTCACCCTCCTGGCTATTGGAAACCCAAACACACCATCTGTCCAGCACACACATCTCCTGGCTAGCGTCCTGCCCTCCTACTGGTGCAGCCATCTGAAAGAACATTTAGTGCCACAGAAGAGGTAGCCTTGCCCTGCAGGTCATGCTTAAAACATGAGTCAGGCCTCATTTGGTCTCTCAAGGTCAATCGACTTGGCTCGACTCCCCAAATTAGCATCCAGAGAAGGTAAACATTAACTCTGAACAATCCCAACAGTGCATCCCCAGGGCTCCCCGATACCCTAACTCATGGAGTGTGAACAGCCCTTAGTCCCAGAGGATTTTGGGGGTCTTCTTTCCCCGCAAACAATCGCTTCTCATTGAGCCTCTGCATATCTCTGCTTTCCTGTCTCTCTGTCTCTCTCACCATCACGGAGCTCTGTCCACCACTTTTCAGGGAAAGTAAGATCGTCCAATCATTTCTGCTGTCTCTCCTGCAAAGCCAGTGATTTTTCATTGTCATTCTATAGTAGATCAACAGCTTCAACGACAGCCTCCCGACCTTCCACAACTTTCACCACTCAATCCCAGATAGATGCTTCTATTAGTAAGCGCTAGTTTCACTTTGCTTAACTAATATATTAAGGTATTTATTAAGTGCTTTCGATGTGCCAGGCACTGTACTAAGCCCTGAGGTAGATACAAGCAAGTCGGGATGGATACGGTCCCTGTCCCACGTGGGGCTCACAGTCTTGATCCCCATTTTACAGATGAGGTAACTGAGGCACAGAGAAGTGAAGTGACTTGCTCAAGGTCACACAGGAGATGAGTGATGGAGCCAGAATTAGAACTCATGACCTTCTGACTCCCAAGCTCATGCTCTATCCACTAAGCCATGCTGCTTCTCTAATATATAGTCCATCGCTTTCAAAGCAGCACCAAACTGATTTTTAAGGGCTGTTACCCTGGTCTTCCCTAGTCTCTACTCAAAGGCAACTCCATCCACCTGAAATCCAGTCTTTGACTGCCTGCCTCGTCGCCCATCAAAATCAAATCAATCAAAAAATCAAATCCACCCACAAATTACTTTCCTTGCCTTGCTTGCAAACTTCCCACCCTAATATCCACCTACATCCACCTACACTCACGGAAACCCGAGGAAATCTTCTGGTGCAATTCCCATGAGGGCTCACTGACTCTACCTTTCAGTTTGGTGGAACTTAACCAGAAGCTCAACCTGCTGCTTGCTACTCAAAATCCACCTCTAGAAGAGGAGTCAAAGAGCTTATTGCTCCTACTCTACAGACCATATGTAAAGCACATGTAAGGTTCACCTGAAAAGCTGTAGAATGTAAAACTGCCAGATGCACTTAGGATCTGAACTCCAAGCAAAGGTTTTGACTCTTCTGACACCTAACAGGTAACCTCCTCACCAAACATGCGTATCCTTTCATAACGAAACACCATTCTGAACAGCTCCATCTTGGGTCCCTAGACTATGCCCGACTTGACTACCTTGTAATTCCCCCCACACACAGTGCAATCAGTCAATCAGCCAATGGTATTTATTGAGCACTTACTGTGTACAGAGCACTGTACCAAGCGCTTGGGAGAGTAAAATACAACAGAATCAGCAGGCATGTTCCCTGCCCACAATAAGTTTATAGTCTTGAGGGGCAGACAGATATTAACAGGGCTTGGCACAAAATAAACACTTAACAAATACCACAATTATTATTATTATCATTATTGTATCTTCTCCTTTCTTGATCTGAAGCAATCCAAAAGGGAACATTCATTCTGCCACAGCTCAGAAATGTATCTCCACTACCATACATGGGGTCCTTAATTTTCACTTCCAAGGAACTTGTCCTAAGCCCCTTGTGGACTTTGGATAACCCATATGAGTTGAATGGGGCTTCAGTCCTCTTGCCATTCAATCAACAAATGGTATCTAATGAGCACTTACTGTGTGCCAAGCACTCTGCTAGATGCTTGGGAAAGAACAATGCGGTAGAGTTGTTGTTTTTCTTTTTCATGGTATTTCTTAAGCACTTACTACGTGCCAGGTTCTGTATTAAGTACTGTGGTAGATTTTTTTTTATAAGTGCTTACTATATGTCAAACACTGTTCTAAGCACCGGGGTAGGTACAAGTTAATTAGGTTGGATACGGTCCCTGACCCTTATGGGGCTCATGGTCTAAGTAGGAGAGAGAACAGGTTCTTAATTCCCATTTTACAGTTGAGGGAACTGAGGCACAGAGAAGTGAAGTGACTTGACCAAGGCTACACAACAAGCAACTGGCAGAACTGGGATTAGAACCCAGGTTCCCTGACTCCTAGGCCTGAGCTTTTTCCACTAGGCCATGCCAGCTCGCAGTTCCCATATTGGTTCCTGCTCTGCACCTGAGGAGTTCCTGGGTTAGCGCACTGTCTCTTTTAGAACGTGGACATATCCAGCACAGAAAATACCACCTCACTGTTTATTAAATCCAGCACGCAGTTGACTGTGTGTGCTCAATAATGGATGATAACAACGGAAAACACACTCCCCCAAACTCCACGTGGTCTAGTGACCATGTGGTCTCCTTTTAGACTGTGAGCCCACTGTTGGGTAGGGACTGTCTCTATATGTTGCCAATTTGTACTTCCCAAGCACTTAGTACATTGCACATAGTAAGCGCTCAATAAATATGATTGATGATGAAAGAGCACGGGACTGCAAGTCAGGAGACCTAGGCTTGAGTCCCAGCTCTGCCCCTGGTAGAAT
The DNA here is from genome assembly GCF_015852505.1 of Tachyglossus aculeatus. Lineage (NCBI taxonomy): Eukaryota > Metazoa > Chordata > Mammalia > Monotremata > Tachyglossidae > Tachyglossus > Tachyglossus aculeatus. The sequence goes on along the minus strand of NC_052072.1, from coordinate 11,048,313 downwards.
GAAGGTTTCACAGCTCTCCACACATTCCTCCCCTCCTAAAATCCCACCTCCTCCTTTTCTTCCTCCTCCTCCAACAAGCTTACCCTTGTTATGTTGCCAACTTGTACTTCCCAAGCGCTTAGTACAGTGCTCTGCACACAGTAAGCGCTCAATAAATACGATTGATGATGATGATGATGATACCCTGATTAATTTCCCAGCACCCTGAGACACATCATCCCTTCAGTCAATTCCAGCACTTATGAACTTATTAACACCCTCCTTAGCATGTAAAGATGTTACCTTAATTTTTTTATTTTTGAGCTCTCTAGTTCTATAGGTTTTTATATTTGTCTCCCCCATTAAGGAGCGTAAGCTCCTTGTGGGCAGGGAATGTGTCACCCAAGCACTGCATCAAGTGGGTTGCTTTAAAAGTACTATTACTGTTCTCCTTTGAGTTGTTAATAATGATAGTGGTATTAATTGTGTTTTTTGTTAAGTGCCTTCTGGGTGCCAAGCACAGTATTTAGCACTGGGGTAGGTACAAGAAAATCGACAGGCAGGACCGGTCTCATATGGGACTCACTGTCTAGGTAGGAGGTCAGAATAGGAATTTTATCCCCATTTTAAAGATGAGGAAACTGAGGCACAGAGAAGTTAAATAACTTGCCTGAGGTCACACAGCGCATTAGTGACAGATTTGGGATTAGAACGCAGATCTTCTGGCTCTCAGGCCTGTGTTCTTTAAACTCTCCATGCTCAATTTCCTCACCTATGAAATTGGGGATAAGATATCTGCTCTTCCTACCACCCCATGTGGGACAAGGACTCTGATCTGATCTTCTTATATCTAACGCAGTGCCTACCACAGAAGTTGGCACATAGTATTGAGAAGCAGTGTGGTTCAGTGGAAAGAGCACGGGCTTTGGAGTCAGAGGTCATGGGTTCTAATCCTGGCTCCGCCAATTGTCAGCTGTGTGACTTTGGGCAAGTCACTTCACTTCTCTGTGCTCAGTTACCTCATCTGTAAAATGGGGATTAAGACTGTGAGCCACCTGTGGGACAACCTGATCACCTTGTACCCTCCCCAGCGCTTAGAACAGTGCTTTGTACATAGTAAGCACTTAATAAATGCCATTATTATTATTATATTGTGCTCTTCCAAGTGCTTAGTACCGTGCTCTGCACACAGTAAGCACTCAATAAATAGATCCACTGACTAACTGATATAGTAAGCATTTAATAATTAACTGCAATATTTGTTAAGCACTTACTTCATGCCCAGGGCTGTATTAAGTACTGGGGTCGGACACAGTCCCTGATCCAACCAGGCTTCATATTCTATGTAATAATAATAATAATGATTGTGGTACTTGTCAAAGCACTTACTATGTGCCAAGCACTGTACTTAGCACTGGGGTAGATACAAGATAATCAGGTTGGACACAGTCTACATGGGGCTCACTGTCTTAATCTGAATTTTGCAGATGAGGTAACTGAGGTACAAAGAAGTTAAGTGACTAGCCCAAGGTCATTCAGCAGACAAGTGGCAGAGCTGGGATTAGAACCCAAGTCCACTGTTTCTCAGGCCCATGCTTCTTCCACTAGGTTATGCTGCTTCATTCATTCATTCAATTTTGAGCACTTACTGTGTGCAGAGCATTGTACTAAGCGCTTGGGAAGTACAAGTTGGCAACATATAGAGACGGTCCCTACCCAACAACGGGTTCACAGTCAAGAAGGGGGAAACAGACAACAAAACGAAACAACAAAAGTCACTCAAGAGACAGTCATCCTCCCACTTTCTTGCTCTGTGATTTGCACCAAGCCATACAAGAGGCTGTCTGGATCTAAGCAGCAGCAGAGACCCCTTCTGCAGGCTGACATGGTTATGCCCACTGGCCTCCAGAACCAGACCTCATCTCTGATCTCTTTTCTGATCTCGCCGAGGCCAGGAGTCTGACCTCGTCAGAAGTATCATAAACTTCCTCCCGGGAGCTGAGGAGAAGCCCTGCTCCGGCATGGGGAGCCGAAGAAAGTCTACAGGAAAAGCCCGTCGTGACTCCCCTCCGAGGGACCTGGCTGAGAGAGCTGCAGTTACCATTACCACTCCAAAAGCGGGAAAACAGCTGGATCCGCGATGGGTTTCTGGGGAGTTTTGGAGATGGGCGGATGTGCTGCCCTTACTGGCAGGAGTCACTGAACCTCTAGTGGGTGTATTGGGAGGGCTGGGGGGATAGGGGGACCCGGGATGGGAAGGAGGATTCAAGAGGATGCTGGAAAGGCAAATCTCTGCTGCTAACCGCAAGGGCTAAAAAAAGAAATTGGGATCGGCCCGGAGCATGTTTGGAAAACAGAGTAGTGGAATGAAATCAGTGGGTGTCTTGTCAGCCTCAAGCAGGCCTTACGGGTGCCAAAAGAACAGAAATAATTGTATGCTTAAAGAGAAAATAAAACACACACACTCTAAAACAGAAAATATCTAAGGAATTTGGGTTGTTCGTACAGACACTTCTAATCAACTGTCCCCTGGATGCTATTTCAAAATGGCTATTTCCGTTCTCTCTCTCCTTTATTGTTTTTCTCTGTTTTTCGGCTTCCTCCTCTCCCTCTCTCTAACATTTGACTCAAGGAGGGTGGCTTTCTTCAAATTTAATCATTTTTGTTTTTCTATCTAATATGGGGGGATGGTGAAATATGGCCCACGGCCTTCAAAGGGTATTTCAATTCCTCCTTTTGCGAAATGGCATCATGCTGGGTAACACCGACAAACTTCGAGGCTGGGTTTAGAAGTTGCCAGCAACGCTGAACCCCATTAGCATTTGCCCTGCCCCTAAACTAAGCACAGCTGTTTCCTTTCTCCCAACTGCTTACCCTCAGGGCCTGATTTTGCTGAAGAAAAGACCACCCTGAACAGAAGGGCCTTTTTCCATCATCTCTTGCTTGAGGCCTGACGGTGAGCTTCATAAGGAAAAGTCAAATTCAGGGGCGATCAGAAAATCATCAGAGGGAAGGAGGCGTGAACACGTGAACAATACAGCTATTTTGTTTCCCATTTAGCAGGTTAGAAGAGCGTCTTTCTAACCTCCAGGGATTTCTTTAAAGGGATGGGAAAGGAAAAGGAGCTGTGTTCTGTCTTAAAGGAAGAGTGAAATGAGACTTCATGATAGCTATGGTATTTGTTCCATGCTTACTATGTGCCAAGCACTATTCTAAGCGCTGAGGTAGACACTAGGTAATCAGGTTTTTTGGATTTTTTTCTTAATGGAATTTGTTCAACGCTTCCTATCTGCCAGACACTGTATTAAGGTCTGGGATAGATACGAAAGATAATCAGGTTGGTATCCTCTAGATTCGTTCCCCTGCTGTCCCTTCCATACAACAAATGTTGGCTTCTCATCCAATCTGAAGTGCCTCAGTAATCAACTAGGGGAAGGCAAAGCCTGAATGAATGAGTGAATCAATCATTCAGTCAATCACTGGTATTTCTTGAGTGCTTACTGTGTGCAGAGTACTGTATTAAGCGCTCAGGAAAATGCAGACCTCTCAAGCCCCAGCTAGAAGTTGATTTGACTGGAGAGCTACAGGTGAAAAAACTAAAAGGAAGAGGAGAAACAGGAGGTGGAAAAGGGGAGTGGAGAAGGTGGGGAGGGGAGTAGTAGTAGCAGTTATATTTGTTGAGCAGCCACCTGGTGCCATGCACCTAATTAAAAATCTGGGAAGAAATGGAAGTTGTATTAGACAAGTTCCTTACCCACAAGGAGCTGAAAGTCAAAGGAAGGAGAGGAGGATGAGAAGCAGTAGGGGGTTGGGGAGAGAAAGCAGCCAGATTCAATATCTGCTCAGAATAGCTTCTCGCTTCTACAGGTTTAGTTGAGATGCAGAAGACAGAGAAACTGTTCAGGAAAAATTGCTGGGGGTACCACTCTTGGGAAGAGAATAATAATGATGGCATTTAGTAAGTGCTTACTATGTGCAAAGCATTGTTCTAAGCGCTGGGGAGGTTACAAGGTGATCAGGTTGTCCCACAGGGGGCTCACAGTCTTAATCCCCATTTTACAGATGAGGTAACTGAGGCACAGAGAAGTGAAGTGACTTGCCCAAAGTCACACAGCTGACAAGTGGCAGAGCTGGGATTTGAACCCATTTGACTCCGAAGCCTGTGCTCTTTCCACTGAGCCACAAGTGAGGCCCTGAATAAGAATGACCGGAAAAACCTCTTCAGAGCCTCCACAATCCAGGCTTTCCCTTCTTCCTTTCCCACGCCAGCCCAAATTTCTGCCAAATTGCCCTCAAGCTCCCCCAGTTCCCTCATTGCCCCTCTTTCCCTCTCCTAACCAAGTTTTGCTTGCATTAGTTTAAGACGGCCAATTAATTGGAGAAAATCTCAAGGGACAGGAATGAAATGAAAAATCCAGACTGGTCTATAAAAATAAGAATGTTTTCCTCCTTGCACAAGCCTTATTATATTAATTAAACTTTATTACAGCAAGCAAGATAGGGGGAAGGTTGCTAAGACTGGGACAGGGGTAAGTGTTTTCTCCTGCTGCCTGAGGCCCTGGTTATCTTCAGATATTCATCTTTCAAAACACTCAAATGCTGAAGAGATAAACACTTGAAATATGAAATGTTTTTTTTCTCCAGTGCAGGGCAGGGCAGGCCAAGCACTGGAATTTCACTGAAAAGCAGGCCCAGGATCCATTTGGTACCTCCACAATAGCACCGGGTTTGGGAGAATTATCCTTCAGAAGGGCAGAGTGTCTGCTTGGTGGTGAGGTATTTACTGAGCGCATCCTGTGGGCAGAGCACTTTACTGGGCACTTGGGACCAAACAGTCAGAGCAGAGACACAGTGGTACCCTTAGTCATCTTTCATTTTCAGAGACGCTAACAGAACTACATACATGCGACGCCGTGCTGCGATGGACTCACTGATTCTCCAACGGTTGTGGAGGTTACAACTTATAATTTATTTTCCCTCTTTCCAACTCCTTCCCAGTCACAATGAGCAGGTCTATGTACATCGTTCTATGCCTATTCTCAAGCTATCATACACACAGCAATGTAACTGATCCAGTTAGATACTACCAACCCCTCCAAAAGCTTGACAGCCATAGGATGCCCCTCATCCCGCTCCCATGTCCCTCTCCCATGTCCCTCTCCTGGCTTACCGGGAGCCAGGTTGGAGCTTCCGGGCCAGGGGCTCCTGAATGAGGTCTCCCGGTCGTACATCCAACCACAGGCCTCGTCAATGACATCAAAGTTGCAGTTGAATCCTGGAGGGAGTTGAAAATCTTTATGGGAGAGAGAACGGAGACAAAACAGCAAAATGAAATGGGGCTCAAAATGACATCAATCAATTGATTAGTCGTATTTAATGAACACATACAGTTTGCAGAGCCTGGTACTAAGCGCTCACTTAACTTTTCTGTGCCTCAGTTTCCTCAGCTGGAAAATGGTGATTTAACACCTGTTCTCCCTCCTATTTACACTGGGACCCTGACGAGGGACAAGAACTGTGATCAACGTGATTATCTTGTATCCATCCCATCACTTAGTGCAGGGCTTGGCACATTGCAAGTGCTTAACAAATACCACAATTATTATTATTATTACGAGGCACTGGTGCCATTTTAACAGCTGGACTGCCCTAAGGAGCAAGGAGATGGAGGTATTTCCCTGGTTTATTCATTTAACTCTTCATTAATCAATTTTTTTACGTCAGTTAATTGAAGGTATTTATTGAGCAGTTACTGTGTGCCAAGCGCCATACTAAGTGCTCGGGAAAGTGCAGTACAATAGAGTTGGTAGATGCTTCATGACCATCACGCACTCCCTAGCTCAGCCTGCCGTTCAACCCGATCTCGGTCCTGGGTGCCTCGGCCCTGCCAGGAGTTTCCATCATCAGCAAATAAGAGAGAGGGTACCAAGGCCTGCCAGCTTCTAATCAGTACCTTCTATCTCTCTCTCAAAGCAGAAAAATGCTAAAAAACTCGCTTGAACGGCAAAGAAGAATGTCTCCCAAGTGCTCCAGATGCAGTCTGACTCTCCCCAAAAGAGTATTAGCTCTCTTTCTGCCAACTTCACACTTGCATGTGATGGAATGGGCCACTGGCACAGAAGTGAGCAGTGAAGAATAAGTGATCTCGATGAACGAGTGAATGGTAAAGTTAAAGTTTGGCTTACCGGGAGATCGATCTTACTGCAGAAGAACTTGGCCGGCCTGTCCCTGCGGGAAAGGGTGACTCGGCACAGTGAGGTAAATGCAAATCGCAGAACCCAAACCACAGTGGTCAGAAAACGGTTGCCATTATTGATAGGGAAGTGACGGATGACCCGGCAGCAGGGCTGAGGGCCAGATCTTCTCTGGCTGCAGAAATTAAAGCCATGTGGCCCCAAGTTCTAAAGCGAAGGAAACTGAAGGGAAAATGGGAAGGGTCCCAGAGGATCGGTGGGAGAGCATGAACCAAAAAGGAAGCTCTTGTCTGGGCCAGTGCTGTTGTTGGTGAAAATGGAGAAAGGTATCGTGTGGGGCTGGGAGTGGGGAGGAAATGGAGGGAAGGAAGTCAGAGGGGCCGAGGGGAAGCTATCAGGCCCTAGCAGGAAGATGGTAATTGGTGAGCGAGGTGCAGGCTGACCACACTTGCTTAAAAAATCTTCTGCCTCAGGAGGAGGGATGGGAGAGCTCTTAACAGAGGAAAGGTCACCCTCACCCACAACGACCACACTGCGACTCTCTTGGCTTTAGTCTCCAAAGGACAGATGCTGTGCATGCCAACCCCTACCCCATGTCCATTTCGGTCCGGGAATGTGAGTCAGGGAGGGACATGTGGAAACAATTAGGGAACATAACCTGGAAGCTTGGAAAAGGCCATCCTCACCTCCACCTCCCCACATCCCCCCGTTCATTTCAGAATGTGCTTCTGGTTTTCAAAACATAAAGCAATTCAAAGACATCATTTTCCCTCCAATGTCTACAGGCATACAATAGCTAAAGAACAACAAAACTTCGGACCAGACATTTTGTGGAGAGGAAAGGAAACTTACACGTGAACAAACCAGCTAGAGAGCAGTGAAACTAGGTTAATCACAGGCCTCTGAAAGTTGGCTACCAGGCTCCAGAAACTTCCTCTTGATTCTCATTTAGAAAAAAACTCCTGCTCAAAACAAGCTAACTCTATTCATCCAATACAGTATATCAATTCACGATGCTTTTCTCTTTTGGCTAGCAAGTTATCCCAAACATATCCTGGAAGGTTCTTTACATTCCCATTCCCCTCCCCTCCCTGCCCCCACCACCCTCTTCCTTCAATAAAGTAAGAGCCTCAAGTTCATTAAAATGTCAGAACCCTGGATTAAACTAATTCTGACCAATAGGTTTTTCCCTAGATCATAAACAAAAGTACATTCCCCAAAGCATGTGCATTAAATTATCATTTTCAGTCACACAGCTTCAGCATTTATTTCTGGCTTTCCTCCCAACCCTCTCTGTTGATTTAGTTTGGATTCTTTTTTTTTAATTATATTTTATTATTTTTTTTGGAGAGGTCCAATGTGAGCCGTGTGGTATCTGTTGCGACCGAAGTCTGAGCTGGCAGAATTGGTGGATTTCACAATCCTCCTAGTGAGCCCGCCTTACATTTTTATATTTCTCTCACTTCACAGGTCCCTATTTCAATCTTCCCTCATTCCATCTAATGAACATTTAGTAATGATCAGTAATTTACTGTAAATTGAGGCTGCCAGGCTTTAATTTCTTGCCAAAAACACCAGATGTTCCAAAATTCAGGGTTTATTAGGAATGTCCTCAAGCTTAGTGAACCTAACTGTATGATTTAAAATGTGTCTCATGTGTGAGTTCTGCCAATTATTGCCTATCGAACATAGACAGCCTTCTGAGATTCAAAACCAGACATAAATTTCCCATTGGAAGCTACTGATCCAAAGCGATGCTCTCCTTCCTTGTTTTCTGAGGCAAAGTTGTGGTGCTTCCCTCTCCAAACGCACACCCTCGCCCACACCCAATCGATACGCAAAGTCCCACATCTCTCCTAGTGACCGCTCGCCCCAGTCTCCCGAGGAGACGTATTGTAGCTATTATATGCTTCCGTATGTCTGGAAGGAAAACCATTTGGGATGTTTGTGGAACTGGAGAGGGAAAGTGGCACTGCTTCAAGCAATAGCAATATTTAAGTCTGAGCTACCGGTTCAAGGGGTCTCAAGGGCTCACCATAGTCAACTAGGCAGCTCTCACCACATTCTGTGGTCTCGTCCTCAGTGGGGAACTGAGTGGTGGTCTCCTCGTTCTTCACGGTCGGCTTCAGTGTCTCTGCAGTGGGCTTCACATCTGCACAAGGCAAGGCATGCAGAGGGGATTGATGATTGCTCGTAACCAGCTGTTTCCCAAAGCCAGACAAAATAGTTCCCATTTCACCATGGATTTTTACAGGGATAGCTCATGTCTCTGCAGATTATGAACGTGTTTTACTCTCTTTTTTTTCTGTTTTATGCCTCTGTTATTTGCCCTCTAGACCAACTTGGATGTCTGGGAATTGGTGTTTATCTACCATTAGATTGTAAGCTCCTCAAGAATCTTCTTTTGTAGCTTGCCAGAAAACAGAGCCTGGTGCAAGGCTCACAGGAATCTGTGCACAGTACAATCTGTTGAGAAACAGGATGGCCTTAGAACCCAGGTTCTCTGACTCCCAGACTCGTGTTAATAATAATTATTATTAACAGGAGTCAGTGATCCAGGGTACCATGAGCGGAACTGGTAGCTAGGATGGAAGTAACAGTGGAATATGAGGAAATACATCGATGAAGAACCTCCTTTTAAACTCACTGCCCACCTTCCAAAGTCATAACCCTTACGATGACTTAATTACCACCACAAATACTGAAGCCACAAGCAGCCCTAGGGAGCCTCTGGCATAATCCAAATCGGTCTGACAGGGTCAAGTTTTTATCCCAGAAATGTAGGGCCCAGACTGTTATTTTACAGAGGATCATCTCCATCAATCTCTACACCCCATCCGCAAACTGGGAACGTATAATAATGCCCTGTGTTGAGAAAGGATGCATGCTGCCCACAGGAAAAGATGAGCCACTCAGAACTGCATCTTTGCATGCAAGTAGTGTGGGAGGTGGAGAGCTGAGAGACTTGGCTCCTCCCATTTCTAGAAGAGAGCTTTTCCTCCATTATATGAGATTAAGCTCCTTTGTCAAACACCCTTCCGGACCCCATTTAATAAAGGGGGAAGGCAAAGGAAACGGCTAAACAGCCTGAATAGCTTTTTTCACACTCGACTTCTCCCCTTTCCGTTATTAAATATCATTCACATACATTCTCATATCATCCTTTCCAGTGCCTGCCTTGTGCTCCCAGGAAATACCAAATACCCTCCGAGCTGCCCAATTTGTAAGTTCAAATTGGCTACTCGGTCATAAAACCTTAAACTCCGTTGAGATGCAGATTGCAGGCAGCAAGGCAAGAAATAATCATTAAAAACCTCCTGCACCAGGTGAAAGCAAGGTGTCAAAAAGCTCTGCGTAATTTAGAGGCAGCACAATCTGTCTTTTCTCTCAATTTTTTTTTAAATCATGATTGGTGTGGAGGCTGGAATCCAGGGGAAAGGAGGTGGGGAAAAAGCCGCCTGGCAGGATAAACCAGCAGCGGGTCCAGAGAGCAGGGAGGGATGGAGTGGGGGTGTGAAAGGGAAAGTGAGGAGGCACAAGACTCTCCTGCCCTCCGGGGCTGGTCCTGACCGACCAGAGGTAACTGCCCGTCAAACTGAGGCGTTGGCCGAGCAATTGAAACCAGATGTTTGCCACTTCAAAGGAGAGGAGAGCGGACCATGGGCTAATGGGCTTCCAGCTCTGATCTTTGGAGAAGGGGCCAGAGAGGGCTTTGAAATGAGAAGCCAGCTGCTTCCCAGTCACTAGGGCAACTGGGGTGGGGGTGGGGGGCAGAGATGGGAGTGGTGGGGAGGGGTCGGGGGGTGGGGAGGGAGAAGATAGATGTTTGCCACTGGCCAACAGCATTGCAAAGGCAGACTCTGAGGTTAGGGGCTATTAGTGCTCTCTGCCTGGTTCTGCAAATGAAGTCATCATGTGTCATTGTCAGAGGTTATATTGAAAACACATGTGGAGGAACGGATCCGCCAGGGAGCAGAGAACTGAGGGGCAGCTGTTGAATCCCATCACCCAGGCCACACGGGGTCAGGCGTGGTGTCTCTCTCCAAGTGAAATTGTTCTGTGAGCTTTCCCTCTCATCAGAGGGCAAGGAACCGTGTGAAGAAGCCTGGTTTGCTTCCAAGGTCCCCGGTCGGGGATCGTCCTTTGAGAATTCCTCCCGCAAACCCACCCCGGACGCAGCTCCATCATTGAAAAACTACAACATGTGCTCCTACAGCACTTTTCTCCTTGGGAACTTAGACATTTCCTCATCATCCTCACAATCCCTGAATGAAATGCCAGGCTGAGGCAATACTACCCATTTCACAGATGGAGAAACTAAGTCTCCACAGGCATTCGACCAGCCACCCAGCACGACGCATGAGGGCTCTAGGGAGAGACGTGGAGTGGCCTCTGCACTTAGGGTGCCCTGATGGAGTGGCAATCTGGGACTTCTTCCTTCCCCTGCCCTCCCTCTGTGATCCTGAGCCAGAGTGACCATAAGTAATGCCAGGCAGCTGGCACAAGGAAAAGCTAAAGGGAAGGCTGTTCCCCGAAACAGAAAGGCCTCGTCTCCGAACCAGGTGACTGGAGGGGAATTATCGACGGGCTTCATTGCCAATAGAAATCCCACTGGATTCGGATCAGAGGGATGGTCCAGCTGAGGGCTCCCCTGGAGCTCCCGGCCGTGGGAACACGTACAAGTAAATGCCGTTGCCAGACGAGGCTCCTAGGTGAAAGCAAAACCTCTCCACCGCTCACATCTGGAGGCCAGAAAAAGCTATAAGCAGATTGCTTTCTGTTATGAGGGGTGTTACTGTTTTTTTGAAAGCCACAGGAATAGCCCCCTGGCTTCTCGATCCAGGGCCTAATTGAATTTGGGTGGGTGGGAGGCTGCTTCCCTGAGCTCCTCCTTGGATGGAAAACAAAACTATTCCTGAGAACCATTTCAGAAATGTTTTTGGAGCTCAGGAACACGTTGGACCAAGGCCACCACCCTCTCTGGGTGACTCCGATCCAACAGTCTGCGTGGAAGGTGGAGTCTCCCAGTATTCCAGATGTGTTAGCATGCCTGATGTGTGCGAGTAGTCGGTAGGAAGGCGAAAACCCGGTTCCCTGGGATTTGTGATGCCTTTCTCTGTGAAACCACAGGGAGCTTTACCTGTCCATTCACAGCCCAGAACCTCCAGCCGCATCCCAATCCCAGCCGGGGACCACCTTTCTGGATACACGCGGACATACTGGGCGGGAACGGGGTCGAACCTTCGGACGTCTGGAGTGTCGTAGTGCATGTTTCCTTCAAATAGCTGCAGGAAAGATAGGCCATATTATCAATTTCCTAAACTGCTCTACAATCAACCCAACAATCAATGAGATGATCCATCAGCGGATAGTATCTATTGAGTGTTTACTTGTTCAGAACACTGTACTAAGTGCTTGGGAAAATAAAGCACAATTGGCAGACATGATCCCTGTCCTCAGGAAGCTTCCAGTTAGAGAAAAGCACAGAGGCCTAGTGGAAAGAGCACAGGCCCAGGAGGAGTCAGGAGACAGGAGTTTTCATTAATTAATTTCCTAATGATGGTAATTTCTCAGTGCCTCAGTTTCCTCCTCTGTAAAGTGGGGATTCAATACATGTTCATCTTCCCTCTTAGATTGTGAGCCCCTGGTGGGACTGGGACAATGTCTGACATGATTATCTTGTATTCATTCAATCGTATTTATTGAGTGCTCTAAGCCAGCGCTTAGTACAGTGCAGTGCTTGGCACAAAGTAAATGCTTAACAAATACAATAATACAACACAATACAATAATTATTATTATCATTATTATTCCTACTGGTGGAAGTAAGTTCCTGGAAGGCAGGGAAGGGGAGGAGCCTGAAGCTGAGATGGGCCTGCCAGAAGGCAGGTATCCACACAATTCTGATGGCTGAATACTCAATCCAGGGACACAAATCAGTATCTCTGCATTTCTTTCTCCAAATTGAGTGCCTCCCTTTGCCCAGGCTCTCAATATACACTTTGGTCTGGACTGTGACTTTATTGGATGGGTCACTCAGAGCACTGGGGATGGGTCCGAGAGCAAGGGTTTCTTTCCCAAATGCTCAAACTCCATGCTGTAGACATCAACCCCTCGTGAGGAGAACAGCCTATTTTAAATCAAAAGAACGATTGCAAATCTTCAGTTGTTAATACCCTGAGTCAGCTTCCCTCCAGTCTCTCTAGCAAATTTCAGCCCTGGCTTATCCAGCTGGCCATGTTACCCAGCTTGCTGAGATTTATTTCCAGTCCTGGGACCTCAAGTAAAAGAAAGAGGAAGAGAGAGGGTGGGGGGAAGGAGAGAGAGAGAGAGAGAGCAAAAGCATGTGCCTCTATTTTACCCCATCCTATCTTTCTTTCCACTTTTCCATTCACTTCCCTCCAAATTCCCACCACTCCCTCTCAAATGAAAGGGGAGGTGACCTCTCCATAACCTCTTCAAGTTATTCAAATGGAAAATGCTTTTTGTTCCATGGAACATAAAGCTCAAGTGTTCATCAGCAGGCTGCCTCACCTGCAGGTTTGTTCATTCATTCATTCATTCAATCGTATTTACTGAGCGCTTACTGTGTGCAGAGCACTGTACTAAGCGCTTGGGAAGTACAAGTTGGCAACCTATAGAGACGGTCCCCACCCAACAGTGGGTTCACAGTCTAGAAGGGGGAGACAGAGAACAAAACAAAACATATTAAGGGAATAAAATAAATAGAATAAGTATGTACAAGTAAAATAAATAAATAAATAATGTAACAAATGCGTACAAACATATATGCCTATATACAGGTGCTGTGGGGAAGGGGAGGAGGGAGGAGAGGGAGAGGAAGGAGGGGCTCAGTCTGGGAAGGCCTCCTGGAGGAGGTGAGCTCTCAGTAGGGCCTTGAAGGGAGGAAGAGAGCTAGCTTGGTGCATGTGGGGAGGGAGGGCATTCCAGGCCAGGGGGATGACGTGGGCCGGGGGTCATCATCATCAATCATATTTATTGAGCGCTTACTGTGTGCAGAGCACTATACTAAGCACTTAGTATTAATAGTATTAGTATTACTTAGTAGGGTCGACGGCGGGACAGGTGAGAACGAGGCATGGTGAGGAGATTAGAGGCAGAGGAGCGGAGGGTGCGGGCTGGGTTGGAGAAGGAGAGCTGTTCAAGAGCTTCTTCTCAAAATATTTGTCCTCTTTCTCTCACTGTTTGTAAGTCATTTCTGTTTGCTTCCCCCATCGGATGTAGGCTCTTTGAGGACAGGGAACAATATTTTTTAATGATATTTACTAAGCTTTTATGATGCACCAGGCACTTTACTAAGTGTTGGGGTAAATACAAGCTAATCAGGTTGGACACAGTTCCTGTCAAATATGGGGCTCACAGTCTTAATCCTTATTTTGTATATGAGATAACTGAGGCACAGAGAAGTTAAGTGACTTGCCCAAGATCACACAGTAGAAAAATGGTGGAGACAAGGTTAGAACCCAGGTCCTCTGAATCCCAGACCCATGCTCTTTCCACTAATAATGATGGCATTTATTAAGTGCTTACTATTTGCAAAGCACTGTTCTAAGCGCTGGACCCATGCTACTTCTCAATATGTGGCTTGCTGTGCTTGTTCTCTCCCAAGCACTTAAAACAGTAAAGCACTCAGCAGGGGCTCAGTGAATATAAATAATGATAATAATAACAATAATAATTGACAGTATTTGTTAAGAATTTCCTATGTGCCAAGCATTCTGACAATAATAATAATTTGTGGAATTCGATAAGTGCTTACTCTGTGCCAAGCACTGGGGTAGATATAATCAATCAACTGTGTTTCTTGAGCACTTACTAAGGCAGAGCACTGTACTAAGTTACAGTAAGTACAAGAAATTACAATGTTACAGAGCTGATACACATGTTCTCTGCCCACAACGAGCTTACAACTCAATCAGATCACACACAGTCTTTGCCCCATATGGGGTTCACAGTCAAAGGAGGCAAGAGAATGGGTATTATATTTCATAATGATAATAATTGTGGTATTAAGCATTTACTATGTGCCAAGCACAGTACTAAGTGCTAGGGCAGATTCAAGATAATCAGGTTGGAACCAGTCCCTGTCCCACACACGGCTGACAGTCAAATAGGAGGCAGGACAGGTATCTTATCATCCTTTGTACATACAAACTAAGGCACAGGGCAGTTAAATAACTTGCCCGAGTTCACACAGCAGGCAAGTGGCAGATCTGAGAATCCAGGTCCTCTGACTCCCAAGCTGGTACTCTGTCCACTAAGCTTCTCCCTCTCTGTCCCCAAGAGACTCTGACCGCAGCCAGGCGCAGCTCAGTTCTCAACATCTCAAGTATGTCCCAGGAGGGATTTCCGGCCAGCCACTGTGGTCAGCCTTCCCTGGCCTCGCCTGGAATAGCAAGCTCTGGGCCGGGCAGACGGCTGTGGGTTCAGGTTACTGAAGCCATGAGCCCCGCCAACTTCGCAGTGGGCAGCTTGGAATTTGTCAGCCTTGCAAAGCTTCAGGCCCTATTCCCAGAACCTGAGAAGAAACACTCAGCAAACCAAGCTGGAGCCCGGGCAGCAGGAGATGGGTCTCTTCCAAGACCTACAAGGGGCTGATCTCACAGAAGTATAGCTTGAGGTCCAGAGTGGGCTGAGCTTTCCAGACTCCCTGATGGGTCATGACAGGAACTCTGGAGAGGCTGGTCTTTCCTGAGGGGGTCTTAAGGAAGCAATACTGCATAGTGGATACAGCATGGCCTGGGAGTCTAAAGGTCATGGGTTCCAATTGAGGCTCTGCCACTTGTCTCCTATGTGGCCTTGAAAAGTCACTTCACTTTTCTGGTCCTCAGTTACCTCAATTACAAAATGGGGATTAAGACTGTGAGCCCTATGCAGAACAAGGACTGTGTCTAACCTGATTTGCTTGTCTCCACTCCAGTGCTTAGTACAGTGTCTGGCACATAGTAAGTATTTAACAAATATTATTATTATTATTATTCATTCATTCAATCGTATTTATTGGGCGCTTACTGTGTGCAAAGCACTGTACTATGCGCTTGAGAAGTACAAGTTGGCAACATATAGAGACGGTCTCTACCCAACAATGGGCTCACAGTCTAGGTTTCCAAGGGCCAGGTCTCCCTATCACACTGGTCTCTCTTCCATCAAATGGCTCATTAATGATAAGAACGGTACTTGTTAAGTGCTTACTATGAGCTGAGCCCTTACTGAGTGCTGGGGTAGACATGAGATAATAAGGTCGGACACATAAGGTGAACTCGCGTAGGGCTCACAGTCTGAGTGTAAGGGAGAACAGAGGTTGAATCTCCACTGTAAATATGAGGAAACTGAGGCACTGAGAAGTTAAGATGACCCAGCAGGCAAGTGGTGGAGACGGGATTGGAACCCAGATCCCTTGATTCCCAGACCTGGGTTCTTTCCCCCAGGCCACGCTTATTCTCATCGCCCTCTTCACTCACAAATCCCACCCCCAGGCCAATTGAGGTGCCCCACCCCCGTTCCTCTGGAGGCCTCCTACCTTGGGCTGCAGGGTCCTCGGGTCCTGGATGTACTCCCAATCCTCACCGTTCAAGCTGTAGGCCACCTTGAACTTGCGCACGAAGGCTCGGGCCTCCACGGCCGAGACGCTGTCCCCTCCTCGAGCCCCCTGGATGACCACTCCTTTGACGGTCTTGGGCACCCCCAGGTCCACCTGCAGCCACTCCTCCCCGGCCAGGGCCTGGGGGATGCGGGGGAACCAGCCGGACCGGCTGCTCACCAGGCGGGCCACGCTGGGGCTCCAGAGGTACTCCCGGGTGGAGGAGGCAGTGATCTGCGAGTCGGAGATCAGGCCCGAGAGCATCCCCAGCATGTTGGAACATGGAGAATCTGCAGGGAGGGAGAGGGCGGAGCGGGAAGGATGAGCAGAGGGAAGACGAAACACAGGAAGACTTCAAGTTATCGGCACGGCAGTTGTCCCACGGTAACATCTCTGGGGGTGAAACAGTGAGGTACCCAAATGCCAGGGTGCTTACTCCAGCTGAACTCTCCTAACTGAGGGGCTCACAGGCACCTAAGAGGTGTGTTGTAACGAGTCTTGAGCCCGGGGCCAGGTTGGGATCGCCTCCCTCCAAGTTGTAGAGTAAAGGCTGCAGGGCCCAGGCTACTCAGCCTTCTCCCTGGGGATACCCACAAGCACGCCTCCTTTTGAGCTTGCCAAGAGACCCCACTTCATGACTGCTCCTGGGGTTGGCAATGGCTGGAGGGAGGAAGGAGGCGACCTCGGAGGGAGGATGCGGTGTCTGTCCTCCGCTTTGCCGGCCAAGGACCGGGGCCCAGCTCGTGGTCCCCAAAAATGACGTTGCCAGGTGAGGCTGGTAAGATGCACCCCCCATCTCCATGCAGTGAGCTGCCCCATTCCCAGAGGAGGGATCCAAAGACTGGGGGAGATGAGCGGGGAGCTGATGCAATATGGAAGCAAGCCTGGCGGGATATGGGACAGAGGAGAGCTCATTGTGGGCAGGGGACATGTCTACCAACTCTGCAACATCAAAAGCTCCCAAATGCTTTGTATAGTGCTCTGCACACTGTAAGCACTCAATAATAATAATTATTGTATTTATTAAGTACTTACTATGTCGCATACACTGTACTAAGCACTGGGGTGGAGACAAGCAAATTGGATTGGACACAGTCCCGGTTCCACATGTGGGCTCAGAGTCTCAATCCCCATTTTATAGATGAGGTAACTGAGGCACAGAGAAGTTAAGTGATTTGCCTAAGGTCACACAGCAGACAAGCAGTGGAGCTGTAAATTCCATTGATTTATTGGTTGACAGAGGCAGATACCCTGTGACATCTGCCCACATCAAGAGCATCCGGTTGCGGTATCAGTCACTCAGAATGGAACTTTCATTTTCTCTATGTAATAAAAATTATAATAATGATAATGGTATTTATTAAGTGCTTACTATTTACCAAGCACTGTTCTAGGCATCGGGTTAGATACAAGGTAATCAGCTTGTCCCGTGTGGGGCTTGTAGTCTTAATGCCCATTTTACAGATGAGGTAACTGAAGTTCAGAGAAGTGAGGTGGCTTGTCCAAGGTCTCACAGCAGACAAGTGGCAGAACCAGGATTAGAACCCACATCCTCTGACTCCCAAGCCCTAGCTCCTTCCACTAAGCCATGCTGCTTCTCTATGTCTTAGGAATAGTGTGAACCTGGGAAGGGTTACCCTATTTCGGTGTCTTTCCATGCAGGCCAGACACTGAGGCACTGTGAGGCTTTGGCAGGGTGGTCCAAATTAGAACTGGGAGATAGTGTGTGGGCTAGTGGAAAGAGCAAGAGCAAAGGATCTGAAATCAATCAATCAATCAATAGAGAAGCAACATGGAAAGAGCCCGGGCTTTGGAGTCAGAGGTCACGGGTTCAAATCCCAACTCCGCCAATTGTCAGCTGTGTGACTTTGGGCAAGTCACTTCACTTCTCTGGGCCTCAGTTACCTCATCTGTAAAATGGGGGTGAAGACTGTGAGCCCCCCGTGGGACAATCTGATCACCTTGTTACCTCACCAGTGCTTAGAACAGTGCTTTGCACATAGTAATGCCATCATTATTATTATTATTAATCAATAATAATAATTGACCTTCTAGACCTTCTAGACTGTGAGCCCACTGTTGGGTAGGGACCATCTCTATATGTTGCCAACTTGTACTCCCCAAGTGCTTAGTACAGTGCTCTGCACACAGTAAGCGCTCAATAAATATGATTGAATGAATGAATGTGCAGAACACTGTACTAAGCACTTGGGAGAGTATGCTACAACAGAATTAGGGACGCATTCCCTGCCCTTAATGAACTCATAGTCTAGAGGGAAAGACAGGCAGACAGATTGAGTGTCAGGAGATGCAGATTCTAGCTCCAGTTTCACCACTTGCTTGTTTTGTGACCTTGGACAAGTCACTTAACTGCTCTGTGCCTCAGTTTCCTCATTTATGAAATGAAGATTAAATACCTGGTATCCTTCCCTCATAGACTGTGAGCCCCATGTGCAACAAGGACTGAATTTGATCTGATTATGGTGAATCTAAACCAGAGTGCTTGGCATGTAGGAACCACTTAATAAATACCATCATTAGCATCATTGTGGTTATTGTTGTTGATGATGATTATTGTTGAAGATTTCATTATTAGTAAGACTTGTTTTTGCTTATCTTCATTGTGTTCTGAACTTTTAAGAGTATGCTAACTTGGATAGCCTAACCAGTTTAATATTAAATAGGCTTTCAAGAACGTATAATTAAAAGAAAAGAAAAAGAATGCTTGTTCTTTCAAGGCTGCGAAGAAATAAATGTGTGTATGATATGCTTTAAAATAGTGTAAATAATGCTGATAATGCTTTCAAAGGGGACAGCATGCTGTACTGACTCAGTTTTCTCATCTGTAAAATCGGTATTAAATTCCTGTTCTCCATCTCCTCTCAGCTGGGATCCTCATGCGGGATAGGGACTGTTTCTGATCTGATTAGCCTGTTTCTGCCCCAGTGCTTAGGACAGTCTTTGACACATAGTAGGTGCTTAGCAAACATAATCATCATGCAGGGGAAGTATAAAAGAATGAAGATATTCTGGTAGAAAAGGAGCTGCTTTTGCTGTAAGGGAAGGAGTTTCCTTTTTGATATGAATTCAGCAAACTGCACCTTGGAAAGAGAACTGGGCATCAGGGAAGACAAAAGGAAGAGGAAACGAAGGGATCGAACCTGTAATCCGACAGCCAAAGAGCTCCAGCCTCAGGGCAATGCCTGTGTGCCAGGTTTGAGGACGGATTCGGATGAAACGAGTCAGCACCGGAGTCGGAATCTTGTTCAGAACCACTTCTGTCGCGTCAGTGTTGGCTTGAAAGATCTGAAGGAAGGCAGAGAAAGGGTGCTGCTGAGATCCCATCTAAACATAGCCAAGTCCTTCTGGAGGAAAGACTGAAGTTGAAAAATTCTGCACAGATTGATTTTTCTTAACTTTAAAGAAGAGTCCATTTTTTTCAAGATTATAGGAAACATGCCTGCTTTTCCCCACTGCCCTTTACTTGAGACTGGCAAATGGTATCCACTGACAACTTCCAGTGGTAAGTACAATTTTGCATCTGGGCTGAGCCCAAGCCCAGAGAACACTAGTTCTAGAGAAAGGCACTTTGGAAGTCACAAACACCTGAAAGCGAGAGGGAGAAAATACTGAATATTCTGGACCCGAGGACAGGATTCAGTCTTCCAGGTGTCCCTCACAAACCCTGGACTCACCTTTGAGGACCTGAAAATCACAGAAGTGTGTTAGATGATGAGCATGCCTCAGGCTATGTAGTCCTCACCTCACGCAGAAACTTTAATGGAAAGCCGCAGTCCCCAGAACTGGTTCTGGGTGAGGATGGCCCCCCTGAACCCTTCCCTTTCTCCAGAGCCATTGTGTTCCCCTTCTAGGTCTCTGCAAACTGGGGTGCTGCTTCCAAGCCTCAGAACTAGGCAGCAGAAGTCACATCTGCACCAGACTGGCTGAACAACCAGACTGTCCACTATTCCCCTAAACAAGCAGCCACCTCCACCTGCAGTTTTTATCTCAACCTCTACCCCAGATGTGTTGAGCGGCCATAGAAATTCTATCACCTGCTCTGGGCCTCAGTTTCCTAATCTGTAAAATGGGGTATTCATTCATTCATTCATTCAATCATATTTATTGAGCCCTTACTGTGTGCAGAGCGCTGTACTAAGCGCTTGGGAAGTACAAGTTGGCGACATATAGAGACGGTCCCTACCCAACAACAGGCCCACAATCTAGAAGGGGGAGACAGACAACAAAGCAAAACATGTGGACAGGTGTCAAGTCATCAGAATAAATAGAATTAAAGCTAAATGCACATCATTAACAAAATAAATAGAATAGTAAATATGTACAAGTAAAATAGAGTAATGAATCTGTACAAACATATATACAGGTGCTGTGTGGAGGGGAAGGAGGTAGGGTGGGGGGGATGGGGAGATGGAGAGGAAAAAGGGGGCTCAGTCTGTGAAGGCCTCTTGGAGGAGGTGAGCTCTCAGTAGGGCTTTGAAGGGAGGAAGAGAGCTAGCTTGGCAGATGTGTGGAGGGAAACCTCTGTTCCTCTATTTTTTACAGGGAGACCCAAATAAGATCATTGAAGAGAAAGTTCACAAAGTCAACTGATTTCTGTGAACTCTTGACTCTCATCTGAACACACACACACACACACACACACACACACACACACACATTATAAACTTCTTATGAGCAAGGAATGTGTCTCTTGGTTCTTTTGTACTTTCCCAAACATATGACTCAATCAGTCAATGGTATACATTGTGTGCATACTGGATGCATAGCACTGTACTAATGCTACATACTTGGGAGAGTACAATACAGTTCGTTGACATGATCCCTGCCCACAAGGAGTTTCCATGCTCCATAGATCCTATTACTACTACTACTATTACTATGCTAGGGTAATGAAAAATTTGCTAAACACTTTATATGTTCAAAGCGCTCCACAACCTTCCTATTAGTTATTATACAAAACTTCAATAAACTGATATTCCATAATATGAAGAGTGATATGAAGATGATATTGGTTTATTCAAAAGAGCATATTCTCATAGCATCCACTCTTCCGAGCTAAGGAGGCACCCTGTTCATTAACCAAACATTGCAGAATCTTTACCCGGCTAATTAAAAGTTCATGTTTTCCAGCCTCTGGTATTTCAAACTAATAAGGCTTTCTGTCCATCTCACACAAGTATTCACGTGCGTGTAGGTCCCTAAACAAAGCATGCAAATACATTCCAAGTTCTACTTATCCATTCTTGTAGACTGCCCAGACAACCCCAAAAGCCCCCTTGGACTTCCTTTCAGAACAGTTCCCTCAATCCAGTGAAATCCATCCTCACCGGGACCAACCAATGGGGCCCCTCAATGGGGAGAAAGGTTTCCAGGGCATCTTCTGAATCGACATGGCAGAAACAAGCTGCTCACTCTCCAGATGGCCAGAATCAATAGGTACCATATGGACCTTATGCTTTTTTTCTGCTCCTCATTTTTTTTTAATAGTTGGAGTCAGCAGACTCATGTTTCTGTTTTGGTTTTCAGGGTCACAGGGTATAGAATAGAAAAGAAATCCCAACTTTGTAATTTTATACTGAACAGTACAGTGATCCAAGTTGGGGCCTTGAAGAAAGGCATTCCTTCTGGAGAGGCAAGGTGGGTCTTCTAGTTCAGTAGCATGGCTTAGTAGCACGGGCCTGGGAGCCGGAAGGTCATGGGTTCCAATCCCGGCTCCACCACTTGTCTGCTGTGTGGCCTTGGGCAAGTCACTTAACCTCCCTGTGCCTCAGTTCCCTCATCTGTAAAATGGGGGTTGAAACTGTGAGCCCCATGTGGGACAGGGACTGTGTCCAAACCAAGTTGCTTGTATCCACCCCAGCATTTAGTACAGTTCCTGGCACATAGTGAGTGCTTAACATAAATCACAGTGATTATTATTATAATTAATGGTCCTGGAGAAGGGCAGGTTAACCTCAGGACACCTGTCGGGGGGAGCAACATCAAGGCCCCCACCCTACTGGACACCAATGTTTCAATGGACATACTGAGAAGAGAGGGCGGGCATGGAGTCAGAGGCTGGGCCTGCAGGAGGGAGGGAGAAAGTGCCAGGGCAACAAAGTAGGAGGACCCCAAAATCAAAATGAGAATTGGGCCACAAGAGGCTGAGGGCTGGCAGGAGGGAGAATAAATACTTCATCTGCACCCCGCCTCCACCACTGAGCCCACTCCTCATCAAGCTGAAACGAGGAGACGCGGAGTGCAAGCGTAGATCAGGGAATCAGAAGACCTGGGTTCTAATCCCAGCTCTGTCACTTGTCTGCCAGTGTGAACTTGGGCAAGTCATTTCATTGATAAATATAGTAACAATAATAATAATTGTGGAATCTGTTAAGTATTTACCAGGCGCCAAACAGAGAGAGGTGTTAATGCTCCTCTTGGCTCCAAGAATGGGACTTTTTGCCTCCCTCCTTGTGAGGATTGTGGGGCAGGGAAGGAAAAAAAAATAGAACCAGAAGCTCGAGATGGTGAGGGAAGATGATCACGGCAATAGTAAGGGCTGGAACAAAAGGTGAGGGGAGAGGTGGGTGGGAGGAACAAGGTCTCCAGGGAGCTTCAGTTGATTACTATACACTGATGCTAATGGCACTGGAGGAGGAGATGGCGGTATTGATGGAGGAGATGAATGGTGGTGGAGTGGAGATGTTGGTAATGTTGGAAGAGATGGTGATGAGAAGATGATGGAGATGCAGGAGATGGGGGAGAAGATGATGGTGGCGGAGAAAATGGTGGGGGAGAAGATGATGGTGGCCGAGAAGATGGTGGGGGAGAAAATGATGGTGGAAGAGAAGATGACGGTAATGAAAAAGTGGTGGTGGAAAAGACGGTACTGGTGGAGAAGATAGTGGTGGTGAAGAACATGGTGGTGGAAGAGATAGGGGTTGCGGAGGAGATGGGGGTGATGGAAGAGATGGGGCTGGAGATAAGTGTGGTGGAAGAAACAGGTGGTGGGAGGAGATGAATAGTGGATCGTGGTTTGTGATGAAGGGTGAGGAGGAAAGGGTGATGGAGGAGGTGGTAGCGGTGGCGAAGGTAGTCTTCCTATTGAAGATGGTAGTAGTGGGGCGGTGGTAGGGGCAAGGTGAAGGGGTCAATCCTGACCCAACTCTGAGGCCTCCATTAACTCGCTTTCATTCCTGCCGGCTGTTGTGCCTTGCAGGTTGAAGAAGAGAAATGGAAGGATTTAACCGCAGGAGAGCACCATTACCGCAGCTCTTCTCCACTCTAACCTGCTGAGGCATAGAAGGTTTTGGCAGGGAGGGAGGGCATTCAGCAATACATCCAACACAGACACAGTCAGCAGTCAGTGGCACACCGAGAACTCCACTCTATGTGGGCTCCACCAGGCCTCCTCTGTGCCCGTGGCTTTCATTAGCGGGTGCTAAGCAGCTGATTTGCGAAAGAGCTTTATTTGCAAATGTGAGTATTTAATTGGGGTTTTGAGTGCATTTGAACTTTAACATAGCCACTAATCTGCAGCCTATAGATCATGCTGGGACCATTTAGAAACCCAGCACGTCTTATGTGTTTTTAATATCCTATTTTATCCTCTGACCCACCCCCTTATCCTTTCTCAGCCTTGGCAGTTAATACCAAAAACCGTTTTTTTCCTCCCTCAGTGATAGGCAGAGTGTGTCTGTAGACTGCCTTACAGAAGGTGTGTATGGTGTGTATGTGCGTGCTTGTGTGTGTATGTGCATTCACACACACATGTTTGCTCTTGGGTCTGCCTCTAATTTGTGGGTGGGTTGATGGGTTTGTTGTGGAGGGGAAGTGAAAAAGGCATCCTTCCCTATGTGAAGTCTCTGGCCTTAGATGCTTCCCCTCCCCTGCTCAAGACATTCCTACTGCTACCTCAGAACCTGAGGGAGACTGTGAAGTGGTCTACCTGACCCCCGCCATCTTAGCCTGGCCTGGTTATGTTCACCTTAAATCTGTCTTCCTACTTGGTTCACACAGTAGCTCAAGCCACATCTCCTCCAGGAGCATATCCCAGGTGAGGAGCCAACTGTGGCGGCTTACCCGGCCCTAACGCTGTGGGAGCAAAGTTGATGGCTTCCCCAAGCTCCAGGGCTCAATCCATGGAGTGGATGAATCCCCTGACCCCCATGGAGCCTGCAGGCCCACTGAGCAGATCCGTGCCAATTTCATCCTCAAATAGATCTTCAGGAAGGGAAAGTCCTTAAGATACCCATTCCACTGGCTCCCGACCTACAGACGAAAGCTTTTCCTGTCAAAACCAAATCTCTCCTGAACAAATCATCATCATTGTCATGAAATATTTACTGATGTCCTTGAGATGATGGCACTGCAGAAGATTCTATGGTCCTCAACCTGCTTCAGGGAGGTGAGAATTTACGGCACATGACGTCAGCTTGTATATAATAATAAAAATGAGGAGAATAAGAAGGCCTTATTTTATGATTAGTGATTTCATTGTTCTAAAGGACTTTTACACCATTTACCTCATTTTATCCTCACAATAGCTCTGTGAGGCAAGGGTTATTATTTTACAAATGAGGAAATTGAGGTCCAAAGAAGTAAAGTGACTTGTCCGAAGTCTCATAGCAGGACATGGGCAGAAGTGGAACTAGAAGCCAGGTCTCTAGCTTCATGCCCTTTCCACCAAACCAGGACTCTAAACTCCCTAAATAAGTAAATAATAATCAGTCCTTTTGAATCTGGATTCATGGCTTCTCATTATTTGTACTACCTCCAATTTAAATAGACTAGCTGCATTACCGATCTTCAGCTGATTCTTTCTACACTGCAACTATCTGAACATGGCCAGATCACTGTTCTGAGAGAAACAAGGAAATCTTTTAAGGCAACCTTCTTTAATCTGGAAACCAAGCTAGAAACTGTATATGTGATATTGTTTTTTAATAACTCTTTCCCTCCACAAATAAATGTTTTACTGCCTTAGTGTTTCTCAGTTTAAATCTTTTTGGCACAGTTTGCTTGCTATAGAGGAAGAAAGGAGGGCAGGCTTGTGGCAGAATCTGGAAAGCCATTAACAGATTTTAGAAAACATCCAAGAAACAGAAGCCATTCATCTTTTCTGAGCTAGCGAGAGGCTGTCGGCTCTCCACCCTTTCCTTATGTTTACGTTGAACCCAGTCATACACGTAAAAATGAATCATTAATCAATGAATGCCATCCTGCTTAATTAATACATACTGTAGAACTAGTGGAGGGGGAGCATGTGATCAGGTTGATGACATCTCCCTTAAAACTTCTCCTTAAGAGTTGGGAGAAATTCTTTACCGAAGCTGCTTTCATTCCAGAGAGTGTGGGAACCTTGCCAGATTCACAGTCAGAAGTGAAACAGAGCAGTCATCACAGTAGTCATTTATGGCCACAGTGACCCCTGCCTCTATTTTAAGGCTGGTTTTTTTTGTCAGGTGGTTCCTCTGGACACAAAGAGGGAGCGGGAGAGAGCTATCTGAGTGTGCTTCATCCCATCTGTGTCTCTGAATGTTTGTGACTGCCTTGCCGGACCTACTAGATTTACTGCAGGATTATGTTACCCCCACAGAGACACTGAGCCCTGGAACAATGCTTACTAATAGGATTAGGGTTTCAGGGTTTGAGAGGGAAACGCCAAAGGGAGTAAGAAGTAGGAGCATCCTCTAGATAATTTGGGGTGCATGGGAGGTGAGGAGGAAGAAGAAGGAGAGACCAAAGAAAAACAGAATTTTGGAACTAAGGATCTTGGGAGTAGTTCTGGATGGCTACTTTGGTGTTTGAGATTGAAACGTGGCTTCTGCTCAGATTAGTGAGAAGCAGTATGGCCTAATGGAAAGAGCACAGGGCTGGGAGTCAAAGGATCTGCGTTCTAATTCCGCTGCCATTTTCCTGCTATGTGACCTCGGGCAAGTCCCTTAACTTCTCTGTGTCTGTTTTCTTATCTGTAAAATGGGGATTCAATACCTGTCTTCCCTCCTATTTAGACTGTGAGCTCCAAGTGGGACAGGACCTGGGTCCAACTTGATTAGGGTGTATCTACTCCAGAGTTTAGAACAGTTCTTGTCACCTAGTAGGTGCTTAACAAATACCACATTCATTATTATTCTAATTACTGAGGAGCTGCAGAAAGAGTCCTCCACACACAAGAATGAGCTTCCACTGAAATAAAGACATCTCCCCTAAATCCTGGAGAAATCATTGCTACACACTTTCTTCTCTTCCCTCACTGGTTTCTATTTACTAAGAACCCACTCAGTCTGCCCAGGACCTTCAGAAATGTTGGATCTGAAAGAGACTTGCATTTATCTAAAGGAGGTGATTCAACACCCAAAGACCTGTGATGTAATAGACCTGACTTTCCCTGACTTTCCCATCACTGTAGATGGCACTATTCATTCATTCAATTGTATTAATTGAGCACTTACTGTGTGCAGATCACTATACTAAGCGCTTGGGAATTACAAGTCAGCAACATACAGAGACAGTCCCTACCCAACAATGGGCTACTATTCTTCCTGTCTCACAAGCCCGCAACCTTGGTGTCATCCTTGACTCCACTCTCTCATTCACCCCACATATCCAATCTGTCACCAAAACCTGCCGGTCTCACCTCCACAACATCGTCAAGATCAGCCCTTTCCTCTCCATCCAAACCGTTACCTTGCTGGTTCAATCTCTCATCCTATCCTGACTGCATTACTGCATCAGCCTCCTTTCGGATCTCCTATCCTCCTGTCTCTCCCCACTTCAGTCTATAGTTCACTCTGCTGCCTGGATTATCTTTGTACAGAAATGCTCTGGGCATGTCACTCCCCTCCTCAAAAATCTCCAGTGGCTGCCTGTCAACCTCTGAATCAAGCAAAAACTCCTCACCCTCAGCTTCAAGGCTCTCCATCACCTCGGTCCCTCCTACTTCACCTCCCTTCTCTCCTTCTATAGCCCGGCCCATATACTCCGCTTCTCTGCTGCTAACCTCCTCACTGTGCCTCGTTCTCGCCTGTCCCACCGTCGACCCCTGGCTCACATCCTTCCCCTGGCCTGGAATGCCCTCCCTCCACACATCTGCCAAAGTAGCTCTCTTCCTCCCTGCAAAGCCCTACTGAGAGCTCACCTCCTCCAGGAGGCCTTCCCAGACTGAGCCCCCCAATTTTTCCTCTCCTCCTCCTCCTCCCCTCCCCATTGCCCCCTCCCTCCCTCTGCTCTATCCCTTTCCCTTCCCCATAGCACTCGTATATATTTGTACGCATTTATTACTCTATTTTATTTGTACATATTTACTATATTTATTTTATTAATGATGTGTATATAGCTATAATTCTATTTATTCTGATGGTATTGACACCTATCTACTTGTTTTGTTTTTTTGTCTGTCTCCCCCTTCTAGACTGTGAGCCTGTTGTTGGGTAGGAACCATCTCTATATGTTGCCGATTTGTACTTCCCAAACACTTAATACAGTGCTCTGCACACAGTAAGCGATCAATAAACATGGTTCAATGAACGAATGAATGAATGAAATACCAGATTATTTTGCTGTAGAAAGCTGGTTGCTAATTAGGTCTTCCCTTAAGCTTCCTAAAAGCAGAGACAAGTGGATAAAGGAAAACTCAATTGCCTGCAAAGAGGGCCCTAAATGTTTTTTCAGATATCGTAATTGAAGCATTCACTAAACAAGAGATACATCATTAAATAGGGCTGATAGCAGAAACATAAGCCCATTTTGGTAAGCGAATGATAACTTGACTTTCCTGGGTGTATTTGGGATCATATTTAAAACTTCCAAAAGCTGATAGCCATCACCAAGTGCTGGTTTAGGGGGTGAGTCACCATCCTAATCTTATTTACAATAAATGACATTACAAAAACGAATTGAGGAAAGCAAGTCATGACTAGAAAATTAGTCGCCTTTTTACTGCGTTCAAATTATTCCACATTAATTCCATTTTAAGCTGAGCCTTCCTCCTGCCTATTACCCCAAAGTCAAGAGATTCTATACAAGCATAATTCAATGGCAAAACTTGCACTTCCCCTTTAGCAGAAAAAAGTTGTTCTACAGTCAGCAGGGGATTCCAACATCACATGATAGATTTCTAAGTGGAACTAGAGTAAAAAATCCCCTGTTCTTTCCCTTTCTCTCTCACTGGGGAGAGATGACTGTGAAAAGTTACAACGTGGGGAAGACTGTCAATCGCATGGCAAGTTGTTTGTGTCCACTGGAGCAACAGTCTGGATTCTGGTGGTTAAGTCACTGACCCGAGAATTGGGAGCCTAAGGGTCTGGTTCCAGTTCCCCCATTAACTTCCTGTGCCCATGGACAAGTGACTAAGCTAGTTTGGGTTTGCGTTACTGCATTAAGAAAAAGGCCCCTGGATTCCCTTATGGGCTACAAATGAAGGCCGATGAGAAATTGCCTGGGAAGCTCTCTGGGGGCTTCTTGGTGTGAGGCTTAGTGGAAAGCCTGGAAGGAATGGCTTGTGTGTGAGTCAGAAGACCTGGGTTCTAATTCCTGCTCCGCCACTTGCCTCCTGTGTGACCTTGGGCAAGCCCTTTAACCTTAGTCTCGGTTTCCTCATCTGTAAAACAGAGGTTAAATACCTGTTCCCCCGCCCTTAGACTGGGAGCCCTATGTGAGTGAGGGACTGTGTCTGGTCTGATTATCATTTACCTACCTCAGAGCTGAATATAGTGTCTGATATACAATATGCCCTTGAGAAATGCCTCAGTTATTATTATTCTTGGTGGCACACCTCCATCCCACTCCTAATCCAGGGATAGTATTTTGATATCAAGCTTAATTTCCCCATCACTGCCCCCTCTGTTTTCTACCTCGGAAAGCTGTCATCCACTCAGAGCAGTGCTGTGCAGTTTCAATAAAAATCACAAATAAGAATGACAGTGACACTAATGATTAAAGAAATCGATGCTACTTCTAGGCCCCTCTCTTTACCTTCCAGCCACCCCTCCACTCTCCCCTGACCCCCCTTCTGCTCCACCCTGGTCACCCCACATCTGCTGCTCTGGTCTCTGACCTCAGTCAGTAACCAATCTGGAAGGAGTCCAACCTCTCAGCTACCTTCAAAGCACAACTCCCTCATTCAGACTGGGCCGGATCTGATTATCTTCAATCTACCCGACTGCTTAGTACAATGTTTGACACATAGTAACCACTTAACAAATACCACTATTATTACAATCATTTATATTATCATCATACAATTATTCATAAGAATAAACACTAGTTATTGTTTACCATGAGCCTAAACTAGTTGCTTAACAATAATAATAATAAGAAGAAGAATTATGGTACTTTGTTAAGCACCATGGGACTCACTGTCTAAGGGAGGGAGAAGAATTTAATCGTCATTTCACAGATAAGTAAACTGAGACATAAAGACATTAAGCGCTTAGTACAGTGCTCTGCATGCAGTAAGCACTCAATAAATATGACTGAATTAATGAATTAATTAAATAAATCACCCAAAGTTATATAACAGTTAAGTGGCAGAGCTGGGATTAGGACTCAGGTCCTCTGACTCACACGCAAGCCTGCACTGTTTCCACTAGGCCATGCTGCTTTGGGGTGGGAAGTCTACCTGGCAAAGACAGAGGCATCAGTAGACTGTGAGCCCATTGTTGGGTAGGGATTGTCTCTATTTATTGCCCAATTGTACTTTCCAAGCTCTTAGTACAGTGCTCTGCACATAGTAAGTGCTCAATAAATACAACTGAATGCATGAATGAAAGTGACTGTGTTTGGAGGATGTGAAGGGGATGCATCTGAAATGATTTGTCCACCCAGAGGGTTCCCTCCACGGTGATAGTTTTCTACTTTCTGGTTTCACTGCAAAACTACTGTGGTTTCACTCTCTTACTACAACCAAGCTCTCTCACTATAATCCAGCCAGAACACTTCACTCCTCTAATGGTAATCAATCAATCAATCGTATTTATTGAGCGCTTACTATGTGCAGAGCACTGTACTAAGCGCTTGGGAAGTACAAACTGGCAACACATAGAGACAGTCCCTACCCAACAGTGGGCTCACAGTCTAAAAAGTGGGCTCACAGTCTAAATGGTAACCATCTCACTATACCTCGATCTCATCTACCTCGCTGCTGTCCGCTCACCCACGTCCTGCCTCTTGCCTGGAACGTCCTCCCTCCTCATATCTAATAGACAGTTACTCTCCAAAGCCTTACTGAAGGCACATCTACTCCAAGAGGCCTTCCCTGATTAAGTCCTCCTTTCCTCTTCTCCCACTTCCTTCTGCGTCACCCTAACTTGCTCCCTTTATTCATCCCCCTTCCCAGCCCCACAGCACTTAGGTACATTTCTGTGATTTATTTATTTATATTAATGTCTGTCTCCCCTTCTAGACTGTAAGCTCATGGTGGGCAGGGAGTATATCTGTTTATTGGTATATCGTACTCTCCCAAGTGCGTAGTAGAGCGCTCTGCACATGGTAAGCGCTCACTAAATATGACTGACTGATTGACTGTATATGGATGAGGAGGGCCTGGCCCGAGGGATAATCATGGCTGTCACATTTTCTGCACGTGTACTTGGGCCTGGATCTGGGTAGAGGTCAGAGGTCTCACACACACACACACACACACACACACACACACACACACACACACACACACTCTGCAACAAAGCTCCACCTCGCCAAAAGGATGCTTGACGTGTCCCTGGCCGAAAAGTAATCACCGTTCCCTTCGGAGAGCCTGCTGACACCTGTTGAATGTGATAAGACAACAAGGGCAGGTTGCCTGGAAAAGGAGGGCTTGGAAGGGATTTGATTAGTCCTGATGGCCTGGCAGCCAGGGAACAGTTCCACTCCTGGCCTCTGCCTCTCTGTCCCCTCCCTGGGCCAAAACCAGTCGGTTTGCAAGGAAAAGTCTCCAGCCATCCCCTGCTGCTCTGAGCTCTCATTAATCTTGTTTCCCTCCCAGTTTCCCTACTCCCTTCCCTTTGGTGCACTGTATTAATGCTGACAGCGGTTGGGGAGTTTCAGGCTTATTTCCCCAGTTCTACAGAGAGCAACTCATCCTTTTCTTCACCTCTTTCCTTGCACCGTAAGCCACGGAGAGCATATCATTCCCGCTTTCCACCCGCTCCGGTCCACAGGCTGCCCCACACCCAGCTTGCTGCTCTACTAAGTCTCGCTTTCTGAATCTCCGTTTTTGAAACCCACCACTTAGCACCAGTCAGCCTGGCACCAGGCCACCTTACCCAGGCAGTGGGAAGGAACCCAGAGGTTGCTGTAATGGGCTGACACGTCGAGACGCACGCGGGCATGGCGAGGCAGCCACCCATCCCCAGCTTCCCTCGGCCCCACCCCGTCTGGTCCTCCCTCCCGCCTCCAACTCATGGCAGGAAATCAAACTGCGGCAGACTTGACAAATCTATTTGGCACGGTATGTGCAACGATTTCAGTCTGAACCGGGCTCAGTGCTGCACTGATGCACCATGAACAGTGTGGAATCTGCACATTAAATACAGACATCTGGGAGTTTTGCTAGTGAAAAAACAGCAGAGATGAGCGACGAAGGGGTAGCTCTTCTGCTTGATGCTTTGGACGATGGAGTTTGTGGAGTAAATTCCTGGCTGGAGGCTTGGGGAAGGATGTAGGAGGCTCAAGGGACTTGCGTGTCCATTATCTATCTTCCAGGCATCCAGAGGAAGCATCAAAAGTTGGAAAGAAGAGAGAGACTGAGGGGCAGATTAAACTTGGGTTTAGTCTAAAAGGACATGGGGGAAGAAATGCAACTGAAGGAGATCCAGTGTTGACTGAATAATACAGAGAAAACCAGAGAGGACAGATATCCAATCAAATTTCCAAAAGCAAATGGGGTTTCAATACGTATTCTCCCTTCTACTTAGACTTGTGAGTCCCAAGAGGAATAGGGAGTGTGTCCAACCTGATCATTTTGTGTCTAATCCAGTGCACATAGAAAGCGCTTAACAAATGCCACAATTATTATCATTACAAATTTCATTTTAAATGGCATCTAGGTTCATCTGCAGGTTATTAAAATAACTTCAGTAGATGGTATTCCTCTAGTCAGGCCTAATTACTGAGCTGTGGATGGGGCTTCACGTTCTAGTCTTCCAAATTTTGCTACCCTGTACCACAACACCCCTGCCCATCCATTCCCTTCCCGTCTTTGCTGCCCCCTGCTCAGGTTTGGAACAGAAGAGAGAACTTGCCCAACAATGGCTACCAACCTGGCTCCTCGTCAGATTCCCCCAACACGGTCCAAGTCACAGATCCAAGGTCCACGTCTACCTAGCCGACTCTTCCAGACCCACTCCTCTAAATGGCACATTCGCCAACAGGACACCCAAAACAAACGGTTACTTCAACTATCTGCTGCTTAATTCTCCTCCAGCGCACCTCCATCCTGACTCTACCCAAGGCCCAGACCCATGGAGACTCCTCCTGGTCTCCCACCAGCCCGACGCAAGCTGAGGGTATCGGACATCACCCGAGTGGCTCACCGACAGCATGGAGGAGATCCTAAGGAAGTAACTGTTAGGCAGCGATACGCACTATTAGAGAAGAGACATTCTCAGACCACACCCCCGAAGGCCTACAGATGTAGCAGGCCCAAGCAGAGAGGAGCCCATGCATCACCGGCAGGTGTGATTGAGATTAGATCCCATCTCTCTGACACACTGACTCTCTCCTCATTATTTATTGTTCTCTTTATTCTCTGAGACATTGCGATACCCTCTTAGGATGTTTGCCCTTTCATTCCCAGGCCTCGCTAACTCCTGAACTGCGGTTTCATGTGGTTTTGTGATTGTTAACCCAGCATGTGGATGGGACTCCAGCTATAAATGCTCAATGAATCTTGTAGGGTGAAACATGGGCTGTAAAAGCATTTTCTTCTTCATTTGCAGTCAAAGAACATACTGTAGGCTCTCGCCGCTCTGCAAGATGCAGCACCAGGCATGTTGATGGAGAGACTGTGTTCTTTCTTATGCTAAAGTGATCGGAAAACATTTTCAGCACAAGATTACCCCCCTCCCTCTGCCATCAATTATTTGAGCTTCATTAAACATCTTGCGCTCAGTTGAATCTGTCTTTGCCACTTTCTCCTCCCAACCTTTTGTCTTCCCCCTCCCCCCACCCGCACACCCCGCCATCTTGGCCCTCCACCTTGAGCGACATTCCCCAACACTGTGCCATGAACACAGGAGGAGTCACTTACTTTGTGGTTTTTGCCATGTCGGTACATCATCCAGTCTTCGCCATTTGTACTGAGTTCCAGTTTGTAAGATTTGACGTAGTAGCCGTTCTGGGTCTCCCGGGAAATGGCTCCCTGGGTTGCGATGGCCGTGAGTACGGTCAGAAAGCGCAGGTCCACCTGGAGGGAAGTTAAAAGAAGGAGATGAGGTGGAGACCAAAATACTGAACAGAAGAGGACAACCCCCTGAAGACTGTAAGTTCCTTATGGGCAGGGACCATGTCTACCAACTGTACCAAGAGTACAAAGCATTGTACTTTTCTAAGTGCTTAGTACACAGTAAACAAGAAATACTACCGATTGAATGATGGATCGTCCTTTCAACACCATCAACAGCACTTACCGAGTCCCTACTGTGTGCTTTTCCTGCACTCGGCTTCTCAGCCCATTGTGGTTTTGTGAGTTTCAGGAAAAAAAATTACTCTTGAGAATTAGGATTCTGCTCCATCCCCTCACATGCCCACTTAAATTGTGCGAGCTTGAAAATCCACAGCAGGTGCCAATCTTCTATGCCCAACTCTTTTAGAAAACGGCTATATCAACATCCCACCTTTAACCCCCATTTATTCCTGAACGGAAAGTCTGTAAGTAAAATGGACTTGGGCCATGGCCTACTCCATTTCGAACCGAGTGGCCTCCCAGCCATCCTTCAATGGCAGAAGTTGGAACTCCAGCTGAGGCAGAAGCATTTCAGAATCCAGGGCCTTCTGCGGCGCCTTCCTCACCCTTGTTTCTTTCTCTCCTTTCCGTGCTCTATAAACATGCATCTTGGTCCGGCTTATGTGGTACATCACTGTGCCAGAAGGGCGGGCATGAGCCATAAGGGCAGGAAACGTTTTCTTGAGGGCAGAAAACGTGTCTACCAACTCTGTTCTACTGCATTCACCCAGGAGCTTAGTACAGTGCTCTGCACACCGTGAGCACTCAATAAATACAATTGATTAACTGAGGATTGAAAAGCAAGAGTTAGTTGTCCATGTTTGAGGCTGATAGCTCCTCCCTACCAGAGGGACAAAAGAGAAGCAGGGTGGCTCAGTGGAAAGAGCCTGGGCTTTGGAGTCAGAGATCATGGGTTCAAATCCCAGCTCTGCCAAATGCCAGCTGTGTGACTTTGGGCAAGTCACTTCACTTCTCTGGGCCTCAGTTACCTCATCTTTAAAATGGGGATTAAGACTATATGC
This sequence comes from Tachyglossus aculeatus, assembly GCF_015852505.1. NCBI lineage: Eukaryota > Metazoa > Chordata > Mammalia > Monotremata > Tachyglossidae > Tachyglossus > Tachyglossus aculeatus. Next base: position 11,014,074 of record NC_052072.1, on the reverse strand, counting down.
CCCCCGTGGGACAACCTGATCACCTTGTAACCTCCCCAGCGCTCAGAACAGTGCTTTGCACATAGTAAGTGCTTAATAAATGCAATTATTATTATTATTATGATTATTATCATTATTATTATTATGGTTCATGGTGTATTTTCCGGGTCAACTACATGGTACCAGTTGCCGGGTTTGTTCAGAAGGAAAGAAGATGACCCTCTAAATAATGGCAGTGGGGAGCCAGCCTACTCCATCTTCATCTCCAGTAGAGAGATTTTCCTACTGAGTGGCTCCAGAGCATCTTCAGGGAGGCATCCTGTGGCCCTGGCTCATTATCCTTGTGAGGGACATCCTTGTGGGCAGGGATCACATCTACCAACTCCGTGGTATTCTACTTTCCCAGTGCTCTGCACACAGCAGGTGCTCAATAAATACCACCGATTGATTGAAGGAATCAATCAATGGTATTTATTGAGGGCTTATTATGTGTGGAGCATTGTCGCTTGGGAGAGTACAATACAACAGAGTGAGTAGACGCATTCCCTGCCAAAATCAAGCTTACAGTCTAGATGGGGAGACAGCCATTAATTTCTATAATTTATAATATATAATTTAAAGATATGTACGTAAGTGTTGTGGGGCTGGGGACAGGGCAAATTCCAAATGCGCAAAGGTCACAGAACCAAGTGCATAAATGAAGTGAAAGGGAGAGCGAGCCCAGGAAAAAAGAGCTTAACCAGGGGAATGCCTCTTGGATAATAATATTAATAATGAGGATGGCATTTATTGAGCGCTTACTATGTGCTGTTCTAAGCGCTGGGGGCGATAAAAGGTGATCAGGTTGTCCCACGTGGGGCTCACAGTCTTAATCCCCATTTTACAGATGAGGGAACTGAGGCACAGAGAAGTTAAGTGACTTGCCCAGTGTCACATAATAGACATGTAGCAGAGCCGGGATTAGAATCCATGACCTCTGACTCCCAAGCCCGGGCTATTTCCACTGAGCCACGCTGCTTCTCACTAGAAGAGGTAACCTTAACAGTGCTTTGAAGGTGGGAGAAGAAAAGAAGAAGGGTGATTGCCACAGGCTACCAAAGTCTCTTCCATTTTTCCCCCTGCAGCCGGTCAGCCACTACACATCCACCAAACTAGCTCTCTTCCTCCCTTCAAAGCCCTACTGAGAACTCACCTCCTCCAGGAGGCCTTCCCAGACTGAGCCTCCTTTTCCTCTCCTCCTCCTCCCTTCCCCATCCCCCCCCCCACCCCCGGGCCCCCTTCCCCTCCCCACAGCACTTGTGTATATTTGTACATATTTATTACTCTATTTTTTTTAGCTATAATTCTATTTATTCTGATGGTATTGACACCTGTCTACTTGTTTTGTTTTTTTTGTCTGTTTCCCCCTTCTAGACTGTGAGCCCGTTGTTGGGTAGGGACCGTCTCTATATGTTGCCAATTTGTACTTCCCAAGCACTTAGTACAGTGCTCTGCACACAGTAAGTGCTCAATAAATACGATTGAATGAATGAATGAATATACCAGGAAAAGGAATCTCTCCTGCCACAGTCCTGTCCCCCAGCCACTATCCAGAAAACTTCCACCCATTGGGATCAAGGGAAGTACCTGGAGATACTCCTTGTTGGAGTCCAAGTTTGGGGTCCAGCCATTGTCATCACTGTGGAGCCGGCTCTGCTGAGGAGTCCATCTCCCATCGGAGTAGGAGGAGGAGGCGCTGATCTGCTCACTAGAAATCCGGCCAGATTCCATTCCCAAAGGAACATTGCACTGGAAGTCTAAGGCAGAGTCAAGATTAAGCGATAACACTACCAACTGCCACCTCAAATCCCTGTTCCGTTCTTCCAAAAGTCTCACGGCTGCTAGACCCAGGATATCCCAGAGTGCAGGGCTCGGAAATATGGGCCCGAGGGACTTCTGTGAGAAAAAACAGAGACCCTGTTGTCCTCTCCACCTTCTGGTTTCCAGGTTCCTCTCCCGAGGGGCTCCCAGGACAGAACTGAGGCCTGTGAGCCGGGGGAGGTCAACCAGGTGACCTCTTTGATTAGGAAGGGCCCATCCCCTCTCCTTTCCCCAGGCCCAGGGCTAGAATGGGTTGAAGGTTCCCAACTCACTTTCTGGGGGATCCTGATGCACCAGGTAGTAACGTGCAGAGAATCCATCCTTGGCCACTGCCATGTCCGTGTGAAAGGTGAGCGAGAGGATCCCTGTAGATGAGCGGATCTCCGAAGGGGTTTTAGTGCCACAGTACTTGCCGATCAGAGGGCCAACTGGGAAGGACAAAGGTCAAGCCAATGACCCGGAAACATGAGCTATTTGGCCCATCATGATACATTATTCCTTTCTTCACCCATCCAACTCCGTACATCCAACTCAAATAACGTAGGAACCAAAGGGCAGGTTTTAAGAAAGCTGTTTCTATTGCTTAGCAACCAACCTTTCATAGGTTTTTTTGAGCTGAGAGAGACTGATAGCTAGAAGAAATGAAAGAGTTGGTTTCACCCATTACATCGGCTGAACTCTGGCCCCGTTTATCTCCATTTCTGGATCCCTGTGCCTTCCCGGGGGGAGGGGCTTTGCTTCCCCAACACTCTGAGGGAAGCACCAGCTCGAGATACATGGCAATTGGGTAGAACTGCAGAGTCCCATCTGGGTCTCCTGCTGGGGAAACAATAATTTCAAAACCTAGAAATGGCATGGCCCAATAATAATAATAATAATAATGGCATTTGTTAAGTGCTTACTATGTGCTTCACACATGGCGGGGAGGGAATACAAGGTGTCCCATGTGGGGTTCACAGTCTTCATTCCCATTTTACAGATGAGGTAACTGAGGCTCAGAGAAGTTAAGTGATTTGCCCAGTGGAAAGGGCACAGACCTGAGAGTCAGAGGACCTGGGTTCAAATCCCAGCTCTCTCACTCGCCTGCTGTGTGACCATAGGCAAGGAACTTCCTTTCTCTGGGCCTCGGTTTCCTCATCTGTAAAATGGGGATTCAATAACCGTTCTCCCTCTCCCTTAGACTGTGAGTCCTATGTGGGTAGGGACTCTGTCTGATTTCATTTTCTTGTACCTATCCGAGTGTTTAGTTCAGTGCTTGGCATGTAGCAAACGCTAACAAATACTATTATTATCATCGTCATCCTAAGCCAACCCCCTGCCTCCAAGTTTGCTGAAGCAAACCCAGAGATCTCCAGGGCTTTAAATGTCCTCACTGTCAGGAAGTGCTTCCTGATATCAATCAACCGATGGCATTTACTGAGCATTTACTGTGTGCAGAGCACTGTACTAGGCACTTATATCCATCCCATATTCCCTGTGCTACAATTTAAGGCAATTTCCTCTAGTCCATCCTCAACTGGTGCATCTCCCAAGTAAGCACGCTCCAAATCCTCAAAACCATTGTCCCCTGTTCTGCTGCGAGAGAATGGTTCCTGAGAAATGCCTCTGAGAACTACCAGTACCCACCATGAGGGATGCCATCCCAGATATCCAGCCAGTCGTACTTGCAGTCTCCCTCTCCAACTTGCAAGGGGTCATGCTCGAGGTCAAAGGTCAGAAACTGAAGGATGATCTCCATCTTGGGTTTGGCTAAGATGGTGAAAGTGCAGTCCAAGTTGTGGGGGTATTTATCTGGGAACCCAGGGGATTCGATGGTGCCGTTGAGGCTGGTGAAGTTCCTAGAACAATCTTCAGAGCCTGCAAGAGAACACAAAAACGCAGTGTGACGGACAGAGGAGGGAAGAAACCTTTACGACTCTCAACTGTGAAAGTCCTTTCGCTGTTGCCAGTCAAGTGCTCCTGAGCTGCTGGCTCTTATTTTCGGTCGAAGAGGCCCTCGAGAGAACAGCCTCTCTGCTCTTACGCCTCACGTTTCTGAGGTAGCGGTCTGCCATCGTAAAGGAAGGAACGCACGCTACCCAATCCACATTTCTGGAAAGCAGCTCCTGAAACATTTGAGGGGTAGAGAGAAGTATGTGTTGGATTCTGCTGAAGAGAGGAACAGAGTCCTCTTTCTCACTTATTCAGCTGCCTGTTCTAGAAATGTAAGTTATTTCAATCCTTAAGGAAGGCTTTCTGATTGCCAGCCGGGAAAACAATGTTACCACTTATTGATGGCTGACCTCAACACTGGCCTCCATTGTACTGAGGGCAAGTAAGGGTCTCCCTTTGCCTCAAAGATCCAAGGTGCCTCAGGGGAGGGGAAAAGGGGAGCTGGGGTCCCATTCATGTCATGACTATATTAAAACGAGTTGCTCTGTACAGTCCAGACAATTAACAATGGAAGTTTTTAGCCTCTGGGTCATGAGAGGGGAGCGTCTAGGGCATATTAAAAGGGCCCTGGAGCTCCAAACTTGAAGAACTGCATCAGTGGATTCACATTTGGGAAGATTCTCATTTCTGTTGATCAGGGATACTTTTAGGGAGCTCACAGGCCTGATTGATAACACACTGCGCTCCTCCACCACCAAGAGAGAAGCAGTGGTTCTATTGACCCTCTACATAGGCCTTTGGAGTGACTGAATGGCAAACAATCAGGTCTGCCAGTCTGCCACCGCTGCAGGAGAAAACACACACACACTCAAACACACACACACACACACACACTCACTCTCACACACACACACTCATATAGACACACTGCTGTGCAATTACAATTGATTTCCTTCTGATATAAAGGAAGGAGGATTTATGAGGAGAATAATACACACTCTAAGCATGGAAAAAACACAGAAATACTCAATAAACCAGGTGTTTACTGGCAGGAAGGCTCCTCTGGGGATTGCCCTGAAATATAACTGTGTGATGTCAATAAACTGATCTTAGCTGGCAACAATGTCTTTATCCGGCAACAAGGTTCCCGGAGCAGATTGGGCTCTTTTCTGATGATGAGCCTCCAGGCGGCAGCTATGACTGATTGTAAAGGTGGCATGCAAATAAACAAAGAGGAAAACACATCTGTTTCTTTGATTGCCATAAAGAAAATGTCCCCAAATGAGACTGGTGGCTGGGGAAAGCTACTGGGACCGGGCACAGTCCAGGACTGACATCACAATTCCTACAGGCCCCCGTGACGTCTCTGCCCTTCACCTCCTTATTCAGGGGCTGTCAAGCCCAAACTGGGGGTTCAGGAGAGTCAATCCGAACCAAAAAGAGCCCAGTGGAGACATCCTCCACCCAGTCTTCATTTTCTCTTGGGCCCCGAATTCTTGCAGGGATCAACTGGTGGCGGCCGACGTCCCAGAGTGACGCAATCTGGGATAGCACAGCAGAGCGGGGCCAGCTGGCGTGTCTTCAGGGGGCCCAAGAGGAATTTTGAAAAGGTTAGAGTTTAGCTCTGCTGGGCTGCCTTTCTCTTGCAGCATGGCTAGCGGGCCTACAACCTATGTAGCCTGGAAGAAAATGAATGCTCCTTTTCCAGCTTGCAGGTCAGATTTGAGGAGGGTGAGAGAAGCATTGGTCTTTTCTGCTAGCGGGAGCTCTACTGGAATTCTCTTTGTGGAGTCTGGAGCTTCCCTAGTAAGCAGAGATATCTGAGCTAAATATTGGTTTCGGTCAGTCAGTAGATCATATTTATTGAGCGCTTACTTTGTACAGAGCACTGTAATAACAATTATAATAATAAGTGATTGGTAGAGTACAGTATAACAAAAAAAGTCACATTCCCTGCCCAATCCATTCCTAGCAAAGTGGGGGCAGAGGGGGAGAAGGAGCTGGGGTGCTCTGTGTGAACACTCAGTTTTTCCACATTTCCAAAGATTTTGTTGCACGACCTTGGGCAAATCACTTAACTTCTCTGTGCTTCACATTCCTCGTCTGTAAAATGGGGATTAAATACCTGTTCTTTGCCCTTCGGCTGTGTGTCCCATGTGGGACTGTGTCTGATCTGATTATTTTGTATCTACCCCAGTGCTTAGCATAGTGCTTGATAGACAGTAAAAGCCTTAAATACAACAATTAGTGTTACTAGATGCATTACACATTCAGTGAGTCAAATCATCCTCCTGGGGTGGGAGGAGGTGCATAGCATGACCTGTCTGGCTGTTAGGACTGTGTGGTGTTAGAGTTTAGAAATTGCTGGAAACAAGACAGCCTTGCTGCAGTGCTTTCTTCTCCCCTGCACACCTGCTTGGTGAGCACTATGAAGGCATGTCCAGACAGATGTTTAGAAAAAGGATCGGTGTTTCTCTGAATTCCCAGCAAGGGGCCAGATCCTGAAAGCACAGTTCATTCTTGTTCCTTTCCTCTTTCTGTTTCCCATGGAGTGCTCAGACAAGCGATTCTGAACAGTACACAGTTCTAAGCAGCCTAGGTTCCCTTGCGTGTCCAATACCAAAGGCAGAAATCATCTGTATCTGTCTTGGAACTGGGGTCATCTGGGCCTGCAGGGTGGGAACGAGGAAGCAGCTGTTCTAGCCAGGTGGAAGCTGGGTAAAAAAAGCAAGTCAATCCAGACTGGTTTCAGACCGTGTCTCCCTCTCTCGCGGCACCATGAATTTAAACCTTGGTCTGAATTCCGGACAAGAAAGCACGTTGACTTTTAAATGCTAACAGAAGAACTCAACCAAGTGTGACCAGCCTAAGAAAACAGAAAACTGCCTAAGATCTTTCTCTACCAAGTGTTAAGAGGACGAAAGGTTTCAAAGGGCCATCGGGAGTTTTGTTAAAAATAATTGTGGTATTTCTAAAGTAATTACTACATACCAAGCAGAGTGCTAAGCACTGGGGTTGATCAATACTATCTGATCAGAAACAGTCCCTGCCCACATAAGGATCACAGTCTTAGGGAAGGGACAAGATGCATTGAAATCCCATTTTACAGATGAGGAAACTGAGCCCCAGAGAATTTAAGTGACTTGCCCAAGGTCATTCAGCAGACACGTGGGGGAGTCGACATTAGAACCCAGGTCTTGACTCTCAGTCCTGTGACAATAATAATAATAATAATGGTATTTGTTAAGTGCTTACTACATGCCAATCAATCAATCAATCAATCAATCAATCGTATTTATTGAGTGCTTACTATGTGCAGAGCACTGTACTAAGCGCTTGGGAAGTACAAATTAGCATCACATAGAGACAGTCCCTACCCAACAGTGGGCTCACAGTCTAAAAGGGGGAGACAGAGAACAGAACCAAACATACCAACAAAATAAAATAAGTAGGATAGAAATGTACAAGTAAAATAAATAAATAAATAAATAAATAGAGTAGTAAATATGTACAACCATATATACATATATACAGGTGCTGTGGGGAAGGGAAGGAGGTAAGACGGGGGGATGGAGAGGGGGACGAGGGGGAGAGGAAAGAAGGGGCTCAGTCTGGGAAGGCCTCCTGGAGGAGGTGAGCTCTCAGCAGGGCCTTGAAGCCCTGTTGAAGCCCAGCAAGCACTGTTCTAAGCACTGGAATAGATACAGGGTAATCAGGTTGTCCCACATGGGGCTCACACTTTTAATCCCCATTTTACAGATGAGGTAACTGAGACACAGAGAAATGAAGTGACTTGCCCAAAGTCACACAGCAGACAAGTGGCAGAGGCCATGAGGCACTCATCTAGAGCCCAGAGCTTCCAGGGAGACCTGGGGGTTCTTTTACCTAATAGACAGTGTTGTCCTGAAGAGGAAAATAATTTGCCCCCATCTCATAGGTCATCATGAGAGCACGCATAAATCGGCTGAAACCCCTGAGCCTAGAAAATTTCTTAGGGGTCCCTTGACCCTCTCTCTTTGTCTTAGAACCACCACCCTCCCTTCCCAGATCCCTGCTAAGACAGGTGCTGCTTCTAACTTGGACAAAGAGAGGATGGTCCCTTTTACATTTTAAACCGCTGCCACTCCTCCGACAGTGGGTCCTGAGGTGCTTCCCTGCTTCCTTTCAGCCTGAAACCAGCCCCTATTATAAAAGAATTTCAGACCCAAGAATTTCTCACACCCCTTCTTCACCAGATCCTCCCACTTTGCAAGTCTCTCACACAGTCCTAGGGCAGGGGGCTATGTCTGGGGAGCAGCATGGCCTAGACCACGGGCTTGGGAGTCAGAAGTTGTGGGCTCTAATCTGGGTTTCGCCACCTATCTGCTGTGTGACCTTGGGAAAGTCACTTAACTTTTCTGTGCCTCAGTTACCTCATCTGTAAAATGGGGATTGAGACTGTGAGCCCCACGTGGGACAATCTGATTACTTTGTATTTACCCCAGAGCTTAAAACAGTGCTTGACACATAGTAAGCGCTTAACAAATACCATAATTATTATTATTATTATTTCAGAAGGGTCAGGAGGTACAGTCTTGCAATTTGCTGGTGCCAAATAACAAATAAAAGCTTCCCTAAGTGCCGGCAAACCCCTTATCTACATAGCATTGGTCTTTCCCCAGCTACGAGGAAAGACGAAAATTCCACTTCTAGGGACGTCACAGGCCACCAGAAGAGAAATTCAAGCTCGGGTCACAGCAGATGTGCCAAAGAGGAACGGCTTTTTCCACTGTTTCAGTTTTGAATGACTATTTTTGGAAGAGAGACGTTATTAAGCTTCCCCAACCGTTCTGCTCATGATTGGGCATCTTAAATGGTCTGCCCTTTCAACTTGAAGTTTATGAGATTCTTTGGCCTACCTTCTTTCACGTAGTCAGCATGTCTGATAACTTAACCATGGGTCTTTAGGAAGCCACTTCAATCAGAATCAGGCATGGAAGTCTCAGCCCAACCGCAACCCACACTGTCTGCTTCTGAATTGGGAGTTTATGTCTCGCTGTATAATTTTGCAGCGGTTCTCTGTGGCGAAATACACTATCACTATGCTGCAAAGCCCTCTGTTCAGTTATTTGTGTATCTATGTTTACAGTTCCTCCCTCCCACTCTTCTTTGAAGATTCTGGAACTGAACATAGCTGGGTTTGTTTAGATTTCTTCAGCATATTCATGCAATTCTTTCAAGTTGTTGATGACGTAAAACCTGTATACTTTCTCCCAGAATATCAGTGGGAAGAGTATGGGCCCAGGGCCCAGCATGGGGAGAATAAATTACTTTCGCTGTTTTGTTCAGGGCATATTCGTGTATGCATATTCCGGCTCCTTCTAACTAAAATGTTCCTACTGAAGGAGCGGGGTTGGCAATCCTTAGTGGTGGCAGTCCTTTCCGTACTGTACTCTTGGGGATTTTCTTCTCTTACTTGCAGCTAGAACTTGTCACTGTTGACAGCGCTAAATACCTGCCCTTTGTTTTTGACGATGACACTTCACTCCTCCACTGCCCAGATTACACAATTCTTTGCCACAGAAACTTCCCCATCTCTGACTGCTTTGGGACAGGTTGGTCTGCCTTCTGCCGCTGCTTCCCAGAATCCCACAGCCACACTACATCATTAGATATGGTGCTTTGATTGGTCATTATAGCACTTCTTTTGCCCACCTGACTTATGACTCCCCCACTTCATTTCCCAATAACAAAATAATAATAATAATAATAGTATTTGTTAAGAACTTACTATGTGCAAAGCACTGTTCTAAGCGCTGCGGGGATACAAGGTGATCAGGTTGTCCCACGTGGGGCTCACAGTCTTAATCCCCATTTTACAGATGAGGGAACTGAGGCACAGAGAAGTTAAGTGACTTGCCCAAAGTCACACAGCTGACAATTGGCAGAGTAGGGATTTGAACCCATGACCTCTGACTCCAAAGCCTGGGCTTTTTCCACTGAGCCACGCTGCTTATCTATGGTGAGCATATATGCCCGCATCTGCTTAGCAGGAGTAAAAGTATTTACTGAGCACCCACCTGGCCCATCGCACTGTACCAAGTGCTCTGGAAAGTAGCTCAAGAAGCAGTGTGGCCTAGTGGAAAGAGCATCGGCCTAGGAGTCAGAGAGGCCCTGGGTTCTAATCTTGGCTCCACCATTCACCTGTTTTGATGTTGGGCAGATCTATGTGCTTCAGTTTTCTCATCTGTAAAATGGGGGTTCAATATCTGTTCTCCCTCATATTTCGAACATGAGCCCCGTGTGAAACAAGGGACTGTGTTAGACCTGATTAACTTATATCTATCCCAGTGCTCATACAGTGCGTGGCACATAGTAAGTACATACTACCACAATTTATTATTATTACCGTTATTATTATTACAATACAGAGAAATCAACCAATCAATCAAGTGTATTTATTGAACACTTACCATGTGCAGAGCACTGTACTAAGCACTTGGAAAAGTACAACATAATACAACCTAGTTGGTAGACACATTTCCTACCCAAAATGAGCTCACAGTCTAGAGGGGGAAACTGGCATTAATATAAATAAGTTATGGATAATTCCCTGCCCACAGGGAGCAAGTGGAGTTATGTTGAAAGCAAACACTGATGTGAGGCTCGAAGAATCCTTGAGCCCTCCACTTCTCCGCCTGAGCCATTCATTAATTCATTCATTCAACTGTATTTATTGAGCACATACTGTGTGCAGAGCACCGTACTAAGCACTTGGGAAGTACAAGTCGGCAACATGTAGAGATGGTCCCTACCCAACAACGGGCTCACAGTCTAGAAGGGGGAGACAGACAACAAAATAAAACATGTAGACAGGTGTCAAAATCGTCAGAACAAATAGAATTAAAGCTCTATGCACATCATTAACAAAATAAATAGAATAGTAAATTTAAGGATACGAATGGCCAGCCTGGATCGAGACAATGGATGTGACCTAGAAACTTATCACCGTGTGGAGACTGGGCCCAGCCTCTGACCAGGATGTTTTAATTTGATCTGGATCTTGATGCTGTATTAGCATCACACAAGGCTGTCAGCCTCGGAAAGGATGTAGATCCTCAGCCTCTTGGATACACATAGCCACTGAACAACCACACTCTCACGCTCACACTTTTTTTTTCTTGTTTTGTTGTAATTTCTTGTCCTCGCACAGACAAATCTGACAAATATTTAGACAGAGAGGATATAAAAAGTACTTTCAGCAGCTACCATTTCCTTTCAAGAACTGTTTGGTGAAAAAGAAAATATATATGAATAGTTCCCTCACACTGAACTCAAGAGGTGCCTGTCTCGTTCCCTTGATGACAAAGGCTGACAGCACAGCAGCCCCTTTAACTAGCACTCCACCAGTTACAGAACCCGAGGCAGGCAGAAAAAGAAAACACAAAGTCAATGAGCAGTGCTTGAATGGCACGGCCTCAGGACTGGGAGGGGGAGGGGGGTGGGCTGAGGGCTCGGAGGAGGGACAGCCCCGATTTAACAAGATCCATGCCTGCCATGCAGAAAAGCCTCCAGCTTGTACAGTTTAGACATGAGAGTTCAGCTAATCAGGACAGCTTCTGATGCTAGTCTGGGAAATGGAAACATCTGCCTCCCTAGTCCTGAAAATAAACACTGGCATACACTCACCCGGGCCCTAGAAGAAATGACGGTTGGGGTGGAGGGGCACTGGAAATCAGGGAGGAGACCTAAAAGAAACCTGTGTTCTCCATCCATCTCTCTTCTGGTCCCTTCCGTTTGCCTTTTGCAAGAACGTAGGTTTGGAAAAGGGGGGAATGGGGGAGGGAAAGGCAGAGGAACCGCCTGGAGCAGGAAACTGAACAAGGGCCAATGCAGATTTTGCGGGTGGAATTGAACAACAAAACACTATTTAAACTCCTCGTGCTTTTGTTATACTTTCCCAAGCACTTAATACAGGGCAATGCACTCAGTGCATGATTAACAAATACTGTCACTGAGTTCCCCGTAGGACAGGGCCTGGGTCCCACCTCATCATCTTACACTAAGGCACGTGTAAGCTCCTTGTAGGCAGGTAATGGGGTTTCATGCTTCAGCTGAACCTTTCCAAGCACTGTACATAGTGCTTTGCACCCAGCTGACGTTCAACAAATACCTTTACTACAACTCAATGCCCCTACGAATTATTAAATTCAATGCTTCTGGGTGGCCCCATGATAAAACCTCCCATTCAAAATCAACCAATCGTACTTATTGAGCACCTACTATGTGCAGAGCACTGTTCTAAGCATTTGGGAGAGTACAACACAACATCCAAAGTGCCTCTTGGGCTACAAGCTCCTGATAGGCCACAGTCCCGTCTGCTGGGTTAGGCCATCATCGCCCTCATCAACGATATTGACCGAACACTAATGAGCACTCAAGGAGCACCCATCTATTGGAGGAGCTTCCGATCTCCCCCGTCATTGGATGATCTCCCCCCTCCCCTCCAGCTACATACCCCTACTGACCTGTCTTGAAGATTTCATAGCGTAGAGAGAAACCAGCCCCTTGTCGGGCATAGTCAGAGGTGAACTTGATGTACAGCAATGAGCCGGAGGAGATAATGGTGGGAGGAGCTATGTTGCCACAGTGCTTCCCCAGCAGGTCAGCGGACTCACTGTCCCCGTCCCGGATCTCTATGAAGTCATACCTGGTCAAGGATGGAGGGAAGAAGAGAAACAATTAGGTTAAGGGGAGCTGGTCTTTGAATGGCTCTTAGCGGCTGACGTCAAAGCCTCTAGCCTATAGGTATCCAATTCCTTCCCTCGATGAAGGTGACAAGCAATGGATGGACCACTTTAAGCATTGGGCAACCTGGGAAATTGCCCAGGGCCCACTGTCCTCTGGACTACCCTGTCAAAAGGCCCACTTGTTGCCGATCAAAAAGACCACTCCCCACAGGCCTAGCTCTGCTCCTTGGGCTGAAGGGGACTCCAGTGTGGGATGGAGACTAGGCCCAGCCTGATTATATTTATATTTTTTACCCCAAAACTTAGAACAGTACTAGGCACAAAGTAAGTGCTTAACAAATACCACAAATATCATTAGTAGTAGTAGTAGTAGTAGTAGTAGTAGTAGTAGTAGTAGTAGTAGTGACAAACATAGCAGCATGGCTAAGTGGAAAGAGCACGGGCTTGGGAGTCAGAGGTCATGCATTCAAATCCCGGCTCAGCTGCTTGTCGCTGTGTGACTTTGGGCAAGTCACTAAACTTCTCTGTGCCTCAGTTACCTCATCTGTAAAATGGAGTTTAAGACTATGAGACAACCTGATTATTTTGGATCTACCCCAGAGTTTAAAACAGTGCTTGGCACATAGTAAGCGTTTAACAAATGCCATCATCATCATCATGGAGTTTAAGACTATGAGACAACCTGATTATTTTGTATCTACCCCAGAGCTTAAACCAGTGCTTGGCACATAGTAAGTGCTTAACAAATGCCATCATCATCAAAAGATCTGAGTTCTTTTGCCAGCTGTGGGAACTTAGGCAAGTCATTTAAATTTTCGGGGCATCAGTTTCCTTATGTGTAAAATGGGGACTCAATACCTGGTCTTCCTCCTAATTAATCTATGAGCCCTAGGTGGAACAGGTACTTGTGTCCATCCTGATTATCTTGAATCTACCCCTGCCCTTAGTACAGTGCTTGGCACATGGTAAGTGTTTAACAAACACCACTATCATTATTATTAGTGGTAATGCTATCATTATTATTATTATTGAACTGCAGGTGTGGGTGAACTCTAGAGAGGGCAAGGAAATGGGGAAAGGTGAGAAAAGTCTGGACTTCCACTGCTGTAGGGACACCAGAAACTTTAATCAGTTAACAGTAATAATAAATAATACTAGTACTTAGTAAGAGCTTACTGTATATCAGTTACTGAGCCAAGAACTGAGGTAGATAGAAGGTAGTCAGATTAGACCCAGTCCCTGTCCCTTATGGGACTCACAGCCTACCCGGGACGGAGAGCAGATACTTAATCTCCATTTCACAGATGTGGAAGTTGAGATCCAAAGATATTGTGATTTGCCCAAGGTCACCCAGCAGGCAAGGGATGGAGTCAAGGCTAAAAACAGGGTCTCCTGAGTCCCAGCACTGTGCTTTTTCCACCAGGAAACACTGAGCATGTACTGTGTGCAAAGCATTGTACTCAGGGCTCAGGAGAGTAAAATAGGAGTTAGGAGACACGATTGTTAATCCTCAAGGCATTACAGTCCAGGAGGAGAGATGAATACAAAATCATTTACAGATACAAGTAAAAGGAAAAATAGCTTTGTTGATGAGTATGTGCTTAAATAGAGTGAGTCGATGAATACAGAAGTGTTAAAAGTGGGTAAGAGTCTTAAATTAGTTCCAGTAATGAGTACCATTGAGCCCACTTTATAAATGGGAAAACCGAGGGAAGTGAAGTGGCTCAGAATCACAGAGAAACAACTACAGAGTTAAGAACAAAATAGTGGAAACCTCTAAGACTATAAGCTCACTGTGGGCAGGAAATGTGTCTACCAACTATGTTGCACTGTACCCTCCCAAATGCTTTAAGACAGTGCTCAGCACACTGTAAGCACTCAATAAATACCACTGATGGATTGATTCATACATTGAGACTTAGCCTTGTCACTGTGCCATCCAACAGGGTTACACCAACTACATCAAGACCAAAAATGCTGTGAATGCTTTTCAGCAGACTCATTTTTACTTCAGCCAGTACCTCCTTAACACCTGGTCTCTCTCCTTCCCCACTTTCCTGTATTTCAGTCTCTGCTCCCTCTCTTCCTTCTTAGTGACACCTTGCTGAACATATGACAATTAGCTTCCTCGACACGGAGATGAATGTTGAGAGTTCAGAACCACAATTGTCAGCTTTTAAGTCAACAGTGTTTTCAAGGGAATCAGCGTCATAATTCAACTATTAAGTAAAGTGATAAAACTCCTGCCTCCAAAGAACCGAACGAGGCCCTGGGGACCCAGCCTGATCCATCTCCGATTAGCATCAGCAGGAGGAGCGAGTGGGCGTAGACTGGTGTTTCATTAATAATCCCGGATAGAGCGATCTCCGGGCCCGCTTCAGCCGCGCCCTGTTGGTGCTCTGGGTCAGCAGGGGAAGGAGTTGGGGAGGTCACATGATCCAGCATCTTGTCTTGTTAACGGACACACATTTTTCCAGCCTGTCATACTCCTGGGGAACCTTCCAACACGCTATCTTTTTCTAGTTTCCTTCCTTTCTCTCCCCAGTGTCCCCTGCTCCCGGTTAATACTCCTGTCACAGATGCTTATCTGAGAAGGCTCTCCGCAAAGCAGCTACCTTTAAATTGCTAGCCCTGGGAACGTTATTTACAGAAAACCTTCCCTTGCTCTCCTTTTCTCGGTTTATTTCCTTTTGCATCAGCCAATTTTTTAACGGCAATTGTTAAATGTCCGTTACTTGTCAGGCACTGTACTAAGCACTGGGGTTGATACAAGCTAATCAGGTTGGACACAGTCCCCGTCCCACATAGGGCTCACAATCTTAATCCCCATTGTACAGATGAGGGAACTGAGGCACAGAGAAGTGACGTGACTTGCCCAAGATCATGCAGCAGACAAGTGGCAGAGAGGGGATTAGAACCTAGGGCTTCTGACTCTCAGGTATGTGTTCTTTCCTTAGGCCACGGCGCTTAGAACAACACACAACAAATGTCTTCCTCGAGCGGACGGAGGAGGTTTGGCAACATCTCACCCGACCAGGACAATGCCTCTCTGCTTGGTCAAGAAGAGCCCGTTGGCTTGGGAACTGAGAGCTGAGAGGAGAAATGATGTCATAACTGGGGACCAGGGCCATCCTCAGTTGTGGATGGTCTTAATAGCCAGGCGGATCAGCAAAACAAGTGTCAGTGAGGAGCTGGGAATTGCTTCTGCCCTGGAGCAGAGAGCATTTGGATCAGGTAGAAAGGCAGAAGAGCCGCTACCAGGAGGCAGCAGTCAACGGCTGAGACTTGAGTGCAGGTGTTTTGGTTTTGAAATGCATGTCTTTCTGAGGCAGGGCACAGCCAATTGTCTGTTCTCTTCTGAAAGTGAAAACTAGCAAAATGCACTCCCAAGGAAACCCCCAAAGCTAAAACTAAGAAAGTCCCTATTTGGTGTTATTACATATCATGTTTGGGATAGTCTATGTGTGCGGGAGAGTTGGAGAATACAGTAAGGGGAAGAAGGATGGGGTGGGAAACTTACTGACAGTAACTTACAGTCCCTCTAGACTGTAAGCTCGATGTGGACAGGGAATGTGTTTACCAACTCTGTTATATTGTACTTTCCCAAATGCTTAATGTGGTGTTCTGCACATAGTCAGTGCTCAATAACTACGATTGCTTGATTGATTGATAGTAGCTCAAATGGCAGGATTATGGGACCAGGGCAGGTACCGGTAACACCAAGATAGTAAATAGAAAACCAAAAGGATGACAGGATCAGGGCATTTACAAAAGGACAATAAATCTGCAACAAGAATAGGTAATTCCATCATCACCAAGAAGAGTGTTGATAACAGTAATATTAAAGGGGCAGGAAAACATCCCTTTTTCTGGGCAATCAGAAGTTTACTTGGAGTAAACTTCTGATTGTCAGGAGAAGGGGGAAAGTTCTCCAAGTACAGAGGCCACGCTGGCAGCTCTGACCAGGACCTTTCAATCAATCAAATGATTTTATTGAGTGCTTACTGTGTGCAGAGAACTGTACTACACACTTTCACAAGAACTGGGCAGACTCCTAACCAGCGGACACCCTGAAATACAAGGACACACTTCAGGAATACCCAGACTACCAAGAATGATATCAGAGATGAGGAAGCCCACCTTCAGGGAACAATAGGGGAGGGTGGGAGTGGGTAAAAGGGAGTTTGGGAGGCAGTGATCTTTGCTCTTTGGGCAGGAGTCCATTGGTCTGCACACCAGAGTAAAGGAGAGCCAGAAATCAATCCATAAATGGTATTTATTGAGCACTTACTGAGTGCAGAGTACTGTGCTAAGCATTTGGGAGAGTCCAGTATAGCAGAGTTGGTAGACATGTTACCGTCTACTTAGCCCTTGGGACAGTGCAATACAATAGCATCCGTAGACATGATGCCTGCCTAGAAGCATTGCTGTGGACGTCTTGACATTTCTTTTAATTCCTGCATTGGTAATTATACCAGGCCCCTTTCAGGGTCGCACCTGTAGAATTTCCAATACTCTACCAGTCTTGGCTAAGGGAGTGAGTGTCAAGAATAGGCCTAACCATTCCATTCCTAGCTTGGGCAGTGGCTAGCAAGTGACAGGCAATTTGCTACAAGTTAAAACTCACCTATGCTGAGCAGCAGCGGCATGGGAAAGAATCGAGGGCAGAGACGTGAGTTTACTGCGCGGAAGGCAGTAAACCTGACTGTCCTCCAGCCCCACACAGGCATACCCTCCCTCCTCTCCTCAAGCAGGAATCTGGTTAAAATGGCATCAATGAGTCCCAGAAGTGAAGAGCACATGAATGCCCTTGCTACCATTTTATAAATTTCCCAGCATTCACATGAGGGAGTCCAGCCTAGGGTCCAAGGTTACAAGAAGTGTAAAAATACCACTTCTGTATTTTTACCAAGAAAACTCTATGGACCCACTACCAGGATGATTGCAGATGGAGAGTGGGGCGTTCTGGGAGAGATGTGTCCCTGGTGTAGCTTTGAGTCAGAAATGACTCAACAGCATAAGACAAGACAATTATACCATGGCAATTATCAGGTCCTTTACCCTTAAAGAAGGCGTTATCTTATAGGAACCCTGGTACACTGTTGAGGAGAGGCAGTTGCCAGCAACACTTGGTATTACCACACTGATAAAAACCTTTTTTTACATAGGCCTTTAATAATCCCTTGAATTCGTAGAGTACTTTCATTTTCCCAAAGCACTTCGTATCAATTATCCCATTTGGTCCTTACCACAAACTGTGTGATAGAGAGAGGTGGGTTATTAGCCCTATTTTACAGATGAGAAACTGAGGCCCAGTGAGGTTGAGTAACCCACCTGAGGTCCCACAGCAGGCCAGGGTTAGAGCTGGAGCTATAACCAAGTCTCCTGATTTGCAGACTTGGGCTCTCACTGAATCATCCCTGATGGTGGCAGGTTGAGGAGAAGGAGGAGACACCCCCCAACCCCCCCCCCCCCTTCCCCTGTCCCCTGCCCCAGGCGCCTAGGAGATTGGCATTGTGCCTGCCCAGAAGCAGAGAAACAGACTCTTCCCTTCCTCTCCCCAACTCTCCATTTAATCTAAGATTAGGACACGGCTACAAATGGGAAAAGAAATGATTACCCCAGGAAGCTATAGTTCAGGCAGGGTCTGCACAACATAGGCATATTTTTGGGAAATCATTTCATTGAAGAATGTTTCCATTTCTGAATTCACAACAAGCTAATGCTAGCAGGGACTGCTCTATGCTGACAAGGCTTATGTTTCTGGAGCCACATTCCTTAAGGTCAGGAGGTCAACGCATCATCTTGGAATCGCCATCACTGGTTCTATTTGATGACTGTAAGCAAACCACCTAACTCATGAAATGTTCTGGGTCTTAGAGACACTTTTTAAATTCTCTACCTTCGGGATGGCCATAATGTGTGTTCACATTAAACATTTTGACTGAAATGTTGGTAGGGAATTAGGGACTGTTCATCTGACAAGATGTGCTTGTGTGGATATAGCCCGCCACGGTATCAGAACAACTTGAGTTGTGTGCATGTGGAGGGGACAGTTAATGACTACAGTACTAATTTTCCTTCACATGAGGTTCTTCCAGAATGCCACCTTTGTGCTCTAGGAAAACTGGATGTTCTTGAATATTAACTAAAGTCTGTGCCTCTGTTTCTATTTAGTAGTATTAGTATTTATTGAGCACTGTACTAAGCACTTGGGAAGTATAAAACAAAGAAGTGTCGTGTTCCTAACCATAAGGAGTTTACACTCTATTTCACCTTGAGTGCTTCTTTTCCCTTTCTTTGAGGGTATGTGCTTTTCTTTCATTCAGTTTCAATGGATGTTTGTCCTTTCCTTGGTTTAAAAAGACGTCCCTTCACTTCCTTTACTTTAAACATATTTCTACCTCTGATTCACCTTGGGTAACTTTCAAATCCAGAAGCAAGAAGCCCCTAGAGTCCAGCCTCTAGGCTCTAAATCACCTCCAGAGAATGGTGGTGTCCACTCCAGAGATCACTGGCTTCCATGACTGTCCTCCAGCCCCACACAGGCATACCCTCCCTCCCCTCCTCAGGCAGGGATCTGGTTAAAATGGCATCAATGAGTCCCGGAAGTGAAGAGCACATGAATGCCCTTGCTACCATTTTATAAATTTCCCAGCATTCACATGAGGGAGTCCAGCCTAGGGTCCAAGGTTACAAGTCACCCTAGGGTCCACCAGCCTCCTTTAAACCATCTACTGCAGTAATCAATATCCTGCTGCCTTATCAGAAACTCCTGCAGACGGGTAGAGATTGGTCAGAAACCCAATCCAATCAATCAGCATCTTGCTGCTCAGAGCTGCCCCAGGGAAGCTTCAGAAAAGAAGAATAACATGAGGACCTCTGCCTGACTCATATTGCTATAACTCTCTCTCGCTCGCTCTCTCACTCTCGCTCTCCAGAAATTTAGGGAGACGCTTTCAGGTACAGAGTCCCCTACATCTGGCTCTTTCACCCGCCCACACCTCTCTCTCTTCTACTTATCATTGCTCCCTCCCTAACACCCACACACACCACCAGTCACCTCTCCCCCTCTTCACCCCCTGCCATTTGCTGAGGACATTCACTTTGTGCTACTTTGAAACCATTAAGGAGGAAGGCCCATGACTTCTCTCCCCAGATGTATACATTTCAGATGAGGGAAAATGATTGTTTGTTGTGCTTGGCACAGTTGTGTTTTAAGACTCCTGGGGCAACATTCAAAAAGGAAAGCACCAATTTACTCTGAACTCATATTTACTGCACAAACCTTTAAGGGAAAGTTTCAGACTTCCAGAAGAAGCCAATCTCCCCATAAGACCCCAAGGGATAATTAATCAATAGAGCACATCAGAACAGTGACATCATCGGCTGATCCTTCCCCAAGGACAAAGATTTCTAACTTATTCCAAAAGATCCTTTCAAGGGTGCCAAATAGACTCTCACTCTCTCCCCTCTCTCCTCTATCTTTCTTCCCTATCTCTCTCTCTCTAACTCTCTCTTCCCCCACCTCTGTATCTGTAGGAAATTTAGAAGGAGACCAAAACAGTACTGATAATGCCAGAGGATCTTCAGTGACAGTACCACAGATCTCTGAGAATACAGCTGTACCAGTACAGTCTCCCCTTCCCGACACCTAGTATGTCCTTGCTTATCCTATGAAATCTTAAGGCCTCACTTCACTTTTTGTTCCACGTTAAGAAATCCTCATTTTATGGCACTGGCAGCTGAGGTATCTGCTCTGTCCATTTTATGCTAATTGATCCAGTCAACTCAGTGGTCCCTGGGCATAATTAAGTTACTCCATATCTTTCTTGAAATCAAAACGTCACTTCATGACTCAAAAACATGAAGCATAACATTTTGAGTGGAAGAAACATCTCAAATCACTTTGACAGCATTTGAACTATTAGTAGCAAACAAATCAACTATAATTAAAAGGCTGTCAAAGTGATTTGAGATTTCTCTCACACTTCCAAAATGCCATATTTTATGGGTATATTTTCTAACCCCTGGAATGTATCATATCATATGGTGTCTTTCTTCCCAGGGAGACGAAGAGTTTAAAAAACCCTGTCTCGTTAATCCTCCCAGTAACCCTAGGAAGGTGGTGGGTGGCAAAGACTAATTTCTTTTTCACAGATGTAGAGATGGGCAAGGGCCTAAAGAGACTGAGTGACAAGCCCAAAATCCCACAGAACATCCCTAATTTGAAACATACAGGGAGCACAGATTTCTTCCACACAACCAATCCGTCATCAAAACCTGTCGGTCTCACCTCCACAACATTGCCAAGATCTGCCCTTTCCCTTCCATCCAAACCGCTACCTTGCTGGTTCAATCTCTCATCCTATTCCGACTGGATTACTGCATCAGCCTCCTTTCTGATCTCCCATTCTCCTGTCTTTCCCTGCTTCAGTCTATCCTTCACCCTACTGCCCGGATTATCTTCGTACAGAAACACTCAGGGCATGTCACTCCCCTCCTTAAAAATCTCCAGTGGTTGCCTATCAACCTTCAAATCAAGCAAAAACTCCTCACTCTCAGCTTCAAAGCTCTCCATCACCTCCCCCCTTCCTACCTCACCCCCCTGCTCTCCTTCTCCAGCCCAGCCCGCACCCTCCGCTCCTCTGTCGCTAATCTCCTCACTGTGCCTCATTCTCTCCTGTCCCGCAGTCGACCCCCGGCCCACGACCTTCCCCCGGACTGGAATGCCCTCACTCCGCACATCCACCAAACTAGCTCTCTTCCTCCCTTCAAAGCCCTACTGAGAGCTCACCTCCTCCAGGAGGCCTTCCCAGACTGAGCCCCCCTTTTTTCCTCTCCTCCTCCTCCTCTTCCCATCACCCCCTGCCCTCCCTCTACCCTACCCCCTTCCCCTCCCCACAGCACTTGGGTATATTTGTACATATTTATTACTCTATTTTATTAATGATGTGTATATAGCTACAATTCCATTTATTCTGATGGTACTGACACCTGTCTACTTGTTTTGTTGTCCATCTCCCCCTTCTAGACTGTGAGCCCGCTGTTGGGTAGGGACCATCTCTATATGTTGCTGATTTGTACTTCCCAAGCACTTAGTACAGTGCTCTGCACACAGTAAGCACTCAATAAATACAATTGAATGAATGAAGAGCACTACATTAAGCATTTGGGAGAGGATTAAAGAGCTAATAAGCATGATCCCCACATAATACAATAATAAGGATACATAGTAAGTGCTTAATGAATACGATCACTGTAATTAACATTGGCTAAATAGAACCTTAAGTATTATAAAGATGTCATCATTCAAAAAAGAAGCAGTGTGGCCTAGTGGAAAGAGCCCGGCCTTGGGAATCAGAGGTTGTGGGTTCTCTGCCACTTATCAGCTGTGTGACTTTGGGCAAGTCACTTAATTTCTCTGGGCCTCAGTTACCTCATCTCTAAAATGGGGATTATGACTGTGAGCCCCACGTGGGACAACCTGATTACCTTGTATCCACCCTAGCACTTAGAACAGTGCTTGGTACATAGTAAGTGCTTAACAAATACCATGATTATTATGATTATGAAGTGATATTTATGAAGGAATCATAGACATGACATTGCACTGTGCTTTTCAAAACAAAGAGGTATGAGTTATGAGCAGTTGTATTTATGGATACATGGACATCAACTTTATAGATGTAAATATACTTGAGTCCATATTGAGGGCATTTTTAATCGCAGCTATTTCCTCTTTATTGCTTCCCACTGTAATTCTTCAATATTTTCAGCTACTCTGCCTCCATTCTCTCTCAGCCGTGGCTACAGAGAATCGTTTAAGAAGGAAGAAAATCTGTCCATCTAGCCATGGAAGTATGCAGAGAGAATAACCCCAATCAAACTGAAGAAATGAGTCCAAAAGACCTTGAAACCAAGAGAAAAAATGGGGATGTGAAACTAACTTCTCTATAGGATTGTATTCCTTGGTTTTCCATAGAAGCTCTGAAACAATAAAAAAGAAACCTCCATTCTCTGGCAATATGAGCACAGTACATATATTTCAGAAAATATCTCTTCAAACAACAGGTCTGATGTGTTTCGCTGTGGACTATGTGAGAACGTAGCCAACCTCAAAACTGCCCACACTGCTGAAAAACCCCGGGAACACTTTTTTCGGAGAGCTGTATTTCTGGGTGGAGCTGCCAGGCACAAAGGGAAGAGAGAATTTCACTCACATGGGGCACGTCTGGAAAATCATTTGTTATGAAATAAAGCAAGAAATACTAATGTGCCCTTTAAGGATTTTCTGCAGGCTGTTTATTCAGAAATTGCAAACTGCATCGGGCTGCTCAGTTTTAATTCTGTCTCCAGTACTAATTCTAACATAAAAGGGTCCTTTCTAGTGTCATGTAGCCTAACCACAGAACAAAGCAGAGTATTTCAAGGCATTTCCTCCAGCTTGTTTTACACTTGGCTAGTGCAAGCGGCAACAGCTTGGGGGGCGGGTGGGGTGGGGGGGGGCATAAAGGAAACTGGAAACTTGGACTGTGAGTTTTCCCCTTGGCCCAGCAGTAAATGACTTTTTTTTAATGCTATTGGTTAAGTGCTTTCTAAGAGTCAAGCACTACACTAAGGACTGGAGTAGTTGCAAGATAATCAGGTTGGACTCAGTCCCTGCCCCACATGGACCTCACAGTCTTGGGTGCAGAATCAATCACCAACCTCTCTGTGTCTCAGTTTCATGCCCTGAAAGGTGGGACTGTCAGAATACGTTTCTACCTCATGAGGCTATTGAAAGGGGAAATTAAATAATGGGGGGAAGAATCAGTTTTTGAGATTGTGAAAGCACTGACTAGCAATGGCATAAATGGCTAGATCTTAGGATAAGCTAAAGGGAAAGCAGGGTCATTTTTCAGATTACTTTCCTAATGCAGTAAATGAAACTTGGGCTAGGCACAGAGGCATGAGAATGCCAACATTGCCACTACTGCTTCTACTCCATGGTCCATTCATTCCTGTGTTCTGTCCCTTCTGGATTGTAAGCTCATTGTAGGCAGGGAATACGTCTGTTTATTGTTACATTGTACAAGTGCTTAGTACAGTGCTCTGCACACATTAAGTGCTCAATAAATACGATTGAATGAGTGAATGAATGAACAAGATGCTTGGAGAAACCATGTGGCAGTTGACGTTCCTGATATCCCATTTAGTTTGCTGGGATGTACCATCACTTAGCCCCTGCAACTCCCCATCCACAATGCCTTAATTTCCCTTAGTAACCCATTAAGGACATAATGAACTGGGTGAAGAATTCATTCACTTCCTCCAATAACCTGCTCATTCCCTAGCAGCTATGGACCACTCTTCCCTCCCCAGGGATCCAACTGTCCAAGCAAAGCATGACCCATCTGGAAAGCCAGATGCCTACTGAGAACAGGAGGGGCACATCCTGCCAAGTGCCGTGTTTGAAAGTGCCCATCCCGCAAGAATTTTAGCTCCCTCTGCACTGTAAATTCACTGTGGGCAGGGAATTCTACTAATTCTGTTGTACTCTCTCCCAAGTGCTTAGTACAGTGTTTTGCACACAGGGAGCACTCAGTAAATACCACTGTTTCACTGGTTGATTGATTCCAGGTACAGCATTCAGGGCGGGCTTGGGTCTCTCAGTCATCTTCCTAATGCCATTTGCTACAAAAACAAAGCTGCTGAAAAAGATAAATGTTCCCCACAAAAGCACAAGGAGGGTATTTATTGAGTACTCACTATGTGCAGAGCACTGCACTGAGCACTTGAGGGAGTACTACACAACAGTAAAATGTAAAATGGGGATTAAGACTGCGAGCCCCAGGTGGGACAACCTGATCACCTTGTAATCTCCCCAGCACTTAGAACAGTGCTTTGCACATAGTAAGTGCTTAATAAATGCCATTAAAAAAAATTAGCAGATACGCTCCCTGCCCATAAAAATCTTACAGTCTAGAGACATGAAGAGAAGCAGGGTGGCTCAGTGGAAAGAGCATGGGCTTGGGAGCCAGAGGTCATGGGTTCTAATTCCGGCTCTGCTACTTGTCAGCTATGTGACTCTGGGCAAGGCACTTAACTTCTCTGGGCCTCAGTTACCTCATCCGTAAAATGGGGATTAAGACTGTAAGCCCCACGTGGGACAAGCTGATCACCTTGTATCCCTCCTCCCAAGTGCTTAAAACAATGCCTTGCACATAGTAAGCACTCAACAAATGCCAACATTATTATGAAGGACTGAAGATATAATAATAATAATGATAGCATTTATTAAGCGCTTACTATGTGCAAAGCACTGTTCTAAGCACTGGGGAGGTTACATGGTGATCAGGATGTCCCATGGGGGACTCACATTCTTAATCCCCATTTTACAGATGAGGTAACAGGCACAGAGAAGTGAAGTGCCTTGCCCAAAGTCACACAGCTGACAGTTGGCGGAGCCGGGATTTGAACCCATGACCTCTGACTCCAAAGCCCGTGCTTTTGAAGATGAAAGAGGAGCAGTGTTGCCTAGTGGAATATCATTCATTTGTTCATTCAATCATATTTATTGAGAACTTACTGTGTGCAGAGCACTGTACTAAGCGCTTGGGAAGTACAAGTTGGCAACATATAGAGATGGCCGTTACCCAACAATGGACTCACAGTCTAGAAGACGGGCTCACAGTCTAGATGACGGGCTCACAGTCTATCATGACCTCACTCTGTCCAAGGGCAAATCCTCATCCCTCTTCGTGCCTCAGTTTGTCAGTCAGTAAAACAAGTGTAATAATACTTGCTCTCTACCTCCCAACAACATAACCAAAATAAAGTGGGTAGAAATGTTTTGAACTCTCTGGATGAAAGCTATCATATAAACTTAAGCTATAACCAGCGACATACATAATTACTATAATAATAAGAGTTCTAGAGAGACGTCATTACCTTGCAAGATAGATAATAATAATAATAATAATTCTGATATTTAATGAGTGCTTTCTATGTGCCAAGCACGGTACTAAGTGCTGGGGTAGATACAAGATAATCAGATCAGACACAGTCCCTGTTCCACATGGAGCTCGCAGTCTAAGTGGGAGGGAGAACAAATATTGAATCTCCATTTTACAGATGAGGAAACTGAGGTACAGAGATAAGTGACTTGCCCAAGGTCACACTGAAGACAAGGTCATGCGCTACAATCCCAGCTCTACTACTTGTCCGTGGTGTGACCTTGACAAGTCATTTCATTTCTCTATGACTGTTACCTCATCTGTAAAATGGGGATTGAGACTGTGAGCCCCATATGGGACTGGGACTGTGTCCAACCCTATTTGCTTGTATCCACTCCAGCTCTTAGTGCAGTGCCTGGCATAGAATAAGTGTTTAACAAATACCACAATTATTATTATTATTTTCATGTTGTAGAGTCAGGATTAGAATCCAGGTCTTCTGACTCCCGGGTCCATGCTCTAGCCACTAGACTACGTTGCTTCTCCCTAAACCAAATAGGATTAAATGATTATGTTGATCCCCCAGTTTCTTGTCTCCCCCGCCCCCCCCACTGCCCCATTTCTCTCCTCCTTCAAACTACCAATTCTTTAATGGACATGTTACTTACTCTGATCCTTTCCAATAAAACAATAATATAATAATAATAATAATGATAGCATTTATTAAGCGCTTACTATGTACAAAGCACTGTTCTAAGCACTGTGGAGGTTACATGGTGATCAGATTGTCCCACGGGGGGCTCACAGTCTTAACCCCCATTTTACAGATGAGGGAACTGAGGCACAGAGAAGTTAAGTGACTTGCCCAAAGTCACACAGCTGGTAATTGGCAGAGCTGGGATTTGAACCCATGACCTCTGACTCAAAAGCCCGTGCTCTTTCCACTGAGCCATGCTGCCCAAGCCAGGCTCTTTCCACTGAGCTATGCTGCTTCTCCCACCATCTTCCGCCCTTCCCTCAGTCGCTCTCTGGGGTGCCTTGTTTTGCCCTGTCAGCTCAGCCGCTGAGCATTTACACCTCTTGCTCACTCTCCAAAGCTGTAGTTCAGCTCCATTGACAGTAAAGGCAAGAGAATTCTCTCTGCGTGAGAAATCAATTACTTCCTCCAACACTCTGTTACTAGGCCTCGCATCTCCTGATTCCAGATGTTGCCAATTTGTACTTCCCAAGCGCTTAGTACAGTGCTCTGCACATAGTAAGCGCTCAATAAATACGATTGATGATGATGATGAGATGTAGAATGAATGCATTGGCAGCGGTTGGGAGGATGGCCAGGAACTCCGTCCCCCTCTACCACTCTACCCACCTTCAAAACCCTCCTAAAAATCACATTGCCTCCAAGAGGCCTTCCCTAAGTCCTCATTTCTCTTATCACCCTCCATTCTGCATTGACTATGTACCCAGTTGTGTACTCCTTGAGGACTTTGATATCCTTATACTCTACTATTTACCCTGTCTGTCTGCCCTTATAGACTGTAAGCTCCTCGTGGGGAGGGATGGTATCTAGTAAGTTTATTACAGTGTACTTTCCCCAACACTTAATACAGTGCTCTGTACACAGTGAGCCCTCAGTAAACATGATTAACTGAGGATTTGGGGGAGTCTAAGAAGAGGGAAATGTTCTTACCGTTGATTGAGAGCCAGACAGCCCAAAATGTCTGTTGAAAGAGAAAAAGAGGCAACACTTTCCTTGACTCCCTAGCTGGAATCTGGAGATTACTGAATCTGAGAAGCAGTGTTGCTTAGTGGTTAGAGCAGGATCCTGGGAGTTAAAAGGATCTGGGTTCTAATCCCAGCTCTGCCACATGTCTTCTGTGTTACCTTGGGCATTTCACTTAACTTTTCTAACCTCCAGTTACCTCATCTGTGAAATGGGGATTAAGAGCGTGAGCTCCGTGTGGGTCAGGGACTATGTCCAACCTGATTAACTTGTATCTATCCCAGTGCCTAGAAGCTTAGAACAGTGCTTAGCACATAGTAAGTGCTTAACAAGTACTATTATTATTATTATTGCCTAGCACTGTCAATCAATCATAGTTACTAAGTGCTTACTGTGTGCAGAACACCATACTAAGCACTTGGGAAGTACAATATAATACTATAACAGAGTTGGTAGGCACATTCCCTGCCCACAGTGAGCTTACAGTCTAGAGGAGGAGACAGACATTAATAGAAATAAAAATAAATTACAGATATTTATGTAAGTGCTGGGGGTTAAGGGTGGGGTGAACAAAGGGAGCAAATCCAAGTGCAAGAGTGATGCAGAAGGGAGTGGGAGAAGAGAAAACGAGGGCCTAGTCAGGGAAAGAGAAGAAACAGAGCATAGAAGAGGGTCTCTTAAAAACTCAGACTCCTAGGCACTGGAGCAGTGGAAAATAAAGAAGGGAGAAGTAATGTGGCCTAGAGGAAAGAGCACAGGTATGAGAATCCGAGGATCTGCGTTCATCCCAGCTCCACCACTTGTCTGTTATGTGACAAGTCACAATTTCTCTGTGCCTCAGTTTTCTCATCAATCATATTTTCTGAGCACTTACTATGTGTACAGCACTGTACTAAACACTTGGAAGAGTACAGTACAAAAGAATTAGCAGACATGTTCCCTGCCCATAACGAGTTTACAGTCTAGAGGAGTCACCTCCCTTGGATTGTGAGCCCCTGTGGGACCAGGACTATGGCTGACCTGGTCATCTTGGATCCTTCCTGGTGCTTAGTACAGTGCTTGGAACATAGTAAATGCTTAACATTACTACTATTTACTCCATGCTTACTGTGTGCAGTGCAAATGGTCCAATTATTATTAAAATGGAATCTGGTGTGAAACCCCACATTCAGCATCCCTCATACCTGCAGACCAGCAAAAAACACTGAGATGGAAAGATCCATTTGAAAAGGAAAGTAGCCGAAATGGGCCACTAAATCCCAGAAAAACAGCACAGTTCAGGTGAGAAAAGTATCTGCAATGAATAGTACTCAATGAGAATTTAGTCTGTGCTGAGCACTCTTCTAAGTGTTTGTAAAAGGATAATAGAGCTCCTTAGTAAAACCCCTGCCTTCAAGGAGTGGACACTAAAATAAATTACAGGAAGGAGGAAGCAATAGAGTGTACAGATTTGGCCATAAAGTACAACAGAGTAACAACCTCATTGTCCTCGGTTGGGACTTTCTGGTTTTCTACTGTTACATTTCTGAAGCTACTAGAATTAGGTCATCTTGGGGGAATTTGGGCCAGAAACATTGACACCCCATATGTGATGAGGCTGTGTCTGAAAGTCCCTAAGGTGGAAATGGTGTTTTTGGTTTGGGTCGTCACATGTGACGCAGCACAGCATGGCTCAGTGGAAAGAGGAGTGAGAGGTCATGGGTTCAAATCCCAGCTCTGCCTATTGTCAGCTGTGTGACTTTGGGCAAGTCACTTAACTTCTCTGGGCCTCAGTTACCTCATCTGTAAAATGGGGATTAAGACTGTGAGCCCCCCGTGGGACAACCTGATCACCTTGTAAACCCCTCAGCACTTAGAACAGTGCTTTGCACATAGTAAGTGCTTAATAAATGCCATTATTAAATGTGCCTTGGTGAAGAGACGCACCAAGGGATGGGACACTCAGCTGGAATGTGGGCTGAATAAGATGTATTTGCAATTACGCTAGTCGTCAGCAATGCTGACAGAAAATAGAGTTATCAAGTTAGCAAATCTCTGAGTGCACAGTGCATGGATTTCCTCTTTCTTTCCTTCTTACAGCCTTTCTCCTTGCCTTCCCCCTAAGGAGTAATTAACATACAACCAGCAACCAGCACCTTCTCTAACTTGTGTTACTGCTCTGAGGCTTTTCAAAAGGTGCGGAAAAAAGAAAAAAAGGTCACCCAATTAATATTCTCCAGGGGGCTTCCTCAGTCATAAAAACAATGCTTCCCCTCAAATCAAGAAAAACCATCTCCTCACAGGGAAACAATGCCCTGGCTTGGGAGAATCCAGAGCACACGACCAAGAAGGTAGTGGTGTTCCGTGTCTACGGCTCCTTTAGGAAAGGGTCAACCTCTAACTTCCTGAGACGGTCATACCAGGGGGCTAGATGAGATAACCCCTTCAAATTTCTCTGAATTTGATCCTGGAAGAAAAACTCAGTAGGAAACACAAGTTCTCTTTTCCCCATACTCGTGCCCATTTTCAGTTTCCTCTTCTTTTGTTAGGCCTGTCCCTTCTCCTTATTTCCATACCCTGTGTTCTCTTTGAACTTCACAAAACATTCTCCCCAAATGTAACTTGACGGGAGAATTTCACCAAGTTACATCGGGTGAACGGGTGCCCTCTTGGGAGCTCTAGATACAGAGGAGGTGCCAGTTCTGAGAGCTGGAACGAGGCGTTTGGGAAGTCTCTGGTGGTTTTCCCAGTCCTATTGTTGAGAGGGCAATCTACAGAAAAACTTGCATTTGGGTAGGCACTATTACAACATAGCCTATTTGAAAGAGAAATATAACTCGGCAGGAGGCCAAGTGTGAGAGGGTCAGGGGGGATATTCAAAGGACATTCAAAGTCCTCTGGGAATTGTAGTTCCAGGGAGATTGCATGAATCAGGAGTCACCCACAGTACATACTCCAACCCCTTAATGCAGAAGTGTCTTATTTTCTAACTCCTTGGAAAATCAGACCATTTTTCTCTCCACTATGAACTGTACTAATAATTGTAGTGATTACATTCCCTTACATTCTTCTCTAACCCACTTCCAAGTGGTTTAATCAATGATAATGATAATAATAATAATACTAATGGCATTTATTAAGCACTTACTACGTGCAAAGCACTGTTCTAAGCGCTGGGGAGGTTACAAGGTGATCAGGTAGTCCCACGGGAGGCTCACAGTCTTCATCCTCATTTTACAGATGAGAGAACTGAGGCCCAGGGAAGTGAAGTGACTTGCCCAAAGTCACACAGCTGACAAGTGGCGGAGGGGGGATTTGAACCCATAACCTCTAACACCAAAGCCCATGCTCTTTCCACTGAGCCATGCACATAACACGAATTTCTTTATTTGTATAAGGCTGTATCTGATAAGCACAGAAGTCATTTGTCCCCATTTCTCTGATGGGCAAGCTGTAACAAGGAGGTTATGCACTTTGCATCCAGCAAAGTCATCCAGCAAATAAGCTGCAAAGTTGGAGTGAAAATTCAGACCTCCTGATGGCCCGTCCTTTACTCTCTGTCACTAGTCTGCTGGGAGATGGAGACAAGTCACTTAACCTCTCTGTGCTTCTGTTTCCATATCTGTAAAATGGGGATAATAATAATTGCCTCTCTCTACTTCCCGGAGATGCTGTGAAGCTAAGATTTGACATCTGACGTGAAAGCAATTTGGTAACAAATAAAAGTGCTTTTCAAAATCAAAAGAAGTATGACTGGTGGGGGAAGGTGTGGACAGAGAAACCACTGTCGCTCCAACACAGTCAAAAAAATAATAATAAAGCAAGGTGGGTGAGAAATAAGTCTCGGTAAAGGATAGAGAGGGAAATTCAGACATCTACAGAGAAAGCAGAATTGTTATTATGCTACAACCCACACTGGCCATTTAGAATGAGCTGGATCATTGAGCAGGAGGACCGCCCCACCCTTCGCACACCCAAAGGTCCATGTCAGTTCAATCACGCAGCGGAATAACTCCACCACCTCCAAGGGGCCTGCTAGCCTGTGTCATTAACACTGTCTCACCACACTGGGAAGCCGAGAATCAGAGGCCAGTTTGGAAGGAACAATAAGGCAAGCGGCATTTTAATATGAATTAAAATCACTGGTCTTTCTGCTTTGGAAATGGCTCTTAAAAAGTCTTCCTGGCATAAGAGTGAGGTGGGTAAGAGTTCCCGTCATGCCCAGCACCGTTTGAAAATTAAAGGATTTCCAGACATTCAACTGACATTCAACTCTCCATGGAAGAACAAACCTTCCCTAAGATTTGAGTCTTATTTGGAATTGTACCAGCAGAGGGGGCTACAAACAACCTTAGATAAAATGTGCATTTAAAAGGAGCACCAGTTGACATGGAAAATATGTTGGGATACTTACTCATCCTGAGTTAGTGGAGTATCCTAAGTAGGTCTGGGATTTGGGTTGTATTTTTTCTCCAGTGTGGAAAAAAAATAAGACTGGTGGGTGAGTGAGTGAGTGAGTGAGTGAGTGTGTGTGTGTGTGTGTGTGTGTGTGTGTGTGCGCGCTTTTCCCTGTTTGACTGGTTGGGCACTGACTCAAACGAAAGGCATTTGTCTACAGAAAGCGTAAGCCTCTTCCCACTACCACAGGGAATGAGGCTGCTTCTCTGTTTACCCAGAGCGGTGGCTGGGACTCAGCCACATGCTATATTTCCTTTCTCTCATCCCTCAGCCTCTGTACCCTGGCAGATCAGTGGATCGATTTTGGTTTCTGCCCTCTGGCCAATTCATCGGTTAAGTAGAAACCCGAGGATTTTCAGGGGACTTTTTTTAAGGGGGTAAATAAATGCGATGAAAGGAAACCAGAGATGGGAGCTCCAAACTGCAAGGGCTCATGCAAGGCTGTGGTTTTGGAGCTGAAATTTCCAAGGAGAGAGAGTGGGCCTGCCCAGGCCAGTGGACAAGTTGTGGGTTCAGGTCCACTCGGAATTCATTCATTCAATCCTATTGAGCGCTTACTGTGTGCAGAGCACTGTAGTAAACGCTTGGGAAGTACAAGTCGGCAACATATAGAGACAGTCCCTACCCAACAACGGGCTCACAGTCTAGAAGGCGGAGACAGACAACAAAACATGTAGACAGGTGTCAAAACTGTCAGAATAAATAGAATTATAGCTATATGCACATCATTAACAAAATATAGTAAATATGTGCAAGTATAACAGAATAATAAATCTGTGCAAATATATACAAGTGTTGTGGGGCGAGGAAGGAGGTAGGGTAGGGGGGATGGAGAGGAGAAGAGGAAAAAGGGGGCTCAGTCTGGGAAGGCCTCCTGGAGGAGGTGAGCTCTCCGTAGGGCTTTGAAGGGAGGAAGAGAGCTAGTTTGGAGGATGTGTGGAGGGAGGGCATTCCAGGCCAGGGGAAGGACGTGGGCCGGGGGTCGACAGCGGGACAGGCGAGAGCGAGGCACAGTGAGGAAGTTAGCGGCAGAGGAGCAGAATGTGCTGGCTGGGCTGGAGAAGGAGAGAAGGGAGGTGAAGTAGGAGGGGGCGAGGTGATGGACAGCCTTGAAGCCGAGAGTGAAGAGTTTGTGCTTGATTCGTAGGTTGACAGGTAACCACTGGAGATCAAGGAAGCCTCAGCCCTGACATCTGGGGACTCGATTCAGAGCCTCAAGCTGAGTGTGAACCAAGGTGGGGAAGATTTGGACTCAGTAGCAACTTCCATAACAAAGATAGGATGCTTCTCTTCAGCCAGAAAGCCACTTCCATTTACGATGGGCAGTTATCCAGTTCAGGCTTGTAGGCCTGAGCAGCACGGGAGAAACCTGGGGGCAAGTAGGCTATTATGGCCACTTCCACCCTGTTGGACCGGGCTTCTTCCTTCCCTCCATCGCTTCTGTTCCTTAGTTGCTGAGTCAAGTCACCCGGAACAGTCCAGGCAATTTCTGGTTCCAAGTTTTATTTCAGAAAAGTGCTGAGGTCCAGCTTAGCCTGGAGCATGTGCCCAAAGAGAAAAGACAGATTTCTTTTGGGCTCAACAACTTGCCAAACTAAGGTATTCTTGGAATATGAGGAGCACAACTGGACACAGGGGGAAACAATTAGAGCATGCCCCCTTCCAAGATTTCAAGGATAAAGAGGTATTCCTTTCAAAATAAAGAAAAAGAGGTATGGGAGAGAAG
Source organism: Tachyglossus aculeatus (assembly GCF_015852505.1). Classification (NCBI taxonomy): domain Eukaryota; kingdom Metazoa; phylum Chordata; class Mammalia; order Monotremata; family Tachyglossidae; genus Tachyglossus; species Tachyglossus aculeatus. The sequence continues at coordinate 10,980,813 of NC_052072.1, read as the reverse complement.
GGGGTGTAGGGAAACCACTTGTTCCTTAATGCAGTCAGCAAAAAAATAAAGCAAGGTTTGCAAGAAATGTGACTCTGAAAAGGGTAGAGAGAAAAATACAAAACTGTTTGGGGAAGAGAGGGAGAATTGGTGGGATGAAGAGTTTAGTAGTAATTGAGGTATTTTGTTAAGTGCTTACTATGTGCCAAGTGCTGTACTAAGATTCAAGGTAATTAGGTAATAATAATAATAATAATTTTGGTATTCGTTAAGCACTTACTATGTGCCAAGCACTGTTCTAAGCACTGGGGGAGGTACAAGGTAATCAGGTTGTCCCACATGGGGTTCACAGTCTTAATCCCCATTTTCCAGATGAGGTAACTGAGGCACAGAGAAGTTTAGTGACTTGCCCAAAGTCACACAGCTGACAAGTGGTGGAGCCGGGATTAAAACCCATGACCTCTGACTCCCAAACCCATGCTCTTTCCACTGAGTCACGCTCAAACAGGTAATTAATCCCCATTTTCCGATGGGGAAACTGGGACACGGAAAAGTGACTTGCCCAAGGTCAGCGAGTGGCAGAATTAAGATTAAAACCTAGGCTTCCGGGCCTATGTTCTTTCGGGAGGCCATAGCCATATCATTCTCACCCATTTTAGTGCCCCAAAAGACAAATGGCCCAAGATGGCTGCCTCACGATCTCAGGTGGAGAGGGCAGAGACCAGCCCGGGGAAAGAGAAGCAGCAGGGCCCCGTGGATAGAGCACAGGAGCAGGAATCAGAAGGACCCGGGTTCTAATGTCGGCTCTGCCACTTGTTGGCTGTGTGACCCTGGGCAAGTCACTTAACTGCTCTGTGCCTCAGTTACCTAATCTGTAAAGTGGGGATTAAGACTGTGAGCCCTATGTGGGACAGGGACTATGTCCAACCTGATTAGCTTGTATCTACCCCAGTGCTTGGTTCAATGCCTGGCCCATAGTAAGTGCTTAAATACCATAAAAAAAAGTAGCCAGGGCCAGACAGATTCCAAAATCATTCCTGGCAAATCCCAGGGTATCATTAAAGGGTGGGCAAGGAGAGCATTTGAGGAACGGAAGCTCCATCTCCTCCTCGTTGCTGCTCTCCTTCCTGACTCCAAGTGCCATCTTTACCCAAGCAAGGCAGACATGATCCAGGCCAGCCCAGATCGGTCCATAAGGGTTTTCCCAGAATCCTGGTGGACCAGTCCAACCCTAAAAGTGCCAATCTATGGCCTCCATCTTAACATCTGTAGGAGAGAACTGAAGAATCTGGCACACAACTTCTTTCCCTCATCTCTTTCTCTCTCCCACTCCTGCCCCAGACCACCCTCCCCATGGGCAACATAGAGCAGAGCAACCCCAAGCCATGACAAATATTTGCCTAGCCTCTCCACCACCCAGAATTATTGTCAGTCAGTCAACCGCATTTTTTTGAGCACTTACTATATGTAGAGCACTGTACTAAGCACTTGGGAGAGTACAATATAACAGTGAACAGATACATTCTCTGCCCACAATGAACTTCCAGTCTAGAGGGGGAGACAGACATTAATAGAAATAAATAAATTACAGGTATGTACATAAGTGCTGTGGAGCTGGGAGAGGGATGAATAAAGGGAGCAAGTGAGCCCTGCTGATTAACTCTGGGCTTCTCCAGGCCTGGAATGCCCTCCCTCTGCCCATCCGCCAATCTAGCTCTCTTCCTCCCTTCAAGGCCCTACTGAGAGCTCACCTCCTCCAGGAGGCCTTCCCAGACTGAGCCCCCTCCTTCCTCTCCCCCTCCTCCCCCTCTCCATCCCCCCCATCTTACCTCCTTCCCTTCCCCACAGCACCTGTATATATGTTTGTACATATTTATTACTCTATTTATTTATTTATTTTACATGTACATATCTATTCCATTTATTTTATTAGTATGTTTGATTTTGTTCTCTGTCTCCCCCTTCTAGACTGTGAGCCCACTGTTGGGTAGGGACTGTCTCTATATGTTGCCAACTTGTACTTCCCAAGTGCTTAGTACAGTGTTCTGCACACAGCGCTCAATAAATACGATTGATTGACTGATTGATTGATTGATTGACCCCCGATCTGCCACTAATCCATATACATAAAACTCCCTCCTGGTGATTTCACTGAGAGATGCTGGCATCAGCACAGAAGAATTTGGCTCTTTGTAGAGAAGGGTGCTTTGTCAAATTTATCTGAGCTCAGTCCCAAACTCAAGTGTCTCTGAATCTGGGTTTCACTTTGTGCCAGAAACCTGCAGTTTGGTCGAAGGAGGAAAAATATCCGCATCGCCTTCTACAAGAGACTCTTACAGGACCATATTTGACTGAGCTGAGTGTTAATGAACTGCATACCATAGATGGCTGCTAAAATTCCTACAGTGCATGGAATTAGCTGGGTAGCAGAGTAATTGAATAAACTGCCCCAAATCCCCTGTCCTGTATATGGTAAAATCTGGGTTCGGATCCACTAAGGTCTCCTAGTTCATTCATTCAATCATATTTTTTGAGTGCTTACTGTGTGCAAAACACTGTACTAAGCATCACTCCTATTAATGTCCATTCTGCTGCTTTTCCTTCTGTGAACTGCTTGGGGGTGGGGAACAGTACTCAGATAATAATAATAATGGCGTTTATTAAGTGCTTACTATGTGCAAAGCACTGTTCTAAGTGCTGGGGAGGTTACAAGGTGATCAGGTGGTCCCATGGGGGGCTCACAGTCTTAATCCCCATTATACAGATGAGGTAACTGAGGCCCAGAGAAGTTAAGTGACTTGCCCAGAGTCACACAGCTGACAAGTGGCAGAGCCGGAATTTGAACCCATGACCTCTGACTCCAAAGCCAAGCCAGCTGCCAAGTGTCTCGACAACAACTGCACCCAGTTCACTCTCCTGGACTCAGGAGGACTCAGCATTCCCAGCTCACCAACAGCAAAGAGACAAGAGCCTCAATCCCGCTCAGATTCTCCCCTCAGAATCATGGGCCAGTCGCTACCCGGAGCCACATTCCCCAGTGTGCAGCTTCATGCAGTAGCTGATCAGTCAATCAATGGTACAGACTGGAAGCTCCTGGGGGCAGGGAAGGTGACTGTTTATTGTTGCATTGTACTCTCCCAAGCTTAGTACAGTGCTCGGCACACAGAAAGCGTTCAACAAATACAACCGGATGAATGAATGAATGACTATTAAGTGCTGCGTGCAGAACACTATACTAAGCACTTGGGAAAGTACAATATAGTAGGTAGGTCTGGGCCCTGCTTCAAACAGTTCATTTATTCATTCGGCTGCATTTATTGAGCGCTTACTGTGTGCAGAGCACTGTACTAAACGCTTGGAAAGTACATTTCCGCAATAGAGACAATCCCTGCTCACAACGGGCTTACAGTCTAGAGGGGGGAAGACAGACATCAAAACAAGTAAACAGGCACCAATATAAATAAATGGAATTATAGATCTATACAGCATCATAAAATGGTTCCCATCACCTAAAAAAAGGTGAAGGGCAGCCAGTAAACCCACCCTGCAGTATCTTGGGGTGGGGAGGAAAGGGGAGAGGAGAGGGATGCACTCATTGACTCCAACCACTCCCTGCCCCTTCCCTCCTTTATCATCCCCCACTTAGTGCACCCCCTCACCTGGGCTGGGGTTTTCTCCCCATCTGCAGATTTTTCATTTTCCATCCTCACGCCCTACCTTTCAAAACAACCAATAAGCACAAACACACAGGAAGTGCTCAAGAACCAAGTCGACAGTGATGCTAATCCACACTCTCATTTTCTTAAATGCGGGATCTGGATCTGATTCTGTCTTGTTTCCTAATGAATTGTAGTATTTATTATGGCATTTATTAAGTGCTTACTATGTGCTAGCCACTATAGTAAGCGTTGGGGTGGATACGAGCAAATTGGATTGGACACAGTCCCTGTCCTACATGGGGCTCACTGTCTCAATCCCCATTTTCCAGATGGGGTGCCTGAGGCCCGGAGAAGTGAAGTGACTTGCCCAAGGTCACACAGACGACACTTGGTGGAGCCGGCTTGACAGGGCTCTCCCACTTTGGTTATGAGATGGTGTGCAGAAGGGAAGATGTGGGTGAAAAGCATTCTCCACATCCCAACTGGGTGCTCTCCTGCTCTCTTGTACTCTCCCGTGCACTTAGTACAGTGCTCTGCACTCAGGAGTGCTCAGTGAATACAACTGAATAACTGATTGTTTGATTCTTCTAGAATAGGCTGTTGGTGGCTTCAGGGACCCAGTAGCAACTCTCGATATCCAGAGTGCTTCCTGAGGCTGATAACTATTCCTCAGTAGATCCTAACTGCCCCTCCTCATACCCATCCCACCTCATCATCCTGCCTTCAAAAATCCAAGTTCTATGGGGGGGCAGATCGGGCTGTGAGGAAAAGGCAGGATGACTTAGTGGAATGAAGAGTGCGCGACTGGAAGAAAGTAATCTCCGGTCTTAAACCCAGCTCAACTACTGGTCTGCTATGTGCCCCTGGACAAGTCACTTAACCTTTTGGAAAGAGCATGGGCTTGAAGGTCAGAGGTTGTGGGTTCTAATCTGAGCTCCATCACTTAATGATAATAATAATAGTATTTGTTAAGCACTTACTATGTGCAAAGCACTGTTCTTAGTGCTGGGGAGGTTACAAGGTGACCAGGTTGTCCCACGGGGGGGCTCACAGTTTTAATCCCCATTTTCCAGATGAGGTAACTGAGGCCCAGAGAAGTTAAGTGACTTGCCCAAAGTCACACAGCTGACAGTTGGCAGAGCCGGGATTTGAACCCATGACCTCTGACTCCAAAGCCTCGGTTCTTTCCATTGAGCCACGCTGCTTCTCTAGTCACACACTTGTCAGCTGTGTGACTTTGGGCAAGTCACTTAACTTCTCTGTGCCTCAGTTACCTCACCTGTAAAATGGGGATTAAGACTGTGAGCCCCATTTGGGACAACCTGATTACCTTGTATCTCACCCAGCGCTTAGAACAGTGCTTGGCACATAGCGCTTAACAAATACCATCATTATTATTTTTTATCTGCAAAATGGGGATAAGATACTTCTCCCTACCTCTTCGATTATATGGCATTTAATAAATACTGAGACGGATCAATCAATCAATGGTATTTACTGAGTGCTTACTGTGCGCAGAGCACTCTACTAAGCATTTGGGAAGTTTAAAATACAATAGAGCTGATAGATACATTCTCGACCCACAAACTTACAGACTAGAGGGTTGATACATGTTAACTGAATCAGAAGCACTCTCTGTTCCACAAGCTATAATTCTATTTATTCTGATGGTATTGACACCTATCTACTTGTTTTGTTTGGTTGTCTGTCTCCCCCTTCTAGACTGTGAGCCCGTTGTTGGGTAGGGACCGTCTCTATATGTTGCTGATTTGTACTTCCCAAGCGTTTAGTACAGTGCTCTGCACACAGTAAGTGCTCAATAAATACGATTGAATGAATTGAATGAAGGTAGGGAACTAACACCCCAACACGGTGCTTGGCATTTAGTAATCTCTTAGCAAACACCAGTTCATTGTGGGATTGAATACATGGAATACACCAGCCAACTCTGTTGTATTCATACCCTCCCAAGTGCTTAGGACAGTGCTCTGTACACAATAGTCAGTAAATACGACTGATTGATAACCAAGATGTGTGAATGAACTATTTACCCCCCATCCAGTCCTGGGGACTCTTTGATTTTAAAGTGTCTGTCTCTCCCCCATGAACTTTAAAGCTCCCTGAAGGCAGGGATCATGTCTACTAATTCTCTCGTACTCTCCCAATTGCTAAGTACAGTACAATGCACACAGTAGGTGCTCGATGAATGCCATTAATAATAATAATAATAATAATAATTGTGGTATTTGTTAAGTACTCGCTATGTGCTAGGCACTGAACTAAGCGCTGGGGTGGATACAAGCAAATAGGGTTGGACCTAGTCCCCGTCCCACATGGGGTTCACAGTCTAAATCCCCATTTTACAGATGAGCTAACTGAGGCCCAGAGAAGTGAGGCTACTTGCCCAAGGCCACAGAGCAGACAAGTGGTGGAGCCGGGATTAGAACTCAGGTCCTGCTGATGCCCGGGCCCATGCTCTAACCATAAGGCAATGCTGCTTCTCTATATCATTGATCGATTGGGAATACAACTTGGAGTCCCTGGGCCCCCGAAAGGCAGCGCCCACCAAGGCTTCCGTTTGCCACGAGGGAGAATGATCTAATGAGGTTCACTCTGGGGCCTGGAGCGACCCTTTGGGATCATGTTTCTAGAGCTATCGATCCTTGAATTCTGAGATGAAAGCAGGGGATGGCACTCGATTTTCTAAAAGGGAACAGGAGGGTGCTTACTTGCAGTCGTGTTTTTCGATTTCAAAGTGAGGGTTGAAGTTGAGGACAATCTTCTGGTTGGGTTCCGGGGCGTAGATGACCCACTCGCAGTTCTGGTGGGAGGGGTAGTCCTGAGGGTAGCCAGGGGAGGTGATATAACCAGCATCTTTGGAATTCAACCGTCCTCCACAGGGCGGAGCTGAAAAAGAAATGAAACAGCCCGTCAAATATGTAACAGCTTTCCCCCCCACACTGCTTGCTACCAGAGACTGATTAAAAGTATTTTACAGACCTTTTATGGCAGTGCAGAAGACTAATCTACTTAGTCATTCAACAGGGAAGTTACAACTCTCTCTCTCCAAACACACACTCACTCATGAAAGTATGCCAGAAGAGGACCTTAAATACTGTACTCCCAAATAAACAGTCACACATTAGGGATGAGAAACTGACAAACCTCAGCTGCCTCAACACCTTTTGGAGGTATTTCCCTTTAAGTCTTTTTTTCTTCCCCTCCCTCCATCCTCTCCAATCCCCCATTTAATACCTCTGGAATCCTTGATCCCCTAAAGGACTTTCCAGAACAACTCAAAGCCACTGGGGTGGAGGGCCTGAGTAATGGACAATAGTGGTTTCTGTGGTGCTGCTGCACGAACAGCCTGGTAACAATTACATGTGGTGCAAAGGGAGCACTTTCAGCTTTGGTTGTAATGAACCCTGGAGGGTGATTTCAACTTCAAAACAAACAAACAAAAACATTTAATCTCACAAACACCGCAAATCTGATTTATTATTTCATTATCCACCAAGTAGGGCAATCCGCCTCGGAGAGTCGATTCACTGCATATCCAGAATTTCCACAACTTGCTTTCTTCTTAATTTATTCCTGTGTTTTTCCACTCTTCCATCTCCCAAGTCCTTCCTGAAGGGTCACTTCCACCACCACCAGAGTGTGCTACAGCTTCATTCCAGCTTTTCCTAATCACTGGCAATGAGGCTGCAGTTCAACTAATCTACTCTTCCCAGCTGCACCCGTTGGAAAACCACAGCTTCAAGTCTGCAAGGGGTGAGGCCAGAAGATCTTCAAAGGCAGAGTGGACGGTGCTTGTCACCTTTTCGAAGTTGGGATGGTGACATTTTATAGAGTTTAACAACCGGCCCCAAAATTTTGAAGCAGTAGGGGATTCCCTTGAAATGTGGGGTTTTCATTTACTATCCAGAGTAAAACGGGAGGGAGACAGGAAAGCATGGGAGTGACTAAAATATAACGAACTGTCTTCGAGACTTTGCTTCTCTTTGCATCAATCACCCTCTAATATTGCCATCTGCATGAGCCAGCATGGTCCTGTGAATTAGGTATTACGTCTCAGCACCCAATCAACGGGACAAAATATCTCTCTTGGTTTCTCTCTCACAGAGAGGGCCAAGCATTTCTTTAACTCTGCAGGTGCAGTTTATTATTCTGCTACCATTACTACCTCCACACTTCTGCTTTAGACAATCAGTCTGGCATGTTTCCAGTAATAATAATAATGTTGGTATTTGTTAAGTACTTACTATGTGCCAAGCACTGTTTTAAGCACTAGGGTAGATACAAGGTCATAAAAGAAGTACAGTACATATGCTACATAAAAGAAGGTGTCTGTTGAAACATTTGAAACACCAGTCAAGACAAATAGTCTTCTAGCTCTTTCACTCTGACAAATTCAAATTGTGCCAGTGTTACACTGGAGCATGACTATGCACTTGGATAGACTTGAGTGGATCCCCCTATAGGAGTGAAAGATGAAAGTTGGCCATTTCTTTTAACTAGCAAGAATCCAGCAACAAAGCTCCCTCACCCCGCCAAAAAGCACAACAGCACCACTTATAATAATGGTGTTTATAAGTGCTTACTATGTGCCAAATACTGTACTAACCAGTGGGGCAGATACAAGGTGTGTATCTGTGCCTCGTTCGCACCTGTCCCACCATCGACCCCCGGCCCACGTCCTACCTCTGGCCTGGAATGCCCTCCCTCCACACATCCGCCAAACTAGCTCTCTTCCTCCCTTCAAAGTCCTACTGAGAGCTCACCTCCTCCAGGAGGCCTTCCCAGACTAAGCCCCCATCCTCTGCTCCTCCTCCGTCTGCCCTACCCCCTTCCCCTCCCCACAGCTTTAGTGTATATTTGTACATATTTGTTATTATATTTATTTTATTAATGATGTGTATATATCTATAATTCTATTCATTTGGATGGTATTGACACCTGTCTACTTGTTCTGTTTTGCTGTCTCCCCATTCTAGACTGTGAGCCCATTGTTGGATAGGGACTGTCTCTATATGTTGCCGAATTGTACTTTCCACGCTCTTAAAACAGTGCTCTGAACACAGTAAGCACTCAATAAATACGATTGAATGAATGAGTGAATGAAGATGATCAGGTCAGACACAGTCCCTGCCTCATGTGAGGCTCACAGTAGAAAGGAGAACAGGTAATGACTCACCATTTTGCAGATGAGGGAAATGAATCATAGAAAAGTTAAATGACTTCCCCAAATTCACACAGCAGACAGGGGGAAGAGCTGAGGTTTTTCTTAATTGTTCTTGTGACGGGTTTACTGTGGTCCAGGCGCCATACTAAGCACTGGCGTAGATCCAAGCTAATCAGGTCAGACACAGTCCCTGTCCCTCGTGGGGCTCACAGTTTTAATCCCCATATTACAGATGAGGGAAATGAGGCACAGAGAGGTTAAGTAATTTAAGGTCACACAGCAGACAAGAGGCGCAGCTGGATTAGAACCCAGGTCCTTCTGACTCCCAGGCCCAACTCTATCCATCACCTCGCCCCCTCCTACCTCACCTCCCTTCTCTCCTTCTCCAACCCAGCCCACACCCTCCGCTCCTCTGCCGCTAATCTCCTCACCGTGCCTCGTTCTCGCCTGTCCCGCCGTCGACCCCCAGCCCACGTCATCTCCCTGGCCTGGAATGCCCTCCCTCCCCACATCCTCCAAGCTAGATCTCTTCCTCCCTTCAAGGCCCTACTGAGAGCTCACCTCCTCCAGGAGGCCTTCCCAGACTGAGCCCCCTCCTTCCTTTCCCCCTCCTTCCTCTCCCCCTCCATCCCCCCGCCTTACCTCCTTCCCTTCCCCACAGCACCTGTATATATGTATATATGTTTGTACATATTTATTACTCTATTTATTTTACTTGTACATATCTATTCTATTTATTTCATATTGTTAATATGTTTGGTTTTGTTCTCTTTCTCCCCCTTCTAGACTGTCAGCCCACTGTTGGGTAGGGACCGTCTCTATATGTTGCCAACTTGTACTTCCCAAGCACTTAGTACAGTGCTCTGCACACAGTAAGCGCTCAATAAATACGATTGATTGATTGATTGATTGGTACTAGTTCATGCTGCTTCTCTGATTAGAACCCAGGTCCCCTAACTCCCAGACCCACACTCCTTCCAATAGGCCAAGCGAGACAGAGACAATGTAAATCATTTTGGCTGTTCTTCTACGGCCAATTCCTTGAAGTATTCCAGATGCCATGAACCAGATTTTCAAGCAGGACACCCGGTATTATTCAGCACCAGGACAGACTATATCCCACTGCTCCCGGCCAAAGAGGAAAGAGCCCTTTCTTTTGGGAAAGACTGAGTTATGGGAACATAGTCCACTGACTACTCAGTAAGTAGCTGAGGAAGTAATTTTTGTGAGTGGGGATTCTTTCGCCAGGAGCTCTAGTTCTGCTCTCAGCTCACTCAACACCAAACTCCCTGCAAAAATGAATCTTTCAACCAGGTACTTGGTCTGGCCCGCTGCTCAGATCAGGAGATCCTTCCACAACGTGCTCTCTCTTCATCTAGAAAAAGACTCTTCCTCCCCCAAGCTGTGCCCCTTCCTCCTCTCTCCCTTCCCTATCCCCACCCCACAGGAGTTAGCAATAATGACAGGAAGTTTCCTCACAGAAGGGATTTCTTTCTCATCCACACTGGAGAGGAATCATTTCCTCAACTTTGAATTTGGCCACCAGAAAACATGCTATTTTTATCTTGAACTCTGCATTTTTTTTTCCAAAAGCACATTACTTAATAAAAACAGAACACTTCAGATATTTCCTGCCTTCTTTTTTTTTTTGAATGATATAAAGGTCCAAACTCCATTAACTCAGAAATCGTAAATATCTGCAAACATGTGAAAATCTACATTCTTGTACATATACCACTCACTATCTGAAGCACTCATGCACACACAAACAAGTGTAGCTACTGGGCATGTCTTGATTACACATACATATTAGTAATGCACAAGTCAATTATGTAAACCCTTTCGTACTCCCTTGGGAAATATCACACATCATTTGCACACATATACATCCTTCCGAGGTAAATACTGTAGTTTCAGTCTCTATTTTTCTTTGAGCATTGAGCTCCTAAAATACAGAAGTAAGAGAAAACATGCTTGATCCTCCTAGGTCTCATCTTCAGACACCCTTTTCTTCCAAGTTTCCCAGTGTTTACTTCTAAAATATGTAAGCACTCCTGGTAGAATCTTTATATTTCTTCTCAAAATCTCCACCAACTGGGTTAACTTCCACCATTTCTATAATGGCCCCTATAAATACTTGATCCAAAGGCTCGAAAACATGTCCTTTTCCCGTTAACCACAGTCAGCGTGGAGACAGCAAAGATGAATCTCTTTCAGGGAGATTTGGACCTATTTCTCAACCAGAGGTAGGTCAGGCCAGAGCTAGCTATAACATGACTTCTGAACAAGGTCGGTAATTGGGGAGTCAAATATCCCCGAGGCCATGTTCAAGCGCTACTGAGTTTGAAAACAGAGTATAGGTCTCAATGAAGCAACCTATTCTTTGTCCTGCCATAGCAATGCATTCCTTGGCCTCTGAAAAATTGACTGTGATCAAGAAAACCCCTTCGAGCAGGTCCTGAGCCACCTCTTGCCCCCAGCGACCCCTAGGAAATCAGCGTGTGCTCTTCGTCCACTTCTAACAGGTATCCATCATTTCCAAACCAGTCTAGCCCCACTGGTATTGATTGGCCTCAACTCCAGTTGTCTGCTAGAAGAGTCACAAATGAAGTCGGCCAAAGAGACTCAACTGCTTCTCACCCTGAAAGGTCAGTGTGAGACGGGGGAAGCTGGCCCCGGTGGAAAGGCCATTCAGAAGCCTGGTCAATAAGCATGCCATCTTCCAACACGTCTGTGAATGCCTGTCCCCTGAGGCCAATACGTTTCCCAAGCAAAATTGATCTGGGTTGACCAGAGAGCTCATGATTCTCATCACTCTGGAGTGTTTAAGTGGGTCTGGCCTGAAGGCAAGGGAATGGACTCCATGACCCACAAGTTCCTTTCCAGGTGCATGGAGCAAAATGCAATTTATTTGGAAGCAACCTCAGGAAGACATTGTATCCCTTGTTCGACGACTTGAGTCCTGGGAAGTACTGAGTTTTAAAACTGGTTTATGGTGGGAAGCAGGGGCAGAGGAAGAATGAGAGGGGAATAGCTCAGTGTGGCCTAGTATCATGGGCCTGGAAATCAGAGGACCTGGGTTCTACTCCCAGCTCCACCACTTGTCTGCTGTGTGACTTTGGACAAATCACTTAACTTCTCTGTGCCTCGGTTATCTCACCTGTAAAATGGGGATTAAAACTGTGAGCCCCCCGTGGGACAACCTGTTCACCTTGTAACTTCCCCAGCGCTTAGAACAGTGCTTTGCATGTAGTAAGCGCTTAATAAATACCATTATTATTATTATTATAGTAAGTGCTTAACAAATACCATTTTAAAAAAATGTAGAGGGAAGAATTGGTTAAAGGGGGAATGAGATGGAGAAAAACAATAGAAACGACCAAAAACAATAACCCAGTCACCACGGTGGAACTCTCACTTGAGGAAAACCCTATCAACCCTTTCCTGAAAATTAATATGGTATTTCCCTCAGCATCAAAACAAATCACTACAGTGAAAATTTACGGTGATTATAAGCTCAAGAACAGCAACTAGAAATGACAGACAATAGACCCAGTCCTTCAGCTGGGGGTTCCAAACAATAAATTACTAACCAGTGTTTGCTCTGGCCCTTAGTGAAAGGGGCACTAGTCGTCTGAAAGGATAGGTGAGTCCGTGGTTTAGCGGAAAGAGCCTGGGCTTGGGAGTCACAGGTCATGGGTTCTAATCCTGGCTCTGCCACTTGTCATCTGTGTGACATTGAGCAAGTCACTTAACTTCAGTTCCCTCATCTGTAAAATGGGGATTAAGACTGTGAGCCCCAGATGGGACAACCTGATTACCTTGCATCTACCCCAGCATTTAGAACATAGTAAGTGCTTAACAAATACTATTATTATTATTATTATTATTATTATTATTATTATTATTATTATTATTATTAGTCCAGTTCACACTAACCCCAGAAAAGGATGGAAGAGGGTGTACTCCCTCCTGCTTAGACTGTGATCCCCATGTTGCCTAGGGATTGTGTCTGAGCTGATTTACTTGTATTGACCTCAGGGCTTAGAACAGCACTTGGCACATAGTAAGTGCTTAACCAATACCAGAAAAAAAAATTAGATGGTGGGAAATCCCAGGCCCTGGACTTTCCCTGAGTTATTTGGTTGCAGTTACTGTTCATAGTTTTAGGGCAAGTCCAGCTCTGAACATTTGTGAAACATGAAAACCACCCAGGTCTGGAATTGGAACTTGCCGCTGTCTAGCATAGGATGGTTGTCTTCTGAACCTAAAGAAAAGAAGCTTTTGTCTTCTGTGTTGGAAGTATTGCTGGTTTGTTATAATTCAGAGCAAATGCAAAAGAAGCAGTGGGAGCCAGTGTGGTTTAGTGGAAAGAACAAGAGACTAAGAGTGAGGAGACCTGGATTTGAGTTCCTGCTCTACCACTGGTAAACTATGAGATCTTAACCTCCCTGGGCCTCAGTTTACTCAGTTATAAAATGGGAATAAGATATCTGCTCTCCCTCCATCTGAGACTGGGAATCATGTGGGACAGGAACTGCATCTGATCTAATTATCTTGTATCTATCTCAGAGCTTGGCACATAATAAGCAGCTTAAAACATGGCATAATTGTGATTAAGAAGCCAGGTTCCTGGTAACAAGGGCAAAGAAGAAAAAAAAGAGTAGGGATGATGAGAGAGAGAACTGACAAAGTCAATCTGATTCTGTGGAAATAACAGCCTGATGGGGAAGTGGCCAGTTCAATACCAAGTAATCAATCAATCAAATGTATTTATTGGGTGCTGACTGTGTACAGAACACTGTAGTATGCACTTAGGAGAGTACATTAAAGTAGGTAAGCAGGATCCCTGCCCTTGAGGAACTTAAAATCTTGTAGGAGAGCTTATGACATTATTCTTTACTTACTTTGTGGGGGGTGATAAACCCAATATACATTTTTTCCTCTACTTACAAAATGACTTTCTCCCCGTCTATGGGAGGAGTAATTAATTAAGGGGTAAATAAACATAAGAAGTTTTCTTTACATATAAAAATAAGAAGCAGGACAAGTTGGCTCTCTTTTGTCCTAAGGAAAAGTAGCCTGGTAGAGGAAAGTAATTGGGTCAATAAAACTAATAAAGTTAAAACAGATAGATCAGCCCTCAATTATCTGAGGAATCACACTCGTTTGACTTGTGCTCGTGTGATACAATTTCCAGGACTCCTTTGACAAATACATCTGCCCTGCATTAACGGAGCTCAGACAATTTTAAAAATCTCATTAGGTTTACTGACGTGAGTTTCTTTCCTCAATTTTGTATGTGGTTACAGGTTAGCAGAAATTACACATATGTATTTCTTTGAGTGTGATATGTGTACCTCGCAAACAGGGGCACACCAAAAGAACTCTTCTTCAGATTGCAGTCCATCTCATGCAAAGCCTTCCACTAGGGTTTAACCAAATTTCACACCAGGACCCTAGAAAAGCTAATTTTAAGAGGTATTTTATCTGAAACAGGATTTTGTTTTATTCAAAGTGACTTCAGCCTGTCACAAGACAAGTCTCATAAAATCTGTGCTTTGGTTTAAGCCAGAAAGAAATGAGTCAATCCATCAGCTCAGGAATGCAGCCGTTTGACCACTTCCTAAGGCAATTGGGAAGGGGTGCAATATATTCACTTTATAGTACCGAATGGCAGTGAATAATGAACTCCTGGAAACTCAGCAAATGGAAAGCCTTGTGAACTTTTGCAAGGATAAAGTTCAAAATCTAAATAAGGGGATTTTAGGGCAGGGAAAGGGGTTTGAAGGGAAGACCAGTGCATGTGCACAAGTGTGGGGAGATAGGAGGGGAGAGAGTAGAAAACTAATGGAGGAAATTCTCCATTCTAAGACCTCCAAGCTGAATTCACCCAGAAAAGCACTGGAAATGGAGCCTGAACAGGGGCTATTAAAAGCCTATTTTCCCTTGGTCACAACTCTAAAAAAAATCTTCATTTAATTTTTAAAATGTAACTTTGATGAGATTTCCCATCCTGACCTCACATAATGCCACCTGCGGTAACTTTGTTATTTGTCATCTTATATCATAAACAAATACAATTCCAATAGGGCAGATGATATAATACCATTAGTTTATATTTATGTCCATTCTTTCCCATCCCTTACTGCAAATGTAATTCCAGTGCCATTGATGATGGGTCTGGAATTACAATTTGTGGCCACTTCAATAAATATTTGTATGGGGGAAAGTATTGCTAAGTTTGAGACAACCTAAATAACAATACTTTCCCATTCAGTTAAGGCCCATAATCTGAAATAACAGAAAGCTAAGTATATTTTAACTAAGGATCTCAAAGCACTTCGAAAATACTGATGAAACCTGGGGATGCTATTCAAGTAAAGTGATTGAGCCTATATTTAAATTGGTGTTCATATATCTTACATTCACATAGGTAGTCATCCTTGGTATTCAGAGCTGGTTCACTTAATGGTGAACATGCATTTGGATAGAGGTGACACAGTGTGTATTTCCATTGGTGTAATAATAAAAATAATAATAATAATAACACTCATTAAGTGCTTTATCATGTGCTAAGTGATGCGGTAGATACAAAGTACCCTATCCGCATTCTACCCCTATTTCTAAAAAATCCTGCTGTTAAATAATTTTAACAAAATTACCCATCAATCAATCAATTTGATTTATTGAACACTTACCGTGTGCAGAGCACTCTACCAAGCACTTGGGAGAGTACAATGCGACTGTAGACACAATCTCTGTCCACAAGGATTTTATAATCTAGAAGGGCAGACAGATATTAAAACACATTACAGGGAGGGTAAATGGCAGCGTATAAGGATATGTACCTAAAGTGCTGTGGAACTGGAGGTAGAGTGATTATCCAAGTGCTTAAGGTATAATAGACCCAGGTGCTTAGGTGATGCAGAAAGGAAGGTGAACAAGGTGGAGGAGTGAGACGTTAAGATTAAGGATTAATTAAGAATTAAGAAGGTAGTCTACTGGACCAATGACAAGTAGAAGAAGGTATTTGATGAGACCGCTTCTATTCACATGTGTGTGTGTGTGTGTGTGTGTTTGTGCGTGTGAAGAAATAGAGAGAGAACTGTCCTTTGTATTTGAAAATGACTATTGATGATGAACTTTAAGCATGCTAGTAGTATGATTGAAAGAGTCAATGTTTGATTGACAATCCCTTCACCCCTGTTCAAATGATTGAAAAAAAAAAAAGATTGTCCTTTGCCGTGCTTTTTCATTTGCCATTTGCAGTGCCCGGTGTTGTTTTTGATTCTGTCTTTTAGTGTGACAGTCTTCCCAAAACTCTTTCTGCGAAAGAGCCATTTCATTCCTGATTGCCACATACCAAGCTGGTCTGTCTGCTGCTGCTATCTCCCAGCAAGTAGGCTTCATGGTATCTTGGAGGTTGTGCTTCGCTGTACCTTTAAGGTGCTTCTTCAATAGATGGAAAGGTTAAATGACTTGTCCAAGGTCAGACATAAAGTCAATGGCAGAGGTGGGAATGGGTTCTTTGCTCTAACCAGTATACCTCACTCTCCCCAAAGGACTGAAGAGGAGCTAACCTAAAAACTCTCTCCCCAAGAAAGACTGACTCTTAAAGGAAAAACAATGACAAAATCCAGCAGACATTTACATTTTGGATTTTATTAATAAAATGAAAGGACTAAATCAATCTTTGATTTGCAAAAGATAAAAAATAAAAAGCTTTAAGTTCCTTTTAGTGCTATCTAAAATGTCATATAGGTGCAAATATTATTTCAACCACATCAGGAAAAGGATATGTTTGCAATTGATTTCTTCTTGCTTTGTCCCCACTCCCACCTCCCTCTAATTTTCTCCCTCCCTGCCTGATGCCTTTCAGGAACATCTGTTTTGTTTTCTCCTCTACCCAAACAATTGTTGTTACAATTTCATCCAGAAAATTTCAGTTCCTTTTATTCTCTCCAGAGGGCAAGTGACTAGAAGTATCCAGACTCTCAAATGAGCAGAATTATTAGCTAGTAAAAGATCTTTTGAAGCAATGAGCAGGTTATAGGGCCTTAAACTAAGCATTTGGCATTTTGCTGTCCAGTAACCCTACCAACTTCATGCCACACTGGAGACATTTCCTATTGTCATTTTCCCCATTTTTTTTCTGGATTAGATCATGACTCTTTTATGAAGACCCAGGGGGAGATGGGATTATTATGAGCCTTGCTGGGTAAAAGCTATTTTGTCTTTATGATTTTTTTTTAGTTCAGCTGCTAGGAGGCCTTTGTACCAGAGCAGAAGTTATTACATATTCTGGAAAATGCCTTAAATATAGTGTTCCCCGCTGAGCATACTTTCCGTGATGAAGGAGAAAAAGAAAAAGAGAAAAGGGAAATAAATGAAGACAGGAGAGAGAAAGAACAGAAGGAAGAGGGAAAAAAGGAAGAGTGGAGATGGGCCAGGAAGCAAAAGAGAAAAGACAACAAGCAGACGGTATAGCTAGAAAAGTGTCAAATTAGAGCTGGGGGCTAATGAAACTCCCTGAGGAACAACCGGACTAGGAAGAGGTTGTTTGAAAATGACAGGGTATAGAAAAGTGTTTCCTAGGGAGAGAGCCGAGTTACTATCTGGTTTGACCTCTCACCAAACCTGATGAAAAAGTAGAAGTGTTAGAGTATGGCACCTGAGGTTACCGAAATTTCTGCACCTGAGGTGCTGCTGGGGGAAAAAAAAAACCTTTTACAAAACAAAAAAACTAAAAGGTATGAACAGACACCAAAATAGCCTCTGAGCAGAGGCTAGAGACACCCCATCATGTTCCTGGTAATTAGTCCCCTGGATCTCTTATTAGGCATCAAGACTGTTTGGATTAAGGCTGAGAAAAGATAATGGCTCTGCCTTTTTAAAAATTCCCTCCTACTGATCCTCATGCCTGGAATCTGTTTCTGAGGACATTGAGAGATATGCCCAGAATCTTGGGTTTGGATAACAGGGAAGCATTTATTCCTTTTCCCTACCCTGGGAACACACTTTCACTGCGGAGTAAATCTGCCCTGCTTTCCTGTGTACCAAAAATCCAGAAGGGAATAAGATGTCTGTCAGCAGCCGCCTGTCGCAATAGATAGAGGTTTTAGTAACTGCCATTTTCCTTTCTTGTGGCAGCAACCCACTCCGCTCTCCATCTAATAAACGTCGATTTAGTTATTGTTACATGGGAAAAGATCACCGTTTTCAAAAACGTGGGATTTATTGTTATAGCCTAGCTGATCAGTCAAAGGTCATATAATTTGGCAACCATCCCAGCGGTTAAAAATTAATTTTTCCTTATTAATACTACCAAGGTCTCCTAGGATAGGATCCCAGCCTTATCTGAACCTGACAGCTTCCTAAGCCCTGAGAAGGATGCTTTTTCCTTCGGGCCTTCTGGGATACAAGGCCAACGTTTCCCAGAACTCAACCACCCTGAATCCTATTAGGAAACCAACGCAGCCAGAACTGAGCACTTCCCAGTGGGGGTTGACAAAACCCTGAAAATACCGAACCGTCTCCAGAGCACTCTTTTCTCCACCACTGGGCTGGGAGAAGGGGAGTCCAAACAGAATGAGTTTAGTCTCTAAATCTAAACTTGGCCCTGCGCTAGGGGGCCTAAATGAGAAGCAGTGCGGCTTTGGGCAAGTCACTTAACTTCTCTGTGCCTCAGTTCCCTCATTTGTAAAATGGGAATTGTGACTGTGAGCCCCACATAGGACAACCTTGATTACCTTGTATCCCCCCCAGCGCTTAGAACAGTGCTTGGCATGTAGTAAGCGCTTAACAAATATCAACATTATTATTATTACTATTAGTGGATAGAGCACAGACCTGAGAGTCAGAAGGATCTGGGTTCTAATCCCACCTCTGCCACTTGCCTGCTATGTGACATTGGGTAAGTCATTTCACTTCCCCGTGTCTCAGTTTCCTCATCTGTAAACTAGGGATAAGACTGCACTAGATTAGCTTGAGGACAGTGCCTAGTACACAGTGAGTGCCTAACACAGGGAATGCCTAGCAAATACCATTAAAAAAAATGGTGACTCTATGGAAAAAAACAACTGTCTGCCAGTGAAGATGCCACAGTATTTTTCTAGGGGAGACAAGTGCTGTTTTATTTGTAAAAGGATTAGAGTCTCTTCCCTCTCTGCTCCAGTGGAAAATTTTAGTGGTGACACTTAAAATTGCCTGGGTCTTGCCTTAACTATCCCTTATTGGCAGAAAGTGAACATCAAACATGATTTTAGAGAAATGTGGAGTGGGTTTTTCTTTCACCCAGCCTTTTAGATGGGGGAAAAAATGGTCTTTTTCTAGATTACAGAAATTATTTTTTAAAGGCTGGCTCTTGGGGGGAAGTGTTTTAAGTATTTATTAGGGAACATTGTTCAGCATTCTGTCAAGTTTGTTGGAATGACTGCACATGCTGGGTCACTAGAAGCCACTCCTTATTTGCTTGATTGCTTTTGTGAGCAGAAGGGCGAGCTGAAAAATACTGAGGTCCAGTCATCCTGATGAGCATCCTGGGGTCTCCCCTTCCCCTAACCTGTGAACTTGCCTCCACCCCCCTCCCAATCCCCTACCAACCTCCAACCAATCACCCCCAACAACTGTTATCTTAATTAGTGTTTCACTGCACAGCACCTTCCCTGCCTTTTACAATGTGATAGCATTAACCTGTCCTCCCCTGCTGCAGGGTACTCAGTTGTGTGGATTTATCATGCCATAGTGGCTTTAAAAGCTATCTCCCAAAGAGTAAGCCTCAGTTTAACTCTCCGGACAGCACAGATTCAGAGCCCAGCAGAGGCAAACTCCATCTCTCTTTTTTCCAAGGTGGCTTCATGGAGTGCCAGGTGGCTTCATAGCTAAAGGACCATTGGATAAGATCTTAAAAAGAAAACAAAAGCCCCCCCAAAAAGTCCCTCCATGCTGCCTGGGCATTAATAATTCTTTGTAGCTTATTCTGTAACAAGTGAGGGCCTGTCCCCTACACCTCCCTCCTCCTTGCAAAGTTCTTCAGTGCCTCCTGTTGCCAAGCTGGCTGGCTGCCGCTCTCCTGCCCATAGGCCCGGGCACGGGCCGGTGTTGGAGGAGTGCCCACGGATGTGGGTGGGAGCTCGGGGAACAGAGCCCCCCTGCCCATTTACAATACGGATCCAGAAGGTTTACTCCCACTGCTCTCGGGAGTTGTGGCAGGGCCGAGGGTGCTGGAGAAACTCGGATGCACCCGGAGGAATCTCAGGAAACTTTCCCCACATCTCAATTTCCTTTCTGTGTTTGCAGATTCCTCGAGCTGTTGGTGCTGGCACCAGAGCCCGTTCTCTCATCTTAGCACGTCCGCCGGCCCAGCCCGAAGGCAAGACGTGAGCCATCCCCACGGTGGAGCCGGGGCCGGGGGCTGCCCTGGCCTGGGAGATCACAAAACTCCGGACTTGAGATTCTTGCAGGGTCTCCGAGGCCTGGCCCCCTGATGACTGCCTTGGAGAGAAGCTGCTCCTGGGCGGGACCCCTGGCCCTGGGGCCACGGTGAGCCAGGAACTGACCAGAGCACTTTGGGTGGTGTAGTGGATACAGCACGGGCCTCACGGTCATGGCTCTGTGACCTTAGCAAAGTCACTTCACTTCTCTGGGCCTCAGTGACCTCATCTATAAAATGGGGATTGAGACTGTGAGCCCCAGGTGGGACAGGGACTATGTCCAGCCTGATTTCCTTATATCCACCCCAGTGCATAGTACAGTGCCTGGCACATAGTAAGTGCTTAACAAATGCCATTATCATCATCATCACCTGGGGCTGGCTGGCACGGACCTGCCCCCAATGCCGTAGGTGATCTCCGTCGACAACCTGAAGCCAAGTCCTCTAGGCCACTTGGTAGTCTCAGGAGAAGGGGCAAGAACTGAAAGAAAATGGTTGGGAAGGGATGGGGCAAGGGAAGGAAGGGAGGGCAGAGGGAAGGAAGAGGGAAGAGGATAATAATTGCGGTACTTGTTAAGAGCATACTGGGGGCCACGCACTGAGAGGATGGGGGGAAGGAGGGAAAGGGGTGGTGAGAATCAGACAGAGGGGAAGGGAGAATGGAGGGGGCATGAAGAAGGCGAGGAGGCAAACAGTCAATCAGCCAATGACATGTATTAAGTACTTAGTCTGTGCAGAGCTCTGTACTAAGCAGAAGGGAAAGAACCATAGAACAAGTAATAATAATAATAATGGCATTTATTAAGCACTTACTATGTGCAATGCACTCTTCTAAGTAGCCACAATCCCTGCCCCCAAGGAGTTCAGTCTCAATCAGTAGTATTCACTGAGCCCTGACTGTTTGCAGAGCACTGTATTAAGCACTTGCGCTGCACTTTCTGCCCTCAAGTTTTCAATCTATCTGAGGAGACATTCTATAATAAACCACAGATGAGAGAAAGTAATAGAATACGAGGCACATACTAAAGTGCTATGAAGGTGTAAGAGGGCAGCGTGATCTGGCGGAAAGAGCTCAGGCCCGGGGATCAGATGAAGTGAGTTCTTTCTAATCCTGGCTCGGCCACTTGTCTGCTGTGTGACCCCAGGCGCATCACTTAACTGCTCTGTGCATTGGTTTCCTCATCTGTACAATGGGGATTGAACACTTGTTCACCCTCTTACTTAGACTGGGAGACCTATGTGGAGCAGAAACTGTGTCTGACATGATTATCTTATGTCTACCCCAGTGCTTGGCACATAGTAAATGCTTAATAAAAGCCACAAAGATCATTTTAACGACAGTGATTAAAAAGACACAATAATAATAATTAATAACTGTGGTATTCATTAGGTGTTTCTTACAGGTCAAGCACCGTACTAATTGCTGCTGTAGAAATGAGATTTGAGTCCCAAATGGGGACTCATGGTCCAAGCAGGAGGGAGAACAGGTTGTACGGAATTGTACTTTCCAAGTGCTTACTACAGGGCTCTGCACAGTCAGCGCTCAATAATTACGATTGCATGAATGAACAGGTATTGAATCCCCGTTTTGCAGACGAGGGAACTGAGGCCCTGAAAAGGTAAGTGACACCCGTGGACACACAGCAGACAAATGGCAGAGCTGGCATAAGCAGGTGGACGAGAGCCACTTGAGTTTCCCGGATTCTTTGGGAGACCCGGGAAGGGCTAGCCAGGGCTTGCCCAGAAATGAACCCATCAGGAGGAAGTACCTTTAACTCCTCGGTAGCCCCTCGGAGAGATGGACTGGGACCCCCCCGGAACAATCTCATGCCCAAGCGTTGGCGGAGACCTCGGGACGGTCAGGCCAAGGGCGGTGGTGGTGGGCAACCCCTTAATAACAATAAAGATGACATTTTTTAAGTGCTTACTCTGTGACAAGCACTGGCGTCGCTTCTATTAGCACACACTGGCATTAAAAAGAAATCAATCCGTTCAAATGAAGCATTAGCCCGGAATTTATCGCTCATGCGAAAAAGCAGGAGGGGAAAGAGCGGGAGTCGTTGGAGGGGAGTCAGAGTGGGCAAGGCTCATTTGTAATTGAGATGACACCTCTTGGAGAAGAGGGCAAAATGGAGACGCGGCGGGCTTCACCCCGGGGAGGCTCCTGCCTTCGCCCCCACCAAGGGTGGCTGGTAATAATAAGTGCTTACTCTGTGCCAAGCACTGTGCTGAGGACTGGGGTGGATACGAGGTAATCAGGTGTGTCCCACTTGGGGCTCACAGTCTTCAGCCCCTTTTTCTTCACCCCCATTTTACAGATGAGGTCATTGAGGCCCAGAGAAGTGAAGTGCCTTGCCCAAGGCCACACAGCAGACAAGTGGCAGACCTGGGATCTGGGTGGTCCCCGGCTGGGAGGCTGGGGAGGGGGTGGGGGGCTGGCTGGTGGTCGCCCAACTCCCTGGGGTTGAAGGGAGGGGAGGGGGGTAGTCTCCTCTGGGTCTGTGCTGGCGCTCCGTTCTTGCGCCAATCTTTTTGCCTGCAGCATGGCACGAGAAGCAGCCTGGTTTAGTGGATTAGAGCACAGCCCTGGGAGTAAGGTAGTGGGTTCTAATCCCAGCTTCTCCACCTGTCTGCTGGGTGACCTTGGGTAAGTCACTTCTCTGGGCCTCAGTTCCCTCACCTTTAAAATTCATTCATTCATTTATTCATTCAATCGTATTTATTGAGCGCTTCATCATCATCATCATCATCAATCATACTTATTGAGCACTTACTGTGTGCAGAGCACTGTACTAAGCGCTTGGGAAGTACAAGTTGGCAACATATACTGACAGTCCCTACCCAACAGTGGGCTCACAGTCTAAAAGGGGGAATGCAGAGCACCGTACTAGGCGCTTGGAAAGTACAATTCAGTAAAACCCCACTGTTGGGTAGGGACCGTCTCCATGTGGCCAACTTGTACTTCTCAAGCGCTTAGCACAGTGCACTGCACACAGTAAGCGCTCAATAAAGACGATTGAATGAATGAATGAATGAATGAATAAAACGGGGATTGAGACTGTGAGCTCCACGTGGGACAGGGACTGTGCTCCACCCGATTGGTTGGTATCCACCCCGGCGCTTAGTACGGTGCCTGGCACCTAGTAAGCTCTTAGGGGTAAGGACCGTCTCTAGATGTTGCCAACTTGTCCTTCCCAAGCGCTTAGTACAGTGCTCTGCACACAGTAAGCGCTCAATACGTACGATTGAATGGATGAATGAAATAGCATCATCACTATTATTATTATTATTATTATTATTATTATCAACGGATCGCCCTGCTCTGCCTCTCCGGCGCGGCCCCACCGAATCGAGGCGGAGTCTGGGGGTCGGGGGTTGGGGTGGGGGGCTCCGCACGTTAACGCAAGGTGCGGGCCGCTCGTGCCCGCCGCTTTATTCACCTGTTGGGGTGGACTCCTCCTCTGTCCTCCCCGCTCCCAGGACTCGGGTGGCGCCTAGTGCAGTGCGGCGCGCAGTGTGGGGCGCAGTGTGGGGCGCAGCACGGGGGGTGAGGGGTGCTCCCCGACTCCGGGCAGCCCCGAAACCCGCCTTCCTTCCTCCTCTGGGCAAACCCATTTCCCCGTGGCCACCGCCGCCAGGCTGGCCCCCAGGCTCTCCCTCCCGCCCCTCCGTCCCTGTGTGCTTGCACTTCCCAAGCGCTTAGTACAGTGCTCTGCACACAGTAAGCGCTCAAGAAATACGACTGAATGGGCGCCCCGGTGGGCTGTAGAGAAGCAGCGGGGCTCAGTGGAAGGAACCCGGGCTTTGGAGTCAGAGGTCATGGGTTCGAATCCCGCCTCCGCCACATGTCTGCTGTGTGACTTTGGGCAAGTCACTTAACTTCTCAGAGCCTCAGTTACCTCATCTGTAAAATGGGGATGATGACTGTGAGCCCCACGCGGGACAACCTGATCACCTTGTATCCCCCCCAGCGCTTAGAACAGTGCTTGGCACATAGTAAGCGCTTAACAAATGCCATCATTATCTTCTAGACTGTGAGCCCACTGTTGGGTAGGGACCGTCTCTATATGTTGCCAACTTGTACTTCCCAAGCGCTTAGTGCAGTGCTCTGCACACAGTAAGCGCTCAATAAATACGATTGAATGAATGAATGGAAAGAGCCCGGGCTTGGGAGTCAGAGGTCGTGGGTTCCAATCCCGGCTCCGCCACGTGTCTGCTGGGTGACCTTGGGCCAGTCACTTCACTTCTCTGAGCCTCAGTTCCCTCATCTGTAAAATGGGGATGAAGACTGGGAGCCCCCCCTTGGGACAAGCTGATCACCTTGTAACCTCCCCAGCGCTTAGAACAGTGCTTCGCGCATAGTAAGCGCTTAATAAATGCCGTCCTTATCATTATTATTATTTGGAAAGGGACGGGGGAGAAGGGGGCACGGAAACCGACACCGAGCCACAAGCCTCTGTGTGCCCATTCGTGTGTGTGTGTGTGTGTGTGTGTGTGTGTGCCTCCTCTGGAGGTGTCACAGACCCTGCAAACAACACACACACACACACACACACACACACACACACACACAGGTAGGAACGGTCAGGTGGTGAAAACGCTTGGAAAAACGTCCCTTTTTTTCTCAAGCCCCCTCCCCTTAATGCATCCACAGAAACCCGGAGTGTGTGTGTGTGTTGTGTGTGTGTGTGTGTGTGTCCTGGCAGGTCCTACGCGACAACGTGGGCATGAATGCGTAATGCGCCTTCGACACCCACAACGCACCAACCCAGCGAGTGAATGACATAAACATTCATAATTGATGAAACCTCCAGATCTGGGGGAGATGATTTAATTCCTCTCCGCGCTGGCCCCTCAGGAAAACAAATAATAATAAAGAAAAGAGAGGGAAGGAGGGATGAGGAGGAAGGAGGAGGAGAGGGAGCCTGCAGGTCCCGGCAATCTCCGTCCCTCTGTTGGCCGCACTCGGAGGAGCCTCGCTCATGGCGGGGATGTCCTGGGTGCGAATCCCGGGAGGAGCGAGGATGCGCTCTCGCCCCCACCCCCCACCCTCTTCCCGAGGCTCCCTTTCCTCCCCTGCCGGTGTCACGGGCTTGGGAGTCGGAGATCGCGGGTTCCAATCCCACCTCCGCCAATTGTCAGCTGGGTGACTCTGGGCAAGTCACTTCACATCTTTACGTCTCAGTTCCCTCGTCTGTAAAATGGGGATGAAGACTGTGAGCCCCATGTGGGACAACCTGATCACCTTGTATCCTCCCCAGCGCTTAGAGCAGTGCTTTGCGCATAGTAAGCGCTTCGCAAATCCCGTCATCACCATCACCCGGGAAGGAAATGGATAACGGGATCTCCGCATCCCCAGAGCCCCTCCCGGGGCCGGTCCTCTGCCAGCCGAGGCGGGCCGCCCTGCTAGGAGGTGGGCGAGGGCTGGAGAAAGGGTCTGCCAAGGGGCATCTCCCTCTTCCCTCCCCGGGCCCCAGAGCTGGACAGGGAGATCCACTACCCAGCCATCGCCTCTCCCGGGGAAGGACTCTCCCCGCATCCACTTCTTTCTCGGAAGAAACCGGCGGGTCTGGCTTAATCCCATCCTCGCCTTCCCTTCCCTCCCTCAGCTAAACACCAACCTCTGGGCCGCCACCCCCACACCCATTCCGACAATTCACAGGGACCTCGAACCGGACCGTGGCCACTTCACTTTTCTTTTCTGGGCGCAGGGCTGCCCGCATTCCCTTTTGGCAACTGGGTGGGAGAGGATGCCATTAAGAAAAGTTTCTAAGCCACTTCACAAGAGCAGGAGACCCTTGAGGTTTAGACTGTTTAATCTAATAAACGTGCATCCGCGTATATATACACACACACACACGCACACACAAACACAGACACACACACATACACACACACACGAGCTTGCAGTTGCCTAGGAAAACCGGGCACGCAGACACTTCACCAGGCCCCAGTTTTCAGCACCGCTCGCTAGACTTGCTCCATCAACCTTAGCCGTATGATCTTCTCTGCCTAGTCCTAAAAGGAGCAACGGCTGAAAACCAAAACTACATTCCCTCCTCCCCAAACCTTTCAGATAACATTGCCAAATTAATTGGAGGCAAATGATTTATGTTTTTCTGGCTGGATTGAGGAAACTCAGGGGAGATGGGTTCTACTTCAAGACATGAAAAAAAAATCCCCAAAACTGTAATGCAAAGTCTTTGTAGTATTTTTAAACCTTTGATTTATTCCATATGCGACATCTGAACACAGCCAAAGACTGACTCTGTTTCAAAACACACACTCACACACGCATTCTACGGCTGCTAGCGGGGAAAAGTTAGATGTGAAAAGACGGGAGTGGAGAGGTGAGGTGAGGATCTGGATTTATAGTAAGAGTGAGAGTCTGGGTCTGTGCTGAGAACATCTCCCATACAAACACACACACACACACACACACACACACACACAAACACACGCACCAGCAATTGTTTTTAAAATTGAAAAGAAAAAAAAAAGAGGCATAGAAAACAACTTTCAGGGGTCTTACCTGCTTGTCCTATCACTTCGGATCCTGATAAGCACAGAGCTAAAAAACCCCAGACCAGAGGAAGCGTATCCATTTCTGGGAAGGGGGTTCTTCCAGAGTTGGATTTGTAGGATTTCCCGGGTAAGTCACTTTCTGCGCCTTTTTTTTTCCTCCCCCCTTTGATTTTTCTCTGCAAATGTTCCTAATTGTCTTTTTTGGGGGGGAGGGTCTTGGCTTCCCGTCTTCGCCCTTAGCCTGCACCTCAGAACGGCTCCTGAATTCAGAAGAGGGGGTGCGAAAAAGAAGAGGGGATGGGGAAATCGGCTTCCCTTCTTTGGAAAAGGAAAAAAAAAAGGGGGAAACAACCCCAAACGTGTCTATGTTCTCTGCAGTTCCTCAAAGTGTCATTTCCTTTATCCTAACATCGCGGGCATTTCCCGAAAGCCGAGGGTGGGGAAAACACGAGAGCCCAATCGCCGACTCGCCTCTGGCATGACCCAAAGCCCCGGCAGATGTGGGCTCTCCGGCGGGCGTTGGGAGGGACCCGGGAGTCCGAGGGGATGCGGGGAAGGGTCTCCGAGGTCCGCGTTGGTCCCCTCAGCCTCCCCGGGGGAGGCCCAGGGTGGAGGCCGCCCGCAGCTGGGGGCGGGAAGGGTTAGGACGAGGAGGCGGCAGATGCTGCTGAAGCTGCCGCAGTTGCCTCGGGCTGGGAGAGCTCCGACTTGGTGTCCGCTGCCCCTTCTCCCCGCCTGGCCTGCTGTCCGGACGCCTGGGAGGGCAGCTGGGGAGGGCTGGGCCGGACGGGGGGCTGCAGGGGGGGTGGGGGGCTGCTGCGGGGGTGGGCTTCCCTTTCTCTGCCGCCCGCTCTGCCGCTGCCAGGCTTTTGAGGGCGAGCAGCATGTGTGTATGCGTGCGGGAGGTTGGAGGCAGAGCTGTGGGCTGGTTGGGCTGGGCTGGGCTGGGAATGGGCTGGGAATGGGCTGGCTGGCTGGCTGGCTGGCGGGCTGGAGGGCTGGAGGATGACAGGCCGGCCCAGCCCGGGGCCCGCCCCTGCCCGGGACCCGCCCCTTCCCCGGTGCCCGTTAAAGAGGCAGCAGGCGGCCGAGGCGGAGGCGGCGGGGCCCGGCCCGGGCGCGGGGCGGCCGGCCCGCATGCTGGGCAGCAGCCAGGCGGGGGCAAAGGCGGGGCCACGGACAGGAGCTGGGCAGGGGAAGGGGCGGCGGCATCAGGGGCAGCAGCATTGGCAGGGGCAGGGACAGGGACAGGGACCGGAGCGGGGCAGGGACAGCGGCATGGGCAGCATCAGGGGCAGGGGCAGCGGCATTGGCAGCATCAGGGGCAGGGGCAGCATCAGGGGCAGGGACAGGAGCTGGGCAGGGGCGGGGCAGCGTCAAGGGTAGCAACATGGGCAGGGGCAGGGGCCGGAGAGGGGCAGGGGCTACGCCATTGGCAGGGGCAGGGGCAGCGGCATAGGCAGCATCAGGGCCAGGGGCAGCGGCAGGGACAGGAGCTGGGCATGGGCAGCGTCAAGGGCAGCAGCATTGGCAGGGGTAGGGGCAGGGGCAGGGGCCGGAGCGGGGCAGGGGCAGCGGCATGGGCAGCATTAGGGGCAGCGGCAGGGACAGGAGCTGGGCAGGGGCAGCGGCCTGGGCAGGGGCAGCCTCAAGGGAAGCAGCTTTGGCAGTGTCAGGGGCAGCGGCAGGAGCCGGAGCGGGGCAGGGGCAGCGGCATGGGCAGCATCAGGGGCAGGGGGAGCGGCAGGGACAGGAGCTGGGCAGGGGCAGCGTTTAGGGCAGCAGCACTGGCAGGGGCAGCGGCAGGGACAGGAGCTGGGCAGGGGCAGGAGCAGCAGCATTGGCAGGGACGGGGCATCGGCATGGGCAGCAGCATTGGCAGTGTCAGGGGCAGCGGCAGGAGCGGGGCAGGGGCAGCCGCGTGGGCAGGGACATTGGCAGGGATAGGAGCAGGGGCAGCTGCAGGGGCATCGGCATTGGCAGCTTTAAGGGCAGCAGCATTGGCAGGAGCAGGGGGAGGGGCAGGGGCAGCAGCAGTGTTGGGAGTGGCGGTGACCGCAGCTGCAAAAATCAAAATTAATCCTTCTCCCACCCAGACACGCTTTCCCACCTCCTCTCTCCCCCCACCGGCCAGGAGCAAAGCCGAGACCCCCGAGATCCGGCGCGGACACGGCGCCCTCCTCACCACGGGCCCTTCCCGTTTGCAAATGATGATGATGATGATGATGGTATCTGTTGAGCGCTTACTATGGGCCAGGCGCTGTACTAAGCCCTGGAATGGAGACAAGCAAATCTGGTTGGACACAGTCCCTGTCCCTCCCTGTCCCTGTCTCAATCCCCATTTTACAGATGTGGAAACTGAGGCCCAGAGAATAATAATAATGATGATGACGTTGTTTGTTAAGTGCTTACTAGGTGCCAAGCAGTGTTCTAAGCCCTGGGAATAGATACAAGGTTATCGGGTTGTCCCATGTGGGGCTCACAGTCTTAATCCCCATATTACAGATGAGGGAACTGAGTCCCAGAGAAGTAAAGTGACTTGTCCAAAGTCACAAGTCGGGGAGTCGGATTAGAACCCATGACCTTCTGACACCCAGGTCCATGCTCTAGCCACAACGCCACCCGTTTCTCCGATTCCTTCTCCCCAAGCACCAGGCACCTCCCAACGGCCCTCATCCATCCATCAATCAGTCAGTCAGTTGGATTTATGGAGCGCTTACTGTGTGCAGAGCACTGCACTAAGCGCCTGGGAGAGTGCAAATAAATATAAATACATGAATAATAAATATCCATCATCCCGCTCCCGTCTCCCACCCGCACTTCCGCCCAGGGCTGCAGTGAAGCTCTGTTTTCTTCCAATTCAAAACAAATGCCCAACTCATCTCTCCAACCCTCCCCACCGGCCTCCCTCCTTCTCTTCCTCTTTCACACACACCGATATACACACTCACACGCTTCAGACAGGATACAGAGTCTAGAAATGATTTCAAGAGAGCAGACACAGGAAAAGGGCCCTGCCCCTGTCTCAGAGGGGAGAAGGATGGTGTTGCGAGGCTGGGACACGCATAGCTCTTTGTCAGCGCTGTACTAATACCAAATCCCACCCAGTTTTGACTAGTCAGATCCTTGGAATGCCTTGAACATATTCCTCTCCTTTTCCTAAGGGAATCCCTTCCCAACTCTCCTTCTCTCCCCTCATTTTCCCACCATTTTCCGTCCTAAAATGATCGAGGGGGAAATAATTTTTTGAAAAAAAAGGATGTACCTGCAGGCATTCTTTCTTGGCATATTCCGCAACTCCCGTACTCTACTTTTGGCTCATGTTGTTCTTAAGATAATGTGGTCACAAATGCTTTCAGAAACCAAACAGTATTATGCCAGGTATTTTTAAACCGTGTTGGGAAAACCATTTAGAGGGAGCCACGAGCTAACAGTTTTAGGAACACTTGTACTTTTGTTTTCTAGAATGGTCGTGTGGCTTCCGCACTGCCTTACTTCACTAAGCACGTATTACCGCCTTATCATACAGGCTGTAGCAGGAAGAGTCAAGATAATATCGCACAAAACATAACTGAGCAAACTCTACAGGGCCAGAATAATGCGCCGTCCCATAGCTGAGTTTCTCCTGTACCTCCATGCAGGTAGCTGTGTCTTCTTCTGGGTGGGTTGCTGCCTTATCTTAACTTGCCATTAGCTTTGTTTATCACATTTTGTGTTTGGAAATCTCCAACTCCCACTTCAATGTTATTTACACTTAGATAACTTTAAAAAAAATAAAGTCAGGAGTGATTTGCACATAGTTGACCCAAACCATAACACGGATTTTACAGTGTCATGTAAATCTGCTGGATGAACCATCACACTGTTAATCCGAGATACGTGGTCTGAAAGGGCTTGAAACAGAAGGTTATTTGAGTTCTTCCAGAGGCCCTAAATCCTCAGTTTGGCCTAAAGGCAAAACCGACTCTTCCAACAATGTGGCTATTTGCAGTTGTTATAACAGGAGGAAGAGAGGACTCCAAATACGAAAAATATTAAACTTGCATTTTCCACTTTAGAAGTACGGGGTTCTTTTCCATGGTTTTAGAAAGAAATTTCCAAATTTCATCCATAAAATTAGTTATTCTATGAAAACATGGTTACAGTGAACCCTGAGTGACATGTCGCTGAAATAGAGAATCCTTTCCCTCTGGAGGGTGGGGAGGGAGCATCAGAGCACCTCAGCCTCAGCCCATTCAAGCCTGTTTCAGGGTATCCCCATCCGGAAGAGTGCGGCATCATTTGGAAGTGACCCTCTGGTCTATACTCAATCTTTGGACGTCCATGGCCTCTGCCCTATCCCATTTCTGGACTGTGGGTGTGAATACTGGGATGCGCATCTCCAGGTTGTGTTCCACGTCTACTCCCAGTAGTCTTGGCTGGTTCTGGGAGCCTCGGAGCCCATCGGGATTGAGGAAACAGCCTGCCCTGGACACAGGTGTAGTCCAACCTATCCCTCAGATCTGGTGGGCCCTACGACAACCACTTCTGGGGTTTCCAAAGGGAGGAGAAGGCCCCGAAATTAACCCCCCCACCCCCTGGTTCATAGTTCATTCCGATATACTTAGTTCTGCCGTAACATGTTTTTTCACCACACATTTTGGTTATAGAAGAAGAAGGTTTGTCCAACAACCTGTTGGTTACAACAAATGATGTCGGAAGAGATGGCTTGACTGTGGGTGCATTTGAGCAGTGTGTGGCATCAGACACGGTGAATTATGCAATGGGAGTTTTCCTGAAGGTGGGGTTCTGCAAGGAGTTCCCCCCCACCCCCATTATAGAATAACTAAGTGCATCCAGATCTGAATCCATGGAGCAGCTCCAAGGGCCTAGGACCAGCTCAGCAAATGTTAAATGTCCGGACTCTTTTGTGGTCCCCGGGGGAAGGTGCCATAATTATGCATTGCTGAATAAAGATGTAACAATACCATAAACAATAGTAATTATAGTGGCAATAACTCCTCCAACGGTAAAATATTGCTTAATGTCTACCAACTGAGCATCATCAACAACAGCATTAACTATGTGTTTACTGTACAGAAAGCTTGGGAACCTACAAAAGGAGTCTTTTACCCTCAAGAAATTTATAATCCATTGAGCAGATCGAAACACTGCCTCACTATCAAGAGAACTGTTATCTGTATTCAACATTAAGGGAAACTGACTCAAACAATCCAAATGCAAATCCTTCTGTCCTTCTCCACCCTCTTCTTAATTTCTTTTAATGGTATTTGCTAAGCACTTATTATGTGCCAAGCACTGCAGGAAGCAGTGGGATAGACAAGATCAATGGATTGGACACAGGCCATGTCTCACATGGGGCTCACAATCTTAATTCCCATTTTACAGGTGAAGTAGCTGAGGCACAGAGAAGTTAAGTGACTTGTCCCAGGTTACCCAGCAGACGAGACTTGGAGCCGCAATTAGAACCGAGGTCCTCTGACTCCCAGACTTTTTTTTATTAGACCACGCTGCTTCTCTAATTAAGAAGTTCCAACTAAATTCTGATGCACAGTGTGGTGGTTCACAAAGTCTTCCCTCTCTTGGATCATTTAAGGGATTTACCATTTGGAAGAGCTTCCCCTTGACATCTTTTCTCTTCAAATAGCTCTCTTTCCCCCGGCAAGGCCCCATGTAGTTCCAACTAACTTCTGAACTGAAGCATAGTTGCAGTGGTTTGCAAAGTCTTCTTTTTCTTGGATCATCTGAGGGTCTTTCCATTTGGAAGAGCCTCCCCCTGAATTATTTCTCTTTCAAATAGCTCTCTTTCTCACAGGGGAGGCCCCATGTTGAAACTCACTCAGAAAAACAGCTGCATTGGGCTCATACTGCCTTGCCTTCCCAACCTGAGAAACTGGCCCACTGTCCACGGCAAGCAAGCCCACTCCTGAGTGGTCAGGAAAAATCTGGTCTGACTGCAGCTCAGCCCCTTAGAGGACTCTGTAGGTCCCCATAGTCTTTCATTGCTGTTCATGGTGGTCCCAGGGTGGGCTGAACCCCTGAGATCTGCCGTGCGATGGCTCCAACTCCAGAACCAGCCTGGTCTCTAGGGTTGGATGCTATTCCTGGCTCTGGCAGACCACCCAAAGCTTCCACAGGCTGGATGGGTCCTTCCCCAGGCTGGATGGGTTCTTCCCCAGGGCCTGGGTCAGAGGCAGAAAAACCTCAGGGGATGGACACCTGGGCAAGGCATCATTCCCTCAGGCCTCTACCCAGTGTGTGTGGGCCGGAGCCAGGTCACCCCCAGGGGCCTTAGACAAGGTGCTTACAGGCCACTTGCTGGGTGTGGCTCACATCTGGACTACAGCTGGCTTAGTAGTGAGCGTCTTACCCTGGGCTTCAGATGTACCCTTGATCTCTCATCCATCCTTCTCTGCCAATTCATATAACTTGTCTGAACTTCATTTTTCTTGAACTAAAAGCCAAGTTCCATAAACGAATAAAATGTGCTCTTCAACCAGCCAGACTCTCCTGGTGCACCAATGTATTTTCGCTGTAAAATAATTGAGGAGATTCACCCAGCTCTTTGGGCTACTAAGGTACCGTTTGGTTTACTGCTGCAACAGTGTACTAAATGGTCCTCTCTAGGGATCCAAAAGAGTTCATTGGTCCCTCTCACTGGTAATTAACCAATCTATCAGTCGTATTTATTGAGCGCTTCCTGTGTTCAGAACACTGTTCCAACCTACTGGGAGAATACAGTATAACAGAGATGGTACTTATTCCCTGCCCACAATGAGCTTACAGTGTAGAGAGGCTAGTTTACAGTCTATCTTTCTCCCAAGGAGGCCCTCAAGAACAAAGAAAAACTGGTGTAATCTATCAATCAATAACGTTTTTTGAGTGCCTCTGTGTGCAGAGCACTGTACTAAGCACTTGGAAGTGCACAATAAAGTTAATGGACATGGTCCCTGTCCTCAAGAAATTTAGGATGCAATTTAGAAAGTACTGCTGGGCCGGTGCTGCCCCCAGTTACTTATACCAGTAATGGCCACCCAGGTTCTTGTAGCTCTTTTTGGAAGCAGTGTGGCCTAGTGGATAGAGCCTGGGCCTGGACCCAGAAAGATCTGGGTTCTAATCCTGACTCCACCACTTGTCTGCTGTGTGAGCTTGGGCAAGACACTTCACTTCTCTGTGCCTCAGGTACCTCATCTGTAAAATGGAGATTAAGACCGTGCACTCCATGAGGGACACGGACTGTGTCCAGCCTGATTTCCTTGTACGTACCCCAGCACTTGGAACAGCGAGTGGGCACTCAGTAAGTGCTTAACAAATGCCATTTAAAAAAAAGTGTTAGCTGAAAATGCTGCTGGGGAGAAACCTGGAGACTGAAAAGGCTACAGCAGGGCCACTGGTGCCATTTTGGCCAAAGCAGGAGTCCTTTGGGTGAAGCTGGCTCAGTCTTATGGCCAGAAGTTTAGAGGTGTCTAATTTGGGTACAAGTTGAATGATTCTACTGGCCCGGAAACTGCCCCTTCTCCAGAGGCAATCACCATCATCTTCCCTCAGCAATCATTAAACATTTCCAGCATATGGCGGAAGTGCTGGAGATTGTATTAACAAGTAAAAACAAATCAGGCCCTTTCCCTGAGAGTTTACAATCTAAAAGTTAAAGTCTCAACTCTCAACTAGGGTTAAGCTGATGTCATCATCTGTATGATGCTTTTCCTTATCTGTCTGTGCACTAATGTCAACAAGGTCACCTCTGATGGAGAGGGACAGATGAGGTGTAATTGCAGTGTAATCTTGTATTAAGTAGACCACCTGGGTAATGTTTAGCTAAGGCAGTCTCAGAGGCGAAGCTTTGGCAAAGATGTGAAGGACATTCGGTTCTCATTCTCTCACTTTGGCTGAAGCAGAGGGATCAGCTACTTAGAACATAAGTCTGTTACCTACCTAGTCCTGTGGGCGCCCTAACTGACTGTTTCTTCTCTTAATCTTTAAAGATTTTTTTTTCTACAGTGTGTTTTGCATTTCTATGGTGTTTTCCCAAACATGTTAGCGTAGTGCATTGCACCCAGTGGCTACTCCACTTGTCAGCTGTGTGACCTTGGGCAAGCCACTTAACTTCTCTGTGCCTCAGTGACCTCATCTGTAAAATGGGGATTAAGATTGTGAGCCCCACGTAGGACAACCCAATCACCTTGTATCCCCCCCAGCACCTAGAACAGTGCTTCGCACATAGTAAGCGCTTAACAAATACCACCATTATTATTACTCAGTAAAAAATACCATCACTACTACCACCATCACCTCTACCTCTCTTTTCCTCATCCCAAAAGCTGCACTTCAAAATGGAGTACCAAACTATCTATTCACTTGCCTTTCCTTGTACTCTAGAGATGGACTGTAGTCTCACTGATGAATGAAAAATTGAGTGAATGAATCAAGCATCGATCACCTATTGTGTGTCCAGCACTGTACAAAGCACTTGGGAAAGTACAGTACGTTAAAGTTGGTAGAAATACTCCTTGCCCACAAGGAGTTTATAGTCTCAGGGGAAGGCGGGCATTAAAATACATTATCAATAGGGGAAAGAGTAGATTATAAGGCTACACGTAAGTATAAGTGCTATGAGGCGGGAGTGAGCATCAAAGTGCTCAAAGTATCATAGTTGATGCAGAGGAGAGGGTGGGGAGGGGAAATGTGGGCTTAGCCAGGGAAGACCTCTTGGAGGATCTGTGATTTTAGGAGGGTTTTGAAGGTGGAAAGAGTGGGAACTAGCAGATGTGAAGGGGAAGAGAGTTTCAGACCCCAAGTAGGACAAGGACAAGGGGTTGCTGGGGACATAGACGAGCTAGAGATACATAGAATAGGTTAACATTGAGGAGTGGAGTGTTTGAACTGGGTTGTAATAGGATATCAACGAAGTAAAGAAAGTGGGAGTCAGCTGATTGAGTGCCTTTAAGTTGATGGTAAGGAGTTTCCGCTTCATGTGGATGTGGAAAGGTAACCACTGGAGGTTCTTGAGGAGTGGGAAAATATGGTCTCAACGTTTTTTCAGAAAAGTGATCTGGGCCACAGAATGAAGTACTGACTGGAGAGGGGAGAGACAGGAGGCAGAAAGGTCAGCAAGCAGTTTGATGCTGTCAAGGAAAGATAGGATAAGAGCTTCAATCAATTTGGAAGCTGTTTGGATGGAGAGGAAAGGGTGGATTCTAGAGATGTTTACCGTGTGTAGAGCACTGTACTAAATGCCCAGAGCACTGTACTAAATGCCTGGTGAAGGGAGTGGGGAGAGGGAGCGCGGGCTGCTCCATGAAACCTTGGGACCTGCCTCCTGAGGCAGCCTCCCTTCATAGCCATGGAAGAGCATACCCTTGTTTTATGGCAAAGCTAGCACCATCTCATTGGTATCAGATTCTGACTTGGGCAAGTGACATGGGCAGACACTTGGGCAAAGAAGCAATGTGGCCCACTGGAAAGAGCCCGGTCTTGGGAGCCAGACATCATGAGTTCGTTCATTCATTCATTCAATCGTACTTATTGAGCGCTTACTGTGTGCATTCATTCATTCAATCATATTTATCCCCCTCCCCATCTCCCCTGCCTTACCTCCTTCCCACAGCACCTGTATATATGTTTGTCCATATTTATTACTCTATTTTATTTGTACATATTCATTCTATTTATTTTATTTTGTTAATATGTTTAGTTTTGTTGTCTGTCTCCCCCTTCTAGACTGTGAGCCCGCTTTTGGGTAGGGACCATCTCTATATGTTGCCAACTTGTACTTCCCAAATGCTTAGTACAGTGCTCTGCACATAGTAAGTGCTCACTAAATATGATTGAATGAATGAATGAAAAGATAGAACTGACAGGCTTTGGTGACAGACGGAATGTGTGAGAGAGATGAGTCGAGAATAATACCACAGTTACAGGCTTGTGAGACAAGGAGGACGGTAGTGTTTTCTACAGTGATAGGAAAATCAGGTGGAAGACAGGGTTTATGTGGGAAGGTGAGGAGTTCTGATTTGGACATGTTTAGCTTAAGGTATCAGTGGGACATCCAAATAGAGTTGTCCTGAAGGCGGGAGGAAATGCAGGTCTGCTGAGAAGGATGGAGGTCAGAGCTGGAGAGGTAGCTTTGTGAATCATCCTCCTAGAGATGCTAGTTGCAGCCATGGGAGCGAATGAGTTCTCTAAGGGAGTGAGTGGAGTTGGAGGGAAAAAAAGGGGATCCAGAACTGAGCCTTGAGGGAATGCAAAACTGCAGAGAAGGATGTCTCCCCCTTCTAGACTGTGAGCCCACTGTTGGGTAGGGACTGTCTCTATTTGTTGCCAACTTGTACTTCCCAAGCGCTTAGTACAGTGCTCTGTACCCAGCAAGCGCTCAATAAATACGATTAAATGAATGAATGAATGAATTAGAGGGGTCTCAGCTGGAATCAATCCGTGGTATTTATTGAGCATTTGCTATGTGCAGGAGCCGTCTGGCCTAGTGGATATAGCATGGGCTTGGGAGTCAGAGGACAAGGGTCCTAATCCCTACTCCGCCACCTGTCAGCTATGTGACCTTGGGCAAGTCACTTAACTTCTCTATGCCTCAGTTACCTCATCTGTAAAATGGGGATTAAGACTGTGAGCCCCGTGTGGGATAACCTGATTACCTTGTATCTACCCCAGCACTTAGAACAGTGCTTGGTACATGGTAAGCACTTAACAAATACCATAATAATAATAATAATGATGAGTGCACAGAGGGTACAGACTCAAGTGCAACTTGTACTTCCCAAGCATTTAGTACAGTGCTCTGCACACAGTAAGCGCTCAATAAATACGATTGAATGAATGAATGAAGTGCATGGGTGATGCAGTAGGGAGGGAAACTAGAATCGGGAGATAGTTTAATCAGGGAAGGCCTTCTGGAAAAGATGTGACTTCAGAAGGGTGTTGAAGATGGGGAGAGCAGTGATCTACAGGGGTCAATCAATCAATCGCATTTATTGAGCTCTTACAGAGTGCAGGGAACTGTACTAAGCGCTTGGGAGAGTACAATATAACAGAGTTGGTAGACACATTTCCTGTCCACAAGGGGAAGGAGTTCTAGTTGACAACTTGTACTTCCCAAGCGCTTAGTACAGTGCTCTGCACACAGGAAGAGCTCAATAAACACGATTGAATGAATGAATGAATGAATGAAGAAAAGGGTCCAAGTGTCACTAATTGCCAAAGGGGTTCATGGGTGACAAAAATTGATATGTGCTGCTATTAGCCAACTCAACTCTAGTTCCCACCCTCACCTTCCATCTTACAGATCTAATGCCCCTTCTCTGTAAACCACCAAACCAAACACAGAGAACCGAAAGGCCTCAGCTTTCCTAACCCATCAAGAAATGAACTGGATATTTATAAATCTTTATAAATATATTTTTACACACTTTCTACAAAGTCTCTGAAAGAAGCTTGTCTTTCCAAGAAGGGGTAGCAACAGGGGGAGCATTTTTGATTACAGACACCTCAACTGTATAATTTAGTAAATACATGCCCGTTGCGAAGGTTTTGAGAAGAAATAACCATAGAGGCTGAATACTTACATATGAAGGATGTTAATATTTGTACCCTAATAAGTTGGAGTTCAAATTAAATTAAATGTAAAATCTTTTTTTACATTTTGAAACTTTAAAACTGAATCCTCCTGACTACCAATACTTTCCATGCTTTGACTAAGGCCAAAGGCTTTGATTCTTATAGTTTAATCTGTCCACACATTTTCCCATCTCTTTGCTACATATCGGTATACGCATACGCTAACATAAATTTCTGAAACTTACCATTTAGTTTGCAGCTTGTGAATAATGATGCCTTAATTAGAAATCCTGATGTCAGGTTATTGTTCGGCGATGATGGCAATAGCTGCTAATTTGAGCTTGAAAGTCATGATTGAAAGGGGAGAGTGGGGGAGTTGACCTTTTGCTACTGAAGATGCTTCAGGCTGGGTCAATTCACACCCACCATAGTCATTAGTTTCCAATCTCCTTCCTAATATTTACTCCCACGCAGTTTACCAAGATGCCAATCAGACTCCAACACACACAGCAGTGTTTAGGCCCCTCGCTTTCTTCAGTAATCAAGTTATCATTTAGAGCGGCGTTTCCCCTTCAGCTTCCTTGACTATATTTAAAGTTAAAAGCAAATATGTTTATTTTTCAACCCTCCTCCCAATCACACTTCTTTCCAGTTCTCCCTCGCTTTTCCGGCAGAGAGGCAATGTACCAGGGGACCATAAGGGGGCAGCTGCGACCAAAAAAGAAAATGTAGGAGGGAAAAATAATAATAAAAAAAGCCAACCAGTGGAAGAGATGAAGCAGGAAAGGAAGAGCTACGGAGAACAACGGCCAATGAACGAGGAAGGAAAAAGGAAGGGGAAACCAATAAAAGCAGACAACCCCAGGAAAAAATAAAGAGAATGAAGGAATGGAAAAAAGAGACAAAGGGAAGGTAAAAGACTAAAAAGAGAGTCCAGTGAATTTGCGATTTTTTTTTTTTGGCAAAAAGAAAGCCCACTGAATTCACATAGGCTCAGTGGCCGCAGAGAAGGTATTTTTTCCTTCCCTGAACTGAAGGGCATTTTTATCTCTCTGCCTTTTATCTTTAAGTCCTTAAATTCTGCTGCAAGCTGGGGCGTTCAGAGCATGCTCTATGCATTTGGGCTTGTGATGTCTGGGGGAAAAAAATCGCATCTTCAGAATGCATAAAAAAGCTTTCAGCCTTGAGTGAGCTAAGTAAATTAGGCGGAATATAAAGGGGGCTGCCCTGTTTCTCAATGCAGCAGCCCTCAGAAATGAAGCTGCAGTCTTTTGAAGCTACGGTCATAATCCAATGCTTTCAGGTGTACTTCAACCCAATGCTCTTTTGGTTTCAGCGGGTTAAGTTCATTAAAGAACCTCCCTTCTCGCTTTCATGTTTTCTAGTCTCTCCTGTCGGGTGCATTAGGAAGAAACCAGCCCTAAGGAGTTACAGTTTGGTGATGTTTCGCATTGTGAATGGAACGCAGGAACAACACTTAGTCTGGGATATTTGAAATGGAAAATACTTATACAGTACTTGTAATGCCTTTTAGTCAAGTTTTCTTCTCCTTCTTTCTTCACTTTCCAATTACCGTTGACAAGCCCAATTCAGTGTTTATTAAGCACCCAAATGTGCATGACACTATTCTGGGCCCAGACTGGGCCTACAGTCTGGGTGTTTAGGATATAAAATAGGAATTTATGCACTATACGGTTCTCTTCTCTATGTTAAAAGGCATAAGGAGTGGAGAGTTTGAGAGACAGGTTGGTTTATCCTTGCTTCCCTTTTATCCCCTGTAGTTCAGAACCCAATGTGCTGATTCAGGTCACCTCTCCCTACCCTGATATGCTGATCCCTGCTTAGGGTACTGCAGGATTGGATAACCTGCATGGGTATTCCACTGTGGAGGTGTATCTGACTCCACTTCCTTCTGCGTCACCCTGACTTGCTCCCTTTATTCATCCTCCCTCCCAGCCCCACAACACCTGTGTACATATCTGTAATTTTATTTGTTTACATTAGTGTCTGCCTCCCCTTCTAGACTGTAAGCTTATTGTGGGGAGGGAATGCTTCTGTTGTATTGTTATAGTGCGCTCTCCCAAGGGTTTAGTACAGTGCTCTGCATGCAATAAGCGCTCAATAAATACAACTGACTGACTGATTGGCTGACCTGACCTGTATATGTCCCATACCACTAGATTTTAAGCTCTCTGTGGGCAAGGATCAGTTTTACTCTCCCAAGGACTTAACACACTGCTCTACACACAGTGAATGCTCGATAAATTCATTCATTCATTCAATCGTATTTATTGAGAGCTTACTGTGTGCAGAGCACTGTACTAAGCGCTTGGGAAGTACAAGTTGGCATTCATTGATGGATTCCCCCCAGAGAAAGTCAATTTAACTGACTCGCCCTCAGCACATCAGCAGATATACTAAAGTTGGAATGATAGAGAGAAGATTAGCATGGCCCCTGCGCAAGGATGACATGCAAATTCATGAAGCATTCCATATATTTTTTCCTCAAATACCCCAATCACACTTCCTCCCTTCAAAACCCTACTGAAGGCTCACCTCCTCCAGGAGGCCTTCCCAGACTAAGCCTCCCTTTTCCTCAGCTCCCCTTCCCTCCCCATTGCCCCAACTCGCTCCTTTTACCCTCCCCCATCCCCACAGCAATTGTGTGTATATGTACATATCTATAATTCTATTTACTTGTATTAATGCCTCTTTACTTGTCTTGGTACGTATATATATCTATATATATCTAGTTCATTCTAGACTGTGCGCCCGTTGTTGGGTAGGGACCGTCTCTATATGTTGCCAACTTGTACTTCCCAAGCCCTTAGTACAGTGCTCTGCACACAGTAAGCACTAAATAAATACGATTAAATGAATGAATCTATAATTCTATTTATTTATATTGATGCTATTGATGCCTGTTTACTTGTTTTGATGTCTGTCTCCCCCCCCTTCTAGACTGTGAGCCCGTTGTGAGCAGGGATTGTCTCTTTTTGTTGCTGAACTGTACTTTCCTAGAGCTTAGTACAATGCTCTGCACACAGTAAGCCCTCAGTAAATATGATTGAATGAATGAATGATTCCTGCTGTGTTTATTCAGGGGTTGGGTTGGGCTGGGTACAATGCGGCTACTGCAGGTCTCTGGGGGGTGGGCAGGAAATAGGGAGGAAAGAGGGTTTTCTAATATCAGCAGCACATGGTATCAAACAGAGTTGTGATAATGGGTATTTCTGTATGTTACTTTTAGGGGCCTGGAGCGCAAAGCTGAAGAAGCAGCATGGCTTAGGGGAGACAGCACAGACTTCCCAATTGCTTGCTGTGTGACCTTGTTCAACTTCTCTGTACCTTGGTTTCCTCAGCTGTAAAATGGGGGGAATACCTGTTTTCCCTCCTACCTTAGAATGTGAACTTCATGTGGGACAAGAACTGTGACCAAATTAATCAACTTGTACCTACGCAAGTGCTTAGAACAGTCTTTGACACATAGTAATAGTAAGTGCTTAACAAATGCCACTAAAAAAAAAGGAAAAAAAAAGGGCTGGATGGGGGATGGTGAAAAGGAAGAAAAACGATAGAGTGACTGGCCTTATAGCAGAATCCTGGTCATGGCTTGCACTGGGCATGCTGTTACTGGTGCTGGTAGCCAACAGGTGCCCCAACTGAATTTACCCTCACATGATCTGTGCCTGCCTCCTAACGCTAGTCAGCTGACCCGCCTAGCAACTTTCCTAAAGGTACTGAGGAGTCAGGTAAATCAGAAGAGTGTGGGTCTTTCTGAGGACTGTCCTCGCCCTCGCTTCAAAGCCTTATTGAAGGCTCATCTCCTCCACCAGGCCTTCCCTGACTAAGCCTTCCTTTCCTCTTTTCCCACTCCCTTCTGCGTCACCCTGACTTGCTCTCTTTATTCATCTCCCCTCCCAGCCCCGCAGCACTTATATGCATATCTGTGATTTATTTATTTATATTAATGTCTATCTCCCCATCTAGACTGTAAACTCATTGTGAGCAGGGACTGTATCTGTTTATTGGTCTGTTGTACTCTCCCAAGTGCTTAGTACAGTGCTCTGCACTCAATAAGCGCTCAATAAATATGATTGAATGAATGAATACAATCCACCGACTGAATGACTGACATTAAGCCCTCCAGACTCCTCCACACAATAAGGAGCGGGGCTGATGTGAGGAAACCACAGGCCTCCCGTCCAATGTGATAGACGATGCCCTAGCTGGGAGCTGTTGTTTTGGTGGACTGTAGTGGCAAATCTGAATAACTAATAATAATAATAATAGTGGTATTTGTGATACTGCATGCTAAGCACTATACTAAGCACTGGGGTAGATACAAGATAATCAGGTCCCACATGGGGCTCACAGTTAAAGTAGAAGGGAGAACAGGTATTGAATCCCCATTTTGCAGTTGAGGGAGCTGAGGCGCAGAGAAGAGAACTTGCTCAAGGTTACAGTGGGGACAGGTAGTAGAGCTGGGATTAAAAACTAAGTTATC
This sequence comes from Tachyglossus aculeatus, assembly GCF_015852505.1. NCBI lineage: Eukaryota > Metazoa > Chordata > Mammalia > Monotremata > Tachyglossidae > Tachyglossus > Tachyglossus aculeatus. The sequence continues at coordinate 10,937,956 of NC_052072.1, read as the reverse complement.
TGACTTCGAGGCCCATGCTCTTTCTACTAGACCACAGTGCTCCCTAAAAAGAGAAGAGTAGCCTTCTCAATAGCCCACAGTAGCCCACTGAGAAGAGTGGCCTGTGATTTCCCAATGGGCTTTGGGCCAGAAGCTTCTCTTGCCTACAAGTCACCCGTTTCCTCCTCTCTTGTCCTCCCCTTTAACCGTCCTATTTTCTTTTGTTGCTGTCCAATGGATTTATTCCTAGAGTGAATTCTTTGAGAGAGATTTAAATAGCCCACAGTAGCCCACTGAGAAGAGTAGCCTGTGGTTTCCCAGTGGGCTTTTGGCAAGAAGCTTCTTTCGCCTACAAGTCACCTGTTTCCTCCTCTATTGTCCTCCCCTTTAAACGTCCTATTTTCTTTTGTTGCTGTCCAATGGATTTATTCCTAGAGTGCATTCTTTGAGAGAGATTTAAATTCCTACCTGACACATGGCAAAAAAACCACAACAATTCTCAATCCCCATAAAAGCTCCCCCATGGTTTAATTATGAACATTTTGGCCGCTTGCTTCCTTGTGAAAACTTGGCAACGAGCTAGTACACGAATGTGCTTTCAGCCACTGGGTTTGGTCGCAATTTAAACATGCTTCGTGTTCAGCCTCCTGAGCCAATTTTCCTTCTGCTTTAATCTCAGTGACTCCATTATCACTAATAAAATGGATGCTCCCAGCACCTGTCTCCCTTTTGCCCCGGGAGAACAAGAGTGCTGCACCTAATGGGGAGATGGTCTCTGGGAAAAATTCAGTTTTCCGATGCTAATGATGATAACATTAATATCGAGGGCCATGTGGCTCGGTAGATAGAGCATTGGATAGCGGGGATCCGGAGACCATCATCCTCTGATCTTCTGTGTAACCTTGGGGAAGCCATTTAACCTCTGTTGGCCCCAACTTCCTCAACTGCGAAAAATGAACAAAGAACTGCTTACCTTCTATTTATTATTATTGTAAATAGAATAAACATTAAGAACATTTATTAAGCCTCCGCATTATGCTTGGCCTGAGTCAGAACTTGAAAAAATGAGGTACACAATTTCAAAAAGTTAACATATTCAAGATATAATACAAAAAAATTGATTTTCTTTTCCCAAAGATCAGCCAGTGCCATCCAAATCATGCCTGGAATTTCATTTTTTTTAGTTCCCCTAATACTCTTATTATGATGGAAAAAGCTGGAAATGATCCTTGCTGAAGAAGGGCCAAATTGCCTCCTGCCCAGTTTTAGCCGTAATTCAATAAACCTTTAGGCTATTTTTAAAGAAAGAGAGGAGGTAGTCTGAAAAATTTCCTCTTGCTGATCTCCAAAGACTTGTTAATCCAGGGACCTCAAAAATTCCCAGGATCTGAAGGTTTCAGTTTCTTAAGCACATTCTCCAGAGCTTTGATATTTTCACTCTAACACAGAATTTTCCTCAGTTAAGGCTACTGTAGAAGGCTCCTAAATTGGGGCATTTGGTGGGGATTATTTTGAATTAAAATAACTGACCTACCTCCATGTGTGACACTTGTCCAAGTCCTATGGAAAGAGAGAAGGACTGAAAAAGTTCCACTGTAGAATGCATGATACATCATTCCTTTCTTTAAAAAAATAAAGAGTTAATGAGCCCATCTTCCAAGCTAAAGCATATGTCCATGAGTTAATTTTCAAGTCCATTTCCTTAATTGCCTGAAAAACCATAGTTAGAGAAATTGGCTCAGAGGCCCCCGCCTTTGCCCCTACCACCTCTTTCAGGATAGAGAGGATGAATAATCCACTTTTACCTGCTGCTGAGACCTTGTCTCCAGTGGAACTACCGTTAAAGCTGGTCTCTGAGTTTGGCCCAACCACCAAAGCTCAGGCCATCATTTGCAAAGTTCAGACAGTCATTCTCTTCATCGGCCCCTTAACTCTCCATCTCTCTTTCTAGGGAGAGAAAGAGACTGAGAGAGAGAATGAATTAAAGCCACACAGGTGAGTGAAATGAGATCTAGGTTAATTTATGGACAGGGAATGCATCTACTAATTCTCTTGTATTTTCCCAAGCACTTAAAACAGTGCTCTGCATTTAGTAAGTGCTCGGTGAATACCAGTGATTGATTAATTGATCGATTTTCTTTGCATTTCTGGTCATATTACTTGTAACAATTTAAAGATACTTTTTTTTCAAAAAAACAGTGGTATGTGTTAAGCATTTACTCTATACCAGGCACTGTCCTAAGCACTGGGGTAGATACAAGATAATCAGGTCGGGTACAGCCCCTGTCTCATATAGAGCTTGCGGTCTTAATCCCCATTTTACAGATGAGATAACTGAGGCATAGAGAAGTTAAGTGACTTGTCCAAGGTTACACAGCGGACAAGTGGCAGAACCAGGATTACCGATGTCCTCTGACTCCCAGGACCCTGATCTTTCCACTAGGCACGCTGCTTGTGAAGCACAACCTCAAACAATGAAATACAGTTGAGGGCAGACAATCAGGAAGAGGAAGGCTCCTTCTGAGTGGGAGCTTCCAATGGATTGTTCATCTCATCGGCAGAAAAGGGCCAGTGGTTGCACAGGTGCAGAAGTTGGAAATCTATATGTGTGTGGCGTGGAAGGGAATAAAAATAATAACTATGTGTCAAACCTTGTACTATTTTTAAAAATGGTATTTGTTATGCACTTTCTATGTTTCAGGCACGGTACTAGGCTCTGAGGTAGATTCAAGATCATCAGGTTGGACACAGTACCTGTCCTACAAGAAGCTCACAGTCTTAATCCCAATTTTACAGACGAAGTAACTGAGGCACCCCCTCTCAGTGTCGCACTTGAAGAATTTCCAGTACTCTACCAATCTCGACTCCGGGAGGGAGAGTCAAGCAGAGGCCTACCCATTCCATTCCTAGCTTGGCCAGTGGCTAGCGAGTGGAAGGCAATATGATACAAGTTAAAATTCACTTGTGCTGGGCAGCAGCGGCACGGGAGAGAATCAAGGGCGGAGACTCAAGTTTACTGTATGGAAGGTGACAACAGTAAACCGCTTCTGTATTTTTACCAAGAAGATTCTGTGGACACACTACAGGAAATCGTTCTGGTGCAATCTGCAATCGTGCAGATGGAGGTTGGGTATTCTGGGAGAGATGTGTCCCTGGTGTTGCTATAGGTTGGAGATGGACTCTTAATGGCATAAGACAAGACAAGAACTGAGGCACAGAGAAGTGAAGTGACTTGCTCAAGGTCACACGGCAGACAAGCGGCAGAGCTGGGGAATGTGGGACCTGTACTAAATGCCAGAATAGACAGATCCAAGATAATAATAATAATAATGTTGGTATTTGTTAAGCACTTACTTTGTGCCAAGCACTGTTCTAACACTGAGGGAGATACAAGGTAACCAGGTTGTCCCACGTGGGGCTCACAGTCTTCATCCCCATTTTACAGATGAGGTAACTGAGGCCCAGAGAAGTTAAGTGACTTGCCCAAGGTCACACCGCTGACAAGTGGCAGAGGCGGGATAATCAGGCTAGATGCAATCCCTGACCCACACAGGGCTTCCAGTTGAAGTGTTGGTGGGGAATGGGTTTTTCCAAAGCTAGTGACCCTGACCATTAGCAGCATCTTTGCCAGCAGGTTCATGGGGCTGGCTTCCTACCCTTGGCGGAAAAAAACTGTTGCCCTCTCCTGTTATAAGTGACCTTATTTGCATTATGCCAAGCCTGCGCCAAACCATAATGAGGACATATGCCCTCATTATATGTCCTCATATATGAGGACATATGTGAAAATATGCCCGAGTGCCCCCAAAAGTATGTCAAGAATATAATAGTCAATCAGTCGATCAATGGAATTTATTGAACACTTACTCTCTGAGAGTACAATAGACTATGCATGATCCCCTCCTCAAGGATCTCACAGTCTAGCAGGGGAGACAGACATTAAAATAAATTACAGGCAGGAGAAACGATTGAATATAAAGACAATTTCATCGGTATTGCGGGGATGGCGTGATAGTAAACATAAATGATAGATCCAATCTACTGACAATTTTAGCTGAAGTAAAAACTTCTGTCCTTCAAGTTGTGAATAGAAAATATTCACAGTCATGACGCTGCCCCTCTGCGGCCTTCTGCCCCACCACCTGCCACCCCTTTGCTTGTGAACCCTGAAACAGCCGCCTTCCTTGCTTACCGCCTGATGCCAGTCCCACCAGGGTGGCAGGATTTATGGAACAAGAATTCATTCAGTGTGTTCCTCTTAGAAATTTTGAGGTTTCCCCATTTTACGGAATTCTCAGGAACCTTTTTAAGATGTGTTTAGAAATGACACAGACGCTGAGTTGCGATGAGATTCCAATTTTTTTTTTTGGTGGTTGATGGCAACTATTGTAACTTCATCATTCTGAGACATGACACGGGGAAATGGCAGCTTTCAGTTAAACAAATGCAAAGCTGTATTTAGGTTCTTTTGCAACATTGTGATGGGAATGAATAAAAGTTTTTACAGCTGCTATTTTTTATGTGAACCATTGCCACTTCTTCTGAAATAGTGTTACGACAGCTTTTGTGTTTTGATCTTTTCCTTCGAAGGTAACCTGTTAGAATGAGCCCTAATCAGTGGCAGTTGAAACCAACACTCTTAAATCCATACAGGATTGAGTTATTACAGGTATTCCAGATTGCTGGTTTCATTCGTTTGCCTGAAGCAACCAGATAATTCAGGTCAAAGCACATTTTTTGGCCTCATTTATCTGCACAAGTTTTGTGTGGGGGTGGTTAAAACATATCCACGGGCAGCCACTCTGCAATCTTTAATTATTTTGTCTTAGAGGCCTGGCACCTTCGGTACACCCAACTGGTCAGAACCAAAGCATCCCTGTCTCCACTAGAAACCGGAGCCAAGGAAAGCTCTGAGGCAAAGTGTACCCCTTTCTTTTTATTTTTTCTTTCATTCATTCAATCGTATTTATTGAGCGCTTACTGTGTGCAGAGCACTGTACTAAGCGCTTGTTTCGGTATTTGTTAAGCCCTGTACTACATGCCAGGCACTATAGTAAGCACTGGGATAGATACAAGATAATCGGTTTGGACACAGTTCCTGTCCCACACAGGGCTCACAGTTTTAATCCCCATTTTACAGATGAGGGAACTGAGACAAAGACAAGTAAAGTGACTTGTCCAAGGTCACACAGCAGACAAGTGACGAGCAGGAATTAGAATCCAGGTCCTTCTGACTACAGGTTTGTGCTCTATCCTTTAGGCCATTCTGTTTCCCTGGCTCCATCTGGGTAGGGAAAGATATCCCTTACCTTCTTGTGCAATACACGGTTTTCTTCCTCCGGAGTTTACTTTCTCAGAAATGGGTGTTTGACAATGGAGCTGTGGGTGGTCCAGTAAGTCTTTTTGTTCTGCATGGGACTGCTCCAACAGTGACTCAGATTGCCTTACGGGGCCACAGTTTTCACCAAGGAGGCAGAATTCAAGGACTGGGAGAGAGTACACATTGCCTCAGGACATGAATCACTTAATCAGTAGTATTGACTGAGGACTTGCTCTGTGCAGAGCACTGCACTGAGAATACACTAGAGTTAGAATACATGACTCCTGCCTTCAAGAAGCTTAGAGGAGCAGCGTGGCTTAGTGGAAAGAGCCGGGGCTTGGGAGTCAGAGGTTGTGGGTTCGAATTCCAACTCTGCCACTTATCAGCTGCGTGACTTTGGGCAAGACACACTTCACTCCTCTAGCACTAACCTTCTCACTGTGCCTCATTCTCTCCTGTCCTGCCTCGACCCCTGGCCCACATCCTACCCCTGGCCTGGAACACCCTCCCTCCTCAAATCCGCCAAACTAGCACACTTTTCCCCTTCAAAGCCCTACTGAAAGCTCACCTCCTCCAGAAGGCCTTCCAAGACTAAGGCCCCCTTTTCTTCTGCTCCCCCTCCCCTCCTCATCACCCCGACTTGTTCCCTTTGCTTTACCCCCTCCCCACCCCACAGCACTTGTGCACATATGTATGTATTTATAATAATAATGATAATAATAATGATGGTATCTGTTAAGCACTAACTATGTGCCAAGCACTGTTCTAGGTGCTGGGATAGATACAAGGTTATCAGGTTGTCCCACATGGGGCTCACAGTCTTAATAATTCTATTTATTTCTATTAATGATGTGTATTTATATATAATTCTTATTTATAATGATGCTACTGATTCCTGTTTACTTATTTTGATGTCTGTCTCCCCCCTTCTAGGCTATGAGCCTGTTGTGGGAAGGGATTGTCTCTATTTGTTGCTGAATTGTACTTCCCAAGAACTTAGTACAGTCCTCTGCACACAGTAAGTGTTCAATAAATATGACAGTGAATGAATGAATGAATGAAGTCACTTTGCTTCTCTGTGCTTCAGTTACCTCATCTGTAAAATGAGGATCAAGACTGTGAGCCACAGGTGGGACAACCTGATTACATTGTATCTACCCCAGCACTTAGAACAGTGCTTGGAACATAGTAAGCGCTTAACAAATATCATCATTATTATTATTAGAATAAAGATAGAGCAATAGCCATTTTCTAGACTCATTCCAAGTTCAGATTGAAGGAAATGGAATGAAAAACCTTAACAATAGACAATGTACCAGGATTCAATTTTCCCACTTCACAATGAGGAAAATGCCACAGACAAGTCCTGCAACAAAATATTATCACAGTATGAGTGCACTCCTCATCTTCCCAACCAAAACCAGGTTCACCCCCTGACTTTTCCATCACTATAGACAATACTACCATCCTCCCTTTGTCTATAACCTTGGCATTTTCCTTGACTCATCTCTCTCATTCAACCTACATATTCAATCTGTCACCAAATCCTGTTGGTTCTACCTTCACAACATTTCTAGTCTGTCCATTCCCCCTCCATCCAAACTGCTACCACTCTGATCCAAGCACTTACATCCCACCTTAACTACTACATCAGCCCCCTCACTGACCTCCCTGCCTCCATTCCAGGCCATACTTCACTCTGCTGCCTGAATTATTTTCCTAAAATATTTCAACTCACATCTCACCTCTCCTCAAAGCCCTCCAATAGTTACACTTGCACCTCCACATCGAACAGAAGCTCCTTGCCATCGGCTTCAAGGCACTCCATCAGCTTTCCCCTCTCAATGTACCTCATTGGTATTCTACTAAAATTCAGCCAGCACACTTATGCTGCTCTAAGGTCAGCCCACTCACTGTACTTGGATCTTACCGCCGACCCCTTGCCCATATCCTCCCTTCGGCCTGAAACTCTCTTCTGCTTCACATCTGACTGTGAGCCTGTTGTTGGGTAGGGACCGTCTCTATATGTTGCCTATTTGTACTTCCCAAGCTCTTAGTACAGTGCTCTGCACACAGTAAGCACTCAATCAATCAATCAATCAAGAGGCCTTCCCCGACTAAACCAACATTTCTTCTATTTGCCCTCCCTTCTGCATTGCCTGTGCATTTGGATCTTTACCCTTTAAGCACGTGATAGTCACCCCACACAGCTCTTGTATACACATACCTCTACTCTGTCATTTCCCCTGTCTGAATTTATTTTAATATCCATTTCCCTCTCTAGACTGTAAACTCCTTGTGGGCAGGGAACGGGTTTAACAACTCTATTTTATTATACTCTCCCAAACGCTTAATAAAGTACTCTGCACTCAATAAGTGCTCAGTAAATCGACTAATTGAAAATACAGGCCTAGGGAGATAGATTAGAACTTGTAGCTGTTTCTCACCGCCAACCTCTTGAACACATCCTGCCTCTGCCCTGCAACTCCCTCCCTTTTCATATCCTACAGACAACTACTCTCCCCACCTTCAAAGTCTTATTGAAGGCACACCTCCTGCAGGAGGCCTTCCCTGACTAAGCCTTCATTTCCTCTATTCCCACTCAATCAATCAATCAATCAATCAATCGTATTTATAGAGCGCTTACTGTGCGCAGAGCACTGTACTAAGCACTTGGGAAGTACAAGTTGGCAACATATAGAGACAGTCCCTACCCAACAGTGGGCTCACAGTCTAAAAGGGGGAGACAGAGAACAAAACCAATCATACTCACTCCCTTCTGTGTCACCCAGACCCATGGCACTTATGAACATATCCACAATTTCTTTGTTTATATCAATGTCCGTCTCTCCCTTTAGACTGTAAGCTCGTTGTGGGCAGGGAATGAGTCTGTTATGCTGTGGTACTGTTGTGTTGTACTCTCCCAAGAGCTTAGAGTGCTCTGCACACAGTAAGTGTTCAATACATTCAATTGACTGACCGACTATAGTGCCCTGCACACAGTAAGTGCTCAATAAATTTGACTGATTGATTGACTGATTAATTGATCGATTGGGGAGACAAGCCTGGCCCAGAGAGGCAGGTGGAAAGACAGACCTGGACCTGGAGAGATCAGGGGACGAGAGGGTGGGTTGGGAAGCGGGAGGGAGAGAGACGAAGGACGCAGGGGCAGAGACAATCTGTGGATGCCTGCTGGCTACAGCAGAGATAGAGGCCAGAGGCTCTTTCATTAGAGAAGCAGCATGGCTCAGTGATAGAAAATGGGCATGGGAGTCAAAAGTTCAAGGTTTCTAATCTCACTCCACCACGTGTCTGCTAGGTGACAATGGGCAAGTCGCTTCTCTTCTCTGGGCCTCAGTTACCTCATCTGTAAAATGGGGATTAAGACTGTGAGCCCCAAATGAGACAGAGACTGTGTCCAACTCGATTTGCTTGTATCCTCCCCACCACTTAGTACAGTGCCTAGTACATACTAGGTGCTTAACAAATACCATTATTATTATAATTATAATTATTATTATTCATTCAATCATATTTATTGAGAGCTTACTGTGTGCAAAGCACTGTACTAAGCATTTAGGAGAGAATAATATTACAAGAAACAGACACAATCCCTGTGCACAATGAGCTCACAGTCTAGAGGGGGAGACAGACATTAGTCAATTAATTAATTAATTAATTAATTCAATAGTATTTATTGAGTGCTTACTGTGTGCAGAGCACTGTAGTAAGCACTTGGGAAGTACAAATTGGCAACATATAGAGACAGTACCTACCTAACAACGGGCTCACAATCTAGAAGGGGGAGACAGACAACAAAACAAAACAAGCAGACAACTGTCAGTACCATCAGAATAAATAGAATTGTAGCTATATACACAAAATTAATAATTTATGCATAAGTGCCGTGGGTCTGCCGTGAGTGCTGTGGGGCTACTATAAATGCCGTGGGGCTCTGCTGGATCTTGGAGAAGGGGATATGGTAACTGAAGAGAGAAAAGTAGATTGCAGTGGGAGAATGGGAAGAAAAGAATTTAGTCCAGTGTTTTGCTTTCAGTAAGAATTCAATAAATGCCATTGATTGGCTGGTTGATTGATTGGCTGGGGCAGTGGTTCCAGGGCTTGCCCAGGAAGTGCCAGCTGAGTCTGAGTCTCTGTTATTTGTGCTGTAGCAAAAGGCTGGTGATGTGATGCCAGACCCAGGAAGAGGCATGGAAACTTGAACGACTGCCACAGTGATGCTGAATGGTTCTTCATCAAGGGCTCTGGGCCCAGGGTAGTTTCTGGGCCTGGATCTGCATCTCACTAAGGATACCTTGAACCCCACAGATGCTGGGACTTGTCTAGAGATTGTGTCCGGCCCATAGGAGGGAAGAGCTGGAGCTGACATTTTCCTTCCCATGCTGCCAAGCCCATGGGGGCAATGGTTCCCCTCACCCTCATTCATTCATTCAATTGTACTGACTGAGTGCTTACTGTGTGCAGAGCACTGTACTAAGCACTTGGGAAGTACAAGTTGGCAACATATAGAGACGGTCCCTACCCAACAGCAGGCTCACAGTCTATTACCCTCATGTAATAATACTTGTGGTAATTTGTCCCTAGGTGCCAAGCACTGGACTAAGCCTTGGGGGTAGAAATAAGATGATCGGGTCAGACACAGTCCCTGCCCCAAATGGGCTTCACAGTTTAAGGGAGAGGGAGAACTGGCACTCAATCCCCATTTTACAGATGAGGAAATGGAGGCACAAAGAAATTAAGTGATTTGCCCAAGTCACACAGCAGGTAAGCAGCGGAGCTGAGATTAGAACCCAGGTCCTCTTACTGCCTGGCCCATGCTCTTTCCACTAGGCAAAGCTGCTTCCCTAAGGTCAGTATCCTTTCTGCAAGTGAGGGACATGTATTCACCCCATGGTCACACACAAAATAAAGCCCAGTCACACATCAAATATCCCTCAAGGTTGGCAGGAGGCCCACATCTTCTGCCTCAATATTCTGTATCTCATGACCTTATTCACATAGCTGGTCTCCCTACAACTGAGTTAATTGTTACACACTACAACTTTTACCAGTCCAATAAAGTTCACACCCCACCAAAAGGTGAGTTCTTCCTTCCTCCCTCCTCCATAGTAAATTTAAGCGTAACGTTTGTGAGCACTTAAGGGCTCTTAAATGGTTCCTTAGATGTTTGGAATGATTATCAGTTCTACTGAATTAATACTGATACCAATCACCCTGTCTTGAATATTTCAGTGTGCTTTATAAAGATGAACTAATTGGCCTCCTCTAATTGTAAGGAGGATGTAAATCAATTTTGTTACAGGTCAAATAGACTCCTTATTTGAGGTTTTTATTTTACTATTTTTTTCAGGAAAAATAATAGTTTATTACAACTAAAATTGATGGAAAAAATGTGATATTACTATTTAAGTTTTCAGATGACATTAAGTATTTCTGGGTAGATGCTTTTGGTGATGCTATGATTGTAATCCCAAGGTCTCAGTGCTGCTCTCTGCACTTGTCCTGTAATTTGCCTTCCTGCAATGATCACGTTTACAGTTCTGTGTTTTGGTCTAAAGCCATATCGTGATACAGGAAACACAAACCCTTTTATTTAGTAGCTTGTCCAGAAGGTTCCTGGCTCAAATTTTGCCAGCAATGGAGAACAGTGAAATACCGAGGGAATTTCCAGGCAGCTCTTTTTCCTTTCTTCTCAAAGTTGTCAGTGTTCCATCTATTGAGAGGAAGCCAGTGCAGATGTCTAAGCATTAAGTCCCATCCTTGTCTACAGATTTCTTCTGGAATGTATCAGTTCTGGGTAGTTGGTCATTTTTCATGACCCTATCTTCAGTAGTCATTTCTTTAAAATTGAAGCCACGGCCTGACTTTTCTTACTTTGTAGAGTCTTACACTCTGTAATGTGAGGTACCTGAAGAAGGTTATTGAAGAATTGGTGCCATCTCTGTCAGATTCCTCTCCCTTCTCTCTGTTGAGGGTGGAATCAACCACACTTTTTGGCAGCGCTGTAGTAGTAGTTCTGGGACCATAATGTTTCTGTAGTGATGAGTAAATACCCTGGTTGGCATTAGATCTGAATCTTACTAGCCTTTTCATCCTATCTATGGTCACGGAATGAGACTGGAGGCCCCTTTTTGTTTATGCTTTTGAGGGACTGAAAAAGGTAGGGAATGTGGGCAGAGAATGTGTCTATTGTTATGTTATATTCTCCCAAGGGCTAAGTACAGTGCTCTGCAAACAGTAACCTCTCAATAAATATAGTTGACTTACTGACAGACTAGCATTATTTGCTTTGCTGCAAGGAATTTTATTCACCTTAGGCTCAAATTTATTAAAATTTATTTTGGTGGTGTAGCCTTTTCCCCTTCCCCTCTCAGGGTCGCACCTGGAGAGTTTACAGTACTCTACCAGTCTTGGCTATGGGAGGGAGAGTCAAACAGAGACGTGTCTATTCCATTCCTAGCTTGGCCAGTGTCTAGCAAGTGGAAGGCAATCTGCTACAAGTAAAAACTCCCCTGTGCTGGGCAGCATTCATTCATTCATTCAATCATATTTTTTGAGCGCTTACTGTGTGCAGAGCACTGTACTGAGCACTTGGGAAGTACAAGTTGGCAACATATAGAGACGGTCCCTACCCAACAGCGGGCTCACAGTCTAGAAGGGGGAGACAGACAACGAAACAAAACATATTCACAAAATAAAATAAATAGAATAGTAAATATGTACAAGTAAAATAAATAGAGTAATAAATCTGTACAAACATATATACAGCAGCAGCATGGGAGAGAGTTGAAGGCGGAGACTCAAGTTTACCATGTGAAAGGAGGCAATGGTAAACCACTTCCGTATTTTTAAAGAAGAAAACTCTAGGGGTACACTACCAGAATGATTGCATACGGAGGTGGGGTGTTCTGGGAGAGATGTGCACCTGGCATCACTATGGTCGGAGATGACTCGACAGCATAAAACAAGACAAGACAAGTCTTTCCCTTTGTCAGTCTTGATGGCTTCCTGGTAGGTGGTAGACTGGTGGACAGCTATCTCCATTGGGCACATAATGGGTCGCTTGCTCCAATAACTCTGCTGGGCCAACGTACCAGAGTGCCTTGCAGGACTCCTCAATCTCCAGGAGCTTGACATTGAGCCATTTGGGTGGTTTGGAGGCTGCTTTTTTGACCCGTTGTTGTAATCCTAGCAGAAGTAAGGAGCCGATCAGATGCTGGTCATTCCAGCCTTTGGCATCTGACACCTCTAGACGGTAAACTCATCTCCTAGACTCTAAGCTCATCCCCTAGACTCTAAGCTCCTTGTGGGTAGGGAATGTGTCTGTTTATTGTTATAATGGACTCTCCAAAGTGCTTAGTACAGTTCTCTGCACCTAGTAAGTGCGCAATAAATACAACTGACTGACTGACCCACTTGCAGTGACTAAATGATTTGTTTCTCATGGTATTTATTAAGTGCTTATGGGGTAGATCTATGCCCTGTCAAACCTGAGGCTTACAGTCAATTCTATCCCTATTTTATAGATGAGATCCAGAGATCTCATAAGTAAGGGGGATATGATCAAAGTTCACAGAAACATGATGGGGCACCAACTGAAGCTTGAAGTGATAAGTTCTTCTCTGGGCCCAAGTTACCTCATCTGTAAAATGTGGTTTAAGAGTGTGAGCCCCATGTGGGACAGTGACTGTGTCCAACCTGATTAACTTGTATCTACCCCCAAGTTTGGAACAGTGCTTGGAACACAGTGAGTGCTTAACAAGTACCATAATTATTACTATAATTATTAAATTAACCAAAGGAAGCACTTCATCCCTCAGTGGGTGGTGAGCATATGGAATTCATTACCACTATAACAAGTGCAGACAGAATATAGCAATAGGTTCAAGAAAAATGTGGATAAATTAATGGATGAGATGGGCTGTTTGGGGAAAAATGTTAGGAAAGTTAGAAGGTACAGTAGATCTTATTCAAGAGGAAAGATATCAATCAAGGCATCCACCTCAGTGTTTCCCGATCATTTTTTGGTTCCACTGTGAAGTTAATGAAATACTGAACTTCATAACGGAGTAGTCTGACTTGGTATGTCCTGGTTTATGTTCTTCTAGGGAACATTCCATCTTGGTGGGAAATGTCTTGGATAGAAATGTTCTTCTGGGAATGTTCTGCCTTCGAAAGAAAACTGGTGGAAACAAAGGGCTGTGGTAAGGTCATTGTTCTGGATGTTGAAGTAAATTAGTGGGATGTTCCAGGTATCAGCAATAGGACCAACTTTATTTTTTATGTTTATAAATAATCTGTTAGAGGAGTGTCCAGTAAAACTGTGGAATTTATTTTTGTGGATAAAAAGACAGTTTGGCTGAAAATATAGTTTGGCAGGGAAAGAGACTCCTGGATATTCTTTCCCACCCAGAAACAGGGTCCAGGATACCTCTCTTAACTCCACTTCTGGATCAGAAATGGCATTCCCTTCCAATCAAAACATTTCATCTTTTAGAAAGTTTGGTAGCTATTTCTCCCAATGTATTCTATTTTCATCTTCTTAATAAAATATTTTAAAAAGCACTTGGCTAATGCAAAATGCAGGTGAAAGTCAGAAAAATAAATGATACTTATGGGGTAAAACCTGGGCATTTTAAGGAAAATAAGTTTAAACTGCAAACAAACCGCCCTCAGCACAAGTAAGCAGAGGGAGATCCGAAGTGCTTAAAGGGGTTTGTCTCAAGTCCCAAGATGAGTTCATTCATGAGACAAGACTAGACTTGACACTTGTCCCTAATGCCCAACTACTGATCTATAAATCTTGTGATGAAAGACTGCCGTTTTAGAACCTGCCCAGAAGCACCTCTAAATAGTGGTTAATTTCTAATGCATTGGAAAACTTCATATGATTTTTTTATGGTTAGGCATCCTTCAAAAATAGCAATTGCATGGAGATCTGCACTTGTGATTTATTTATTTGTTGCTGAAAAAAAGCACTACAAGCATAGTTTAGACACCCAATGGGTTAGTAGCACTTTTGCAATTCCCGGGTCACTGACAGGCTCCATTTTTGTTGTTCACCCCATTAATATTTCCATTAAGAATAGTGCTTAATGTAAGTTAATCTCTTTGGTTGGGGGGCGGGGAGGAAGGGAGAATGCAATTTGTTTCCTCAATTACAGTTGCTAAGGATTTGGAATTGAAGTTGTAGTCATATTACTGTAACTCATTACAGCTACTAATTGGACACTCATCTGACAAGCACCTTATTGCTGAACAGAAAAAAAGATCCCCGGCAATTAGGAACCAAACAAAATTAAACAACTCCTTATGGCCATAGGTATGGGCTTAAAATGCTTTGCCTTGCATTGTTGTAGGCCTGTGTATTACGAAGCACTTAAGGGATGATCAGCTAATGGAATCTCTCAAGCCTCCTGGAGGGCAACTTGAGCATTAGAGTCTGTGGCTCAGGTGCAGCCTTAGAGAAGGGAGAATGATTCTTTTCCACCTCACAGGGGTGTTGTGAGGCTTAATTAATTGTTGGGAAAGCACTTTGAGATCCTGGGATGAAAGACACTATATAATGATAATAATTTGCATCGACTCAGTGGCTTTCTTCTGTGAAATTCAAAGTGCTTTACAAACATTAATTAATCCTCACAACACCCCAGTGAAGTGGGTTAGTTTTCCTGGGGTAGGTTATATAAATCCACCACATTACAAGTAGGAGGAACAATTCGGTTCAGAGTTGACATCTCTACTCTTACAATTGGTAAGAGCTCATTTGTTTCAGAACTTCTAGAAAGGCAGATCCCCACCTCACTTCCAGTAGAGTGAGAATGCCTTGCTATTTCAGTTTTTTTAAATGGTATTTGTTAAGTGCTTACTATGTGTCAAACATTGTCCAAAGTGCTGGGTTAGGTACAAATTAATTAGGTAGGACACAATCCCTGTCCATGCAATCCCTAGATTGCATCCAGTCTAAGTAGGAGGGAGAACAGGTATCACCATTTTATGGTTGGGGAAATTGAGGCCCAGAGAAGTTAAGTGACTTGCCCAAGGTCACATCGCAAGTAATGGGCAGAGCCAGGATGAGACCCCAAGTTCTTCTGATTCCCAGGCTGGTGCTCTTTACACTAGGCCATGCTGCTTCTCGGTTACATATAGTAATAATAATAATAATAATGATGGCATTTGTTAAGCACTATGTGCAAAGCACTGTTCTAAGCACTGGGGAGGACAAAGGTGATCAGGCTGTCCCATGTGGGGCTCACAGCCTTCATCCCCATTTTACAGATGAGGTAACTGAGGCACAGAGCAGTGAAGTTACTTGCCCAAAGTCACACAGCTGACAATTGGCAGAGCTGGGATTTGAAACCATGATTGTATCCACTGGCATGCTTCAGAACTCCTCATTGTGCTTAGAGGACATGTCCTGAACAACTAACTGTACCACAAATAGCTGCCAATCTAATGGATATTAATGCTTATTGTCTCCCATTCTGGAACTCCATGCCACCATTCCATGAAGAGAACAGAGTGAGAGCAGGGTGACATCCGTTTTGGAAGACAGGGAGCAGCCATGGTAGTAAGGCCACACCTTGGCTTCCACTTTGGCACCAGTGGCTCTTGGTCCTGCTTTGAAAAAGCCATGTTTTACATTTCACTTTACATGTCCATCCATCATGAGATTATGATGTGCAAGGGAGGGAGAGGGAGTTCTGGGCCAGGGTAAACAGAACTGCCAGCCTACCCCGGCCACACGGGTCTGTTAGAAATCAAGAGCAACGGAGGGGAGGCCCTAACAGCTTCCCTCGAGCCCACCACCAAAATAAACCAAAACCAACCCCCTCAGTCCCACAAATGGCTTCAACATGTTGCCTGCATTGATGTGCCAGTCTGGAATACGCCAAAGATTACAGCCTCCGTTCCTACACTCCTGGCTTTAATTCCGCACATACCCATTTACTGCAATTTTCCAGATTGAAAATGAAAAGAGCAAAGAAACTCGCTTGCTCTGTCTCTGTAAACACACCCCACACGTACAGACAGCTCTCTCCCTCCCTCATGCGGCATCAGCAGCTCTACCAGAGTGGTACCGAGGCCTGCTGTTCAATATGCTGTCCAAAACACCAGGAGTGAAGGGCCACAAGAGAACCCAGTGTTGTTTTTTTCCCAGCAGCTCTCCTACTCAAAAGTGTTTAAGTAGCAGAGTCAGATTTTTTACTTAGTTCAGAGATAGTTTCTTGTAAGGCTCTAAAGGATGTGGGAAAGGGGTGATCCTGCCGGGGGCCCATTTGTCAGAAGAAGGAAGGAGCAGAGGAGAGGTGAGAAAAAAAGAGTGTTCTATGCCAGTCCTGGGCTCTCCTCCAAGTGCTCAGAGCCACGAAGTTTAGATTCTTGAGAAGGCTTTCACGACTGGTGTCTGTTCAGCAACACTCTTTCTTCAGGCGGTTGGAGCACAATCAGATTTTTAATCTGATGCCTTTGTGGCCTCCATCTTCATTCATCCTAGAGATGGAGACGGTAGGACCCTCCGAAATGTCAAGGCTGAAAAATACACACTGCTCCAGCCTGGGAAAACACTGCGGCTAGTAGGGTGGGATTTTTGTTTTTGTTTTGATTTTTGCAGCCTTTCTCTGACAGTTGAGTGTGTGCCAACACACGTTTGCCTGCTCTTGTGAAGTTGAAGGTGAAAAATATGATTGATTGCATTCAGCAAAGCGTTTTACCATCGTGATACACTGGCAAATATCATCTACAGTTTACAGTGGGAGAAAACGAGACCCAGAGTGATTAAGGCTAAGTCCACATAACACACAGTGGTGAGAAAGCAATTATTCAGGGAATTCAGCCAGTGTAGACTGCCGAACGGCATAGCTTCAGCAAGAAAAAAAGCTTTTCATTCAATCGTATTTTTTGAGTGCTTACTATGTGCAGAGCACTGTACTAAATGCTTGGAAAGTGCAATTCAGCAATAAAGAGAGACAGTCTCTGCCCACACCGGGCTTACAGTCTAGAAAAGGGGGAGACAGACATCAAAACAAGTAAACGGGCGTCAATAAAAATAAATAGAATTATAGATATGTACATATTTAAACAAGTGCTGTGGGGCGAGGAGAGGGGGTAGAGGAATAGGAGCGAATTGGGGTGACGCAGAGAGGAGGGGGAGCTGAGGAAAATGGAGATTTAGTCTGGGAAGACCTCTTGGAGAAGGTGATCTTTGAAGGGGAGAAGTGTGATTGTTTGGCAGATTGGAGGAGGGAGGGCGTTCTAGGCCAGAGGTAAGACTTGGGCCAGGGGTTGATGGTGGGATGGGCGAGAACAAGGCACAGTGAGAAGGTTAGCACCAGAGTGGTGGAGTGTGTGGTCTGGGTTGTAGAAGGAGAGAAGGGAGATGAGATAAGAACGAGCAAGGTGACGGAGAGCATTGAAGTCAATAGTGAGGAGGTTTTGTTTGATATGGAGGTTGATAGGCAACCACTGGAGATTTATTTTGGGGCGGGGGGTGACATGCTCAGAATGTTTCTGGAGAAAGATAATCTGGGCAGCAGAGTTAAATATGGACTGAAATGTGTAGAGATAGAAGGTTGGGAGGTCAGAAAGGAAGCTGATGCAGTAATCCAGTCGGGATAGGATGAGTGATTGTACTAACATGGTAGCAGTTTCGATGGAGAGGAAAGTGCGGATCTTGGTGATGATGTGAAGTTGAGACCGGCAGGCTTTGGTGATGGATTGGATATGTGGGGTGAATGAGAGAGAGGAGTCAAGGATGACACCAAGGTTGAGGGCTTGTGAGATGGGAAGGATGGTAGTGCTGTCCACAGTGATGGGAAAGTCAGGCAGAAGACAGGATTTGGGAGGAAAGATAAGGAGTTCTGTCTTGGACATGTTGAGTTTTAGGTGGCAGGAGAACATCCAGGTAGAGATGTCCTGAAAGCAGAAGGAGATGCGAGCCTGGAGGAAGGGAAAGAGAACAGGTGAGGAGATATAGATTTGGATGTCATACACATAGAGATGATACTTGAAGTTGTGGGAGCAAATGAATTCTCAAAGGGAGTGAGTGTGCTAGGGAAGACTGTAACACGTTTAAATAAGACCCTAACTCTCAGGGGACTCACAAACTATAAAGGAGGGAGGGGGAGAGGGGAAAGGTTTGCAAGGTAAAAGCTTTTGTTATAAGTTCAAGAGAAGCTGACAAGCAAAAACTCCTCACTCTCAGCTTCAAGGCTCTCCATCACCTCACCCCCTCTTATCATACCTCCCTTCTCTCCTTCTACAGTGCAGCCCGCATCCTCCACTCCTCTGCTTCTAATCTCTTCACTGCACCTCATTCTCCCCTGCTCCGCCATCGACGCCCCGCCCACGTCATCATCATCATCATCAATCGTATTTATTGAGCGGTTACTATGTGCAGAGCACTGTACTAAGCGCTTGGGAAGTACAAATTGGCAACATATAGAGACAGTCCCTACCCAACAGTGGGCTCACAGTCTCGTCCTTCCCCTGGCCTGGAATGCCCTCCCTCCACATATCCACCAAGCTAGCTCTCTTCCTCCCTTCAAAGCCCTACTGAGAGCTCACCTCCTCCAGGAGGCCTTCCCAGACTGAGCCCCCTTTTTCCTCTCCTCCTCCCCATTCCCCCTGCCCTACCTCCTTCCCCTCCCCACAGCACTTGTATATATATTTGTACAGATTTATTACTCTATTTATTTTACTTGTACATATTTACTATTCTATTTATTTTGTTAATGTTGTGCATATAGGTTTAATTCTATTGGTTCTGACAACTTTGACACCTGTCTACATGTTTTGTTTTGTTGTCTGTATTCCCGTTCTAGACTCTGAGCCCATTGTTGGGCAGGGTACTATTCTCTTTATTTTATTTTGTTAATATATTTTGTTTTGTTGTCTGTCTCCCCCTTCTAGACTGTGAGCCCATTGTTGGGTAGGGACTGTCTCTATATGTTGCCAACTTGTACTTCCCAAGTGCTTAGTACAGTGCTCTGCACATAGTAAGTGCTCAATAAATACGGTTGAATGACTCCCATCCTACAATTTCTATTTATTACCCACAGAAGTACCCATTTTTTTGTCCTGACTCATCAGGATTGACTGTCTCTAGTCCAAATTATCTGAAATTAGACTTTGGTTTGGAACTCAGTACAGCCTTCTGGTTCTGAGGGTTTTATGTAGTAAGTAGTAGACCATGCGTGGAGTGTGAATGTGAGCAGATCCCAATACCACGGGGAGCTGAATAAATGGAGTTGAATGACCATTTGACTCTCCATTTTGGAGGCCGGCCTGGTTCCAGCTAGTTTTGTGGTGGGGACACTGGGCAGACTAGTTCTAATTCTAAGCCAAAGATTTCTCTGGAACTGTATCAGCCCTGGGAATGTAGCAAGTTGAATGTCCATTTGACTCTAGGCATTTGGCTCTATGTCCATCAGTGTCTGTGCATAGGGACTTAGAAGAGGTATCTGGCCATTGGAAGAAGACTGGGGACATGAAAAGAGTTACTGTAGGAAGATGTGACCTGCAGCTTTCTGCCAGAAGGCATTAATTAAAGTTAGGTCCTAAATGGGAGATGTCTTGGCTGCTTTTTAAACAAAACATTTCAGAGGTATTTTTAAAAGCTTTGTGGCCACTCTTGATTCCTGAGCAGAAATGAAGTCCTTGCAGTCCTGTTTTTTACTTCCCTTAGTTTGGGGTTGAAGTGGACAAAGTAAAACCTTGCCCTCTCCCTGACTTTCCCATCACTGTTGACAGCAGTAACCATCCTTCCTGTCTCACAGGCCCGCAACCCTGGTGTCATCCTTGACTCCGCTCTCCCGTTCACCCCTCACATCTAAGCCGTCGCCAAAACCTGCCGGTCTCAGCTCCGCAACATTGCCAAGATCTGCCCTTTCCTCTCCATCCAAACCACTACCCTGCTCGTTCAAGCTCTCATCCTGTCCTGTCTGGACTACTGTATCAGCCTCCTCTCTGATCTCCCGCCTCTTGTCTCTCCCCACTTCAATCCATACTTCATGCCGCTGTCTGGATTGTCTTTGTCCAGAAACACTCTGGGCATGTTACTCCCCTCCTCAAAAATCTCCAATGGCTACCAATCAACCTATGCATCAGGCAGAAACTCCGCACCCTGGGCTTCAAGGCTGTCCATCCATCCCCTCGCCCCCTCCTACCTCACCTCCCTTCTCTCCATCTCCAGCCCAGCCCGCACCCTCTGCTCCTCCGCCGCTCATCTCCTCACCGGGCCTCGTTGTCGCCTGTCCCGCTGTCGACCCCCGGCCCACGTCATCCCCCTGGCCTGGAATGCCCTCCCTCCCAACATCCGCCAAGTTAGCTCTCTTCCTCCCTTCAAGGTCCTACTGAGAGCTCACCTCCTCCAGGAGGCCTTCCCAGACTGAGCCCCCTCCTTCCTCTCCCCCTCCCCCCCATCCCCCCCGCCTTACCTCCTTCCCTTCCCCGCAGCACCTGTATATATGTATATATGTTTGTACATATTTATTACTCTATTTATTTTGCTTGTAAATATCTATTCTATTTATTTTATTTTGTTAATATGTTTGGTTTTGTTCTCTGTCTCCCCCTTCTAGACTGTGAGCCCACTGTTGGGTAGGGACCGTCTCTATATGTTGCCAACTTGTACTTCCCAAGCGCTTAGTACAGTGCTCTACACACAGTAAGTGCTCAATAAATACAATTGATTGATTGATTGATTAGCATTTCTCACACCACATTAACTGGAAGTGAACTGTCACTTCAGATAATCTGTGACCCTAAATTCCATTTTGTTTCTGTCTCATTCACTGCCTCTGATCCTTTCCTTGGCCCTCAGTCTTGGTCCTCCTCTTCCTCATCTCCCCTTAGTCGTTGTGGTCAGGAAATGGGTCTGTTATATAATTGTGTTGTACTCTCCCAAGCACTTAGTACAGTGCTCTGCACACAGTAAGTGCTCAATAAATTGTTTGATAATAATAACGATAATACTTGCAGTATTTGTTAAGTACTCACCATGTGCCGAGCCTGTCCCTCTAGACTCTAAGCTCATTGTGGTCAGGGAATGTGTCTACCACCTCTGTTATACTGTACTCTCTGAAGCTCTTAATACAGCAAACACAGTAAGCCTTCAATAAATACGAATGATTGACTGATTAAACACTCTCCTAGGCCCTGGGGTCAATACAAAATTACTACTTTGGACACAGTCACCTCAGCATGGGCTTGAGAGTCAGAAGTCATGGGTTCAAATTCCGGCTCTGCCAATTGTCAGCTGTGTGATTTTGGGCAAGTCATTTAACTTCTCTGTGCCTCAGTTCCCGCATCTGTAAAATGGGGATGAAGACTGTGAGCCCCACGTGGGACAGTCTGATCACCTTGTATCCTCCCCAGCACTTGAAACAGTGCTTTGCACATAGTAAGCGCTTAACAAATACCCTCAATGTCATCATCATCTCCTTCTACTCAGTGTTCCTCTCTGCCTTTACTCATCTCTTCATCTCCTCCCCTACTTGCCTTGCCCTTGTTTTCTCTGCCTCTTTCCATTCCTCTCCCCATCTTTCCCTTTGCTCTGACTCTTCCTGTCTCTCCCTGTCACTCCCTCACTTCTGTCCATCTGTCTCTCCAATTTGATACGGGGTATGGTTGCTCCACAGATATTGGCCAGAATACACATTGCCTGTCCAATCTAGATATTTCTGGGGACCCAGTGTTAAACCATGTCCTACCACGGTGAAACTCCACCCTTTCTGGTAATCAAAGTAATTTCAACTGAATCTAGCTCTCCTACAGCCTTACTATTCAAGATTTGCCTGTAGCAATGTATAGGATGATGCATTACAAAGCAAGACTTCAATCTGACTCCACAGCCCCAAATCCATGACTTGGAGAGATTCTGATGGAGATTCTCCCATTAAGAATAAGAGGTGAACTTTGGTCCAGAGACATCAGGATCAGAACCTGTACAAAATAAAGGATTTTAGCAGAAAAGTGGGTTGGATGAGGGAAAGAGCACAGGTTTAGGAGTCAGAGGAACTGGGTATTAATCCTGGCCCCAACACTTGCCCGCTGTGTGACCTTGGGCAAGTCACTTAACTTTTCTGCACCCCAGTTTCCTCATCTGTAAAATGGAGATTCAATAATTGTTCCCTCTCTTATTTAGACTGTGAGATCCATGTGGGCTAGGGACTGTGTCCAATCTGATTAACTTTTACCTGCACCAGTGCTTGCAACATAGGAAGTGGTTTACAAATACCACAATTATTATAATAGTGGTAGTGGCTTGGACAGCCCCTCACATTTTCTCTTCCCACTGGAACACGGAGTACAACAAATAGGTAGGCAGGGAGGGGTGCAGAACATTGCGAAGGGCACGTGTGGTTTTTGCTCAAAGTAGTTAACTGCAGTCAGAACCAGAACTAGAACCCCGTTTACTTAATTCCTAGGGCAGTGCTTTTTCCAGAGAACCAAGACCAGGAGAGAGCTTTTCTGAACAGCTATCCCCACAGCTGAAGAACAAGGTGAATTAGCTCTGTTAATTCCAAAAGTTAGGAATTGGAGGCTGTGAGCCTGTCCATGGCAGGGGAAATAACAATAAGGGGAAAAGGACAACAATCTTTAGCTTCTCTGCTGCTAACTGGGCCATTCCCACTTCAAAGAGATTCCAGATCCCCAGCCTGGCAAGGCCCCACTGAAATGCAGCCTAACCATATGGCTACTCCAGACACATAAGTCTGTCCTTTAGAAAAAGAGCAGGTGTAGTGCTCAGAGCTGCAGTGTCAGTTTTCTCCTGACTGCCCCACCGTCCCCTTGCTCAGACCATTTGATTCAAATCCTTTGTTGTTTGTTTCAGTAGGATTTGAACTGATGCTACCAACTCACTGCCCCCACCTGCCACACAGGCATGACCCTGAGACTTTATCATCTGGAGTTGAGTTTGAACTGATGACCTGCGGGTGAACAACTCTGAATGCGTCCACAGGCAATTCCCAGCACTTAGAACAGTGCTTTGCACATAGTAAGCGCTTAACAAATACCATTTAAAAAAATTCCTCAAGTTAGGCATTGCTCATAGAAAGGAAGACAGAAAACAGTCACACACATCCAATCTCTCACCTCTTTCTCTCTCCAAAAGGTCACCGCACAGGAGGAAAATCAGTTGTCAATCTCGGGAGCAGAGGAAGGCAGTCTACTTAGCATATATCCCCAGTCTGTGTACCCACACAGCCTCAGTGGTTCACACAGGTGTGAAGGCCACTGCAGCAGATGGGGAGCCCTTAAGCACCTCCACCTTTCTTCTGGCCTGGCTCCTGGGTTGGTTTTGTGCCAGCAGTCAGGGGATGCACCGCTCAACTCAGTGGAGGAGGAACTGGGATTGAGGCCAAATCTAGCACCAGCCTTGAAACCCTCTGATGGGCTTCAGGTGCATCTTATTTCATTCCAGCAGGAGGATTTCCAAATGCCAAGGAAGTCAATCCAAAGAATGTCAACTCTGTTGTGGGAGCAAGTCTAATCAGCTCTAGGATGGGAAGGGTTAACAGAAGAGGAGAGAGGGAGTGCTAAGTAGCTGTCTTTTGTGTTCAGACTTCTGGAACCAAATCTGGCAACCCTACCAAAATCTTCCAAATCGCTAATAGGAAAGGCCAGTTTCATCCCATAAAGCTTGCACCGGGAAATGTGGTTTTAGTGATTCACTGATGGGGTGGTCACAGCATGGAAACCCAGCTTCAGTCAGTGACTGTTACAGACAATCTTGACTCACAAATTTCCATGATAACCACCACACAAGTTTGCAGCATAGCCCACTAGAAAGAGTACAGCCCTGGGAGTCTGAGGACACGGGCTCTGTAACTTGCTTGCTGTGTGACCTTGGGTAAATAATAACTTCTCTGGACCTCACTTTCCTCATCTGTAAAATGGGGATTCAATACTTGTTCCCTCTCCTACTTAGATTGTGATCTCCATGTGGGCTTGGGTCTGTGTCCAACCTATCTGTGTCCAACCTGATTATCTTATATCTACCCAGGGTTTAGCATAGTTCTTAACACATAGTCCTTACAAGTCACACTATTATTATATTAGTATTACTATTAAGCAAATACCACCTAAGGAGGTGGGAAAACAGATCCTGTCTACAAACTCTACTGAACTCTTGCAAGTGCATAGTTCAGTGCACTCCACAGAGCAGGTGCTTGAAAAATGTCATTAATTGACAGAGCCAACAAATAGTCGTGGGTTTAGGCAGTGCTGCATGGAAGGAGGCTCAGCCCAGCATTAAACAAGCTGTGGGGGAGACATTTTTATGGTATTTGTTAAGCGCTTACTGTGTGCCAGGCACTCTACTAAATGCTGGGATAGATACAAGTTAATCAGATTGGACACAGTCCCTATTTCACATGGGGCTTGCAGCCTTATTCTCCATTTTACAGGTACCTGAGACCCAGAAAAGTGAAGTGACTTGCCCAAGGCCAAGCAACAGATAAGTGGCAGAGGCAGGATTAGAACCTAGGTCCTTCTGATTCCCAGGCCTGGGCTTTAGCCAATAGGCCATGCTGCTTCTCTGAGGAGGAAGCCTCCATTCCTCTAATAGACATAACAACAGAGGAAACTCAAAGGGGCAAGAAACCCCAGGCTGTGAATTCTTCTAGAAACAGCGTGGCTCAGGGGAAAGAGCATGGGCTTTGGAGTCAGAGGTCATGGGTTCGAATCCTGGCTCCACCACAAGTCTGCTGTGTGACCTTGGGCAAGTCACTTAACTTCTCTGAGCCTCAGTTACCTCATCTGTAAAAATGGGGATTAAGACTGTGAGCCCCATGATCACATTGTATCCCCCCTCAGCGCTTAGAACAGTGCTTTGCACATAGTAAGCACTTAACAAATGCCATTATTATTATTATTATTATTCTGGGAGGATAAGAGGGTGGTTGCAGAGAAGAGAGGCAGAAAGCCCCCAGCTTCCCGTGATTTTCACCCCTTCCTGCCTCTTTCCAGGCTGCGGCCTCCGGTCCCCATCCCTGGAGCAGGGACGCATGAGGGGACGTGACCATCCTCCGGTTCCCAACCCCAGATGATGGGTACAGGAGGCACGGGGCTGCCTCAGGCCTGGGAGTTAGAGGGCACATCCGGGTCCATCCCCAGTGGCCTCCACAGTCGTTGCCACAGCCACAGCCACAGGAGAGACGGATTGGGCAGGGTAGGGTGGGGAGGTGGAGGGCCGCTGGACATGGGGGAGCGGGGAGGAGGAACCGGGGAAGAGGGAGAAGAGGAGGGAGAAGATGAAGGGGGCACACAGAGAGAAGATTCACTGGAACTGCATGCATTTCCCAGGCAGAATAGGCTGAGAACAGAAGAGCATGGAGGGCAGCCCAGGCTGGACAGGATCCTGCAGACCTAGTGAACCTTGCCCCACTCCTCCCCTCCTCCCCCTTGCTTCACCTGGCTATGTGAAGAGCTCAATTACATCTGTTCGCCTCTCCAGCCTCACCTCAACCGCAGCCTCCTCACCTCCTCAGGGAACTTTGGCCCTTTCCCTACTCGAGTAATGCTGAAATTCAACTAATTATGGAGGAAATTCCCCCACCCCTCCTCCCCCTTGCCTGTCTGCCTTTCTCCCCCTTTTTCCCTTCCGGCCGCTGGCACAAGGTCAGCCCAACTGTAGACTTGACAGCCAAGGTTTGAATTTGAGAAAAAATATTCCATTTCTCTGGCTTCTCAGTTAGCAAGTACTGTTTTCTAACGCCTCTCCCCAAAACAAACCAGATTTGAAATCCTGTCAGAACTTCTTGAGCACTTACTCCCTTCAGATCAAATCCTGATCCCAGTGAACATCTGTGGATGCCATTTTCCATTTAATGGAAAAGAGAAACTTGTCTTCACTCCCCATAATCCTGTTGCTCCTCACTTCTGTCTGGCCCAAGGTGCTGCTGCCAGATTGTACCTCACCCCCATCTCATTCATAAGAGAAGCAGCGTGGCTCAGTGGAAAGAGCACAGGCTTTGGAGTCGGAGGTCATGGATTCAAACTCCGGCTCTGCCAATTGTCAGCTGTGTGACTTTGGGCAAGGCACTTAACTTCTCTGTACCTCAGTGACCTCATCTGTAAAATGGGGATTAAGACTGTGAGCTCCCCATGGGACAACCTGATCATCTTGTAACCTCCCCGGCGCATAGAACAGTGCTTTGCACAGACTAAGCACTTAATAAATGCCATTATTATTATTATTAACATGTTCTTCTGATAAAATTGTCTTTGGGTTTGAAGACAACCCTGCTGAAGGTCACTCTGAGAATCTTTTCCCTATTAAATCAAACAATGGCATTTTTGAGTGCTCACTGTGTGCAGAGCACTTGGGAGAGTGCAGTACAACAGAGTTGCTGGACATTTTCCCTGCCTACAAGGAGCTGACAGCCTGGGGGGGGCAGATATTAAAATAAATTACAAATATGTACATAAGTGCTGTGGGGGCTGAGGGTGGGGTGAATATCAAGTGCTTAAAGTGTGTAGACCAAGTGCACAATAAAGCAGAAGGGAGAAGGAGAATGGGAAATGAAGGCTTTCTAGAAGTTAAGCTCGCAATAGTCAGGGAATGTGGCTCAGTGGAAAGAGCATGGGCTTTGGAGTCAGAGGTCATGGGTTCAAATCCCGACTCCACCAATTGCCAGCTGTGTGACTTTGGGCAAGTCACTTCACTTCTCTGTTCCTCAGTTACCTCATCTGGAAAATGGGGATGAAGACTGTGAGCCCCCCGTGGGACAACTTGATCACCTTGTAATCTCCCCAGTGCTTAGAACAGTGCTTTGCACATAGTAAGTGCTTAATAAATGCTATCATTATTATTATTACTAATTCCATTTCATTGTACTCTCCCAAGCTCTTAGTACAGTGCTCTGCACATAGTAAATGTTCAATAAGCCTGGGCCTGGGGGTCAGAAGGACCTGGATTCTGATCCCGGCTTCCCACTTGTCTGCCATGTGATCTTAGGCCAATCACTTCACTTCTTTGTGCCTCAGTTACACCATCTGTAAAATGGGGATTAAGACTCTGAGTCCCATGTGGGACAGGGACTGTTTCCAACCTGATTAGATTGTATCTCCCTCAGCACAGTCCTTGACACACAGTCAGCGCTTAACAAGTACCATCATCGTCATTAATAAATACAATTGATTGATTGAGTGCTAATGGTGGAAGTCTTCTTGAAGGACATGTGATTTTAATAATGTTTTCAAGTTAGGAAGAGTCAGGGCCTGTCATATATGAAAGGAGAAAGAGTTCCAATCAGAGGGAAAATGTGGGCAAGAGGTTGGTGTCAAGTTAGACAAGAAAAAGGTACAGTAAGCAGATTGGCATAAAAGGAGCAAAGTATGCAGGCTAGATTATAGTAGAAAATCAGTGAGGCAAGGTAGGAGAGGGAAAATTGATTGAATGCTTTAAATCTGATGGTTAGGAGTTTTTGTTTTGATGTGAAGTTGGATGGGCAATCACTGTAGGTTCTTGAGATTCTATATGAAAATGTAGTTGCCTTTCCAGGCCTGGTTTAGTGGGAAATAGCATGGCTTAGTGAAAAGACCATGAGCCTGGCAATTTGGGGATTTGGGTTCTGGCTCCTCCGCTAGCCTATGTGACCTTGGGCAAGTCCTCGCTACTCTCCTACTACAACCCAGCCCACACATTGGCTCCTCTAAGGCTAACCGTCTCACTGTGCTTCAATCTTGTCTATTTTGGCACTGACCCCTCACCCAAGTCCTGTCTCTGGCTTGGAACACCCTCCTTCCCTCCTTAAATCAAAGACAGCAAAGTACTCTCCCCCCACTTCAAAGCCTTACTGGAGGCACATCTCTTCCAGGAGGCTTTCCTTGAATAAGCTCCCCTTTTCCTCTTCTCCCACTCTTTTCTGTGTTGTCCTGACTTACTCCCTTTGTTCATTCATTCATTCATTCAATCGTATTTATTGAGCACTTACTGTGTGCAGAGCACTGTACTAAGCACTTGGGAAGTACAAGTTGGCAACATATTGTTCCTCCCCTCTCCCAGACCCATACCACTTAAGTATACATCTGTAATTTATTTATTTATATTCATATTCTTGTCTGTCTCTCCCCCACCCCCATCCCTCAGACTATAAGCTCATTGTGGGCAGGGACTGTGTCTGTTTATTATTGTACTCTTCCAAGTGCTTAGTACAGTGTTCCATGTTCAATTGTATTTATTGAGCTCTTACTGTGTGCAGAGCACTGTACTAAGCACTTGGGAAGTACAGTAAGTGCTCAATAAATAAATTGAACGAATGAGTCACTTAACTTCTCTGTGCCTCAGTGTCCTCACCTGTAAAATGGTGATTCAATTCCCATTCTCCCTCTACCATAGATTGTGAACCCCTTCTGGGGCAGGGACTGTATCCAACCTGATTACCTTGACTCTTCCAAATTACTTAGTAAAGTGCTTGGCCCATAGTAAGTACTTAACACAGTCCTCCATTATTTTTACAATTATTATTCTAATATCTTGCCACTGGGTGAGTATTGCTCATACACTAATTGCTAAGAGGGAAAAGATTTCCTACTCATCATCATCATCATCAATTGTATTTATTGAGTGCTTACTGTGTGCAGAGCACTATACTAAGCGCTTGGGAAGTGCAAGTTGGCAACATATAGAGACAGTCCCTACCCAATAGTGGGCTCACAGTCTAAAAGGGGGAGACAGAGAACAAAACCAAACATACTAACAAAATAAAATAAATAGAATAGATATGCACAAGTAAAATAAATAAATAAATAAATAGAGTAATAAATATGTACAAACATATATACATATATACAGGTGCTGTGGGGAAAGGAAGGAGGTAAGATGGGGGGATGGAGAGGGGGATGAGGGGGAGAGGAAGGAAGGGGCTCAGTCTGGGAAGGCCTCCTGAAACAAGGGAGAGGTTCACCACTTTCTTGCAAAAAAACAAAAGGGAAACAAAGGACAAGAGCAATGACAACAATAAAAAAATCAGTTGCCCTTTGTACAACTGAAACAATTAGAGCCAGAAAAGAGTAGAAGCATCAGAGCAGGGCATTTGCCAACAAAGGTGGGTGTTTGGCATTATACTCTATATGTTGAACATCAATGGAAACTTGGGCCAGTTGTAAATCCGGGGGACTGGCCCCAGGAACAAAAGCATCACAGTAGTTCTTTTGCCATTTAATGGGGGCGTTAAGAAAGCTTTAATACATGGCATTAGGTGTGCTACTAGGATTCAGGAATTGTATTTCTCGATGAGTGGATCTTCTTGGAAGACTGGAAACTACCTCCTCCTTTCTTTATTTAGTGTGGCCCAGTGGAAAAAGCATGGAAGTGTGAGTCAGGAGACCTGGGTTCTAATCTCAGCTCTGCCCCTGGACTACTGTGTGACTGTGGACAAGTCAATTCATTTCTCTGGCCTCAGTTTCTGCATTTGTAAAATGGGGCTAAGGTATCTGTTCTCCTAGCTTCTTACATTGTGAGCCCTATAAGAGACAGGGACTGTGTCAGATCTGATGTATTTAATATCTACTACGGAACTTAGCTCTGTATTGAGCAATTAATGCCATAACTAGGTGGAAGAGAAGTAGTTAGAAGCTCCAGAGGTTATTTAAGGACCAAATTTCACACCTTGGATTTAAAAAAGTTACAGGAAATCTGTTGTTCTTACTCCCTTGAGACCCAGGTGCCACAAGAAGGATTTCCAGAGAGATTCTAAATTAGCCTAGCTGGAATTCGAGGTCCAGTGCAAGACCTGAATACTGAATTTCCAAGCAAGGGGAAAGGTTGGGATTCTAGAAAACGAAAGTGAAGAGTAGAATATATCTTAATCTTTATATTAGCATTGATTCTTTAACACTTAAATGACGGCACAAAGCCCTGCATAAACTGCATACCAATATGTATTAAGTAGATCAGTCTACACACTGCCTCATGTGATATTCATGTCATATCAGCACGAGTGAATGCACATACAACTGCACATACAAACTTTTCTTGTGTAGAGCCCCTTGGGTTATATTAACAACATTGCAGATACAAACTTTCTTGGATTGAATTATGGAATGGCTTGGATTATGATGTAGCATTTATTATTTTGCTCAAGCTTCAGATATACTTTTTACCCTGAGGGGATGCAAGATTCCAGCATTAAGTGAGCAGATTTGAATTGCAGGAATAAAATGTATCACCCTGAACATTCAAGACCTATGAGAGAATAGTTGACTTCCTGATTAGCCTTGCATCTCTGGGGACAGTGGCTGTTTACAGAGAATTCTTTCCCCTTCCGGCCTGCTTGCCTCCTCACAGTTTTTTTCTCAGGTATTTATGGGGTAAGTGTGAAAAAAGAAAGCTGGTCTCTCCCGCTGTCAGTCACTAGCTCAGATCTAAGATAAAATCTGCGTGGTTTTTTTTTTTTCCTTTTAGCCCCTGCCTAGTTTTTCTCAACCTCCCTGCTGGGTGGGAGGGAGGAAGCATAGGGGAGGAGGGAAGAGAACTTTCTTCTCAAGCTGTAACAATCTGGGTTGTGTCAGTAAACAAAGGTTCAACCAGGGAGGCAACAGGATTTAGCACAACAATGCTCCTACAGTTTATCTGTATTTCTTGCAACAGGTCAGCTTTATGGAGCCATCTGAGGATAGTCAGCTGGGAACATCCAATTGTCTACTTTCTAAAATGACTGGTCACAGAAATCAGTCCTCCTTTCCTTCACCGCCCCCTCCTCCCCCCTTGTCATCCAGTGACATTTTAATGTAACTGCTTAAAAGGGGAAAAAGAAAAAAAATCCCACAAACGTCAGGAAAAGAATACGGCGGAGATGACATATCCCGCTTGAGGAAAGAAATATCCGGCTGCGTAGCATCAGACTGAACTTTTGGTGGATGTTTTTTGGTCTTGGACTTTTCCTGTGTTTATGCTCCCACATTTATTAATGCGACGATAAAGATGACTTGAACGGTCTGCATTGTCAGGAAATACATGAGCCAAGGCCACGCCCAAGCCAGTCACAAGTCAGTAAGAACTGTGTGAGCAGTCTGAATAAAATGGGCCCTAAATCCCCACACACAAACATGCGCTCTGTCTCTTGGGTGGGACGTACCCCCAGGAAGTCTGGGCTGTGCCTGGACAAAGAGGTTCATCCCCGCACAAGGTGGCTTCACATTTTTTCAGAAAGTTCTTCTACTTTCTTCTCCTCCCCACATCGCTCCTCATGAACTGACTTCTTGCTTTATAACAGGGAGGGGAAAGAGGAGGCCCTTGTGCCGGGTTATGGGGTTATGCTGGGTGGTTGAACCCTCAGGGCTGGTAGGTGAAATAAATGAATGATGCACACAAATGAATCCTTGAAGAGTAGCCAAAACTCACCTTCTAATTTCTCACACCTATAGTAAATCAGTCAGTCAATTGTATTTATTGAGCACTTACTGTGTGCCGAGCACTATATTTAGGCTTAGGAGAGTGCAAAACAACAATAAACAGACACACTACCTGGCCACAGTGAGCTCACACTCTTGAGGGGGCTGAGTTTCCTTATGCACAAAGTGGGATGGAGTGGGTCTTCAGGGGACAAGGTCTAAAAGCGAAACAGATAAGATATATAAATCAGGAGAGAGTGAAAGGCACAGGAAAGAGACCAACATGCAGGTGGGGAGGACAGAGGCAGAGACTGCAGACACATTTGCACACATAGGGAGATCGACAGACACGTTTATCCTGCCTCTCTATGTCTATTGTCTCCCCCTTCTAGAGTGTGAGCCCATTGTTGGGTAGGGACCGTCTCTATATGTTGCCAACTTGTACTTCCCAAGCGCTTAGTACAGTACTCTGTACACAGTAAGCACTCAATAAATACGACTGAATGAATGAATTAATGAATGACAAGGTTTTGTCACTGCCTTTTCCTCCTCTTCCTCTGCTCCAGCTACTATCACCTATTTTGCATGGCTTCAGCTGCTGTCCTTGGAGTTTTCCAGCACACACAGCTGCCAATTTTCACTTTGAGCTTGAGTCTGAAAAGAGCTAGGGCTTTGAGAGGAGACAACGAACAGGATGGGGTTTGGAAGGAGCTAAAGAAAGACCTGCCTTTGGGGGTCTTTTTTAGCCCTGCTTGGAAGCTCTAGAGTGTTGCTAGAGACCTGGGTTGAGGCTGAGGAGAATCCAAAAACCCGTGGGTGAAACAAATGGCTTTGCCAACATCTCTACCAACTCTGTTATTTTGCACACTCCCAAGCGCTTAGTACAGCGCTCTGAACACAGTTAGTGCTCAATAAATATCACTGATTGATTGATTTGCCTCTACAGATAGAAAACCATGCGGGGACGAAAGCTAATTCATTCAATGAATGAATTAGAATTAATGAATTAATGAATGAATGAATGAATTAGAATTCATTCTATTAGAGAAGCAGCGTGGCTCAGTGGAAAGAGCATGGGCTTTGGAGTCAGAGGTCATGGGTTCAAATCCTGCCTCTGCCAATTGTCAATCAATCGTATTTATTGAGCACTTACTGTGTGCAGAGCACTGTACTAAGCACTTGGGAAGTACAAGTTGGCAACATATAGAGACAGTCCCTACCCAACAGTGGGCTCACAGTCTAGAAGAAGCTGTGTGACTTTGGGCAAGTCACTTCACTTTTCTGGGCCTCAGTTACCTCATCTGTAAAATGGGGATGAAGACTGTGAGCCCCCCCGTGGAACAACCTGATCACCTTGTAACTTCCCCAGCGCTTAGAACAGTGCTTTGCACATAGTAAGTGCTTAATAAATGCCATTATTATTATTATTATTATTATAAACTTGGTCCTATGCCAGTCTAGCTGCACTCCAGGCTTTTCTGCCTTCCCAGCATAGCCTAGGGGAAAGAACACAGGCCTGGGGGACAGAAGACAGGGGTTCTAATTCCTTCTCTGCCACTCATTTGCAGTGTGACCCTGGGCAAGTCATGTAACTGCTCTGTGTCTCAGTTTCCTCATCTGTAAAATGGAGATTAAATCCTACTCCCTCCTACTTAAACTGTAAGGTGCATGTGGTCACCCAGTGCTCTGTACAATGCTTGGCACATAAGGTCCTTGAGGCTAGAGAATCTGTCTACTAACTCTGCTATATTATACTCTTCCAAGCCTTTAATACAGTGCTTGGCACTCAGTAAGCTCTAAATAAATGAAATTGATAGATTTATGCATAATAAGTGTTTAACAAGTACCGTTATTATTAAACCAGTTCTAGTACAGTGCTTGGCATTCATTCATTCAATTGTATTTATTGAGAGCTTACTGTGTATAAAGCACTGTACTAAGCTCTTGTAAAGTACAATACAGCAATAAAGAGAGACAATCCCCCCCACAACGGCCTTACAGTCTAGAGGACATAGTAAGCGCTAAACAAATGCCACAATTATTATTATTATTGCTGTTGTTATTTTTCCTCCACGCCAGAAATCTCCTAGGAATGTCATTCAGGAGGGCAATTCTGGTGGCCATGAAGGTGGGAAAAGGGAGGGAAAAAGGTAGAGTTGGATGTGGGGTGGGGGTGGGGGTGTGTGGAAGCAAAAATTACTTGTGGTTTTTTCAATTGCCATGGTAACTATCACCATCTTTCCTTCTGTCACTGTGGTCAAAAAAGTGGTACTTGAAGCAGTCATAGGTCCACCTCTTCTCCACCCATATAGTGTTTACCCTGGTTTCAAACTTATCATGACAATTGGATAATTATATCAGTCTCTTTTGTAGTCTTCCTGCCTCCTTTCTCTCTCTCTCTGCTTCAGTTCATGTACCACGTTACTGACCAGATCATCTTCTTGAAACATTTCCTCTTTCCTCAAAACCCTCCTTATTAATCAAAGACTCTTTACTATTGGTTTTAGGGCTTTCTACCTTACTTGTCCATTTTCCTCATCCCCTACTCTGCTGGCACTCTTCGCTCTTCCTATGCTCACCTCCTGGCTGTACCTAGATCTCATCCTGCCCGCCTCTGACTCAAATCAATCGATCACTTAGTGGTATTTCTTAAGTGCTTACTATGTGCAGAACACTGTATTAAGAGACTGGGAGAGTACGATACAATTCATTCAGTCGTATTTATGGAGTGCTTACACTGTGCAGAGAGCTGAACTAAGCGCTTGGGACAGTACAATACAACAATAAACAAACATGTTCCCTGCCCACAATGAGCTTTCAGTCTAGAGGATTGAGTTGTTAGACATGATCCATGCTTTCAAGCGCTTAGTACTGTGTTCTGCACAGAGCAAATGCTCAATAAATACCACTGATTGATTGAAGGGGCTTTTAGTCTAGTCAGGCCAGGACTCCTTGCTCACATTGTGCCCAGGGTCAGGAACTCCCTTCCAGCCCCCATATTTGCCAAGTTTTAGTGCCCTCCCTCCCTTCAAAACCCTCCTAAAATCCACCCCCCGCAACTAATTATCAGTCCCCAAATTCTTATCAACCTTTCAGGACGTGTGTGTGTGTGTGTGTGTGTGTGTGTGTGTGTGTTTGGCATTTCTCCATCTATCTTCCCTTCAGAGCATAAGCTCCCTGTGGAGAGGGAGCATGACTGATATCTCCTGAGCATTTAGAGCAATGCACAGCATTCAATTGGTAGTAGTAGTATAGTGTTTATTGAGCATCTACTGAGCGCAATACACTCTACTAAGTACTTAGGAAAACAAAGAAGTGACATATTCTCTGCCCATAAATAACACACTCTGTGGGGATGGGAATATGTAAAAAGATTTATAGGTGAAGTAATCAAATTAAATGAATGTACAATTGAATTAACATACACACAAGTGCTGGGAATGGGTATGAAGAATTATATATGTCAGAAATGGCTGGTGGGTTTTACAGCATGTGAAGGCACTTCATGAATACCATTACCGCTACTATGCTGAACAGTCCCACTGGTCATTACTGGGACGGGACCCCAAAATTGGAGCGGGACCCCAAAATTTGAGCCGATCTATTTAATGTGGGTCAAATAGGAACTTCAACTTTCCCTTTCCAGGGGCTCCAAGTCCTCTATAACTATGTCCAAAAGAGGGGTGTGAAGGAGCGGGGAGAGTCAGTGATGAACGGTAAAGAACCGTGATTAAAGGAATTACAGCTCATTGACAAGTTCTATTCAGGAATGTTTAAGTATTATTTTCCTTCTGTTGGAAGAGGTTGATGTGGTTTTTACTAGTAAAAAAAAAACCCTACCTTCTCTGGCCAGGAAAAGATTGCCTCAACAAAGCAATAATATCTAGAAAATCACCTTGAAGCTCCTTCTTAAGTTCTTAGGCCTGGCCTATGTCTGGTCCCATTTTCCAAACTCTCGAGGCCCTCAGAAATAGGAATAAAAATTAAGGGAAATTGGAACATTCCTATCCTGGTCTTTTTCGACTAAATGTCCAGAAATCCCTGGGATGATTGTGTTACTATTTCATTTAATAAGGCACCTTGAATTGATCTACTGGGGAATTACCAACAATTTCAAAACAAGGAGTTGAGTTGCTATAGTTTGATTCACTGATTTACCAGGTGATCTCAGGGGACATCCTTAATAAATCTATGCTTCAGGTTCTTCATCTGTAAAATGGGACTAATAATGCCTATATCTATCGGCTTCATTGATGTGAAAATTTAGTCTGTTTTAAAGACCAAAAAGTGTACATTTATTTTGAGGCAGATGCTTTATGTATGAAACTCCAAATCAATAATATTTACTGAGTGCCCCTAGCAATCAATCGTATTTATTGAGTGCTTACTGTGTGCAGAGCACTGTACTAAGCATTTGGAAAGTCAAGTTGGCAACATATAGAGACGGTCCCTACCCAACAGTGGGCTCACGGCGTAGCAATCCATCCCAAGCCCCAGACCACTTTCGTTTAAACTTCCCAAAGCTGTAATTTATTTCAATGTCTGTTTTCCCCACCCTAGATTGTAATAATAATAAGAAGAAGAATAAGAAGAAGTATAGTATTTGTTAAGTGCTTACTATGTGCTAGGCACTGTTAAACTCACTGAAGGCAGGGATTGTGTCTACTTTCCTGTACTCTCTCAAGTTTTAGTATAGTGGTCTGCATATAACACTCAGTAAATACTATTGACTGATTGACTGCAAAGCACCATACCAAGCAGTTGGGGAAGTATACAAATTGTTTATCTGTTTGTTTGTTGTAAATGGTATTTGCTAAGAACTTGCTATGTACCAGGCACAATACTTAGCTCTGGGGAAGCTACAAGCTAATCAGTTTGGATACACTCCATATCTTCAATGGGGGTCTCAGTCTTAATTCCCATTTTACAGAGAAGGGACCCAAGGCACAGAGAAGTTAAGCAACTTGCCCAAGATCACACAGCCAACAAGTCGTGCTCAGAGCCTAAACTATATTCCCTGGGTGACTTGGGGCTGCTATCCCTCCTACTGCTCTACTGCCTCATTCCACTCCTTGCCAACTCCTCCTGCTCATGAGTCTTCCTGAAAAATTCCAGTTTAGTACCTCACATATTGGATGATTTACAGAGCTGTGAGCTAAGCTAGTCTTCTTATTTCTAATCAGCCAAAAAGGTATAAGTAGCTCCTATCCTTGAATTTTTCATTTTTGACAGCTTTATGCAGAAAGGGAAGTCCACAAAACTCAGCTAGTGAAAGAAAGACAAGTGCCCATTGTAAATAGCTCAGCATAAAATTGATTCCGGAAAAGGAGAAAAAGATCAGAAAGAGAAAAATGCCCTCTCTCAAAACGCTTTGCAAGTTAAAACTACAAATGGGATATCTTGAATCTGAAGAAGTCTTAGTCTCTCTGGTTTGCCTCCGGGCATATGGCAGCAGGGAACCAGCCCTGCCCTTTGTCCTTAAGTGGAGTGGAAGCTAGTTCAGTCAGCAGGGGTTGAAGGAAACTGGGATCTTAAAAGAGTCATATGGGTCCACTATTTCCAACTCCTGCTTTATCCTTGAGCCCGTTTATCTAAATTCCATCAGAAGCAGGTGAGTCCTCCTTAATGTAACAAACTTCTTTTCGACTGGTATTTAATTCGTTTCTACTTCATTTTTTTAGTGGCATTTGTTAAAGCGCTTACTAAGGGCCAGGCACTAAGAGTTGGGGTAGATAGAAGACAATCAGATTGGACACAGTCCCTGTCCCACATGGGGCTCATAGTCTTAATCCCCATTTTCTAGACTGAGGTATCTGAGGCATGGAAAAGCTAAGTGCTTTGTTCATGGTCACCCAGCAGCCACGTGGTCGAGGTGGAAGTAGAGCTCTGGTCCTTCTCTGTCCTGTGCTCAGTCAAGCCTGTGTTATATCCATCAGGCCGCACTGATTCCCTGTGAATATTCTGGGGTCTGCCTCCCAAATTAGAGTGTAAGTATAGTGCACTGCATTAAATAAACTCTACTATTATACTGCTACTATGTTATTATTATTATTTTTAATCTCAATGGTAGACTAGCCTAAAAGGAGACTAGGCTATGGATTAAAACAGCCTTGCAAACATCTTTCCCGGGCTTTACTCCTGCTAGGAATTCACCACATTCTTCACTGTTTACCTAGGATAAACAAGGCTGTTAAGTGCTTAATAATGATGGCATTTTTAAGCACTTACTTTGTGCCAAGCACTGTGGAAATACAAGGTAATCAGGTTGTCCCACATGGGGCTCACAGTCTTAACCATTTTCCAGATGAGGGAACTGAGGCCCAGGGAAGTTAAGTGACTTTCCCAAAGTCACACAGCAGACAAGTGGCAGAGCCCGGATTAGAGCCCATGACTTCGGACTCCCAAGTCCGTGCTGAGCCACACTGCTTCTCCTAAGAAGGCACTGTACTAGGTAAAGGTTAGATACAAGCTGATCACTTTGGACACAGTTCATGTCCCACGTGGGGCTCACCGTCCTAATCACCATTTTACAGATGAGGTAACTAAGGCCCAAAGAAGTGAAATGACATGCCCAGTGTCACAGAACATACAAGTGGCATTGCTGGTATTAGAAACCAGGTCTTTCTGATTCCCAAGCCTGTGCTCTATCCACTCAGCCGTGCTGCTTCTTTATGTTTTATTCAGAATTCATTCACTCATTCGAGCATATCTATTGAGCACTTACTGTGTGCAGAGCACTGTACTAAGAGCTTGGGAAAGTACAGTACAACAATAAATAGTGACATTCTCTGCCCACAATGAGCTCACAGTCTAGAGACGGGGAGACAGACATCAATAGAAATAAATAAAATTACAGATATGTGCATAAGTGCTGTGGAGCTGGGAGGGGGCCTTCACCTATTAGTCACAGAGTGTCCCTGGGGAAGATGGCATAGCCTTAGGTGTTGAACGCATTTAGAGAGGGGGTGCATTATGGAGAAGAAAAGCTGGATCATTGCTAATAATGGGATGTGTTAATAAACATCGCGGTGAGCCCCAGGACTCGGCCTATGCCTTCCTTTTCCTCTGTAACCAGTTTAACGTTGGGCACTGCACCTAGCAGGCGCTCACTAAGTGGTGCTGGATGACTCAGTGACTGACAGTGGCTTGGTCATTAAGTAACTTCCTGCTTGGAACTCCCTCTCCCTCCAAATCTGCCACAATACACAGTAAGCGCTCAATAAATACAATTGAATGAATGAACATAGCTCACTCCAGGTTTCAAAGTCTTCTGAAACCCCAGCTCCTAAGAAGGCTTGTCCTGATTCATTTCTAATGTCCCTAGGTCATTTTCTCCCATGACCACCTCTGCACACTCACACTCACAACTATATTATCTTTGTTTTTCCACATATCCATCTTTCCAGCCTCTTTTACCTCCTATCTGTAAATTATTTTTTGTCTGTCTACCTCGCTAGATTGTAAGTTCCTCGGGGATTCAATCAGTGGTGCTTACTGAGCATTTTTTATGTTCAGAGCACTGTTTTAGACACTTGGGTGAGAAGCAGCGTGGCTCAGTGGAAAGAGCACGGGCTTTGGAGTCAGAGGTCACGGGTTCAAGTCACAGCATCGCCAACTGTCAGCTGTGTGACTTTGGGCAAGTCACTTCTCTGTTCCTCAGTTACCTCATCTGTAAAATGGGGATTAAAACTGTGAGCCCCCTGTGGGACAACCTGATCACCTTGTTACCTGAACAGTGCTTTGCACATAGTAAGTGCTTCACAAATACCAACATTATTATTATTACAGTAATGGATAGAAATGACTGCTGCCCTCCATAATAGTAATAATTCTGTATTTGTTAAGCACTTACTATGCACTAAACACTGTACTAAGTGCTGGGGCAGATAACCAAGATAATCAGATCAAACACAGTCTAAGTAAGAGGGAAACAGGTATTGATTTCCCCATTTTATAGATAATAATAATAATAATGATGGCATTTGTTAGGCACTTACTATGTGCAAAGCACTGTTCTAAGTGCTGGGGAGGTTCACAAGGTGATCAGGTGAAGAAACCAAGACCCAGAGAAGTTAGGTGACTTTCCCAGGGTCACACAGCAAACAAGTGGCAGAGTCAGGATTAGAACCCAGGTCCTCTGATTACTAGGTACTGCTCTTTCCACTAGACCACATTGCTTCTCAAGAATCTTACAATCTAGTGAGCTTAAAAATAATGCCCTCAAAACTGTGAGTTCGTTATGGGCAGAGAATGTGTCCACCAACTCTGCTATATCAAGTGCTTAGTATAGTGCTCTGCACACCCAGTAAGCACTCAATAAATGTGATTGATTGATTCTACCATACTGAACACTAGAGAAGCAGCGTGGCTCAGTGGAAAGAGCATGGGCTTTGGAGTCAGAGGTCATGGGTTCAAATTCCGACTTCACCAACTGTTAGCTGTGTGACTTTGGGCAGGTCACTTAACTTCTCTGTGCCTCAGTTACCTCATCTGGAAAATGGGGATTAAGACTGTGAGCCCAACGTGGGACAACCTGATCCCTTTGTAACCTCCCCAGTGCTCAGAACAGTGCTTTGCACATAGTAAGCGCTTAATAAATGCCATAATTATTATTATTATTTAAGCTCTTAATAAAGGAATCAGCACGATAGGTGCTCAATAAATACCACTAACTGATTGACCTGAAGCTAGGACTTAAACCTTGGCCATCTTCTTCTGAAAAGAGTAATCTGAGTCCTTAGAACAGTTGACTTGGTGTATCCAGACATGACCATAGAGAACTATATTCTAATTGACATCGGTTTGATGAGCCCACTGTTGGGTAGGGACCGTCTCTATATGTTGCCAACTTGTACTTCCCAAGCACTTAGTACAGTGCTCTGCACACAGTAAGTGCTCAATAAATACGATTGAATGAATGAATGCATTCGAGGCTGGATTGGAAGGCCTGGAAGGCAATTTAGTTTGCAGTGCAATCTTTGGTTACAAACATTCACATAGGGATTTGCGGTACCTTTCTTTTAATCCTGGTCATGCAGATAAAGCAGGGCGGTGGAGAGATGGGATGTCCAGAGGGAGTCCTAAAGGAAAGTGATTAAAAGAAAAAGGAAAAAAAAATACGTGTACTCATTCCTGAGCCAGATGAGTGGTTATTCCAAAGTGATTTCTAATTAAAATCTAGCATACAGTTATTATTAATTTTGGGGTAATTCCCCTACCATCGAGTGCAATAAAAATGATTGTGAAATTGAAAAGACTTACGGCTTCCCTCTTGGAGCTAGGGTAGGAGATAGGAAAAACTCAGATGAGAAACAACTGCACTTGCTAAACCTCAACTCCCAGCACTTTTTATTACTACTCCAAGAACTGCCGGGGAGAGATTCCGAGATAGGTTATTAATGGACTTGAAGTCAAATTCATTTCAAGTGTGAAGTCAGTATCGAGAGTCTAGGCTTCTCTTCAACAACATCGTGGGGAAGGATGGAAGCATTATCTCTAAACTCTAATTTGCAGCCGAGCTTCATCTAATGCAGTCTGCTTTTTCTGCCTCAAGTGGACCACATCAGCCTGGGTTTTCAACAGGCTCTATTAGCAGAGGTTCGTAGTATTCCCTTGACACCCTCCTCCTTCCCCTCATCCCCTCCAAAGGGAAAGCAAACCCACCCCTCTGAAAGCAGCCCCACCCTGCTCCATCATTCCATCTCCCCGTCTTCCTCTTGCAGAGTGGCAGAGGCAAGGTTTGGCAGCCCGGTTGCTCCTGAGATAGTCTTGCAATGTTTTCTGTGTCATGTTCTGCAAACTGGGAAGGGCAGGGGCAGAACTTCCTGGTGGTTGGGGGACACTTCTGAGAGGGTTGTGGTTCAAGACCACAGTGAACTGGGGGAGAGGCTGGCTTTTCCACCTTTCAGACTCTCTCTCTGCTCCTGTCCTTGTAGGATCTGCTGGGTGCCAAAAGGAATGTGATCTGCAGGCTCCTTTTATGATGGTGTTGAGCCCTTCAGTGGAGGAAAGGAAGTTAAAAGATATAAAATGTCAAGAACCACTATTCCGGGAAACCACCCTAACTCACTTCCTCAAATGCATCAGCCCAATTGTCCTTCCTTGCTGCGTGGTTCATAATCATTCCTTCAAGAATAGCTCTGCCTAAAATCCAGCCACTCCATTCACTCCAGCAACTCCTTCAGCAAGTGTTTATGGACTTATCAATTCAGTCAATAGTATTTATTGAGTGCTTAATAATTATGATACTTGTTAAGCACTTACTATGTGCCAAGGACTGTTCTAAGAGAAGCAGTGTGGCTCAGTAGAAAGATCCCGGGCTTTGGAGTCAGAGGTTGTGTGTTCAAATCCCAGCTCTGCCACTTGTCAGCTGTGTGACTTTGGGCAAGTCACTTCACTTCTCTGGGCCTCATCTGTAAAATGGGGATTAAGACTGCGAGCCCCCCGTGGGACAACCTGATCACCTTGTAACCTCCCCAGTGCTTAGAACAGTGTTTTGCACACAGTAAGTGCTTAATAAATGCCATTATCATTATTATTATTATTATTATTATTATTCTAAGCATTGGGGTAGACACAAGTTAATCAGTTGGATGCAGTCCCTGTCCCGCAGTCCTTGTCCCATATGGGGTTCACACTCTTAATCCCCATTTTACAGATGAGGTAACTGAGATCCAGAGAAGTTAAGTGACTTGCCAAATGTCACACAGCAAAAATGTGGCAGAACCAGGAATAGAACCCAGGTCTTCTGTCTCCCAGGACCATGCTCTATCCACTAAGCTACACTTCTCCACGCTGTGGAGCACTGTACTAAGTACTTGGGAAAATCCAATACATTGACTATATGCTTGCATTTGAACTGCTGTACTTTTACAGGTTTATACATTCTCATTATTTGTGTTTTAGGTTCCTTTGTTTATATCTATTCTGTCTCTCCCACTAGACTGTAAACTCCTTTAGTTCCAGAATTATCTCTAGAATCCACTCTGTCCTCTTCATCCAAGCTTCCATCCTCCCTGGGCAAAACATTTATCATGCCCTAACTCAACGATTGCATCAGAAATGCAGTGTGGCCTAATGGAAAGAGACAGGCATGGGAATCAGAAGACCTAGTTTCTAAGCCGACTCTGCCACTTGCCTGCTGTGTGACCTTGGGGAAGTCACTTAACTTCTCTGTGCCCAATACCTATTCTCCCTCCTACTTAGACTATGAGCCCCGTGTTTAACAGGGAATATGTCCAACCTGATATCTTGTATTTACCCCAGTGCTTAGTATAGTGCTTGGTACTATAGCAAATGACAAAATTAA
The DNA here is from genome assembly GCF_015852505.1 of Tachyglossus aculeatus. Lineage (NCBI taxonomy): Eukaryota > Metazoa > Chordata > Mammalia > Monotremata > Tachyglossidae > Tachyglossus > Tachyglossus aculeatus. The sequence goes on along the minus strand of NC_052072.1, from coordinate 10,894,985 downwards.
CAAATACCACAATTATTATTATCAGCTTCCTCGCAGACCTCCCTGCCTCCTGTCTCCTCCTCTCCAGTCTGTACTTCACTCTGTTGCCTGGATCATTTTTCTAAAAGATCATTTTTCCTATGTTTCCCCACTCCTCAAAAACCTCCACAACATGCAGAAACTCCGGACATTGGCGTTAAGCCACTTGATCAGCTCTCTCCTCACTGCTTATCCTCGATCCTCTTCCATTACACCCCAGATTGCACCATTCGCTTCTCTCCAGCCAAAATAGTCACTGTGCCTCATTGTCCTCTCCACGACGGTCTCTTGCTCACATCCTTCCTTCTTTCCTGGGCCCCCTTCCCGCCTTCACATCTGACAGACCACAATTCTTCCCATCTTCAAATTCTTTCTGAAATCACATTCCCCAATTGATACGTCAGCCCTTCAGAGTCACATAAGCATTTGGGTACTCAGCACCCCCAGAGTACTTACATACATAGTCTGTTAGTCTGTCAATCATATTTATTGAGCGCTTATTGTGTGCAGAGCACAGTACTAAGCACTTGGAAGAGTACAATATAACAACTTAACTGACACATTCCCTGCCCACACGAGCTTACTGTTTAGAAGAGGAGAATATATGATATTGTACATACATTGTATATACTCTATTGCTTCCTCTTTTCCGTAGCTTAGTTACATGTCTGACACCTCCATTAATAATGATAGCATTTATTAAGCACTTACTATGTGCAAAGCACTGTTCTAAGCACTCGGGAGGTTACAAGGTGATCAGGTTGTCCCACGGGGAGCTCACAGTCTTAATCCCCGTTTTACAGATGAGGTAACTGAGGCACAGAGAAGTTGAGTGACTTGCCCAAAGTCACACAGCTGACAATTGGCGGAGCTGGGATTTGAACCCATGACCTCTGACTCCAAAGCCCATGCTCTTCCCACTGAGCCACACTGCTTCTCAATTAGTCTTCTCCATTAATCAATCAATCAATCATATTTATTGAGCGCTTACTGTGTGCAGAGCACTGTACTAAGCACTTGGGAAGTACAAGTTGGCAACATATAGAGACAGTCCCTACCCAACAGTGGGCTCACGCCTTAAGGGCAGGGAATCATATCTACTAATTCTATCATCCTCCCCCCAAAACACTCAGTACAGTGATCTACACAGAGTAGGGGCTCAAACAGTGCTATTGATTGATTGATCAATATACTGGCAGACCATTTTTGTCCACATTGGCTTAGTGGATAGAGAATGGGCCTGTGAGTCTGAAGGTAATGGGTTCTAATTCCAGCTCTGCCTCATGTCTGCTGTGTGACCTTAGGCACTTCACTTCTCTGGGCCTCAGTTAACTCATCTGTAAAATGGGTGCTTAGTACAGTGCTCTGCACACAGTAAGCGCTCAATAAATACGGCTGAATGAATAGTGCGTGGCACATAAAAGTGCTTGTTCTTACAGCTCCACATTGCATCCCAGTGCCAATGCTAAAGGAACGTGACTCCCCACCAGGATTTGCTGGGCCCACAGTTCTGGCTCCTCATTTTCCCCTCTGAATAATGGAGCAATCCCATGAAAGACCATGGGTGAAAGGCCACTGAGTATACAGTGAATCTGAGAAGGAAGCAATGATTCAGAATCTCAAGACAGATTCCAGGAGCAAAAAAACCCCTCTCTGTGCCCCGCCCCAAACCACTGAATTTAGGAAGTTGTTAGCTCTACAATAGACAAGAAATAGAAGTCTGAACACTGGTAGATGAGCTCTTTATGGGCTCAAATCTAAGGCCTGCATTGCCTTAACCTGAAGTGGGAACCTCTTATGACCTTGACTTTATTTGGGGGCATGTGACAAGGTGGAAGGTAGCCAAGAGCCAGTTTCTGTTATGGGTGAATGTTATGGGTAATAATAATAATAATAATCATGGTAGTTGTTCATTCATTCATTCATTCATTCAATCTTATTTATTGAACGCTTACTGTGTGCAGTGCACTGTACCAAGTGCTTGGAAAGTACAATTCAGCAACAGACACAATCCCTGCCCACAATGGCTTAAGCACTTACCATGTACCAAGCACTGTTCTAAACACTGGGTACATATAGGGTAATTAGGTTGGACACAGTCCCTGTCCCACATGGGGCTTGCGGTCTTAATCCCATTTTACAGATGAGATAACTGAGGCACAGAGAAATGAAATGACTTGCCCAAAGTCACACAGCAGACAAAGGGAGTAGCTGGGACAAGAACCCATGTCCTCTGACTCCCAAACCCTCACTCTTGTCACTGGGTCATGCTGCATGTAGATATGTAGATATAGTAAGATATTAGAGGGACTTCTTCAATACTACAAAAAGGTTTTCTAATCCCAGGCCCCAAACCTCTCTGTGTTCAAAAAGAATGATCAGGAAAAGATACAGAATTCCAGGAGGCTTCTCCATCTAGATAATCTCACTGTGGACAGGGAACATGTCTACCAAGTCTGTTATATTGCACTTTCCCAAGTGTTTAATACCATGCTATGCACACAGTAAGTGCTCAATAAATAATGATAGAGAGGCAGTATAGTCTAGTGGTGGTAGAATGGCTGGGAGCTAAAGAACCTGGGATCAGTGCTTAGTACAGTGCTTTGCACATAGTAAGCGCTTAATAAATGCCATTATTATTATTATTATTATTATTATTATTATCATCATCTCCCCCCACACCCGGGGCTCTGTGTCCTTGAGCAAGTCACTACTCTGTGTCTCAGATTCCTCACATTTAAAATGGGGTTCAATACTTGTTCTCTCTCCGAATTGGACTTTGAGCCCCGTGAGGCACAGGGACTGAAGCAGAAGGATATGTTACCTCAGGAGATTCTTCCAAACCGACTTTCTGTTTGAGCGGAGAAATGTTCTTAAACGCGCAGCTTCCTGTTTCTCAATTCTAGGGCGCAAATTTACAATGGTAATATAGAGACCTAGGATTTATGCATGAGAAAGTCTAATCCAAGAACAGTATTTTAGATTACTGTAGAAAGGTGGACTTCAGGTTGAATCAGAAGATCTGAATAAAGAAACGCAGACAAGCAGAGGTTTCTACTAACCACATTGAGAAGAATGAAGTCAACTGTAATGAAAATCTACCTTTCATCTAATGAATTTCAATGACATCTTTCACCACAGATTCATAGAAGAAAAACAGAAATCTTCCCTGAAAATTATTTGGTAGTGTAGCTAACAAAGTTCTAGGCATTATCTTCATCCTACTTCTAAAACACAATATTTTCTCACAAAATACAGTGTAAGTGCAGTGCATTAATTGGATTCACTTCATCCTGAATGCTGAAGGCAGATTTTTGAGAAGTCTTTATCCACATCTTATTCTTGCTATTCAGTTGATGAGATGTATTTTTCAAGAAGTTACACCTCTTTGGAGGCAGATATTACACTGAAAATCAGGCAGCATTTCCATTCATCAGATTTGTACTTGATTTCTTGTCAGCAGATGTGACTGTGTTTGACAAACTAGCCCTGTAATCTGTATACTTGCAGACAATGAAACAAGAAAGGAAATAGGAGATGTTCTCTCAAACCTTTTAAAAATCTCCCATCAGGAGTAGCTAGCTTTCTTACAAAGGCAAAGATAGCTGTTCAAGGTTTCCAAAATCCGGGCTTTTGGAGGATCAACTTTTTCCTTAAACTATATGGTTGTCTTACTTCCAAGTCAGACTTATTTCTGAATTAATTTTAAAAGTTTATGCTTTCGAGTAGTTTCCTGAACAAGAATACACTTAGCTTATAACTATAGCAAAGAATGATTAAATCCTCTTAGAATATGTGTTTCATGGCTGGCCATGGTGACTTCCTAAAGTGAATAAAATGTGAGACCATAAACATTTCCTTTTTTTTTTTTGAAGAGTTTTCTATAGTTTAGGAGCTGAATTTTACCCCCACTATGAAATGCTAACTATTGGGCTATAATTTACGCTGTGCATTTGAGCTTCTTTCAGACATAATAATAATAATGATGATGGCATTTATTAAGCACTTACTATGTGCAAAGCACTGTTCTAAGCGCTGGGGAGGTTACAAGGCAATCAGGTTGTCCCACAGGGGGCTCACAGTCTTAATCCCCATTTTACAGATGAGGTAACTGTGGCACAAGTTAAGGGACTTGCCCAAAGTCACACAGCTGACAATTGGCAGAGCCGGGATTTGAACCCATGACCTCTGACTTCAAAGCCCGTGCTCTTTCCACCAAGCCACGCTGCTTCTCCACGAGCCACATTAATACACTAATCCTGTAGGACTTCTGGGAATGGGTTGGGGCCAATAGTAATTTCTTCATTTTACAGATGGAGGAGGTAAGGACTTGTAGCCAATTTGTTCGAGGCCATATGAGAAATTAAGAGAGTGCATTGCAGCAACAACTTTGTGGGGTTAATGCACGTATACAAACACACACACATACACACATCTATGTATATATATATATATATATATATGCTCAATTATATATAAATATATAATATACTCAATTATATATATATATATGTAAACTCAATTATCCCTCTTCTTACTTACCTACACCCTTCTTCCACTGCATTCCAGCTTGCACTCTTTACTTCTCTCAATCTATCTATCTATCTATATATATATATATAAATACCATTTCTGACAGATGCATGCAAGAAGACATTCATACGTAATAATAATAGTAATAATAATAGCATTTGTTAAATGCTTACTATGTGCCAGGCATTGAACTAATAATAATAATAATAATGATGGTGTTTGTTAAGTGCTTACTATGTGCAAAGCACTGTTCTAAGCACTGGGGGGATACAAGGCGATCAGGTTGTCCCATGTGGGACTCACAATCTTAATCCCCATTTTACAAATGAGGTAACTGAAGCACAGAGAAGTGAAATGACTTGCCCAAAGTCACACAGCTGACAAGTGGCGGAGCCGGGATTTGAACCCATGACCTCTGAGTCCAAAGCCCAGGCTCTTTCCACTGAGCCATGCTGCTTCTCTAAGTGCTGGGGTAGATGCAAGGGTTAATAATAATAATGATGATGGCATTGGTTAAGCACTTATTATGTGCAAAGCAGTGTTCTAAGCGCCCGGGGGGATACAAGGTGATCAGGTTGCCCCACATGGGGCTCACAGTCTTAATCTCTATTTTACACATGAGGTAAGTGAGGCTCAGAGAAGTTAAATGACTTGCCCAAGGACACAGCCCCTGTCTCACATGGGGCCTACAGTCTTAATTCATAATTAATTAATACCAATTGATACCAATACCAATTGATACCAATACCAATTGATACCAATTAATACCGACACCAATACCAAGTCTATAGAAAAAACTCACTTACAATAGAGTTGAAACCTCTCCACTCCCCAGACCTGATGCTGCTTCATATTGTACTCTCCCGAGCACTTAGTACAGTGCTCTGCATATAGTAAGTGCTAAATAAATACTATTGATTGATTGATTGATTGATTGATTTCTGATTGTCCACTACTGTGCCACAGCATTTGAGGCTTTGCTCTTTGGATTTGTAAAGGGTTTCTTCTGTTCACCTGTTCCCAGTTATCCTGTTGCATCTCATTATAGAGCAGCCTATTGGATACCCTGCTGTCATTCATTCTCCTCATAGCTTTCTCTACTACTGAAGCAGTGTGGCCCAGTGGATAGAGCACAGTCCTGGGAGTCAGAAGAACCTGAGTTCTAATCCCAGCACCACCACTTGTCTGCTGTGTGACCCTGGGCAAATCACTTCACTTCTCTGTGCCTCAGTTAGCTCATCTGTTAAATGGGGATTAAGACTGTGAGCCCCATGTGGGACAGGGACGGTGTCCAACCTGATTACCTTGTATCTACTCCAGTGCTTAGAACAGTGCTTGGCACATAGTAAGCACTATACAAATATCATTTAAAAAATCGCCATGTGAAGACCATCACTTGGGAGATGGTGACTGACAGCATACCGAAACCTCATTAATTATCTATAATTCATTCATTCATTCAATCATATTTATTGAGGGCTTACTGTGTGCAGAGCACTGTACTAAACGCTTGGGAAGTACAAATCAGCAACATATACAGACAATCCCTACCCAACAATGGGCTCAAAGTCTAGAAGGGAGAGACAGAAAACAAAATAAAGCAAGTAGACAGGTGTCAATACCACCAGAATAAATAGAATTATAGCTATATATATAGCTATATATATATAATTAATAAAATAAATAGAGTGATAAATATGTGCAAATATATACAAGTGTTGTGGGGAGAGGAAGGGGGTAGGGCAGAGGGAGGGAGGGGGGCAATGGAGAGGGGAGGAGGAGGAGTAAAGGAAAAGGAGGGCTCAGTCTGGGAAGGCCTCCTGGAGGAGGTGAGCTCTCAGTAGGGCTTCAAAGGGAGGAAGAGAGCTAGTTTTGCAAATGTGTGGAGGGAGGGCATTCCAGGCCAGAGGTAGGATGTGGGCCAGGGGTTGATAGCGGGACAGGGGAGAACGAGGCACAATGAGGAGGTTAGCGGCAGAGGAGCGGAGTGTGTGGGCTGGGCTGTAGAAGGAGAAAAGGGAGATGAGGTAGGAGGGGGCAAGGTGATGGAGAGCCTTGAAGCTGAGAGTGAGGGGTTTTTGCCTCATTCGAAGGTTGATAGGCAACCACTGGAAATTTTTGAGGAGGGGAGTGACATGCCCAGAGCATTTCTTTAGAAAGATAATCCGGGCAGCAGAGTGAAGTATAGACTGAAGCAGTAAGCTAGTTGGGATAGGATGAGAGATTGAACCAGCAAGGTAGCAGTTTGGATGGAGAGGAAAGGAAGGATCTTGGCAATGTTATGGAGGTGAGACTGGCAGGTTTTGGTGATGGATTGGATGTGTGGGGTGAATGAGAGAGCAGAGTCAAGGATGACACCAAGGTTGTGGGCTTGTGAGATGGGAAGGATGGTAGTGCCATCCACAGTGATGGGAAAGTCAGGGAGAGGACAGGATTTGGGAGGAAAGATAAGGAGCTCAGTCTTGGACGTGTTGAGTTTTAGATGGCAGGCAGACATCCAGATGGAAGTGTCCTGAAGACAGGAGGAGATACGAGCCTGGAGGGAGGGAGAGAAAACAGGGTTGGAGATGTAGCGTTGGGTGTCATCAGTGTAGAGATGATAGCTGAAGCCATGGAAGCAAATGAGTTTATGAAGGGAGTGAGTATAGATGGAGAATAGAAGAGGACCAAGTTTTGACCCTTGAGGAACCCCTACGGTAAGGGGATGGGAGGGGGAGGAGGAGCCCGCAAAGGAGACTGAGAATGAATGGCCAGAGAGATAGGAGGGGAACCAGAAGAGGATGGAGTCTGTGAAGCCAAGGTTGGATAGCGTGTTGAGGAGAAGGGTATGTTCCACAGTGTTGAAGGCAGCTGAGAGGTCAATCAATCAATGGTATTTATTGAGCATTATCTGTGCATACATTCATTTATTCATTCAATCGTATTTATTGAGCACTTACTGTGTGCAGAGCACTGTGCTAAGCACTTGGGAGAGAACAATATAACAGAATTGATAGAGACGTTCCCTGCCCATAAAAAACTCACAGTATAGAGGGAGTCTTAAAAAAAACACCCAGAAAGGCTATCTGGTCTAGTATTTCCTTGAGTTTGGGGAGCCACCTTGCACCCGGGAAAGAAACAAATGCTCAAGGATGATTTTATCATTTTTCTGATAAAATAAGATTAAGACTGGGAGCCCCAGGTGGGACATGGACTGCCCCCAACCTGATTAGCTTGTATCTACCCTAGCACTTAGTAGAGTACCTGGCACATATTAAGTGCTTAACAAATACCATAAAAAATTAGATTTTATTAAGCTCTTACCACATTCCCAGCACTTTGGAAAGTGCTGGAGTAGATACAAGATAATCAGGTTGGGCACATTCCCAAACTGGATATAGTTTGTGGTCCTATCTTGCCACATGATGTTAAATATTACACAGTGATGTCATTAATGGATTTGTTCTGGGGGTTGAATGTTACAGGTCCAGATCTCACATCCATTAAGGATTCCATTCTGTTAGTTTTTCCTCCAAAACAATTCCATCATCACCCCTTCCTTTCCATCCAAATGGCCACCACACTAGTCTGGGCATTTCTCAGATTGGTTATTGTACCAACCTACTCACTGGTCTTCTTGCCTTCAGCCTCTCCTTGCTCCAACTGCTGCTTGGATCATTTTTCTAAAATGTAATTTTGCACAAATCTCCCCATTCATCCAAAACCTCCAATGACTACTCATTCCCCTCCAAATCAAGCATTCAGTTCCATTCAATTTAACCATTCAATTTAAATTTAAATATTGCTCTGCACACAGTAAGCGCTCAATAAATATGATTGAATGAATCAGTGAATGAATGATAGGTAAAAGGATTGAAAGTCAGCAGATGTGGGTTCTAACCTCACACTCAGTTCAGTGCTTGTCACATAATGAACTGCAAACCCTTTGAGGGGAGGGATCATGTCTACTAACTCTGTCGTCCTCTCCCAAGAGCTCAGTACTGTGCTTTGCACACAGTAGACTGTAGTAAGCTCCTTGTGGGCAGGGATCATTTCTACTAACTCTATTGTCCTCTCCCAAATGCTTATTACAATGCTCGGCATGCAGTAAGTGCTCAATAAATATAACTGATTGATTGACTGAGGGCGAGCTGTGTGACCTTGGGCAACTTCTCTGTGCCTCAGTTGTAAAACTTATTGTAAAAATAGCAATGATACCTGTTCTCTATTCTTCTTAGACTGGGAGCTGCATGTGGGACAGTGCCTACGTCCGACCTGATGATCTTGAATCCATCGCAAAGCTTAGTACAGTGCTTGGCACAGAGTAAGCTTTCAACAAATACCACGATTATTAACATTATCAAAAATTTCTACTCAGGAAACTGAATTGAATGATCATATTCTTCTACGTGTGACTCTTGGAGATTTGGGGATGCGGGTGGGATTTGCCAGGGATACGCAAGGGCAACAACTCAGTCAGACAAATTATTCATCCCTAGTACTTTGAATCAGAGACATGGTTCCTAATCCTCTGCATGTCTAATATGAGGGATCTTAGAACACATTTCCCAGCCTATTGGCCTGCCTGTATGAGCCTTTGAAGCTGCTCTCTCAGCCTGCTGAGTGGACAACGTTTCTTGGATGATCAGTATCTTATTTCTGCATGAGTTGCCAGATTGCTTATTGTGTCCTTGAGTGTGGCTGCACAGAAGAGTGGGAATACTACAGAACTTTGTTTTTACAATTCCTAATCCCCCACTCTGACCATTAGAAGGCCTTCCCAGACTGAGCCCCCTCCTTTCTCTCCCCCTCCTCCCCCTCCCCATCCCCCCGCCTTACCTCCTTCCCCTCCACACAGCACCTGTATATATGTATATATGTTTGTACGTATTTATTTCTCTATTTATTTATTTATTTTATTTGTACATTTTTATTCTATTTATTTTATTTTGTTAATAGGCTTTGTTTTGTTGTCTGTCTCCCCCTTCTACACTGTGAGCCCGCTGTTGGGTAGGGACCATCTCTATATTTTGCCAACTTGCACTTCCCAAGTGCTAAGTACAGTGCTCTGCACACAGTAAGCGCTCAATAAATATGACAATGAATGAATGAATTCACCTGCATTTCAGTCATAAACACCCAATCAGATGACTCCCTATTCCAATGATAATAAAAACAACAATAATAATAACAATAACAATGATCATAATATTTGTTAAGTGCTCCTTTTGAGTAATTTCTGGGGTAGGTACAAGATAAGCAGCGTGGCTCAGTGGAAAGAGCACTGGCTTGGGTGTCAGAGGTCATGGGTTCTAATCCTTGCTTCGGCACTTGTCTGCTGTGTGACTTTGGGCAAGTCACTTAACTTCTCTGGGCCTCAGTTACCTCATCTGTAAAATGGGAATTAAGACTGTGAGCCTCACGTGGGACAATCTGATTACCTTGTATCCCCCCCTCCCCCCAGTAGTTAGAACAGTGCTTGGCACATAGTAAACACTTAACAAATGCCATCAGTATTATAAGCAAGTTAGACACAGCCCCTGTCCCATGTGGGGCTCACAGTCTAATGGAGAGGGAGTAGGCATTTCAATTTCATTTTACAGATGAGGAAACTGAGGCATGGAGATGTTGAACAATTTATCCAAGGTCATATAGCAGGTGAGTGGCATCGCCGGGATTAGAATCCAGGTCCTCTGACTTCCAGGTGTATGGTCTCTCTACTAGGCAACAGTTCCCTGAAGCAGGGAGAGACATCAACTGTTGCACAGTTTGCAGGAGTGACTTGGCCACAGTCACAGTCATATGTTGGCTTCATTGGGACTGAGACACAAGTTTCTCAGTCTATGGTAGGGACCACACAGACTTTTAGCTTGTTTAGGGCAGGGAATGTGTCTGCTTATTGTTGTTTTGTACTCTACCAAGCACTCAGTACAGTGGCCTGCATACAATAAGTGCCCAATAAATATGATTGAATGAATGAATGACTACCAATTCAGTTTTCAGGGATTATACTGAGAAGACTAAAATAAGAGAAACACACTCTTAAATTTACATACAAACCATCCACGTGTACCAGGGCAGAGAAACCTGTGCAGTTAACATTTCTATCTGTTACATGCCCTCAGCGTCTTTTAAAGGTCACAACCACTTCACATCTCTGCAAAAATCAGATGATCCACCCCCAACAAAGTGGGCCATCTGGGCAACTGAAAAATACAGGCTCTGCTCATCTCTTTAATGTCTTTCCCTGGTCAGCCTCGTGTGGCTGGAGTGACATGCGAAGAGGTGCTTTTGAATGATGTGACCTAAAGCAGTTCTCCAGCTGATCTGAGAACTTCCCCCTCCTTTTTAAGTCTGCCTCGAAAATCAGCCTTAAGATGCACAGCCTCAGGCCAAATACTGTCAGTGCCATGAAGGTCAGGAGGGTCAGGAGAAGGGGCTATTGAAAGGCCCCTGAGAGGGGAGGCTCTCAGTGACTTCCAAATCCCCCAATTTCACCCCTTCCAGGGGGGCAATCTCAGCAGGCAATGGACTCAAAGCCAGTCACCAAAAAAGTTACTGACCACAGGAATTTCAACTCTCGTAGACCAACTCCTTAGGCGGTTGGGCAGCTCCAGATGGAGAAGGCGTTAGACCCGACCGGGGGAAGGTGTTGTATAAATATAAGCCGCCCAAATAAAGCACCAGGCTGGGTTTAACACAACGCTTGCCATAAATCAAAGGGAGACACGGCTCCGCTCTTTGAAAATCAGTGAGACAGCTCATTGTGGTACAGGGTTGGCTCTTAAATCTATCAGACAGCTCTTTGAGCAAAAATGCAGCCGTGATTGGACCGTGGAGGAAGATGCGGACTGCAAAATATCCCAAGAGCATACACAGCTCCCAGGTGATAAGACTGCTGAATGGAACGTCACTGAGAAGGCTTGGAAAACAATTAGCCGGAGAAGCGAGATAACTTGTTGAAATTATGGTCATTCCGTTTACCGCTCTTAATATATTTTCTGTCTGTCTCCCTCCAAACACTCAATATTCATCTGTTTATACTTTTAGTAGTTAGGGGAATTAAGCCATCGAAGTTTCATCTACCTGCCTGTCTTCAGCCAAAAGCACAGCTCATTTGACTGGATGCCTCTCAAAACTTCCATCTACATAGATTACAATTTGATTTGTGGTTAAAATTTCTCAAGACCGCCTGCGTCTCGAGTAGAAAACGTCAAAATCTGCATTTACAAGTTCTCAATTCTTTGTTAACACTGCCCACCGTTTTAATAATGTTCACAACTTTTGCTCTTCAAAATTAGGAAAAAAAATGACACCGCAATTTATTTTTAGTCCTCACTCTTCTGTTTCCTTGATCTCCTTTCCTGTAGGGGCTCATGTTCTGGAGTGTTATTTTAGCTGAAATAACAAAGTGCTTTCATCCTAGCAAAGTTCTCCTAGCTTAAGGAGCCTGATTATCCCCAGTACCTAAGTCACTCCTCACTGGAAAGTTAGATGCTTAGGGAGGTGTGTATTAACTTTTGATTGCCACTGCCTCTGTGCACTGAATGGCCCCTTCTGAGCAGAGTTTCTCCAGATGGTCAGAAACTCAACTGCTAACTCTACCACTGGAACCTGGCCTCTCCTGCTTGTCCTGCCTTATCCATCCCTTTGTACCACCTTCTGTGGCCTTGGAGCCTTATATCATTGCTCTGAGACCCCTCAGCTCTCTTCCTCTCCCACCGTGTTCCACCACATATCATCTTCATCAGTGGCATTTATTGGGTGTTTACTGTATGCAGACCACTATAGTAAGTGCTTGGGAAGCTATGTGGCCTACTGGATAAAGCACAGGCCTGAGAGTCAGAAGGACCTGAGTTCTAAACCTGGCTCCGCTGCTTGTCTGCTGTGTGTCCTTGGGCAGGTCACTTCACTTCTCTGGGCCTCAGTTACCTCATCTGTAAAATGGGGATTGAGCCCTATGTGGGACAGGTTCTGTGTCCAACTCGATTTGCTTGTATCCACCCCAGTGCTTAGAATAGTGCCTGGAACATAGTAAGCACTTAACAAATACCATTATTAGTATTATTAGTAGTATTATTATTACAGTGTAACAGAGTTGGTAGACATTCCCTGCCCACAACACATTTACAGTCTAGAGTCTTAAATTCTCTGAGCCTCAGTTAAATCATCTTTAAAATAGGGATTAAATCCTTCTCCCTCAGACTGTGAGCACCATGTGGAACAGGGATTGATTCCAACCTTATTAACCTGCATACCCCAATGTTTAGTATATTGCTTGGTACATAATAAGTGCTTAACAAGAACCATTAAAAATCTAAAAAACAAACCTTCTTTGGAGGCCACTAAGATGGTCTTCCAAGGAATTCTTCCCCATTAAAGTCATCCATGACCCGAACCGCTTCCTCCTGAAAGTGTCTCACCTTGTCTGCATCCCTGCAAAGGGTGAGCCCTGGTCTCCCAAAAGGGGGCAAGGCGGGGCAGGTTTAGGAGAAAACGGAAAAATGGAGTATTTAATCTCACAGAGGCTTTGTGTGGGGAATTCCTGCTCCTTTTCCCATGGGCAGTCCTGCTTTGGAGAATTCCCCTACTTCCTTTCCCCTCCCAGGGCTCAGGGCCATTTGTAGGCAGAGGTGATGGGCAGACTTGCAGTGCTCATCTGGGGTAACTTCAACCTAGGCGGTGACCCCGTAGGTTCAGCGTCCCCTCTTCCTGTCACAGGCCTAAAGTGGCTTCCCTCAGAGGAGCAGGGAAGGGGCACAGTCAGTCAATTGTATTTACTGAGCGCTTACTATGTGCAGAGCACTGTACTAGGCACTTGGGAGAGAACAATATAAAAATAAAACAGACACATTCCCTACCCACAACGAGCTACGGTCAAGGCAGTGTGCTTCCTGGGGTGTATCAGAAGAACAACCCCGGTGAGAGCAGAAAGCACCCAGAGCCAAGGGGTGCAGGTGCTATTTAAAAACCCTTTGTGCTAACAACAGTGTAGCTGTTCTGAGGGGAGCTTATGGTCAGGGGAGAACCAAAGACGACCCACAAATTTACAACCAGCTGATCGTCTAAACGGAGGGACCATCTCTGAGGCTGTAGCAGCTGGATCGCTCCCCCCACCCACTCCCAAAGTTCAAAGGTCAGCAGTAACTTCTGATGACCTCCATGGCCAGGGTCTGTCTCCCTCTCAGCCACCTGCCTGGCAGTTACGGACGTGGCGTTCCCCCTTGGGAGAGGCTGCTGGGGAGGCGACATGCTGGGGGAAGAGGAGTGGAGAATCAGGAGATAATGGTCAGGTTAGAGGCCTTCTAGCTGTTTGACCCTAGTCAAGCTGCTTGGCCTCTCTGGGCCTCAGTTTCCTTGCGTCAAAAATGATGCAACTCACCTTCTTCAAGGAGTTGTGATGAGTAACAGAAATTGCACAGCATTTAGCAACGCGACAGAAGGAAGCACCTCAAATCCTACCCAGTGTGCAACAGATGTGCTCAGTTGGCATACGAAGATGTCCTTATTGCCAAGATACTGGCAAAGCATCTCAGGATAACTTGTCTTTGCTCCGGTTTTATTTGAACGACAGGGAAGCATTCCAACTTTCCTCGAAGAGCCGATGGGAGGTGTAACTAATGTGGATGATTGAAAAGCATGTGGTAAAACACAGAGTCTCTTACAACAATAATAGCAATCATCTGTCACTAAAACTATTTCCATCTAAGTTTTAAGTAATACATTTTCCCCAGACTTAAAGTCTTCCTTTAGACTCTGAATAATGAATGACCAGTTGCATTTACAAGCCTCCTTGACTGCTTCCTGTTTTAAATCAGAGTTTGGCTCTTCCACGTGAGCCAATTCCCTTCTCCATGAAAACAGAACCGTGGTAACTTGAATAACAAGAACCAGAGTCTTAGGTCTCGATGGGGAGATGGTGGAGAGATGGAACAAAATGATAGAGTGATTCAGAAGGAAGACTGACCCCTAGAGAACAATCACTCCTGCTTCCGGTTGTATTTTTATTTTATGGTATTGATTAAGCACTTACTATGTGCCAGACACTGTGCTTAGTGCTGGGGTAGACCAGGTGATTCATTCATTCATTCAATCATATTTATTGAGCACTTACTGTGTGCAGAGCACTGTACTAAGCACTTGGAAAGTACAATTCGGCAACAGATAGAGACAATCAGGATGGACACAATCTATGTCCCACATGCGGCTCACAGTCTTACCCCCCATTTTACAGGTGAGGTAACTGAGGCTCAGAGAAACTCAGTGACTGGTCCAAGATACACAGCTGACAAGTGGGATTGGAACCCAGGACCTTCAACTCCCAGGCCCATGCTCTATCCACTAGACCACACTGCTTCACTGTCACGGGGGGAATCCCCAGTCATATTCTGAGTAGGTGATTTCACCAGAGGCACAGCACCAGGGTGATGGGGGGAAACGACCAGCATGGCACAGAATTGTTTGAATACATAAAGCTTTTATTTCAATGTAAAATTTATATAGTCATATATACCAAACTTAAAAATGTTTTCTGTGATACAAAAAGAATAGCTCAAATTTAGTAAAGAACTAATCCCCACTTTCTGCAAAATGTGAGTTCGTGTCATTTTTTTTTTTAGCACACATGAGCCAAACCTGGTGAATTGACAGGAAATTCTAGAAAAAGTGGTTTTGTTCTTGTGCTCTGTTAGGAAGCAGCCACCCCAGTCAGTGAATCCCTTCACAAACAACCTCAGTCAGGATAAAGGCTAGAAAAATAACCAGGGGCAATCTGGCCCCAAGCCAAGGATTCAGAAGCCCATCTTTTATGTGTATGAGAAGTCAGGCAGAATGTGACATTACCGCTCTTTGAAGCACGATGTGGAATGCATGTCTTTTTTGACACAGAGATGACTGTTTAGGGGCTTCCTGCCTCAGTGAAGAGTCATTTCCTTGCAGGCCAGAATGGATGGTTAGGGCAGTGACACACCATTCTACCACTGGCTATTTCTGTTTCTAAGGTTTTCCTAAGTAGCCACCCTCATACGTGGTCTCAGCAGGTGTTTGAAGGCCAGGAATCAGCCAGGGCCTCCATTTGGTCAAACACGCTCACGGTTTAAGCTCCTAGCCCATTTTTCAGAATAGGTTTTGGAAAAATTCCCTAGCCCCCAGTGCCATCCCCTGAAACAACACTGAGAAGAGTTGATGCGTTATTCACCTGCCAGGGACCAGGGTGGGGAGGCGGCAGAAGGAGGTTTCCATCATCATCATTATCAATCGTATTTATTGAGCACTTACCGTGTGCAGAGCACTGTACTCAGCGCTTGGGAAGTACAAGTTGGCAACAAGCTCTCCAAGCTCTCTACCAGAGATGGCAGTGGCCCCAGGCCTCCTCCAGTTCCCAGAAAAGGTAGGCTGCCAGCTGCAAGCTGCCAAAGCCCCATCAAATCCCTCCTAATACTGGCTTCCACCACACCTGGGGGATGTGGGGTGGGGAGGCGGGAGACAGGGACTTGACTCCTTGAGGTCTTGGTGGAGGTCAGGGGAAGGGCAGGGCAATGCCCTGAAGTCTGGCCATTTTGGGACCAAAGGTGGTCTTTTGCCCCGTTGGACATACGTGCCTGACTGAATCTGGGGGCACCAGGTCTCGGTCTACCCATCTCTCACCCCACCCAGATCTATCATCCCTCCCTTGCTCCAGGACTGGAGACATCATGATGACATCCTCCCTTTTCCACCCCAGGCCCTGCACAGTTTAAAGCTGGCTTTTTGGTGGGAGATCAGCGACTTACAAAGTCCATCATCCATCCAGCCGTGGGGTGAGAAGAGGGAGCAAACTGTAACTTAATGGCTTTTCTTAGTCATTCTTAGTCCTCCTGCCCAGGTGGTTGCATTTCATTAAATTGGTCCATATTCTTCTGTGATGTTGTATTAGCATCAGAGTCAACAGAGCAGAGAACTAGATTATAGGACTTTGGAACCGAACAATATCTTGCCCAAACATTTCAAAAAGACTGATACTCCTTCAGCCTAATGGCACAGTAGATTAATGATATACTTTATGCTTCTCTCCCTATGTGGGGACAGAATTTTTCTCTCACTGTAGTTCTCCATGATGTATGCCAAGATATTACACTTTCTTCTGCTCCTTTAAACAGGAAGAAAATAGGGCTCCATAAACCTTTCTACTGATTTAGGGCAAAAACATCATTTCAAGTCCGAAGTGACCTGTTAGGTCAGATGAGCAGAGAGGGAGGTGTTAGATGATGGGTCAGTTCTAACTGATGCTTCTGAATCTCTGGCAATTATTAGAATTCCGAGTTACATGGCCACGGCTGACTGAGTCTTTCCAAGGCCATAAATTCATCGGAAGCCATTTCTTCCCTGTGTTGAACCTACACTGTACTCCTAAATACTGTAAATGAGCTGGGTCAACTGGGCTGGTGAAGCCTATAAATGACTAGTACAGAAAGTGGTTGAAAAAGCAGCAAGGGGCAGTCCAACTCTCCCTATTTATGGCCTGGCTTAATAAAGCCACTGTCACAGACCTACAACATTCGTTCCTTCTCAGCTGGCTCAAATCGTACTTGGGCTGTATTTCAACAAGGAAAGAGAACTTTTCATTTATTTTTCACATCATTTTACATGGAGGGCTGTTGGCAGCTCCCCTGGGCTTGCTTTTTATGAGCTGTGATTACAACGCTAAGGCATTCTGCATAGAATCTCAGCCCAAGCCCAGGCCAGAGAGTGTAGGCCTTGCAGGTGGAATGTAAACATGTGTTTTATTGCTGGAAGGGTGGCCGCCTCCCCTAACCCATCCCAGATGGCCCAAGCCCAATCGAACTGCCGTTTGGCCTGCAGGCCATGACTGCATCCCTCACCTTTCCAGACCGGTCAAGTCTAGCCAGGCTTTCGAGAAGCAGCGTGGCTCAGTGGAAAGAGCATGGGCTTTGGAATCAGAGATCATGGGTTCGAATCCCAGCTCTGCTGATTGTCGGCTGTGTGACTTTGGGCAAGTCACTTAACTTCTCTGTGCCTCAGTTACCTCATCTGTAAAATGGGGAATAAGACTGTGAGCCCCCTGTGGGACAACCTGATCACCTTGTTACTTCCCCAGCACTTAGAACAGTGCTTTGCACATAGTAAGCGCTTAATAAATGCCGTTATTATTATTTCTACATCTACTCTGTCGAACAGAGGGGTGAGGAAGCAATGGAGAAAGGTCTCAAAAGCTTATTCCTAATACTTCACAGTGATGGAGGAGCAGTGTGGCCTAGTGGAAGGAGTATAGGCTGGGAGTTAGTGGATCTAGGATGTAATGCCCGCTGTCCTGTTTTCCTGCTATGTGTGACCTTGGATAAGTTGCTTAACCTCTCTCCTTCCTCACCTATTATATGGGGATTCAAAACAGATACCCCCTTCCCCTTAGACTGTGAGCCCTGAGTGGGACAGAGAATGTATCTGACCTTGATTACCTTGTATCTACCCCAGCACTTAGTACAGTCTTGGCACATGGCAAGTGTGTAACAGATACCGCAATTATTATTATAACCACATTTTTCTTCCATTTCCATTTCCTTTCGAAAGCTCTCTCAAGCCCAAAGGGAACCAGTATAATAACGATCATGGTATTTAATAAGTGCTTACTCTTAGACTGTGCTAAATGCTCTCCTCCTACTCTATGCCTGACCTAGACCCCCAATCCCCCAACCAGTTTGGTGAGAAAGCACCCCAGTGAAGCCTGGACTGCTTGTCATTCGGGGCTGGCTCAAAATACACCGTGGAAAAGAGAAAATGAAATTTCATTCTTCCAAGCAATAATGCTTTTGGTATTACCGTAGCCCAGAGCAGCCTGCAGTTCAGAAAATCTATCTGGTGTCCAGCCTCTCCTGGAGCATTCTGCAGACCATCTCAGGGATGCCATTAAAAAGCAGCTGGGGATTCTGTGCTGATCCTGGGCCCTTTGCCAGCTTGCCTGGAAACTGCAGACTCCCACTGTGTGATGGGCTTGCTGTGTGACATAGGGCAAGTCATTTAAAGTCTCTGTGCCTCAGTTTCCTCAATTATAAAATGGAGATAGGATACCTGTTCTGTTCCTACTTGGACTGTGAGACCCATGCGGGAGAGGGACTATTACCAACTTGCATATACTGTATCCATCCCGTTGTTCTGGAAAGACGGTCCAGTAAGACCACCTTTGGTTTCTGGGTCTTTCTTCCCTCTTCTTCCTCATCCTCAAATGTGGAAGAGTCCCCTTGGCTCCTTTCTTTTCTTTTCTCAAATGTGCTGTCCCTCCCCATCCACCTACATATTTCACTAAAAAAAATTCCTTTACAGCTATTGTCTGTTGCCTGTTCTTGGTCATTTACTATTTTTACAGATTTCAACAGTCTCTTCTCTCCTATAGCTGGCTAGGAGATCCTGGTTTTTGCCAAAAGAGCATTGCTAGGCAACTCCTTCTGAACTGACAACGTGGGACAGATCTTCCAGTCACCGTCCGAGCGAGTCCTCTAATTCCCTGGATGTGGCAATCCACACAGTGGGGACCAGTCGGTAGAACAATGACTGGGTCCCCCTTTGGCCCACCCCATGGAGCTTTGGGAACACTTGGCCCTCAGCAAGATGACCGGAGGGTTTGTTGGCCCAAGGGTCCACAATTCCAGGCCCTGGAGTGAGGGGGGACCCTTGGGATCAGGCTGGTCCTGGGAGTAGAATAAATCCCTCTAATCTGCAAATTCTTTCTGGGCAGGGATCATGTCTACCCAATCTATTGTAATGTATTTTATTTACTTATTTATATTAATGTCTGTCTCCCCTTCTGGACCATATGCCCACTGAGGACGGGGAATGTGTCTGTTAATTGTTACAATGTACTCTCCCAAGCGCTTAGTATGGTGTTCTGCACACAGTAAGTGCTCAATAAATATGACTGACTGACTGACTACTTTCCCACATGCTTGGTACAGTGCTCTGGACACAGAAAACCCTCAATAAACACCACTGATTGACTGATTGATCCCCAGGGCCATCCAACCCAGAACAGCCCCAGACCTGGTGTGGAGTACAAGATGGAGGCCTTCCCATTCCTGCCATGACTCGGGGCTCTGAGGCAGTGTGCTTGTGCTAACCCAAAGAGGCAGCATGACAATCACAGGAAGGAAATCTGGGGCTGGACCAAGCAGCTGTTGTCTTTCTGAAGGGGGGAGGGGGAGCGACAGAAGGGAAGAGAGAAAGGAAGGACATCTTCAATCCTCCCAATCTGGCCTGCTCTCAGATCTATAAAAGAATTAGCAGGCCGGTGTGATCTGGCTTGTGCATTTAATTAGTC
The DNA here is from genome assembly GCF_015852505.1 of Tachyglossus aculeatus. NCBI lineage: Eukaryota > Metazoa > Chordata > Mammalia > Monotremata > Tachyglossidae > Tachyglossus > Tachyglossus aculeatus. The sequence continues at coordinate 10,875,148 of NC_052072.1, read as the reverse complement.
ATCTCTATTGGCGAGCTTGACGCCTGGACAGACACATACGCCGCATCCTTGTTCAGATGATTATTCGGTTCCCTGCAAATCCCTTCCTTTTACCCAATTCTGACTGCCTTTCTGCATCCCAGGGGCCCAGAACTGTAGCTTTCCAATTCCTAATGGGAAACGAGGGGGGATGGGGTTATTGTTGATGAAAAAGTTAATCCACTTTGCTCTCGCACTGCCCTGAAAGAGTCCCCTCCATCGGAGGGGCCACAGCTGTGGATCCTGAGAAGTTGTACATGTTGCCCATCCTGATTTTCTTTGTGGAAAAATGTAGCAGGAGATTACCTTCTTCTATAGCATAGTACCTAAAGGGGAAAGACCCATAGCAGAGATTGTCTTAACACTGCCAATGCCCTTCAACCGTGTGTGTGTATGTGCGTGTGTACCTGTGTGGGTATCTGTTCTTGTGGGTGACCGTGTACTTGTGTGGGAGGCTATACATGTATGTAGGTGTAAAAATAGTGCACATTATCTAGATCAGGGATACACCATTAGTATATCTAACCATTTTAGTTGCTTTTCGGCTACCTCTTTAACTCTTGAGTTTAACTGTTTTAAAAGTATGTTTGTGCAATACCACTCGTCCATGTACCGGTCAGCCCTCCTGTGATCTGGCCTTCAGAGTTTTCCCCACTGAAAGGAATCAACACCTGGATTTGTAAGAACAGTTCTAGTTTGGGGAATCAGTCTTCCACATCAGCAGCTTCTGGCAGGTCGGAAGGAAAAAGCCATAATCAGACATCTTCTTTCCCAGCCTGGGTGGAGGGTTTCCCGCTAGACAGCCGCAGTCATCAGATTCTTCTGCCGGGGATCCTGGGTCCCAGAGTGGTACTGATCTGGACTGACCCCACGGTACAGCGTTCTGCCCATCTCATGATAGGCTGGCACTCTGTGGCACTGAGGTGGTGAAGGTGGGACGTCTTGTCGGAAAGGTCCTTTGGGTTGGGGGGCTGAAGGTGGAGGGTAATACTGGGGGTACCTCAGATCTGGGCCCCGCATGTCTTGGGTGCGGGGATAGCTTCCTTTCGGGGAAGGAGCCAGGGGCGGCATTCCAGGATAGTAAGGAAGCTCCCGCTCAGGATAGATCAGTCGAGGTCCCGTCAGGTATTCCGCTGGTTCCGCTGGTCCACGCCTGCCAGGAGAAAGCACGTACAAGACACACAGGGACACGCATATCAGAAACGTGGGTCAGTGCTTCGGGGTCTCGTCCTAGCCAAGAAATGTAACACGGGCGCTGCCAACTGGGAAAAGCAAACTAGATGCGGGTTACACACTGTGTACGGTCAGGCTGAGCTGTTCTGAGAAACATTCTCAGAATTCCCAAAGGAATTCAGAGGGGTGAGGGTGGTGGAGGGGGTTTCAGGAAAGCTTCAGGAGCAGAAGCAGGAGCTATCCCGCTGCTCCATTACAGGCTCTGTGGTCCCCCATGGCTAAGGGCCCTGGTTTTCTGGGATTTTCCTGGCACGGCAGAGGGACACGTTTAGCGATACTGCAGGGCATTTTAACATAATAATAATAATAATGACAATAATAATAACAATAATAATAATGGTATTTGTTAAGTACTTACTATGTGCCAAGCATTGTTCTAAGCGTTGGGGTAGATACAGTGTAATCAAGTTGTTCCACATGGGGCTAACACTTTTAATCCCCATTTTACAGATGAGGTCACTGAGGCCCAGAGAAGTTAAGTGACTTGCCCAGGGTCACACAGCAGACAAGTTGTGGAGCAGGGACTAGAACCCATGTTGGCAACATATAGAGACAGTCCCTACCCAAAAGTGGGCTCACAGTCTAAAAGAGGGAATGAATGAATGAATGGAAGCAGTGCAGGAAGCTGAGTCTTAAGCTTTTGTTCATTCATTAATTAATTGATTCATTCATTCAATCATATTTATTGAGTGCTTACTGTGTGCAGAGCACTGTACTAAGTGCTTGGGAAGTACAAGTTGGCAACATACAGAGACAGTCCCTACCCAACAGTGGGCTCACAGTCTAGCAGGGGGAGACAGACAATGAAACAAAACATATTAATAAAATAAAATAAATAGAATAAATATGTACAAGTAAAATAAATAAATAAATAGAGTAATGAATATGTACAAACATATATACATATATACAGGTGCTTTGGGGAGGGGAAGGAGGTAAGGTAGGGAGGATGGGGAGAGGGAGGAGGGGGCTCAGTGTGGGAAGGCCTCCTGGAGGAGGTGAGCTCTCAATAGGGCTTTGAAGGGAGGAAGAGAGCTAGCTTGGCGGATGTGCGGAGGGAGGGCATTCCAGGCTCGGGGGAGGATGTGGGCTGGGGGTCGATGGCGGGACAGGTGAGAACTAGGCACAGTGAGGAGATTAGCGGAAGAGGAGTGGAGGGTGCGGGCTGGGCTGTAGAAGGAAAGAAGGGAGGTGAGGTAGGAGGGGGCAAGGTGATGGAGAGCCTTGAAGCCGAGAGTGAGGAGTTTTTGCTTGATTCATAGGTTGACAGGCAACCACTGGAGATTTTTGAGGAGGGGAGTAACATGTCCAGAGTGTTTCTGCACAAAGACGATCCGGGCAGCAGCATGAAGTATAGATTGAAGTGGGCAGAGACAGGAGGATGGGAGATCAGAGAGGAAGCTGATGCAGTAATCCAGTCGGGATAGGATGAGAGATTGAACCAGCAAGGTAGCGGTTTGGATGGAGAGGAAAGGACAGATCTTGGCGATGTTGCGAAGGTGAGACCGGCAGATTTTGGTGATGGATTGGATGTGAGGGGTGAACGAGAGAGCAGAGTCGAGGATGACACCAAGGTTGCGGGCTTGTGAGACAGGACGGATGGTAGTGCCATCTACTACTTTGAAGCAGGAGGCACTACTAATTTGTTGTAATTTGTTGTAAGCTATAATGGGTTCAAATCCCAGCTCCACCAATTGTCAGCTGTGTGACTTTGGGCAAGTCACTTAACTTCTCCTGGCCTCAGTTACCTTATCTGTAAAATGGGGATTAAGACTGTGAGCCCCACGTGGGACAACCTGATCACCTTGTATCCTCCCCAGCGCTTAGAACAGTGCTTTGCACATAGGAAGTGCTTAACAAATACCATCATTATTATACCCAAGCACTTAATTCAGTGCATAATGTACATTGAGCATGTAATAAATAAAATCACTACTCTGACTGTAGTGCTCAGTCCTAGGAACTGGATATGGGGGAGGGGTGTGGGGAGAGGGGAGAGGATGGCAAGTAGAATTTCTATGTAGCCAGTTTGGAAAATGTGGACCACAGTCATCAATCAATCAGTGGAATTTAGTGGGCGCCTACTGTGTGCAGAACACTGTAGGATGTGCTTGGGAGAGTGCTTCCCTCTAGACTGTCAGCCCATTGTGGGCAGGGATTGTCTCTCTTTATTGCCATATTGTACTTTCCAAGTGCTTAGTACAGTGCTCTGCACACAGTAAGCACTCAATAAATACAATTGAATGAATGAATGAATGAATGAATGCTTGGTAGTGCTTGTCTACCAATAATGTTGGTAGACACAATCCCTGCTTTCAAGGAGCTTCCAGCCCAGTGGGGAAAGTCAAGTGGTAGACCTTTTGACAGAAAGAAACCCCACAGGAGCTAATCGAGATTGTAGTAAGTCTCCCTGGTTCCACTGATCATAATAGAAGCAAAAAGGTCTTTACCAACATGCAGATGACTGCATTTCATCCAGCCTAGGGATAAACAGACGAGTTCAGTTTGCAGCTTGGCAAATCCCATAAACCTTCTGTGCACAGATATTCACACCTCTCCACTTCTTCCCACCAGCCCCGCTAATTTAAAAAGCAAAAACAGAAAACAAAACAGAAAAAAAAAAACCCAAACAACCTGAAGAACTCAAACACATCAGATGTCAAATCTCTCCAAACTTCAGAGTTTAAACCCCTTAGAACTTCAGGAAGAAACGGCAGATTGGATAGATGTACTACCTGTGGTTAATCAACCAGCTGCCTCTGAGGCTTAAAAGCTCCCCATAAGCTACAAAGTCTGATGTTAGAACAGCACTGTAAATTTCATGTATCATTGAAGATTTGACAAGCCCTGGCACTCGAGAAATGCAACCTGTGCACATGCCCCTAAGGAAATGTTTAGAGTCCTTTCTGAACCTTTCCGCGTCTTAATTCCAGTCTGTATAAATAATGAGAGGTTGATGTTTAGTCTCCATGTAGCTTAACATGAGAAATTTCTCAGTCCTGAAGTAATTATTCTACCAATGTTCTTCGCAATTTGAGCGGCACTGGTTTCAACCACCCAACACAGAGCAATAAGAATATAATGTTTCCTGGATTCGAGAAGAGCAGCTGAAAATTGCATTGGCTTTTTCCTAGAGAACACCTTAATTCAACTCATTTTTCTTCAAACTGATTTCTGGTAGCATGGGACTCTTTCACCTCCAAAGGCTGAACTCTTTGTCTACCCCACCCCGTTTTGAATTTTGTTCAAAATGGTGATTTTCAAGAGGCGCTCAAAAAAGGATTCACCAACCTATATTTTCTTTCAGGTTGCACTGAAGAAGCTTTTTTCCTGAAGTGAAACATGTGGTTTTTCCACACTCGCTCTAAGCCCGTGGGATATATCACCGGCATCGGCAACACACAAACATTATCTGCCTTAAAGTGAATGGACAATGCTCCCTCTGGAGTGGCTCAGTGTGAATGTTTCCTGTTTAAAATGGGGAGGGAGAGAGAGGAGGAATTCCAGGCCTTGGACTTTTAGGGTCCTGTTCACTCCCCAGAGTCTTTTCTCTTTCAAAACAGAACATTAGGAAAGACAGGCACTCCCGGGGCTTTTGCTGAGACAATCCAGACTGAAAGCTGAAGGGGAGGAGGTACAGAACTGACTAGCTGCGAGTGTTAAAGACAGTTGGTATCTCTACTCCAACACCTAGTCCTTGCAACAGGATCCAACTATCAGAGCGGGGCGAAGTGGGGGTTGAACTTTCTAAGGGTTAGTAGGGCACCGCTTGAGATGACTCAATGATTTCATACCTACTATTCTTGGAGGTGAAATTTTATGACTGGACTTTTTGCTTCCCGAGGGCAGAAACGAAAAAGTGAGGAAGCTGTTCTTTGTCAAGGGAGAAAATAATGGAAGCCTTCTGCAAAACTCATCATAACAGTTATTTTTTATCGACAAATGCCAAACCAGAGCAGTCCTATGAAAACACTCAGTGCCACTGGTCGAAAAGATACTGGGCTCTATGTTTTGAAAACATCTTCGCTGCTGTTTATTATCACTCTTTCCTACGAAGCTTGAAACCAAAAGCTTCCTAACAGGCATTTTTGGGCCTTTTACCATAAGAATTCCATGTTTTAGTCTCTTTTGCCAGGACAGCTTCTGAGACAAGTTTCTTCGTGAGAAAAATTATTCTTGTTGTGAGCTCTTTAAGAGCCAGGACCTTGTGTCTTGCTCCTGTTGCATTCTCCTGAGAGCTTAGCATGATTCTACACACTCAGGCACTTGATAATATCACTGATCAATTGACTGAATGGCTCTAGATAATGACAGAAATTTATGGATACATAAAAACCTAAAGAGCAGGCAGGGCAGGCTTCACCTCGTAAGCCAAGAATCTGTTGCCTCAGGGTGCAGCTCTAAATCTTCAAAAGCTGGTGGCCACCTGGCCCTTTTCAAAGAAGGTGGCTGTGTGGCTTCTTTCAAATATCGGAGGGTGGGCACTGCTGCCCTTCTTAAAGATGGTAGAAGGATGGAACCGATCCATTAGTAAGGCATTAGCCGGGGTCTTGGAGCTGAGGTTTCCAGGGCATTCAGTTGAGGTGTGGTGTGGTAGCAAAATGCTACATAAAACACTAGTAAGTTATGTTGCATGTGGAGCCATCTTGATATGAGGGTGTTATGAGGAACTCCGAGCAGGACCTTGCGAAGTCTCACGTTGAATAGGGGTGGCGTGGGTGGCCAGGTGTGAGCGACCATGGCTGTAGCAGTAATGGAGAAAAGCTCAGCAGAGGGTAACAGCAGGTAAGCAGACAGAGCAAAGCCTGCTGCGGCTTTTCATCATTTGCTGCTCTCTATTCATCTTACCACCCTAGGCTGCTTCCCCACAGCGGTTACAGGGACCAGTCTCAGGGATTTAATTTGTTTATATCAATGTCCTTCTCGTTGTGGGTCTTTTTATTGTTGTATTGGACTCTCTCAAGCACTTAATCCAGTGCTCTGCACACAGTAAGTGTTCAACGAATACGACTAAGTGACTAATGGTTTCTGCGCATATGGGTGTGACCTTGGGGAAGTCATTGAACTTCTCTGTGCCTCAGTTACCTCATCTGTAAAATGGGGATTAAAGCTGTGAGCCCTATGTGGGACATGGACTGTCTCCAACCTCATTATCTTGTATCTACTCCAGTCCTGAGAACAGTGCCAGGTAAACAGCAAGTGCTTAATGAATACCATAAAAAATATGTGGGTATGAATTTTTTTTTTCAGTTTTGTCTGTCTTTCTGTATCTCTATCTCCCTGTCGCTTCCTCTCTTTGGGTCTCCTAGTGTGTGGGCCTCCGTGTTTTTCTGACTCTTTTATTAAAACACAGGCAACACAGATGTCCATCCAGCCAAATAATTTTTCTCCAACTGTGGGAACAGGATGCTTGGAAAAACAGGATGATAGTTGCCCTCCTTGACATCCCTCTAAAGGGTTGAGAGGTGTCCCATTTAACAGTTTTTGCTTTTCCTCCCCAAACCCACTCTGGAGTTCTTGCCATGAACTTACTCAAACTCCTTTTAAACCCATTCAATTTCCTCTTCTAACGGTTTCTAGGTGTTCGTTTTGCTGTGTGACGATGTATGTAATGATAACAAAGATAATGGTATTTACTAAATGCTTACTCTGTGGCAAACACCAAGCTAACAATCATAAGGCTCACAGTCTAAGTGGGAGGAAAGGAGAATGGGTATTTTTTTCCCATTTTACAGATGAAGAAACTGAGGCACAGAGAGGTTGAGTAGATTCCTCAGTCATTTAGAAGGCCAGTGTCATCATCATCATCATCAATCGTATTTATTGAGCGCTTACTATGTGCAGAGCACTGTACTAAGCGCTTGGGAAGTACAAATTGGCAACATATAGAGACAGTCCCTACCCAACAGTGGGCTCACAGTCTAAAAGGGGGAGACAGAGAACAAAACCAAGTCAGTGTCAGATCCCATGTCTCCAATGTCCCCCTCCTTCCTCTCCCCCTCCTCCCCCTCCCCAACCCCCGCCTTACCTCCTTCCCCTCCCCACCCGACCTGTATATATGTATATATGTTTGTACATATTTATTACTCTATTTATTTTACTTGTACATATTTATTCTATTTATTTTATTTTGTTTTGTTGTCTGTCTCCCCCTTCTAGACTGTGAGCCCGCTGTTGGGTAGGGACCGTCTCTATATGTTGCCAACTTGTACTTCCCAAGCGCTTAGTACAGTGCTCTGCACACAGTAAACGGTCAATAAATATGATTGAATGAATGAATGAACAACAACAAAACAACTTCTATAATAATAATAATACTTGTTAAGCATTCGCTATGGGCTAAGCCCTGTACTAAGTGCTGGGCTAAATATAACTGGGTTCTACATGGGGATCACAGTTTAGAGGGAGAACAGGTATTGAATCCCCAGATGAGGGAGAAGTTGAGTGACTTTCCCAAGGTCACAGAGCAGGTATGTGACAGAACTTGGATTAGAGCCCAAGTCCTCTGACTCCCAAAATCATGTGCTTTATGCTAGACCTCCTCCTCTCTGATCTCCCATCCTCCTGTCTCTCCCCACTTCAATCTATACTTCATGCTGCTGCCCGGATCGTCTTTATGCAGAAATGCTCTGGGCATGTTACTCCCCTCCTCAAAAATCTCCAGTGGCTACCAGTCAACCTACGCATCAGGCAAAAACTTCTCACTCTCGGCTTCAAGGCTGTCCATCACCTCGCCCCCTCCTACCTCACCTCCCTTCTCTCCTTCTACAGCCCAGCCCACACCCTCCGCTCCTCTGCTGCTAACCTCCTCACTGGGCCTCATTCTTGCCTGTCCCACCATCGACCCCCAGCCCACATCCTCCCCCTGGCCTGGAATGCCCTCCCTCCACACAGCTGCCAAGCTAGCTCTCTTCCTCCCTTCAAAGCCCTACTGAGAGCTCACCTCCTCCAGGAGGCCTTCCCACACTGAGCCCCCTCCTTCCTCTCCCCCCCATCCACCCCACCTTACCTCCTTCCCCTCCCCACAGCACCTGTATATACATTTGTACAGATTTATTACTCTATTTATTTTACTTGTACATATTTACTATTCTATTTATTTTATTTTGTTAATATGTTTTGTTTTGTTGTCTGTCTCCCCCTTCTAGACTGTGAGCCTGCTGTTGGGTAGGGACTGTCTCTATACGTTGCCAACTTGTACTTCCCAAGTGCTTAGTACAGTGCTCTGCACACAGTAAGCGCTCAATAAATACGATTGAATGAATGAATGAATAAATACGATTGAATGAATGAATGAGTGAATGAAATAGCTCCATCCCCCAACCATTTTGGTTGCCCTTGTCTATTACTTCTCCAGCCCATTTAAGTCCTATTGTGGCCTTAGTGGATAGAGCACAGGCTTGGGAGTCAGAAGGTTCTGGGTTTTAATCCCGGCTCCATCACCTGTCTGCTATGTGACTTTGGACATGTCACTTCACTTCTCTGTGCCTCAGATACCTCATTTGTAAAATGAGGATTAATTAATTAATAATAATAATAATAATATTTGTTAAGTGCTTTCTATGTGATGAGCACTGTTCTAAACTCTGGTGTAGATACAAGGTAATCAGGTTGTCCCAAGTGGGGCTCACAGTCTTAATGCCCATTTTACAGATGAGGTAACTGAGGCACAGAGAAGTTAAGTGACTTGCCCAAAGTCAAACAGCTCATAAATGGCAGAGCTGGGATTAAAACCCAATAACCTCTGCCACCCAAGCCCGTGCTCTTTCCACTACGCCATGCTGCTTCTCTATTGAGCCCCCTGTGGGACACTGACTGTGTCCAATCTGATTATCTTGTATTTACCCCAGCACTGATTACAGTTTCTGGCACATAATAAGCACCTAAACTCCATTAAAATAAAACAAAAACAAAAACAAATCTTGATGTGGCAGTGTGAATGGCCCGCAGTATTCTGAGCGGGATGGGATTTTTAAAAGTGGCCAAACTAAACCTTTAGCTTGGTTTTCTCTCCCCTTCCAGATGATGTTCAAGCACTATTTGTCTTCCTGGTTCTTGCCACACGCTGAACCCATCATCTCAGCTGAGAATCGGCAATGACTTTAACATCTTTTTCTCAGGTTGTGATGAATCGTTCAGAACCCATCATTATGTAGTTGGAACTTAAATTATTTTTCCCTAGCTGCATTACCTTGCATTTGCTCCCACTGAAACTTCTCTGCCAATTCTCTACCCGCTCACTCAGCTTTACAAGGCTTTCCTGGGGTTTATCCCCATCTGTACAACATTTCACCACTCGGAAAAACTTCGTGTCGTCTGCAAACCTGGAGATTTCACCGTTCCTTCCCTCTTCTAGATTGCTTATGAAGATGTTAAACAAAACTTGTCCCAGCACTGATCCCCAGGGGACCAGCTACTTACACTTTTCCATTCCCCAAAGAGCTCATTTATTGTTTCTTTCTCAATTTTTAGCCAGTTTTCTGCCCACGACAAAACAATCCTTCTGAAACCGACTCATTTTTTTTAAAAAAAGAGCTTATGATGTGAAATCATACCATTGAAAATGTAAGCATATCATACCTGCTTGTTTCCCCTTTATTGACAGGCTTATTGACCTCTTGGAACGGCTCCAGATTAATGATGCATATGACTTCCCCTCAGAAGCCATGTTGTATTTTGCGAAGTGCTCACTGATTCTTAATTTAATAATAAATTGAACAATGTACTGGATATTGAAGTGAGACTCCCCAATCTTTAATCTCCAGGAACAGTCCTTAGAGATGAGTTTATGGCTGACATTCCAGTCCTCCAGAACAGTGGCTTTTTGTAACAACCGTCTACCCACTTCTGCGAGGAGATTGACATCGATCCACTGAGCTCCTTCCAAATTCTCAATGGATACCATCTTAATTCGATCTAAAATATCCTTTGTCATTTGCACATTTTCAGTCAATCATGGTGTTCCTAAGTGCTTACTGTGTGTGAAGTACTGTACTAAGTGCTTGAGAGAGAATAGTAGAACCAAGATAAAAGGTCACTGCCTACAAAGAGCTAACAATCTAATGGGGGAGAGAGAGTTTTTTTAGAAATAATGAGAGCAGGAGGAATTGGTTTCTCTGACATGTCTACTTTAAAAAATAATTTGGATGTTGGAATCTAACAGTGTCTGATGTAACGCCGTTACCTTCTCTCCAATGTTTAGGGCATCATTCCTCGCACTGTGAGCATAGATGCTATTAACTGATCGTAGTCCCATTTTCTAAAATTTAATACCATTGTATCTGGGGGTTTTTCTTCACCCTTAGGCAGAATTTTCATTTAATTCAGTTGTCAATATTACAAGATGGCTCTTTCCATTAAACCCCTTGCTCCACTTGGACAGTTCTAGTTCTTGTGTTTCCATAAGTCATTCATCTTATCCATAAAATGTTTCACTCTTATTAGTTTTAAAGTTTCCCATCTCTCATCTAAATAATATTGCCTGATCATTTCCCTCCTGTTGGTCAGCTGGGAAGCAGCATGGCTAATAGAAAGAGCAGGGCTCTGGGGGGCAGAAGGACCTGGGTTCTATTCCCAACTCTGCCACATGTCTGCTGTGTGACCTTGGGCAAGTCACATAACTTCTCTGGGCCTCAGTTACCTCATCTGTGAAATGGGGATTAAGATCATGAGGCCCCTGTGGGACAAGGAATGGTGTCCAACCTAATTAACTTGTACCTACATCAGTGCTTAGAACAGTGCTTGGCACATGGCTTAACAAATACCATAATTATTGTTACTAGGTGAGCTTTCTGACAGTCTAAATTGGGCCTAAATTGAGCATGTATTGAACATTAGGTTTCAGCCTGGGGTGGATGTCTAAGCATTTCCAGGGAGAAAGAACAGTTTAAGTGGGTATAAAATAGGTGACTGGGCTCTATTCTGGGACACATATATTTTTCTAAAATTGTCCACCTGGAACTGGACCTGAATCGGCTAGGTGGGGATGGGTGGCCGTTTTGGCTACATAACCAACCAATCAATAGCATTTATTAGAGAAGCAGTGGCGCCTAATTGGAGTCAGAAGGACCTGGGTTCTAATCCCAGCTCTGTCTGCTGTGTGGCACTGAGCAAGCCACTTAACTTCTCTGTGCCTCAGTTACCTCATTTGTAAATGGGGATTAAGACTGTGAACCCCATGTGGGTCAGAGACTGTGTCCAACCTGATTTGCTTGTATCCATCCCAGTGCTTTGCACAGTGCCTGGTGCACAGGTAGTGCTTAACAAATACCACAATTACTATTATTATTATTATTATTATACACTTACTGTGTGCCTTATTAAAAGCACATCTCCTTCAAGAGGCCTCCAAGGATTGGGTCTAACCTGACTGAGTTGCATCAACCTCAGCAAGTAGAAGAGTCCTGGATACATAATAAGCATATAACAAATGCAGTAATAAACTGGCTAGACTTGGCACATTTCTTCACAAGCCAGGCAGTGTACTCTTTTAAATAAGACATTAGTGGGCCAAATCTGGTGACAGAACAATAGAAAACCATGTGTTCTAGACCTGCTCCCTTGAGGCCGTCTGCAAAAGAAGCCTGTTCTCCTCAGCCCAAGGCAGATGTTCAGTGGAGTCTCACTAGCCTTAAATACACCACACACAGATTATTTATGGGCTGAGTTGGTGGAGGGTCTTTCTTCTCCTGTTCTTTTCCAAACAATGCCCAGATCGACAATCAGAGAGTGTAAATTAATACGGTCCCCGGCTCTCATGGAGCCCATGCCATGTGGACAGAACCGTTTTTAGTCTGAGGACTGTTTGGAATTCCTTCCGTGTCAGGTTTCCAGTCACCAGACCCCTCTCCACGGCCTCAGCACGAATGCGGTGGGGTGGGATTAGACGAACGCTCTGCAACGCGTGTTTCAGAGCTCTGACTTCTACAGGCTTTACAGAACCATAAAATAAAATGATTGCTTGATGATGCAGGTTTCAGAATAGAGTGTGGGTGAAAAAAAAATCCACCTTTCACCACTCCTATTTCCCTTTATATTATGAGACGAGGGCACCGGTTTGCTAAAAATGCGAGTGGGAGTACCATTTGGTACCTATATTATGTTTTCTTTTTGCAAATGCCTCGAGCTGTTAAAAGAGATGCCAATTTCTGAACTGTCGAAATGGATTTTTAAAAATGCAATTCCATTTTGAGATAAATTTTCAAGCTTATATGTCTCAAATTCACTCCCATCATGGGGAGAGTAAAGACAAAACGCAAATGAGTTCAATTCCTGACTGTGGGTTATAATGATGTTTGAGTCACAAATTTTAGCAGGTGCAAGACAGAAACTTTGGCCTTGAGTAGTTTCCATCCTTTCTGCTGGCATGACTGTTTCCCTATTTCCCGTGCAGTGCTAGGCAATTAAAAATGACATTTTAGTTAAACCAACTCGGGAGGGGGTGGGTGTGCATATATGTGCATATACCTCTCTCCTCCTTAAATCTTGGACACTATTTCTCACTCTCCTGCCTCTTCCTCCCTTTGTATTTAAGATCCTTTCCCTTCCCTCATAGAAGTCCCACCCAGTAACACTATCTACATGCAACTGGGGGAAGGAGCTAACTTTTAGATTTCATTTTCCTCTTTAATAACAGTGCATTAGGTTGCTAATTATTGTAAAACTATTAGTGAATTGCAGCTTTAGAGTGTAAACTCTTCACAGGCAGGGACCACGTCATTTTTAAAAATGATAATAATAATAATAACGATGCTTATTTGCTAAGCGCTTACTATGTGCAAAGCACTTTCTAAGCGCTGGGGGGATACAAAGTGATCAGGTTGTCCCACATGGGGCTCACAGTTTTAGTCCCCATTTTACAGAGAATTGAAGTGACTTGTCCAAAGTTACACAGCTGACAAGTGGTGGAGTCGGAACTAGAACTCATGACCTCTGATTCCCAAGTCTGTGCTCTTTCCACTGAGCCATGCTGCTTCTCCATAATAGTAACAATAATAATAATAGTGGTATTTGTTAAGCGCTTACTGTGTGATAGGCACTGGACTAGACACAAGCAAATTAGGTTGGACATAGTCCCTGTCCTAAATGGGGTTCACAGTCTCAATTTCCATTAACCCTCCCCAACTTCTTGACTGTGAGCCTGTTGTGGGCAGGGATTGTTTCTATTTGTTTCTGAATTGTACTTCCCAAGTGCTTAGTACACTGCTCTGCACACAGTAAGAGCTCAATGACTACGATTGAATGAATGAGTGAATTTTACAGATGAGGTAGCTGAGGCACGGAGAAGTGAAGTGACTTGCCCAAAGTCCCACACCAGACAAGTAGAGGAGTCAGAATTAGAACCCAGGTCCTTCTTACTCCCTGGCCCGTGCTCTTTCCACTAGGCCATGCTGCCTCTGGTGTTGTTCTTTCCCAAGAGCTTAGTTCAGTGCACTGCACCCAGTGGATGCTCAGTAGATAGCATTACAACTATTTCTACTACTTTGTCAAAATGCAGCCTCGCACCAATGTGCTGTGCATGTTCCCTAGGAATGAGTGGCTTAGTAAAGTGCTCTGCCCACAGTAAGCACCCAATAAATATGACTGATTGAACAAATGGAAGTGCCTGGTTTAAGTTCTGGTGGGCTTTGGTGGAAAAGACATTGCCTCAGATCAGGATTTGCCAGTCAGAGCCCTGGGACTCTCTCCACCTGTCATGTAGGAGACTTTCGGTGGCCGTTTAAGCACCCTTTTAAGTCAAATGAATTAAATGTTAAAAAAATGACTCGGCCTTGATTAGTGTGTGAAATCCACTAGCCATGGTACAGAAGACAAGCAATGGCAGGTCATTCATTCAATCGCATTTATTGAGCACTTACCATGTGCAGAGCACTGTACTAAGTGTTTGGAAAGTACAATTCAGCAACAAATAGAGACAATCCCTACCCAACAATGGGCTCACAGTCTAGAAGGAGGGAAGACAGATAACAAAACAAAACTAAACAAGAAGACAGGCAGGTGCCTGGTTGCTGTCAGCAGTCCTTTTAGCTTGCCTTGCTAGTGAAACCAAGTCAGTTGCTGCTAGATGCCAAGTGTAGACTGCAAACTTCTTAGGGGCAGGGATCATGTCCACCAACTCCAATGTATCGTACTTTTCCAAGTGGTATGGTATTTGTTAAGGGCTTACTACGTGCCAGGCACTGTACTATGTGGTGGGGTGGATACAAGCAACTTGGGTTGCTTAATACAGTGCTCTGCCCACAGTGAGTGCTCACTGAATACCATTGATTGAGTTATTAACTGACTCTCCTGTGTGACACAAATTCCTGAATCCTCTGATCATAAAAACAGATGGCATAGAGCTAATAATTTTAAAGACATAAGAATATGAGCTATTCCACTCCTAGATCAGATCAATGGCCTGTCTGGTCCAATATTCACCAATATTCAGACTCCATCAGAGGCAACAGGATACTTGGAGAGACCATGGGGTGGTTGTCCTTGTTTGTTTTGTTTGTTTTATGACAATTGTTAAGTGCTTACTATGCATCAAGCACTGTTCTAAGCACTGGGGTAGATATACATTTATCAGGTTGGACACAGTCCCACATAGGGCTCACAGTCTGAGGAGGAGGGGAAGTAGGATTTAATCCCTATTTTACACTTGAGGAAATCAAGGCACAGAGCAGTTAAGTCATTTGCCCAAGGTTACACAGAAAGCGATTGGAAGAGTCAGGATTAGAACCCAAGTCCTCTGATTTCCAGGCCCATGCTCTTTCCCCTAGGCTACAGTGCTTCCTTCTTGCCATCTCTCCAATGCTTAGGGTTTGTACCATCATTTCCTGTCAAAATCATTAACTTTCCCTCTAATAACCCATTAGGGCATTCATACATGAATTTACCCACACTCTCCAGAGCCTACTGTTATTTTTGATCTGCCCAGCTTCCTTGATGACCTAGGCTTACCACCTGTCTTCCCATTTTCATTCTTTCATTCATTCAGTCATATTCATTGAGCGCTTACTGTGCGCAGAGCACTGCACTAAGTGCCTGGAAAGTACAATTCAGCAACAGATAGAGACAATCCCTACCCAACAACGGGCTCACAGTCTAGAAGGGGGAAACAGACAACAAAACAAGTAGACAGGCATCAATGCCACCAAAATAGATAAATAGAATTATAGATCTATATATATATGCATCATTAATAAAATAGAGTAATAAATATGTTCAAATACACACAAGTGCTGTGGTGAAGGGAAGGGGGTAGGGCAGAGGGAAGGAGTGGGGGTGATGGGGAGGGGAGGAGGAGCAGAGGAAGAGGGGGGGTTCAGTCTGGGAAGGCCTCCTGGAGGAGGTGAGCTCTCAGTAGGGCTTTGAAGGGAGGAAGAGAGCTGGTTTGGTGGATGTGTGGAGTGAGGGCATTCCAGGCCAGAGGTAGGACTTGGGCCAGGGGTAAGTCCCATTTGTTTTCTAGGATGTATAGGCATTCTGCTTTGTAGCTTCCCCTTTAGTCTGTAGCTCCTTAAAGGTAGGGATCAGGTCTATGAACTGTATAGTACTCTCCCAAGCACTTAGTGCAGTACTCCGCATTAAGTAAGTGCTCAATAAATACCCCTGAGAAGCAACATGGCCTAGAGGATAGAGCATGGGCCTGGGAATCTGAGGGTCATGAGTTCTAAACCCAGTTCGACCACTAGTCTGCTGTGGGACCTTGAGCAAGACACTTTACTTCTCCGTGCCTCAGTTACCTCATCTGTAAAATGGGGATTAAGATTGCGAGCCCGATGAGGGACAGGGACTGTGTCTCACCCGATTTGCTTGTATTCCCAACCACACCCCCCGCGGTGCTTAGCACAGTGCCTAGCACATAGTAAGCACTTAACAAATACCATTAATATCATCATGATTATGATTATCATTATTATTTACTGATTAATTGAGAGAGGAGTGTCTGATACCAAAGTCTGGTGGAGGCCAAGGCAGTGAACAACTCTGTTATCCTGGAGCAATTAAGCTCGGAATCCTAGACATGGTTGAGGCAAATGGCAGAGGGCGAAGCATTCTGACACTCTCGCGAAGTTGGGGGTGGAAATTCTAATTCGTCTCCAGGAAAGTCTGTTTCTTCCCATTTGAGGGAAAGATTGTAGGCCAGCTTCACCAAAGGTCATGGCAACAGCGGTAGAGACATGCTGCTCTGCCATCTTGCGCCAATTGGCCCGTGGCCTCTTGCTTTGAGACAATTCCCAAAACAGAAAGCAGGTCCTAATTTCAAAGGACAGCGAGTCACTCTGTCCAAGTGAAGGTTTCACTTGGCTTTCTGGCTTTGCTTGAATCGAGGTCTGCTGAAGGCCTTTAGATGGTTGGGCAGGAGCCAGGGAAAATGAGAGGTTCCAGCTCCAGATGGTGGTCTTCTCCCAACAGTAACGGTGTGGATAATGGCATTGGCAGGTGTGACATGAGCCATGCCAAGGAGGTTCCTGCTGCATGCTTTTGCTGGTTTTCCAATGGAAGTTAGGGCCCCATGGACTTTCATTAGAGGGAACTTTCATTAGAGGGTCCCCCGGGCCTGGAATGCCCTCCCTCTGCCCATCCGCCAAGCTAGCTCTCTTCCTCCCTTCAAGGCCCTACTGAGAGCTCACCTCCTCCAGGAGGCCTTCCCAGACTGAGCCCCTTCCTTCCTCTCCCCCTCGTCCCCCTCTCCATCCCCCCATCTTACCTCCTTCCCTTCCCCACAGCACCTGTATATATGTATATATGTTTGTACATATTTATTTATTTATTTATTTTACTTGTGCATATCTATTCTATTTATTTTATTTTGTTAGTATGTTTGGTTTTGTTCTCTGTCTCCCCCTTTTAGACTGTGAGTCCACTGTTGGGTAGGGACTGTCTCTATATGTTGCCAATTTGTACTTCCCAAGCGCTTAGTACAGTGCTCTGCACATAGTAAGTGCTCAATAAATACAATTGATGATGATGATGAACTGCTTAGTAGTAGTAGTAGAAGTAGTACCTCCTTCCCTTCCCCACAGCACCTGTATATATGTATATATGTTTGTACATATTTATTACTCTATCTATTTATTTATTTATTTTACTTGTACATATCTATTCTATTTATTTTATTTTGTTAGTATGTTTGGTTTTGTTCTCTGTCTCCCCCTTCTAGACTCTGAGCCCACTGTTGGGTAGGGACTGTCTCTATATGTTGCCAACTTGTACTTCCCAAGTGCTTAGTACAGTGCTCTGCACATAGTAAGCGCTCAATAAATACAATTGATTGATAGCAGTAGTAGAAGGAGTCTCAGTAGCAGTAATAATGTTATTTACTAAATGCCTACTGAATGAAATGCACTGTACTAAATGCTTAGGAAGTCCACTGAAAGAGGAAGCATGTTCTCCACCCACAGAAGAGCTTGTGATTACTGAGTCACAAGCAGTGGCCAACATAAATAAAATGAACATTCAATTCAAGACTTATGTACAAAGTCCAGAGAATAGGCATCCATTCCCTCTAGACTGTGAGCCAGTTATGGGCAGGGATTGTCTCTCTTTATTTGCTGTATTGTACTTTCCAAGCTTCCTCACAGGATCGTACCCGGAGAGTTTCCAGTACTCTACCAGTCTCTACTACAGGAAGGAGAGTCAAGCAGAGGCATATCCATTCAATTCCTTGCTTGGACAGAGGCTAGTGAGTGGAAGGCAATCTGCTACAAGTCAGAGCTCACCTATGCTGGGCAGCAGCGGCATGGGAGAGAATCGAGGGTGGAGACTCAAATTTACTGCGTGGAAGGAGGCGATGGTAAACCACTTCCGTATTTTTACCAAGAAAACTCTATGGATCCACTACCAGAATGATTGCAGATGGAGGTTGGGCATTCTGGGAGAGATGTGTCCTTGACATTGCTCTGGGTCGGACATGACTCGATGTCATAAGACAAAACTTTCCAAGTACTTAGTACAGTGCTCTGCACATAGTAAGCGCTCAATAAATGCGATTGAATGAATGAATACCTTAGTAAATAAGCATAAATATATAGTTCGATGCATAAGTGAATGGCAGCAGCCAATATGGCCTAGTGGAAAAAGCACAGGACAGGGAGTCGAAAGGCCTGAGTCCTAATCCCAGCTCTGCCACTTGCTGCTGTGTGTCCTTGGGCAAGTCTTTTACCATCTCTAGGCCTCAATTTCCTTCTCTGTAAAATGGGGATGAAATTACCTCTTCTCTCTCCCCCTTAGACTGTGAGCCCCAGTGGGGGACAGGGACTGTATCTGATCTGATCGTATTTATCTCAGTGCTTGGCATATAGTAAGCATTTAACAAATACATCAGTTACGATTATCATTACTAAGTGTGAGGCAGCTGAAGGAGCGATTCATTCAGGGTGCTGGTAATTAGTTGGAGAAGCCTTACTGGAGGACGGAGGTTGTGATCTGGGGCTTGGAGGCATTGAGGGAGGATTTGAGAATAAGGAGGACCCCTGGAAGGTGGGCGTGGAAGGAGAAAAGAGTCTGGGTCGGGGAGATATTTTGGATACCTGATCTCACGTTTTCAAGCAGTTAAATAAATGCTAAAGGCCAAGGTTGAACTGATATACACAATGACTGTTTCATTTGCCTAAAACAGTCCCTGCACTATCAATATCAAACTCATTATTTGCAGAGTTCTTTTGAAACCCCCGCAGTATTGAAGGATTCTATATAAAACCAAATTCTGTTCAACTTTCATTTTTCACATGAAATGAATGTGAAGCACAAAGGTTATTGGGCTGTGTCACAGAAATGGTTTTTAAAAATAATAAGTTAGTTCGAGAGTCTTAAGCAACAATGGCTTTTGCTGACTTCTTCGCCCTTCTGCTTTGGGCTCTTGCTGCTCTGTCGGATGGTTACACAGCTGGTAGAAACTGGTTATTTATGCCATTACAAACCTTTTATTCGCCCATCACCAATTATTAAAATTAAAGAATCTTTCTCCCTTGGTGGGGACGTGGCTTGGCCGACAGCTCTGCGTCCCATGGCTCAGTCCTGGGATTTGTTGCCTGGTAAATCCTGGTCCGACAGATAAAAGAGTCTAGGCAGAACCAATTGCAGCTGGATATATTTTCTTCTCTGGTTTTTTTTTCCTAAATGTTCTAAATCAGTTACACTGACTGTGATGTGTCTTTTCAAGACATGTTCCCCCATCCCCCAGCTCTTCTTGAACTAAAGTTTAAGTCCAGAGACTGTTGACAGTTGCTTTTTCAGAAAGAGACACTTTTATTGTGAGCTTCTTTAGATGTTATTTCATCCTACACTTGTTCTCTCACTCACTGATTTATTGATTTATTCTCTGAACAATTCACAGAAACCATAAATTCACCTTTTCTTCTGTTTCTTAGTGCTGCTTTGATTCCAAACACATTTCATACCTGGATTAAGTGTAAAGATATTAAAAGTGTGCTGTCTTTTCATCCTCTGCTGTCCATTAACAATCTACCAAGCAGCAGCGTGGCTCAGTGGAAACAGCACGGGCTTTGGAGTCAGAGGTCAGGGGTTCAAATCCCAGCTCTGCCAATTATCAGCTGTGTGACTTTGGGCAAGTCACTTAACTTCTCTGTGCCTCAGTTACCTCATCTGTAAAATGGGGATTAAGACTGTGAGCCCCTTGTGGGACAAGCTGATCACCTTGTAACCTCCCCAGCGCTTAGAACAGTGCTTTGCACATAGTAAGCACTTAATAAATGCCATTATTATTATTATTATTACCAACCACTAGTATTGTCAAATTAGTCACGAAGCTGCACTTTCAGTAATTGAAATAAAGGTCTAAAATAGAATACTAAATATTGACCATGGTTGACTGGTGGCAGTTAAAATACAAATTAAAAAGAGAATGCTGAACTAAATTTATAAAGAACCACTACTAAATATAACATATCATTCACCATTTATTTAATGTAAGATTGTGCTCAAGTTATAAGCTTCAGAGTCTATTAGAACCTAGTGAATTTGTCTCTTGCTTTTTAGGATCTCCAACTGTCCTCAAATTTGATCATATAGATACCCCCAAAATTCCCTTGAGCTGTGTTAGGTATAGAACCAGGTTTCCATTTTTTTTTCCCAGAGGGATGGGAAGACAAGTAGAAAAGGGACCATCTCTATATGTTGCCAATATGTGCTTCCCATCATCATCATCAATCGTATTGAGTGCTTACTATGTGCAGAGCACTGTACTAAGAGCTTAACCACTTTACCACTTAGTAAATAAATCTGTTTGATGCAGAGGTGGATGGGCAACCACTGGAGGTTCTTGAGGAGTAGGGAAACATGGCCTGAACATTTTTATTAAAAAATGAAGTATGGACTGGAGTAGGGAATGACAGGGTTAGGGTTAGGGTTGGGTCATGGGTTCGAATTCTGGCTCCGCCACATGTCTGCTGTATGACCTTGGGCAAGTCACTTAACTTCTCTGAGCTTCAGTTACCTCATCTGTAAAATGGGGATTAAGACTGTGAGCCCCATGGGGGACAACCTGATACCTTGTATCTACCCCAGCACTTAGAACAGTGCTTTGCACATAGTAAGTGCTTAACAAATGTCACTATTATTATTATTATTATTATTATTATTATTATTATTATTATTAGACCAGAGGCAGGGAGGTCAGCAAGGAGGCTGATACAGTAATCAAGGTGGGATGGCATATATGTTTGGACTAATTTGGAAGCAGTTTGGAATAAAAGGGTGAGTTTCAGTGTTGGTGTGAAGGTTGAACTGACAGGATCTAGTGACAGACTGAATATGTGGGATAAATGAGAGAGCAGAGTCAAGGATAATGCCAAGATTATGGGCTTGTGAAACAGGAAGGATGATGATGCTGTTTACAGTGATGGGAAAGTCATGGGGAGGACAGGGTTTGGGTGGGAAGATAAGGAGTTCTGTTTTGGACATGCTAAGTTTGAGGCAATGGCAGGACATATAAGCAGAGATGCTTTAAAGGTAGGAGGAATGTTAGGTTACAGAGAGGGAGGAGATGTAGATTTTGGAATCATTTGCATAGAGGTGATAATTGAAGCCTTGTAAGCGAATGAGTTTTTCAAGGGAGTGGGTGTAGATGGAAAATAGAAGAGGACCCAGAACTCAACCTTGAGAGACACCCAAAGTTAGCGGGTGGGAGGCAGAGGTGAAGCCTGCAGAAGAGGCTGAGAATGAGTGGCCAGAGCAATAGGAGGAGAAACAGGAGAGGATAGTGTCAGTGAAGCCGAGGGTGGATAACATTTCCAGAAGAAGAGGGTGGTTGACAGTATCAAAGGCAGCTGAGAGTTTGAGGAGGATTAGGATAGACTAGAGACCTTTGGATTTGGCAAGGAGATCACTTTGACCTTTGAGAGGGCATTTTCTTTGGAGCAAAGGGAATGGAAGCCAGATTGGAGAGGGTCAAGGAGAGAATTGGAGGAGAGGAACTTGAGGCAGCGGTTGTAGACAACTCACTCAAGGAGTTTGGAAAGGAATGGAAGGAGGGAGATGGGGCAAAAACTGGAGGGAAACATGCGGTCAGGGGAGGGTTTTTTTAGGATAGGAGAGACATAAGCATGTTTGAAATCAGTGGGGAAGAAGCCATTGGAGAGTGAACAGTAGAACATGCCAGTCAAGGAGGGAAGGAGAAGCAGAATGGGATAGTGGCAAGAGCATGGGCTTGGGAGTCGGAGGACGTTGGTTCTAATCCCAGCTCTGCCACTTGTCGGCTGAGTGACCTTGGGCAAGTCACTTAACTTCTCTGTGCCTCAGTTACCTCATCTGTAAATTGGGAATTAGACTGTGAGCCCCCTGTGGGACAGGGTAGAGTCCTCGTATCTACCCCAGCACTTAGAACATTTAACAAATATGATGAATAAGAAGGGAGGGGGCAAGTGCTTTGATAAGATGTGAAGGGATGGGGTCAGATGCCCAGGTGGAGGAGGTGGATTTTGAGAAAAGGCAGGAGATCTCCTATTGAGATAATGCTGGGAAAGATGGGAGAGTTGAAGAAGGGGCAGGAGAAGCTGGGGGACTGCAGCGGAGCAGGGGAGATTTTAGGGAGATCAGACCTGATCACACTTGCAGGAAGAGGCAGAATCAGGATTAGAACCTAGGTCCTCTGACACTCAATCTTATGTTCTTTCCACAATGCCACACTGTTTCCCTTCCAACCTTATTTTATGTAGAAGCAGTGTGGCTCAGTGGAAAGAGCACGGGTTTTGGAGTCAGAGGTCATGGGTTCGAATCATGGGTTCGAATCCTGCTCCGCCACATGTCTGCTGTGTGATCTTGGGCAAGTCACTTAACTTCTCTGGGCCTCAGTTACCTCATCTGTAAAATGGGGATTAAGACTGTGAGCCCCACGTGGGACAACCTGATCACCCTGTATCCTCCCCATCACTTAGAACAGTGCTTTGCACATAGTAAGCGCTTAACAAATGCCAATTATTATTATTATTATTATTATTATTATTATTATTATTATTCAAGGTACAACAAGGAATCTGGAGATGTTTTCAGAATGCAATTCCACTCCCCTGGGAAATTCCCAATGTAACATTCTGTGAGCACTTATGAAAGTCCTTGAATCAGTCATACCGGCATTGACTGACCTGAGGTGATGAATGATTATGAGCTGCTGTTCAAAATCAGTCAAGCTTTGTGGATCTGCACTTAATCTAAAGAAGGCTAAGGCTATGTATAATTAGCATCCAGCTCCTGAGGATCTTGCAGTGACAGTGAACAATGCCAATCCTGAATTCTGCTACCTAAGAACCGCACTGTTCAGCTACAGGAGAATCGATAATGATGGCTGAAAACTCAACCGCTCTAAGTTAGTGTGTCAGACAGAAGGGGAGACACTAACATGACATCATCCTCAGGAGTGAATTGAAAGATTTTGGGTTTTTTTAAAATGGTGTCTGTAGGCACTGTACTAAGCACTAGGTCAGGTGGGACTCAGTCCACGTCCCATATAGGGCTCATAATCTTAATCTCCATTTTATAGATGTGGTAATTGAGGCCCAGAAAAGTTAAGTGACTTGTCCACGGTCACATAGCAGACAAGTGGCAGAGCTGGGAGTAGAACACTGGTCCTCTGACTCTCAGGCCTGTATTCTTTCCATGAGGTCATGCTGCTTCTGTAGTGTCATCATTATCATCATCAATCGTATTTATTGAGCGCTTACTGTGTGCAGAGCACTGTACTAAGCGCTTGGGAAGTACCTTTCTACCACTGGGAAATAAGGATTTACCATAACCAACTTCTGTAGAAGGTCCCATAGTGTTACTTTCATTCATTCACTCATATTTATTGAGCACTTACTGTGTGCAAAGCACCGTACTAAATGCTTGGGAGAGTACAATATAACAACAAGCAGACACATTCCTGACCACAACGAGCTCACAGTCCGGGGCCTCTAGTGGCCTGCAGGCCACTCTTAGCAGCAATGTCAATGAGATACTGGGAGACAATAAATCCACCACCATAAAAGCAGGGTGGGACATGCGGGAGAAATGGACAAGAGGGCAATTAATTCGAGTGTAAACTCTTTGTGAGCAGGGGACAGATCGAGAACTTTTGTTGAACTGCCCAAGAACTCAGTACAGTGTATGTCAGCACTCAAATACACCTTTACTCTTACTACAACAGAAGGAGAGTTATTCCCTTGGAGTGGGGCACCAGAAGCCAGTGGCCAGGAATTGTGTCTGAATCAATTCCTTGTACCATTCTCTAGCACTTAGTAATCAATCATTCAAACAGTGGCATTTATTGAGTGTTTACTGTCTTCAGAACACTGTAGGAGCTTACCGCCTAGAGGTGGGGAGTGATGGGCATTAAAATGAATTACAGATAGGGGAAATGGCAGAGGGTAAGAATATGGGGCTGTGGGACTGAGAGTAGGGTGAATATCAAATACCTAAGGGGTACAGATCTGTGAGCACAGATGATAAAGACGGAGGGCAGGAGGAGGAAATGAGGGCATAGTTGGGGAAGGACCCTTGGAGGAAATGTGAGAAGCAGCAGTGCATAGTGTGAGAAGAAGTGTGGCCTAATAATAATAATAATAATAATAATGATGGCATTTATTAAATGCTTACTATGTGGACAGAGCACGGGTCTGGGTGTCAGAATGACCTGGGTTCTAATCCCAGCTCTGGCACTTGTCTGCTGTGTGACCTTGAGCAAGTCACTTCACTTTTCTGTGCCTCAGTTACCTTGTCTGTAAAATAATAATAATAATGACGACATTCATTAAGTGTTTACTATGTGCAAAGCACTGTTCTAAGCGCTGGGGAGGTTACAAGGTGATCAGGTTGTCCCACGGGGGCCTCACAGTCTTAATCCCCATTTTACAGATGACGTAACGGAGGCACAGAGAAGTTAAGTGACTTGCCCAAAGTCACACAGCTGACAATTGGCGGAGCAGGGATTTGAACCCATGACCTCTGACTCCAAAGCCCGTGCTCTTTTTCACCAAGCCACGCTGCTTCAAATGAGGATTAAGACTGTGAGTCCCATGTGGGACAGGGACTGCGTCCAACCTGATCAGCTTGTATCTACCCCAGTGATTAGTACAGTGCCTGGAACATAGTAAGCACCTAACAAATACCACAATTATTATTATTTTAGGTGAGGTTTGAAGGTAGGGGGGTTTGAAGGTAGAGGGAGTGGTTGACTGTCAGATATGAAGAGGGAGGGAGTTCCAGACCAGAGGGAGGATGAAGGCAAGAGGTCGGCAGTGAGACAGATGAGACTGAGGTATAGGGAGCAGGTTAGCGTTAGAGGAGTGAAGTTTGTGGGTTGGGTTATAAGAGGAGAGTAGTGTGATAAGGTAGGAAGGGGTGAGGTGATTTACTGCTGGTGGCAAGAAGTTTCTCTTTGATGCGAAGGATGGGCAACCATTGTAGGCTACTGGGGAGTGGGGAGACATTGTCTCCCCCTTTTAGACTGTGAGCCCACTGTTGGGTAGGGACTGTCTCTATATGTTGCCAATTTGTACTTCCCAAGCGCTTAGTACAGTGCTCTGCACATAGTAAGCGCTCAATAAATACGATTGATGATGATGATGATGACTTGAATGTTTTTTTAGAAAATTGATCTGGCAGTAGAGTGGATTGCAGAGGGGAAAGACAGGATCCAGTGAGGTCAACAAGGAGGTTGATTCAGTAGTCAAGTTGGGAGAAGGTAAGTGCTTGGGTCAGCATCATAGCAGTTTGTATGAAGAGGAAAAAGAGGATTCTAAAGGAGCCCTTACCATATACAACACTTTGCACATGGTAAAGGCTTCATGTGTCATTTTTAATATATCAGAAATCAATATAACAACAATGAAACAATAATTAGAATAATTTTAAGAGTTCCCAGAGTTTTCTTCTGGCAACAAACATAGAGTTAAAGGTTGCCTGGAAGATGGCATTTTTGCTAGATGGATGATGGGAGAATGGATGAAAATAAGACACCCAATCAGGTGTCCTGCAGCAAATTCTAATAAGGGATTGGCGGGAACCACATCGGACTTGTTTGAGAAGGCTGATGGGGATGCAGATTGGAAACTTGCACCCCCTAATTGCCTTCCTGACTATGGTAGTTCAAGGGAAGATGGGAGCTGTTAAGCACATTGTAGGCTGACTAGCGGGGGTCAAGGGACCCCTTTTAATAATAATTGTGGCATTTGCTGAGTACTGCGTGCCATACACTTTACCAAGCTCTGGGGTAGACAGACAATAATCAGGTTGGACAAAGTCTCTGTCCCACATGGAATCCACAGTCTAAGGGGGAGAAGAGAGAGTGGGTACTGAATCCCCATTTCATAGAGAGGGAAAATGAGACCCAGAGAAGTGAAGAGATTGCCCAAGTTCACAGAGCGGGCAAGTGGCAGAGGTGGGATTAGAACCCAGGCCTTTGGCTCCCAGACCCACACTCTTTTCATTAGCCCACTTTGTTCCTCATGCTTCTTTGCCTACTGGGAGAAAGGAGAGAATGGTTCTGCCCACCTTCCTTCTCCTCTACCTTTGTTAAAGAAAAAGTTCCCTGAGAAAAGAGAAGCTTCTCAAAAAAAAAATTGGAGGTTTCAGAAGCAGATGATTCTTCTTCAATCAATCAATGGTATTGATTAGGTGCTTACTGTGTGCAGAGCACTGTACTAAGCTCTTGGGAGAGTACAGTATAACAATAAGCATATTTCTTGCCCACAATGAGCTTACAGTCTAGAGGAGATGTGCCTTCAATAAGGCTTTGAAGAGAGGGTGTAACTGTCAGTCAGATATGAAATGGTGGGGGGCAGGGCATTCCAGGCTAGAAGTAGGATGAGGGCGAGAGGTTGGCAGCGAGATAGATGAGACTGAGTTACAGTGAGTAGGTTGGCATTAAAGGAGTGAAGTTTGTGGGATGGATTGTAGTAGGAGAGTAGTGAGGTGAGGTTAGGGGGAAGGCACCATGATTGAGTGCTTTAAAGCCAATGGTAAGGAGTTTCTGTTTGATGTGGAGGTGGATGGGCAACCAATGGAGGGTCTTGAAAAATGGAGAAACACGAACAGAACATTTTTGTAGAAAAATGAACCAGGCAGCAGAGTGAAGGATGGACTGGAGTGGGGAGAGACAGGAGGGGAGGTCAGCAAGGAGGCTGATACAGTAATCAAGGCGGGATAGGATAGGTGCTTAGACTTATCCTATTACTTAGATGGGGAGACAGACATTAAAACAAATTACAGTTGGATATGTACATAAATACTGTGGGGGTGCCATGAAAATAAAGACTTCCTCCAGGAAGCCTTCTCAGATTAATTGAGCATGCTTTAATCGTGTCATCTAAAGAGCAAGCTGTAGCATGTACTTTATTCTAATCCTCAGCACAAATATGTACATCTAGACTGTAAACTCATTATGGGCAGGGAATGTGTCTGCTAATTCTGTTGCACTGTACTCTCCCAAGTGCTTAGTACAATGCTCTGCATATAATAGAGCACTCCATAAATACCATTAATTGATTGATTTGTATATTCATATATTTTATTCTGACATAAGTGCTAAATCTTGCTCATCTCCCACTCCACCATTTGGAAATCATTTTGTCTGTCTTCCCAGTAAGAGTCAAAGCTGTTTTACACAGGGAACACATATCTTGCTTCTGTGGCACTCTCTTAAGTACACAGTATGGAGCTTGGGACTCAGTAAGTGCTCTTAAATGCAAATGATTAGTTGATCGACATACAAAGGAAACCACAGAAGGACAGACTGTTCTGATGAGAATCTGCCATGTTTGGGGGTAAGGGAGAAGGGCCTTGATGGGCCAAGAACCACTTGAAACACTGGAACTGTAGTTTGGGAGCTCTGGGTTTTCCCACAACCACAGGAGCATTGTGGCCTAGAGGAATGAGCACCATGCTGGGAGTCAGGAGACCTGGGTTTTAATCCTGCCTCTGTCACATGCTGGCTGTATGACTTTAGGTAAATCATTTAGCATCACTGTGCCTCAATTTTCTCATCTGTAAAAATGGGGATAAGATACCTGTTCTCCCTCCCCTTTAGATGATGAGCCCTCTTGTGGGGCAGGGACATATCCAATCAAATTGTAATTGTAGCTACCCCAATGTGTAGCACAGTGCTTGGCACCTAGAAAGTGCCTCACAGATGCCACAGTTATTACTCTCATTATTAAAATGCCTATGATTGTGTAATGCCAACAATGTAAAGAAATGCAACCAGTGACCCTGAAAGGAATTGACTTAATTCATCTCTCCTTTCCATTCCCTTTTGGGGTGGTTGTCATAGGGATAAAGCCTGATTTTTTTTAGAGGTGGGGGAGGCTCTCATTGCACCTGCTGTAGGTATTTACTTGTTTTCTCTTAACCTGGTGCTTAAAAGCAGGAGAAGGTGAAGACTGGTTACAGTATAGTGAAATGGAGGTGGGACCATGGCAAATATTTAAAAAACCTTTAGTTATGCTCACTGCACATTAGGTGTTATGCATGTGATGGTTATGAAAAAGGAACTAAGGGAAAAGAAAGAAATACAACTGTAGCCTCAGAGTGTTTCTGGTTTGTCCAGGTGATCAGGAACTGCCTCTTTTCCCCAGCAACGGCAGAAACAAACAGCCTTTATTACCATCTCACGGCCTACAATACCTCTCTGCTTATATAAACTGCTGGTGTTATTTCTGATTTGTGGTTGCTGTGGTGTAGAATGACATACATAAATATCTGGACTCTCTGAGATAATAATCTCATTCTTTAGCCTACTGACTTTGACTCATGGCTATAAAATGGAAAAGGGAATGGGACAGCCTGTTCTTTTTACTTAATTCCTACTCTTTTCTTTATCAACCTTGAAAATTGATCTGGGCATTTATGTCTCATCGAGAGTGATATACCCATCATGCTCTACCGACAAACCATGGTGGACCACACACCAAATCCATACACCTGGAAAATATGTTTCAGATCTGGCAAAATTCCATACCCTTATGTTTGGATAACTCAAAATTGCTGAACATATATTTTTTAAATCCCTTTCTGGGTTGATAACAAGAATGTGAAATTTTAGCTGTTAAAAGTAATTCTTTGGGATAGATTCAAGCTATTGAAGATTGACACATGGAAAGAATTTGCCATGTCATCACAACTACAATTATAGTCTTTCTCTGTGCAATTCTATTACAGAGAGACCTTTTTATGGGGAAAAAAATACTAGTGAAAAATTACCTTCAGTGAAAGAATTTTTAAACCCTGGTCAGAAAGCCCATAAAGCTTATATCAGACAAAATTTTCCTCTAACTGCATTTTGAGTGAAAATCAAGTCTAGTGAAATGAGTTTGGAACCTTGTGCCCTTTTGGAAACCCTTACCCTGGCAATGAAATTATCTGAAGAATTTTCTTGGGGTCCCTTGGCTCTCTCATCTTTCTGCTGTCACTTTGGTCCTTTTCTCTGTTTTGGCTTTCCCAGCTCCAACTCGCCTATTTTGCAATTCATCTCTTCTAGTAAAGCTGCCAAAGATGTTGTCTAGTCATTACTATTCCTACCCAAAAATGGAATTAGGAGGCATCGGGAGAGCAGGCAGAGCATGGAGGTCAGCAGGAAGCAATGCAGTCCCCTGGCAATCCACCAGATGCCAAAGACCCAGGCCCATTTATGCTGGTTTACAGAGAGGCTCTGCAGAGCCTTAGGGTAGATGATGATAAATAAAGCCAATGTGGAGTGAAAGAGACGTAACCTGGCAACTGATTGTTTCCTCACATCAGTAGCAAAAGGATGAAATTCCCCTCTGCGTTTTCTCTTAGTCAAATACAATAAGGAAGATGCAAAGAAAGTTCAAAAAATGTATGCCAGATCAACGAGGTAAACAGGATGTAAGATGGAACCTTTGTAGTGCATTAACTCTGTCAGGAATCAAAAGTTTTGCCCAGTGGGTTGAAAAAATAATTTACTACATACTACTAGTTAAACTGAAAATGGATTTGCTTTATGCAAAATTTACAGTTAGCAGCAAAATACAGTTGCTCTTATTAAGTTGGCTCTCTGAGGCAACCATTAAAGTAGGAGGTGGAGCCCCTACTTTGAACCTGAACCCTAGTTCCTAGTGATGATGGATAATGATAATAATGATAATAATAATAATAATAATAATAATAATAGCATTAATTAAGCACTTATTGGGTGCCAAGCACTGTACTAAGTGCTGGCGTTGAAATGCTATAAGCAGGTTGCACAGAGTCCCTGACCCATGTGGGGCTCATAGAGAGAGGGAGAACAGGTATTTTGTCCCCATTTTACAGATGGCATTTAATGAGGCGAAGAGAAGTTGAATGTCTTGCCCGAGGTCACACCATGGGCAAGGAGCAGGGTGTGAACTTTTGAGATTAAATTGTGTGAGACAGCATCACAAATAATGGGGTCTTGGTTAGTGGACTGGTGAAACAGTGAGCAGAATCTGTTGCCACCAAAGACTAAAGGGCTCATAATTCAGAAACGTCTCCCCATCTTAAACAAACAACAGCCAAACAATCGTAAACCTATCACAACTGACAGGATCAGCCACTTTCTCTAGAGAATTTAATTATCACTGTCCCCTTGACTGGATTATTTCTTCCTGCCTCTTCTTCTGTGCAGTGAACTTAACTCTTTCTCCCTCTTTTGAAAAAGAGTTGTTAATGTCTTCAGAACTGTAAGAAGAACCTGCCATTTAGAGATGCTGGAAACTAACCAAAAGAAAGAAAGAATGCAAACATACAGGATG
Source organism: Tachyglossus aculeatus (assembly GCF_015852505.1). Classification (NCBI taxonomy): domain Eukaryota; kingdom Metazoa; phylum Chordata; class Mammalia; order Monotremata; family Tachyglossidae; genus Tachyglossus; species Tachyglossus aculeatus. The sequence goes on along the minus strand of NC_052072.1, from coordinate 10,844,684 downwards.
GAGAATTTTGGTCCCAAAACTGTTTTTAAAGGTGCATGTTTGATTAACATGGAACATCTTTCTTCTTTTCTGCACAGTTTTTTCTGCAGACCAACAGATAATAATAGTAATCACAATACTGCTATTACTACTACTACTACTAGAGAAGCAGTGTAGCTCAATGGAAAGAGCTTTCAAGTCAGTGGTCATGGGTTCAAATCTCAACTCTGCCAAATGTCAGCTGTGTGACTGTGGGCAAGTCACTTAACTTCTCTGTGCCTCAGTTACCTCATATCTAAAATGGGGATTAAGACTGTGAGCCCTCTTTGGGACAACCTGATCACCTTGTATCCTTCCCAGCATTTAGAACACTGTTTTGCACATAGTAAGCACTTAATAAATGCCATTATTATTATTATTATTAATAATAGTATTCTTTAAGCACTTACTGTGTATCAAGCACTAAGCTAAGTGCTGGGTTAGATGGACGATAATCAGATTGGACATAGTACCTGTCCCACCTGGGACTGAAAGTCTAAGTGGGAGGGAGAATTCAAATTATACAGACGAGGAAACTGAGAGACAGAGAAATGAAGCGAGTTATCCGGAGTCACACAATAGGCAAGTGGCAGAGCTGGGATCAGAACCCAGGTCTTCTGATTCCCAAACTCATGCTCTTTCCATTATGCCACACTTCAGGAGACACAGAACACATACCTGGAGGTCAAAGCTTTGAGAATAAAAGCCCATAAGCAATCCATTCATGAGCCCAACCAATAATCCATCCAGACCATTACTCCTGCTTCAACTGGGCCAACTAGAGGCCTGGAGGATTCCTGGTGGATTTCTGCGACGTTGGTTGTCAGGGCTGCCTTTAGGCAGCAAATGACTTAAGATGTTGCTTCCAGAAGCCACACAGTGACAGATGGCTATGAGGGACTTTTCTAGACCGTGTCCAGAGCACTAGAAATCTCTATAAGGCTTCGCTCAAAGACAGCCAAGCCATCACCCTTCTCAAAGTTGGCAGCGGGGTAGAACTTGTTAGTTGGGGGTTAGTTGGGGTCCCAGCGTTGAGCTGCCTGGCTTGCTCGTTTAAGGGGCACCATTGAGGACAAGCTATTTTGCGACATGTTGCATATGATATCATTTTGTTGCATGCACATGCAGTGTGATGAGATGGACTGAAAGGACACTCCAAGCTGCCCTGCTGCAACCCTCCTTGAAACCCATCCAGATCTTCCAAAGACAGTGGATTCAAGACAAGGGATTCAAGATCATAACTGGGAAGAATGTGATAAACACTCATTCTGGAACTTAAAGGCAGCCAATCAGCTCTCTTCCCCCTACTTGTCTCACTCCTCTTCCCCTATGTTTTGTTTATTTTAATGTCTGAACCCCTCGAGGGAAGGGATCATCTCTACTTTACCCTTCCAAGTGCTTTGTACAGTGCTCTGCCCACAGTAAATGCTCAACAATAGTAATAGTAATAGTAGGGAGTAAATCCGCCCTACTGAAAGCTCACCCTCTCCAGGAGGCCTTCCCAGACTAAGCCTCCCTTTTCCTCTGCTCCCCTTCCCCTCCCCATCACCCCGTCTCGCTCTCTTTGCTCTGCCCCCCTCCCTACCCGACAGCATTTGTGCATATATGTACATATTTATAATTATAATTCTATTTATTTTTATTAATGACGTGCATATATCTAGAATTGTACCTATTTATAATGATGCTACTGATGCCTGTTTACTTGCTTTGATGTCTGTTTCCCCTCTTCTAGACTGTGAGCCCCTTGTGGGCAGGGATTGTCTCTATTTGTTGCTGTTACTTTCCAACCACTTAGTACAGTGCTCTGAACACCATAAGTGCTCAATAAATACGACTGAATGAATGAAAGAACAAATACCAATGATGGATTGAAATTAAAGGGCAGAGCTTTCAAGATAAAGCTACACCAACCCTGGTACATCCATTTATAAAGGAAAGGGAGATACAAGATGTTAACTTTTGGCACATTATTTTAGGGTATTTGTTAAGTGCTTACTATGTGCCAGGCACTGTACTAAGTGCTGGGGCAGATACAGGATAATCAGGTTGGACAGAGTCCATGTCCCTCATGGGGCACACAGTCTTAATCCTCATATTACAGATGAGTTAACTGAGGCAAAAAGAAGTTAAGTGACTACCCAAGGTAACACAGCAGACTGGGGCAGAGGCAGAGTTAGAACCCAGGTCCACTGAGTGAATATCTGCTTCTCTCTTTCCACACTGGAGGAAATATTACAGTACCAGTGCTCTGAGGATGTCAAATGCTACTTAGATATAGGAAAGCGAGGCCTTAAAACTTGTAAAACTTGGCCTCTACAAAAGTGAAACTTATTTTACACTAATGCAATTCCAAATGAAATGTATAAGATGGAGGGAAAAAAACTGAAAGGTTAAGGGGTTGGTATTGATTTTTATAAAATGTTGGGTTTAGAGTCATTTTTATTCTGAACCAGCATCCTCAATGTAATTATAATTTCCATTTATATTTTAAGTCTATGTACAAAAAGGGGGATAATAGGAAAATGAGCGCTTTCCATTGTGCATTAGGAAAGAAGAAATATTCCCGATGAAATCTTTTCTGCCTAAGGGAGCGACTGAGTAATCTCTAACCAACAGAGTCTGGTGATGAGCGAGTGGTGTGGAGTGGCTTTCTAAGGTTTCTACACAAAGGAACGTTACAGTGACATTAAGGTTGAGTTTCAGCCAAGTAAAAATTAAAGACATTTTGAGCTAAACTTGTCATAAAAGAGTACAATCAATATATGTTTCCGAGTCATTCTTGCTCCTGTGAAACCCTTGGTAATTTTACACCAGAATTGGCTCTTTATGGAGATTTATTACTATATATCATCCAATCATAATGGGAAGCTATTACCATAAATAAAAGAATCCTAAATGATTGCAGAAGTAAGAAATACAAGGCATCTGCCAAGATGAGTAAACCACAAACTTCACTTACTCTTCAACTAAATACAAAGAAAATGTAAAATAAATGCCCAGTGAAAAGTAACAACAAAAAGCCTGTTCCCACAATTCTAGAAACTAGGTCAGACCATCCTGAATAGAACTGTCTGATTAACCAAAGTTTACAAAACTTCCCTTGCCCTGTCATTACTTTGTTCTCCCATTTCACAGGGAAATAAGTTGGGGAGTTTTGCTGCCTGAGCAGTTATACTTGAAGACATTTCTACTGGTTTGGCCCTGTATCCGCTGAAGCTGTTAAGCTGAAATCCTGTTTTATCTAGTTACCTCATATCCTCCCCAGCATACAGACATAGCACAATGCTTGGCAGATAATAAGCACTTAAATTCCAATTTTAAAGATTAGTACATAGCTCGGAGCCTTGCCTGGATATGAGGGAACCAAAATGGCAGACACCTCACTTCCATGACTTGAAGTTACATGAAGTTGCAGCTATCCGCCCTTGTCCCATCACTTCCTTCCTGGGGAAGTAAGAGCCTGTGGAAGTGAAAAGGGCCCACGTTCCGATCTGTTGTTTCAGCTGTGAAGAGGCCGAAGACATCAATTCCTCCATGCCCAGGGGTGGCTGACCTGTAGACAGTTCTCTCGTTTCCATTACTTCTCTCTTCTCCCTTTGATTGCTCCCAATTTAAATACACGCCTACTAGATTCTTCCTGAGGCCAAAGGCTCTGGGGCACTCATTCTCACTAAATGATTCTCTAGGATGGATTAACCCCTTAAAAACTAATATTTACTAAAGCGTCTCCAGGGATTCCAAACACTCAATCTCTTAGCTTCGAAAAAGAGAATGGTCCCAGCTGAGTACAGACCACTTCCAGATTGATCAACCTGACAGTATGCATTTGCTTACAACCAATTTTCTTAAAAGCATAAAGTAGCGTTTGATTTTTGAGACGACGCACACCCTTTCTCATCTTCTGGCCTATGAACTTCTAAGTTGTTTCTCATCAAAGCAGCCAGGCACTCAGGCAGACACGTTTAGCTCGAGTAGAGAGTTAGCGAGTCAGACGTTGAGTGATACATGTTCAGCTCTTCCTTAAACGGTCCCATTTCACCAGTGCCCCTTTCTGCCTCTGGTAAGATGATGGTACAATCAACTGTGTTTGCCAGTGACCTCTGCAGGGTCAGCTACACACTTATTCTAACAGGCAAAGGGCAAGGGTTCAACTGGGCCCGCCTGCCATCAAGCATGGGACAATTATTCAGAAATTCAGATGCTTCTGAGAGGCAAAAATTACTCTCTCTATCCCTTAGACCCTGGCTGAAAATTTGCCCTTCAATGCACAGCAGTGGTGTGTAACTTGCTATGTCTCATCATCATCATCAATCGTATTTATTGAGCGCTTACTATGTGCAGAGCACTGTACTAAGTGCTTGGGAAGTACAAATTGGCAACATATAGAGACAGTCCCTACCCAACAGTGGGCTCACAGTCTAAAACGTCTCAGAGACACTTGGGGTTTTGGGGTTTCAGTTTTAGCTCTATCAATCACTCAGGAGTATTTACTGAGTGCTTACTGTGTGCAAGACATCAATCAATCAATCAATCATATTTATTGAGCGCTTACTGTGTGCAGAGCACTGTACTAAGCACTTGGGAAGTACAAGTTGGCAACATATAGACACGGTCCCTACCCAACAGTGGGTTCACATAATACTAAGTGGTTGGGAGGTTCTAATCCCGGCTCTGCCACCTATCAGCTGTATGACCTTGGGTAAGTCACTTCACTTCCCTGGGCCTCAGTTACCTCATCTGTAAAATGGGGATTGAGATTGTGAGCCCCGGTTGTGACAGGGACTGTGTCCATCCCGTCTGCTTGTATCCACCCCAGCACTTAGTACAGCGCCTGGCACACAGTAGGTGCTTAACAAATACCACAATTATTATCATCATTAAGCACAGAATTAGAAGACATGCTCTCTGTCCTCAAGGACTTTATAATCTAGCGGAGGGAGAACAATTTCTGCTTGGTAGCTATTGGGGTTTAAGCATGCTTCTGTTCATCAAATCAAACTTTACTTCTAGGGAGTCCTAAAACCCTTACAGGTATATCACTGTGCTTCTTTTCCTAAGAAGTTAAGCAAAATATCAGTTCCTAGGGCAGGAATCCTTCACCCTGAGGGCAGTTAGTGCCACAGAGGGCTGATAATAATAATAATCATCATCATCATCATGGCAATTGTTAAGCACTTACTATGTGCCAAACACTGTGCTAAGTGTTGGGGTAAATACGATAGTATTTACAGAAAAGACACAGACCGTATCCTATATGGGCCTCCCAGTTTAAATAGGAGGGAGAAAATAAATTTATTCCCCATTCTACAGTTGAGGAAACTGAGGTACAGAGAAGTTTAAGTGACTTGCCCCAGGTCACATAGCTGACAGGTGGCAGAGCTGACTCTGACTCCTAGACCCAAGTTTCTTCCACTAACAATCAATGATATTTACTGACCTCTTATTGCTACTAATAATAACTGTAGCATTTGTCAAGCACTTATTATGTACCAAGTGCTGTACTATGCTGGGGCAGATACATGATAATCAGATCTACGTGGGGCTCACAGTCCAAGTAGAAGGGAGAACAGGTATAACATCCTCATTTTACAGATGAGGGCATAAAGAAGTGACTTGTCCAAGGTCACACAGCAGGCAAGTGACGGAGCAGGGATTAGAACCCAAGTCCTCTGACTCCCAGGGCCGGGCTCTTTCAGAGTGCTGTACTAAGTGCTTGGGAAAGTATAATACAATAGAGTTGGTAGACAAAATTCCTGCCCACAAGCACCTTATAGTCTAGAGGGCAAGTCCTTTAGGTCTAGCTGCCAGGAACATGGGTATGCATGGTCTCAAATCCTCCCTGCTTCCTAACTCCCAAAGTGAGACCAAAGTAGAACCTTCTTGCTCACAGTCCACCCTTAGCACCTACAGTGAGGGAGACTCCAAAGCTCCTAGCACTGCTGCAATCAGGCCCTTACAATCCACCACGGTCTAACCTTTCCCACTACAAATTTAGTCCTTTCGCTCTCGTCCTGTCTTTGGAGGAAAGAGAAGAACAGTTGTTCCCTGTCAGTCTTATGGTAATCTCTCACACTCTTGAAGCTTGAAATTGAGTCCTACTTCTGCCTTCACTTTTTCTCAGTTAAAAAACAGTTCATTTAGTACTTTCTCATCAATAACCTTCCCCTGGAACTCTGTGGTAAATAACTGACTACTATATAATCCTATTCAGATCAGCAAAGGGGAAGTGTTTAAGAAACCTAAGATTAAATTGCATTTGAAAATAATTTACTCCTAACTTATTTCAAAATCCTACTTTAAAATGCTATTACATACTGCTTGCAAAGTGAAACAAGACAATTCTGAATTAAAGTTGTTATGGATTTTTAAAGAAGGGTCTTGTCTTGGTTGTGATGGCAATACACTTTTGAAGAGGTTGTCTCTGGGCTTTCAGTAGACCCATATTACAGCAAAAAAGTATGAAATCAATTTGAGAAATGTGAAAGGTTTGAATGTCTCATGCCAATGTTCTTAGAACTATATCTGTGTGACAATGCTCTACTTTTCATGGGCACGTATGTGACCACGGACTTTTTCGAGGGTGGGGGGGGAGAGCTCTTCAGTTGGGTAAAGGTTCATTCTGAGGTCTCATTTCTTAGGCCCTGTACCATATACTCTGTCTTTTGCGTAACGGACAGTCTGGAATTAACCCAGCATGTGGTCAAAAACAATTCAACTCTGCAGAAGTCAGTGATGCATGCTCTGAGTTCATGCTTCTTGTAATGGACCTTTAGTCTCAGATATCAAGCAGTATCAACAACCAATCTTGTTACAGTGTCATTGCAAACATGTCATTCCCATTATTACAGATGTCAAAGAAAAGACAATAGGCTTGCTTTATTGCAAGTAAGAATGATAGTGGGAGATGAAACCTTTCACAGCGCACTCCGCTAAAATGGGTGATTAAGAGACACTGTATCTCCGGTTTGAGGAAAAAAAAAGGACCTAAATTTACTGCATTTAATACTCAGTATAAATCAAAAAGCCTAAATGTGTTCTAAAATGAGCTAAAATGCTGCTTAACTGGTATTGTTAGAAAGTATGGAGTCATTTCTAATCTGAAAGGTTCACAGATGAGCACTTCTTATAAGCCCATATTTTAAAGTAATATTTCTTCCAGGAAGAAGACATTACCTTCAGCGCAGGCTATACAAGCCAGGGGTAAATGCATTTTAGGAAGTATCATCATAAAGATCAGGTAGGAACCTCCATATAATACACATTTATAATTTAGTTGCCACACACCAACTCAGAGAAGCAACCTGATCACCTTGTAACCTCCCCAGCGCTTAGAACAGTGCTTTGCACATACTAAGTGCTTAATAAATGCCATTAAAAAAAAACCTCCTTTGACAGCATCCTGAGCTTAAAAATTGGACCTCAGATCCCTTACTGCCTGCCCTGATGGGGCAGAAGTTTAAGAGGCAGCAAACCCAGCTGTTAGATGTTATTTGGTTCAAAAGGAGAGGGAAATTGGAGGTGACTTCGATTTTTTTTGAGCTCTAAGGAGAGAGGAAATGAAGGTGGATAAATTAAGTGAATAACAGGAAGTGGCTCTCCTGTCGTCTCAGTTAGGGAGAAATGACCAACTCCACGCTTCTCTACCTTAGGGTAATATAGCTACCTTGCAACAGCCAAGTTTTGTCCCTGAATTTGGAGTGGGCATAGAAAACCAATTTTCAGCTGCAAATCATGATTTGATTTGGGGACTGGCTCTTGATTAGTGATAGCCATCGAAAGCTCTTTCCAGAGCATGAAATCAGGGATGTCATCCACTCCCAGAATAGCAGCAGGCTGACTTCACTGGCGCATGTTGGGTCACAGCCATTGCAACCTTCCCAAGTGGAGACACTTCTTCCTGGAGCTTCCAATCTCTAATTTTTATTTTTTAAAATATATTTGTTAAGGGCTTACCGTGTGCCTGGACCATACTAAGTGCTGGGGTTGATACAAGCTAATCAGGTTGGACACAGTCCCTGTCCCACGTGGGGCTCAGAGTCTTAATCCATTTTACAGATGATGTAATTGAGGCACAGAGAAGCAAAGTGACTTGCCCAAGGTCACATAGCAGACAAGTAGCAGAGCTGATATTAGAAGACAGGTTCTTTTTAATGGGCTGCTCTGCTTCTCATTTATTTCATCGGACTACTAAACTTCCCCTTGCAGATTTTGGGCTAGAAGAGGAGACACAGAGGCTGAGGGAACAGATCAAACCAGCAGGCTCTCTACTCGTTGTCACTTCGCCCTGCTATTTCTTTTTGTTTTCTTTGCTTGAATTTGCCTTCCTTTTTTTTCCCCCCAGGGTGGGTAGGTTTTTCAAAAACAGGCTTTCAGTAGTAAGAGACCAAGGGTTGTCTATCCCTTTCTCTATTTGCAAAAGAGCCCTTGGGGAAGCCAAGAAATGAATGTCAATTAATAGGAAAACTGTTCTAGTAATCTTAAAACAGTCTCTACCAGTTTCCCAAGCTCTGTATTGACTTTCTTTACACCTTAGGAGTTAAACCCTTACAAATTACCCTGGTTGGTTCTAGTGATTCCACAATGGCTTAGATCCCTAAAACAATCTCATAAGAGTTCATTACATGCATTTGTTCCTTACTGGGTAGAATACTTTACTTTGACACATTTTTGCCCTTTACTGATGATTAGCAAATATTATTTATGCCTGCTGACTTAGCTGCCACTCTAAGGATAGTGCAAAATTTATTTGCACTGGTTAGCTCTGAATGTTCCCTAACTTTCCCAAGTGGTCATATTTTAACTGAGCATATGGTGCATGCTCTGCTTTCTCACTAAATTCTTGTAACTGGGTCCATAAAATGCATAGCAATTTGGTCGACTAAGGATTTTTACTGTTCATTATAAATGGTTGTTGTGACAATCAGTAAAATATGACACTACATACTATGTAGGATTTGCATGGAACTTTATGTTAGTAAGGGTTTTACAATCAGTTTCTCTATAGAATCTATTTGATCTAACTCACTTTGAGCATCTGTCCTGTAAAGTTAAGGGGGTGACGGGAAACAGCTGAGTCAGTAAGAAACCAATTATTTCACTGTCGACCACCGTTGGCTTTCAGTAGATTGATAGCAGCTGTTTAGTTGCGGCCTGGCAGAAAGTAGGGTGGAGTCAGCCGCTTGTGATATCACTGATGAGAGACATGTTGAAAGTGGACTAGCAGGCACAGTCTATTAATGTACAGAACAATCAATGGCTACTATAGACACTGAGGTTTCTAGCTATTCATTGGACTATCTTCTATGAGGTCACGCCTTAGTAACTATTTCCAAAATGTTTGATCGATGATGCCAAAATAATTTAGAAAGAAAAAAAATCAAAACAACAGGGCAAAGTCTTCCTCTGTGTGTAAATACTTTTCCATCTTCCCCATTAGGGAGTAAAGTACTTAGAGTCCATTGTGGAGCTGGGATTAAGAGATAGTGTAGTTGCTTATTTGCTTTCCAGCTGCTTGTTTCAACTTGATGGTTTTTATTCTATAGGAGGAAGAAATCTAGCAAGTAGATGTGAAGAAAAAGCTCCACCTTCCCATGTCCTTTGTGTTAATAGTAATAATGATAATAATAATTGTGGTATTTGTTATGTGCCAAGCACTATTCTAAAGGCTGGGGTAGAGAAAGGATAATCAAATCCCACATGGGGCTCACAGTTTAAATAGGAGGAAGCACAGGTACTGAATCTCCATTTTGCTGATGGGGAAACTGAGGCACAGAGAAGTTAAGTGACTTGCCCAAGTTCACACAAGCAGATAAAATGGCAGACCCGGAATTAGAACCCATGTCTTCTGATCCAGAGGCCCATACTTTTTCCACTCGGCCACACTGCTTTGTTGCTTTTTGCTGTTTATCCTCAACTCTCCACTTTCCTCCAGTTGTTTGTCTGCTTGGATCATAAACTCTTTGTGTCTATCTATGATATGAGCAATACGAAGAACCAGTTTTTTTACTGTTTTCAATCTTCAGATTTTTGCATTCTTAGAAAAGAAGCAGCTCCTCCTGTGACTGAACTCTGCTGGTTATTTCCCTACACTTTATTATTACTTGGGTGAACTTTGATGCAAACCTTTTTCCAAACAGAGGTTTTGTGCGTATCATGCAATAATGTGAGATGTGTTTCCAGAAATGCCAAAAAAAGTGTTTCCTTTAAGCGTACTCTCTTAGTTCTGAGGTGAAGTTGTGAACAATTTTTTAAATGTTCACATCTTACCACTGGCTTTTAAAAATGCTAGTTCTTGCACATTGTCAGTGGCTTACATCATAAGCCAACTGGTTGGCATAGTCTACCGGTACCCTAGAAGGAGCTCATGACATTCGTTTTAAGTGTTGACGGAGAAAGAACTGTTAAATTTGTCAATCTGTACACTGTGCACTTTGTTTTTACATGGATTCTGGATTGATGTTCATGGGAGTTTCCCCGACAATAAACATTCACTTTCTGAATAAGATGCTTGTTCTATCAGTGATGGTCATTATGTGCAACTGTGTGCATGCAAAAGTGACCAAGGCTTGGTTTGGAGGGATTGTTCTCACCTTTTCCACTACTTTCACATGCTCCAATACAAATTCCTACCCCTGCGTAGTTGACAGGATCAATGTCCAACCTATCTTGTCTCAACCCCAGTGTTTAGAACAATGCTTGACACACAAAAAAAGTTTACCAAATACCATAATTCTTATTATTAAGTTCCTCCCTCTTTCCTCAGCTTCCCTTACTTTTCTGACCCCGAGTTATCAAACTTCCTCTGAAACTACAATCCCCCACATCTTCCTCTGTGGTCCTTTCAGACCTTCCCCATTCATTTTCCTCCTCTGTCCCAGGGCAGCTGGCCCTGAATCCAATTGGATCTCTTTGAGGTCCCTGTCCTTTTGGCTGCCTTCCTCAATGCAGGGGGCTCCGGGGCAGAAAGAAGATTGACCCTTCCTATAATGAGAGGACAGGGTTGTGGGGTTGACGGACTGAACTTTGGGGATTTAAAAGGTACACATTGGCAGTTGATGCGGCAGGAGCTCTGAGAAGCCCTTTCTTAGCCACATCTGCCGGGTGGAAGCCCTGGTCTTCTCACACCTCCCTCCCAACTGGCAGATAGTGAGGTAGAAGGACCTCGATACAGAGATGAGTGGAGAGGTTGTTCAGCTGCTCTCTTTCCCATATCATCAATATTTCTCTCCTTCCCCCCTTTTTTCACAATGGAAAACTTACCTTAAAACAGTAATCTGCACGTTTTGGTGGTATTTCTGGACTACACCCAATAGAATGTTGTTATAACCTCCCCTCTTAGAACAGCCTAGAGTCAAACAGAGCCTGGGGCTGGAGAATTAGCCCAAGAATGCAAGCTTTTGCGTGAGAGCCCTTTCTTGAACACTAATGGCAGGGACTTGATCCTACTATGTCCTGTTTATATTATGTGATTAACGCTGCCTTAGAGTGTACACTCCTAGGAAGCAGAGGTTCTTTCCGGTATATGCTCTAAACCCCACCTATCTCAAAGTAGGTGCTCAATAAATATTTAACAAGGATTTGGTGGGTAAAGGATCACTTAAGTCTTTTAACTCGAGCTATGCACTGGATTTTCCACAATGCCTACAGCAAGTTAGATGATAAGTTAGGTGTTTGGGGAGGGATGTTAATTCTCAGAGCGTGGCAATAGGAGAAACAGAGCATAATTTTCACAATGAAAGGGTTAACGTATCATTTTAACTGCCAGCTTTCTACCATCCAGTGTGATAGGCTCTAGGGAGAATCTAGCATATTAGTTAATAGCCAATAAGACCAGCTGTTACATTTCAAGCAACTAATGGATTTTAAAAACCTTTCCATATTATCCAGACTAACTGTCCCCTATGAAGAGCCAAGAGACTTTATTCAATAGCGTGGTAAAATCCACTCACTCTCACCCCGTCCACAACACCAATGAAGTCTACTGGGATCAATGGTTATTTTTGTCTTAAATGTTTCTGTTGATTCAGATTTTTTTTTTTGCCAGGAATTCTTCAGTTTCCCCCTTGGAGATTGCAAGGTAGTTTAACAGCTGCACTCTGTGACTTGATGTCCTGACCCTTGGCCTTCTTGACTTCTTAAGGAATGCCTTGTGGTATTAAGCTCTAATTTGGCTAAGACAGTGAGCAGGTTGTTTATTTCACAGCTTGCTCCACTTCAGGAAGCTGAAGAGACTCTTATGTTAAATGACACTCATTTTGGAGGGATGGCTTTGTAACCATCTTCTTGCCCTTAGTTTCTTACCTTGAGGCCAAAGGGCTAAATAAAGGCAGAGTGTAAACTAGAAATGTAACTTGTGAGGTATGTAAATGCCAACTTTCTTCCTTCTCATTTTCCTAAGAATATGATCAGCTTTTTTGAACAATATTATATTGATAAGCCTAATACTTAAAAGGGTTGTGCCCTGATTTTCCCTAGAATTAATCTGAGACCTCAATTTTTCATAGCCCTCAGGCAACAATGCAAACATCACCCACTGCACAGTGTGACAGCCAAGAACATGAAGTTTTCCACTGATGAGGATGAAGGGTACATTCTGTGGTCAGCTAAAGGGTTGTTTACAATTCCAGAAAATCTTCAAGATGGAAGTAGAATCTCCAGACAGGATTGAGACCCGGGACATCTTTCATAACTTTGTTCTACAGAAAGACCCAAGATTTCTCTTTCTCCAACACTGGTAAGGATTGCACAGTTTCCTCAGGGAGAGAAAGAGCTGACTCAAACCCTGTCACTTTCAGAATCTGCTTTTCCAGGGAGGTTAGGGATCCCAAACTATCACTCCCTCAGCACTCTATTCTAAATTAGAAGATGCACACAGCCTCTTCCACAACTGATGAACTCAGAGGCAATCCTGTGGGATTGCAGAAACACAGTGCTTTGCTCACAGTAAGTGCTCAATAAATAAGATTGAATGAAGGAATCATTGTCAACAAGACAAGAGAGGTGATTTGCAAAACCAACATGGGATCTCACTGATCTACATTAGGTGAAATATCCTACCCAGAGTCTTCCTGGATTGACTTGCTGAAGAATGATGCTAATTATGCACTCTCAGAATCTCTAGGGGAGGTCAGGTCACAGTGGGGACCAACGGACATGATCCTTACTGCACACTGGAAACAGGAGATTCAAGAGATGTACTGGTGTTCATCACTCAACAAAATTATTTACCTCTATCTTGGAGACCTGGGCTCTGAAAAATATTAAAGATGTTTGGCTGGACTTAAAAGATTACCAAAATTCCAAGACTATTCCCACGATGGTTTGTCTCTACATATGTCAGAATTGCCAAGGCCAGTGATGAGAATGGTGAGCCAGGTCTGTCCTTTGAAAAATAATTATGGTATTGGTGAAGTGGTTACTCTGTACCAAGCAGTGGACTAAGTGTTAGGGTAGTTCCAAGATAATCAGGTTGGAAATCGTCACTGTCCCACATTCTAAGGGGGAGGGATAACTGATATTTTATCCCTTTTTTATAGATGAGGAAACTGAGGCACAGAGGAGTTAAGTGACTTTCTCAAGGTCACATAGCAGGTATGGATCAAAGCTGGGAATAGAATCCAGGTCTTCTGACTCCCAGACTCTTAGGCCATGATACTTCTCCTGTTCAATCTATTCTTTGTTTCCCTGCTCAAGGATGTGACGAGGAAGTTGGAGTTCTAATAGTCTGGGAAATTGTTTCAACTCAACAGGCTAGGAGCATCACTAAAAATGATTGAATCACTCATCCAGAGGCTCCTGTTAAATGAGGACTGTGCTTCAGAAGGCCTAATACAAGAGGCATGAGAATGATTATGAAGTGCTTTTCAGAATCCTCAATGTGCTAGGGACTGATGTTAATCAATCAGTGGTATTTGTTGAGCACTAACTGTGTTAGACTGTGAGCCCACTGTTGGGTAGGAACTGTCTCTATATGTTGCCAACTTGTACTTCCCAAGCGCTTAGTACAGTGCTCTGCACACAGTAAGCGCTCAATAAATATGATTGATTGATTGATTGGTTGGTAGGCACGTTCCCTGCCCACAGTGAGCTAGAGCTAGAGCTACTATCTAGAGGATGGTAGACTGCAGAATCATCTAATAATAATAATTGTAGTATTTGTTAAGTGCTTACTATGTGTCAGGCACCTCACTTGGCGCTGGGTTGGATACAAGCAAATTGGGTTGGACACAATCCCTGTTCCACTTGGGGCTTGCAGTCTCCAACCCCATTTTACAGATGAGGTAACTGAGGCCCAGAGAAGTGAAGTTACTTGCCCAAGGTCAAATAGCAGACAAGTGGCGGAGCAGGGATTAGAACCCATCACCTTCTGACTCCCAAGCCTGTGCTCTATCTATTATAACATGCTGCTTCTCCAGTGGAGACACAAAACTGAAAGCTGTCACTGGATTCTGTGTTCCAGATGGAATACCATCCAGTGACAAAGAGGTAGGAAACTGAATCCGGAAGGCTGGTTTGGGAGACTGTAAACTCCTTATGGGCAGGGAAGGTGTCTGCCAACTCTACTGTATTGTACTCTCCCCAGTGCTTACTACAGTGCTCTGCACACGGGGAGCACTTAATAAATACCACTGATTGATTGATGGGGCATCTGCATGGCAAAATGCTGAACTAAAGAGCATTTGGGGACTACAGGCTTCTGTCTGGCAATGAGAACTAGGCTGCCACAGAGTCGACATCTGACTTCCAGAGCAGTTTGACCAAAGTCCCTTCTATTCATTCAGTCAGCCATTCACTCATATTTATTGAGCACTTACTGTGTGCAGAACACTGGACTAAGCACTTGGAAGAATACAGTATAACAATAAACTGACACATTCCTTGTTCTCAATGAGCTTACAGTCATACATAGAGAGGGAGACAGACATTGATATATTCAACCTTTAATATTACCAAGCATATCCCAGAATGTGGTTTGCTCCCAACACAGAAGCAATGCAAGTTTCTTACCATTCCTGTGCTTTACCTTCCTCATCTGTGAAAGAGGGAGATATATGGTCTCCCCACTTCTTAGACTGTGAGCTCCATCAATCGTTCAGTCTGCTTAGGGCCAGATCTATGTTCTGTCCAGTTACCTTGCATCTGCCCCAGTGCCTAGCACTGTGCTTTGGCACATATTTGTTTTTTGACTTATGCTGTCTAGTCGTATCCAACCAATAGCGACTCCGTGGATACATCTCTCCCAGAACGCCCCACTCGCCATCTGCAATCATTCTGGTAGTGTATCCATGGAATTTTCTTGGTAAAAATACAGAAGTCTACCATTGCCTTCTTCCAGGCAGTAAATTTGAATCTCTACCCTCGACTCTCTTCCACGCCACTGCTGCCCAGCACAGGTGAGTTTTGACTTGTTTCAGATTGCCTTCCACTCATCAGCCACTGCCTAAGCTAGGAATGGAATGGGTATGCCCCTACTTAACTCTCCCTTTCATAGCCGTGACTGGTAGAGTACTGAAAACTCTCCAGGTGCAATCCTGAGAGGGGTTGGCACATATTAGGACTTAATAAATACCATGATTATTATTAATAGCTAATCATCATTGATAATGATAATAACATTTTAAAGATACAATGAAACAAAACCTCAAATAATGTGACATAGCTGTAAACAGTTGGGAGGCAACAGCAGAAGAAAGACCAGCTTGACATTCAGTAATTAAAAATGGAGTGACTTGGAGTACAGATGATATGCTAAGCAGATTGTGACCTAGACAGGGAGAAACAAAAACAGTGCCAAGGACTCTGGGGAATAAATGCAACAGCACTGCAACAAGGGGCCAGCTTTATATTTATGGGATATGAAAGGGATTGTGGCCAAACTTTCACACATCAAAATGAATCTTACCATCAGTAACATCATCTTTGAATTGGAGAGACAGTTCTGTGTATCATTCTGTGTGAGTGCATGTGACATGGGCTTGGTATTAGAAGCGTCACATTGAGAAGCAATGTGGTCTAGTGGTTAGAGAATGGGCCTGCGGGGTCAGAGGACCTGGATTCTAATCCTGACCTTGGGCAAGTCAGTTTAACTTCTCTATGCCTCAGTTCCATGCAAAATGGGGATTCAAACAGTCATCCGTATTTATTGTGTGCTTACTGTGTGCAGAGCACTGAACTGAGAGTCCACTATAACAATATAACTCTCGATACCTGTTCTCCCTCCTACTTAGACTGTGAGCCCCATGTGGGACCTGATTATTCATTCATTCATTCATTCATTCAGTCATATTTATTGAGCGCTTACTGTGTGTAGAGCACTGTACTAAATGATTGGGAAGTACAAGTTGGTAACATATAGAGATGGTCCTTACCCAATAGTGGGCTCACATTCTAGAAGGGGGAGACAGACAACAAAACAACACATATTAACAAAATAAAATAAATAGAATAGTAAATATGTACAAGTAAAATAGAGTAATAAATATGTGCAAACATATACACAGGTGCTGTGGGGAGGGGAAGGAGGCAGGGTGGGGGGAGAGGAAGGAGGGGGCTCAGTCTGGGAAGGCCTCCTGGAGGAGGTGAGCTCTCAGTAGGGCTTTGAAGGGAGGAAGAGAGCTAGCTTGGCGGATATGCGGAGGGAGGGCATTCCAGGCCAGAGGGAGGACGTGGGCCAGGGGTCGACGGCGGGACAGGCGAGAATATGATATTTACTCCAGTGATTAGTACAGCACAGTGTAAGCACTTAACAAATACCACAATTAGTATTATTATTGTACTGATTAATGTATATTGCAAGATCTCCAACAGGTGATTCTCCAAACGCTAGTTATTCATTTGGCTTGAATATTAGATCTCTCCCCTTGGGACTGAGTTCTAGATTTTATTGTCCAAACACAGCCAGTGAAAGTCTCTTTGTTTCCCATTGTGGTAGTTTGTTGGTTGTGTAGTTTCCCAAAGAGCTCCTTAAGGGCAAGCATTATGTCTACTAATGATATTGTTCTCTCCCAAGCATGTAGCACAGTGCTCTGAACACAGCAAGTGCTGGATAAGCACTTAGTGCAGACTCTGCACACGGTAAGTCTCAATAAATTTCACTGATTGATTAATACCACTGATTGGTTAATTGACTGACAAAAAAAGAAAAAGGCAAATCACTCCATCCAAGGTACTTTAATGAATTGGGTTCCTCAGATCTCTGCTGCTTTCATCAGTTTGGGGTGATCATTTCCTTGAAATGTGAAATTTAAAAATGTTGATGATGATGAGGACTAAGATGTGCCCTTTCTTCATTTCTGCTCAAATTACCTCCAGAAAAGGATAGTCGTAGGTTCAGAGTTCTTGATTAACAGACTTCAAGATCTCTAAACCCATGACTAACCTTGTCTGGAGGTGATTCAAGCAGAAATGAAGAAAGGGCACACTTTAGTCCCTTTTAAATTCCAGGCAATTCCACATTTCAAAAAAAAAATGATCACCCCAAAGTGAGGGAAGAAGAGAGAAGAAATTTTGAGGAAACCAACTTACTAAAGGATCTTGAATAAAGGATCTTAAATGTAGTGATTTGCTTTTTTATTCTTTTGTTGATCAATCAATCAATTATTTATGATATTTGGTAAGCGCTTACTACATTTCAAGAAATATTCTAAATGCTGGGGTAGATACAAGTTAATCAGGCCAGACAGTGTACCTGTTGCAAACAGGGTTCACAGTCAAGTAGGAGGGAACAGGTTTTGAATCCCCATTTTGCAGTTCAGGAACCTGAGGCATAGAGATGTTAAGTGATTTATCCACAGCCCTCTCTAGCTTCCAGACTCATGCTTTATCCAGTAGGCCACACTGCTTCCCGTTTATTGAGCACTTATTGTGAGCAAAGCACTTGGGAAAGTACAATACAAAAGAGTTGGTAGACGGGGTCTTTGCCCACAAGCAACTTAGAGGATTTGTGCAGTCACTGTCACTGTCATTTTTGGGTTTACTGTCATTTACAGATTACTATCTTTTCAAATCTAAAATCAGATTTCACCTCTTTGTTTCCTCCTTAATTGTCACCAGTGTATATGATTTCTTTCTTAACTTTTTGTATTAGACTTAACTTAGTGATACAGTGTCATTACATTTTGTTTTGGAGTCTGTGGTTAAACCACCAGACAACAGGGTACCAAAGAAATCAGAAACCACTTAGAGACCAAGGGATTGAGAATGGAAACAGGTGGTATGACAGCTACGTAGATTAACACCAGAACCTTGACTGAGAAAAAAGATTCAGAAAACAATAGCCGATGATATGTGTGGAGGGAAAAAAAGGAGCAGAATTAGAATGGTAAAGCATTACAGCACTGTCAACAAAGTCACCACAACAATCATTCCCACTGCACTAAGTCCTTGGGAGAAGATGGTAGAGTGACAAAATAGGAAAATACCCACAATGATCAGAGAACAAAATGTGAGAAATTATGCATAGATATGGACTTTTCAATAATGATAAGAATAATTATAGTATTTCAGTGTTTACTATGGGCCAAGCGCTATACTAAGTGCTGTGGTACAGACATGATAATCAGGTCAGACCCAATCCCTGTCCCATAAGGGGTTCACAGTATAAATAGGAGAGGGAATGGGTACTGGAACAAAAGTTCTCCAACTCCCAGGTCTGTGCTCTTCTCATTAGCTAAAAACAAGAGCAGTCTAAGGTCTGAAAGAAACTTTAAAGAAGGAATACTGAAACAGCAACCAAGATGTTTGGGAGCACAAAGAGTCAGATCACATCTGTCAGAGAACTTCAGGTTCAAGGGAATAGTTGGTCACTATCTTTAACCATGAAGATAATGGACATTTATTTACTTCTCAAAAATAGTTCTTACCTAACCAATGTATAGAAGTTTCGAATCTGATATAAAACAGAAAATTTTTTTAAAAATCACTGGAAGCCATCAAGATTAAACCAAAACTAGGTAGATGATGAGCACACTCATGCTTTAATATGTTCCCACTGACTAATACTCTAGCTAAACTCATAAAAGAGCACCTCGATTGCATAATTAATATCCATTGTCATAACAGACATCAAGGAGATATTGGATAGGAGGAAATGGCCAAAAGATTGATTAAAATTGACTTTAACAGAGGAACTAAATGCCGTAAAATGATATGGCCACTGCATTAACCCCTTAATCACAACTTCTGGGATTTCATGTGATATCACCCAGCTTACTCTCTGTGTCCCGATTTTGTCTATCTCACCAATGATCACTTTCCCATATCCTCCCCTTAGTCTGGAACACCCTTCACCTTCATATACACCAGACCACCACTCTCTCCAACTTCAAAGAATTATTAAGAGCACATCTCCTTCAAGTGGCCTTCCCTGATTAAACCCTCTTTTCCTGGCTCCCCTTTCCTTCTGCGTAGTCTATGCACTTGGAGAGAAGCAGCATGGCCTATTGGTAAGAGTATTGGTTTGGGAGTCAGAGGACGTGGGTTCTAACCCCAGCTCCACCACTTGTCTGCCATGTGACCTTGGGAAGTCACTTAAATTCTCTGTGCCTCAGTGACCTCATCTGTAAAATGGGGATTAAGACTGTGAGTCCCACGTGGGAAAACCCAATTACATTGTATCTATCCCAGTGCTTAGAACAGTGCTTGGCACATAGTAAGCACTTAACAAATGCCATTATTACTACTATTACTATTTTCTCTGACCTTTGGACATTTGATATTCACCCCACCCCCAACCGTAGAGCACTTATTTACATAACTCTAAATTATACATAATGAATTACTTAATTTACACTAATGTATGTCTCTCCCTGTAGACTGCAAGCTTGTTATGGACAGGGAATATGTCCACTAATTCTGTTTTATTATAGTCTCCCAAGCACTTAGTGCGGTGCTCACCACATAGGAAGTGTTCAATAAATCCCACTCATTTATGGATGGATT
Organism: Tachyglossus aculeatus; assembly: GCF_015852505.1. NCBI lineage: Eukaryota > Metazoa > Chordata > Mammalia > Monotremata > Tachyglossidae > Tachyglossus > Tachyglossus aculeatus. The sequence goes on along the minus strand of NC_052072.1, from coordinate 10,824,725 downwards.
AATATTGAACACCAATGACTTTTGTGTTTGAAGGACCTCTGAATTGTCAGTGGAGATGTATAAAAATTTCAGAGTATTGAAATACTGATAATTCATCATTTTTCTCTACATCAAAGTGAGATGGAATCAAAGGGGCAGCCAAATAGACAGTGATACAATGGAGGGAGGGAATACAGGATTAGATTTTCAACCTAATGTACATGTGCTTCATTGCTTTTTCAAAAAAGCATTAAACTTTATCATGTACAGAGGTGGATGGCAAGATTTGGGCCAGTTCTCCAGCTCATCGGCATGCATCCCTGAGTGCAGGAATCTTGGTTCCTAAGGTTGAATGAACATCAAGGCTTGGCAGGGACAGGAAAACAGTCCTCATCATTTAAGGAGATACACTGTGAGACCACTGTTGGGTAGGGACTGTCTCTATGTGTTGCCAATTTGTATTTCCCAAGCGCTTAGTACAGTGCTCTGCACATAGTAAGCACTCAATAAATATGATTGATGATGATGATGATGATGACCAGTAATCTTCTGTGACCTGGAAAGCTGGACACCTTGGGCAAAGACCTGTGCACTTTGCAATGCGCTGCAAACTTGTCTGCTTACTCGCCAGTTGAATTCCTTGCCTAAGCAGGGACATAACTGGTAAGGATGAGAGAATGGGTCCTGTGGGCTCGGGATTTTATTTCTAAACAGTATTTGCCAAGTACCTACTACGTGCCGGAAACTGGACGAAGCACTGGGATAAATACAAGCTAATCAGTATAGACACAGCCCATATCCCACGTGGGGCTCACATTCTCAAACCCCATTTTACAGATGAGATAACTGCGGCACAGAGAAGTTAAGTGACTTGCCCAAGGTCACACAGCAGACAAGTGGTGGAGCCAGGATTAGAACCCAGGTCCTTCTGACTCCCAGGGCCATGATCTATCCACTAGGTCATGCTGCTTCTCATGGAAGCTCATCATTCATTCCTGACAGATGAGCCACCCCTTCATCCATGGTTTCCAGGAAGTTGCAGAAAAAAAAAAAGAATTGAAGCTCTGAGACAGCCTCAAACTCTGGATGAAAATTTCACTAGCTAATTTGACTACAGTGAGGCGGTCCATCGTATCGGTGCATCAGGGGTGACAGGCTGGCCTCGCAGAAGAGAGATTTAGTCAATTAGGCACTCGGAACTTTGACAACTTCTTCAGGAAATGACTGGCCCAAACTAAGTGAATTAATTCGTTCTGCATTGAAAACCTGGCAAGAACCACCAGTTGATAAAAAACAGAGGGCTTGGATTGCTTAAGTGTTGCATTTGGCCTAGGTAATTACCGCTAAGCTTACATCCAGTCAAAGAGCAGCTCTGGCTTTGCTGAGAATCTTTGCAGAATGCAGTGCCATTGCCATCTGCTTTGCATGTGCTACAAAATAATGCCAGATTGGCAAGCGGAAATTCAATAGCAGGGAGTAAAGTAGAAGTTAATTGGAGAGATGAACAAGAGAAATTGGAGAGTGAGAATGTCTTTAGGTCGGGATTCAATGCTCGGAAAGTGATCAGAGGATGACCAGGTGTAAAGCTCTTGAATCCTATCACAGAGCATGCGAACATACCTGCTTGCACGTGTCAAGATTAGTAGGAGTAGGGTACTGTTGCCCGTTGGGTAGGGACTGTCTCTATATGTTGTCAACTTGTACTTCCCAAGTGATTAGTACAGTGCTCTGCACACAGTAAGTGCTCAATAAATACGATTGAATGAATGGATGGAGCATCTTTTTTTTTTTTTTACTGTATTTGTTAAGTGCTTACTATGTGCCAAGCACTATACTTAACACTGAGGGTAGATGCAAGTTAATCAGGTTGGACAAAGTCCCTGTCCCACATGAGGCTCACAGTCTTAATCCCTTATTATAGATGAGGTAACTGAGGCACAGAAAAGTGAAGTGACTTGCCCAAGGTCACACAGTAGAAGTGGCAGAGCCAGGATTAGAACCCAGGTCCTTCTGATTCCCAGGCCCGTGTCCTGTGCGCTAGGCCATGCTACTTCTAGACTGTGTGCTCATCTCTAGATTGTGAACTGGTTTTGGGAAGGGAATACATCTGTTGTTATATTGTACTCTCCGAAGTACTTAGTCCAGTGCTTTGCACACAGTAAGCGCTAATAAATACAACTGAATGAATGAATGCTTCTCTGATTGAGGATAGAGAAAAACGGAGACGAAGAGCAACAAAACACAAATGAAATGCAACAGTGGAAAGAGCGTGCATTTCAATCCGAACATTGCGGCGTCTCTGACCCAGCACAGTGAGGGACAAGTTTATGAAGGACAAGCAGATTTCTAGGCCGCAAGGAAACTGGTGTTGGTTGGATGGCCCTTCTGAAGTTAACTGAGTCCCCTACTTCAGTTCTGGGAAGGCTTTACTGCCCATTTCTCTGGCAGGATGATGGTCCTTTCATTTGACCCTAAAAGACATCCTTCTCTTTCAGTGACTGTAGCCTCTTCAGTGACTACGTGTGACCTATGATCAGTTCTGTGTCAGGCAGGTGCCTGGCCCAGAATTCCCACAGGCCATAAGAAATGCAACAATAATAATGATAATGATGGTATTTGTTAAGGGCTTACTATGGACCAGGTACTGTACTAAGCGCTGAGGTGGAAATAAGCAAATTGAGCTGGGTGCAGTCCCCGTCCCATGTGGGGCTCACAGTCTCAGTCCCCATTTTACAGATGAGGTAACAGAGAAGTGAAGAGACTTGCCTAAGGTCACACAGCAGACAGGTGGTGGAGCCGGGATTAGAACCCAGGTCCTTCTGACTCCCAGGCCTGTGCTCTTTCCACTAGGCCACACTGCTTCTCAATTCCAGGGTCCTTTCCCTCAGAGAAGCTGTAATGCTACCTTCTTACCGGATCATTGGCATAATCTTTCAGAAGCATAGAGATCATTCTGAATAGAGAGTAAAAATGCCAATTTGCTCATGACACTTCTTCAGGTCCCAGAAGTGCTATTTCAAATCAGATTGGAATTCCCTTTTTAGTCTCTAATGTTACTTCCTAATGTTCCGCAGGCAATTATACCTCAAATTGTTTTTATTTCAAATGAAAATCCCTTGGGGACTGAAAATTGATTTTTATATCAGCATTTCCTATTAGTAGGATGGCCAAGAAGAGTAATATTTATTGCATGTACTGTGTCATCTCCGATTAGAGATCAATTAAATTCAGGCGGCCACTGGATTTAGCCAGAATTCTGAGAAGCAGTGTGGCCTAGTGGAAAGAGCACGGGCCTCAGAGTCAGGAGACCTGATTTCTAATCCTGACTCTGCCACTCGCATGCTGGGCTACCTTGAGCAAGGCACTTCACCCCTCTCTGCCTTACTTTCCTTATCTGTAAAACGGAGATTAAATATCTGTCCTCCATACCCCTTAGGCTGTGAGCTCATGTAGGATAGAGACCGTCCAACTTGATTTCCTTGTAATAATAATGATAATAGTGGGATTTGTCAAGCTCTTACTATGTTCCAGGCACTGCACTAGGTGATGGGATGGTGGGATGGACACAAGCAAACCGGGTTGATCTTTTATCTACCCCCACACTTAGTAGAGTTATTTGGCACACATAGTATATATATATATATATATGCAGCGTGGCTCAGTGGAAAGAGCATGGGCTTTGGAGTCAGAGGTCATGGGTTCAAATCCCTGCTCTGCCAATTGTCAGCTGTGTGACTTTGGGCAAGTCACAACTTCTCTGGGCCTCAGTTCCCTCATCTGTAAACTGGGGATGAAGACTATGAGCCCCCCATGGGACAATCTGATCACCTTGTAAACTCCCCAGTGCTTAGAACAGTGCTTTGCACATAGTAAATGCTTAACAAATGCCATTATTATTACTTAATAAATGCCATCATTATTATCATTATTTGAGCAGGGAAAGGAAGATAAGGGGAGGAGACACCTCCCACACTGTTTTCAGGGGCAGTATATATAATGCTTGTACCCAGTGAACAGGGCACTGATGAGGGGGACCTCAAGGTGCTGCTGTGCTCGGGCGGCCAAACTACTACCAACCTAACAGGGGTCAGGATGCCCCTTTTTGCAGTTGGTCCAACAAGGTCTCTGGGGGTGAAGCACCATTAGGGTAGGCCCAGAAATCTTGAGCCTCATGGTTGCTACATCAATTCTCCTGGAATCTGGAGATTACTGGGGATTAGGCGAAGGCAGCATGATGTAGTGGCTAGAGCCCTGGGAGTCGGAAGGATGTGGGTTTGAGCAACTAGGTAGCGCTTAACGAATACCATCATCCTCATCATCATCATCACCGTGATTAGCCTCAGGCCAGGCTGGACCCCAATTCTGGGCCCCTTGCAGGTGGAGCTGGCTCGGTCCTCCCCATTGCTACTGAAACAACTTCCTGGGTGCATCTGGGAGTCCAGGTCAGTACAGCCAGAGTCCTCAGCCCGGAACACTTGTATATGTACCAGCTTTGGTGGCACAATTTGGGGAAGAAGTCTTGATCCTTATCTGAGAGAATGGCACCTAATGTGAACAGAAGAACTCAGGTACATGACAAGTTTCTTCCAAGACTGCCTCTCTGCAGATGTTTTTTACTTAAAAATTCAACCTCATCAATATTTTAAGCTCCCTGCCTCTTCTGTAAAGAAAAGGCCGGCTCACCTACAGGGATGCACTGGCTTAATTTTTCCGGGAGAAGATGCAGTACATGCACGTCAGCCTGAGGCCAAAGGGACTGCACTCCGATCTGTACCTTTTGGGTACTTGGCATTCACCTCACCCTCACTCCACAAAACTCATGTCTATAGCTGTGATTTATTAGTGATTATTAATGTCTATCCCCACCTCTAGACTGTAAGCTTGCTGTGGGCTGGGTATGTGTCTACCAACTCTATTGGACTGTTCTCTTTGAAATAGTGCAATGCTCCGCAAGCAGAACAGATCAGTAAATGTCACTGATAGAGCGATTGATTGATTGATTTGCAACTCGGCCTGCCCATTCTCATGAAAGACAGTGGGAGGGTTTCAAATCTTTAGCGCCTATATCCATTTATATTCAGACACCTTTGGAGTTCAGTGAGTGTGTTAGGATTGTTTTCAGGATTTTTTTAGACACAGATTCAACTACCGTAGGTTGAACTGAACCAATTGAAATCTGATGCCAGCGAACCCTGATTTCTCTGCCTCCCGTCAGTATTTGCCAAGGAGCAATGAACCCTAGCCTAGGCACACATGACCTACTACTGCTGCTGGATGGCCATCTCCCTTCCCCAGGTTTTTTCATTAGAAATCGAGCATTCGTCAGCCCCCGGCACGTTTGTCTCAGTTCCAGAACGTTTTCTCCTGGCAGGATTTACTCCGTTCACACATTTTGATGGCAGATACAAGCCCACAAAACATAAGAAATGTGCCGCCTTTGTCAGAAAACTCCATCCCCCAGTGTTGAATCCTAAAATCTACTTGTTTATATCCAATCATGATTTTGTCATTTTTCCATTTGTTAAGGGAAGGAAATAGATTAGAAGGTTATGAGGAGTTTCTGGTTAACTCTTGAACTATCAAAGCCCTGTGGCCCATTCTTCATCAGTTTTACATAGGACGTTTCAGGAAGCTGGACTTATTGGTTAGGAAGAGATAGAATTATTTTGACCTACTTAGCCAATATCCCTAATTGCTCACCTATCCTTAGCCCAGCTTCAAAAGATGCACAATCAGTGGTATTCGTTCAAGGCTTACTCTGTGCAAAGCACTGTGCTAAGTGCTTGAGTATGGTAGAGTAAGTAGACACGATCCCTGGTCTCGAGGAACTTACTATTAAGGGCCTGATGTTTAACAAAAATTGTTCAGGTTAGTCCATTTTCACACAAGAAGAAAATGGAAGAGAAAAACTAGTAGAGGGGAAGGAAATACTAGAGGAAGGAGGGGTGGAGGGGTAGGGAGAAGCCCAAGAGAAGAAGAGAGAAAAAGCAAATACACTTTCCATTCAAGTAAGCCAGATTTATATTTTGATTTTACTCCTTGGAGCAGTGTGCCTAGTAAACGTTGAAAATGGATTCTTTACTAGTTTTTGAATTTTAGCACTCTGCTGGAAAGCAACATGCTACTTGTAAAAGCAGGTGGCACTCCTGCTAGTGCCTTTTCTAGTATTCAGGCTGTTATTTTTGGAAATCCACAGGCAAAATCATGGCTAACATAATGATTCACGGAGGTTAAAAGGGGAAACTGAATGGCAGATGCAGCTTTGGGCTAAAACCTTAAAAGCTTGGGTTTTGAGGGTGTTCGAGTTGGTACAACAGCCCTTCTGAATAAGGCTTCATGGCTTTTCAAAGGGGAAATATTTTTGTATATTTCAGGATTCTTTCCCTGTACCAACTTGTACACTCTTTGTGGGTGGGGAACGTGTCACTTATTCATTTTGTACTTCCCGAGCCCTAAGAACAGTGCGCTGCACAAAATGGCCACTCAACAGACGATACTAGGACCCCTACTCGATTAGTATTAGTATCTATTAAGCACTTACTGGGGGCAGAACACTGTGCTAAGCGCCGGGACAGAATACACAAGTGGGACTTGGACCCAGTCTCTGTCCCTCGAGGGGCTGTCTTACAATCAAAATTCACGTACATACACAACAGTTCCCATTCCAACAGAAGTTGGATTGGATTCTCGGAAAACCTTCTCTTTTGTCATTCCCTGCTAGCCAGACTAACAGCTCTCCAGATCTGAATAAGACAGTGATATCGAGACTCATTTTTCATCTTTAAAGGGATCTTTTTACAGCACACGAAGTTCATTTCAGACCAGGCTCTGACTACGGTAACTATCTCATCGGTTCCATACCACTATTTGGTTACTGCCTTCTGATTCCTGCTCTCAGGACAATTCAAAGAGACTAAGCCTCCCGGTTTCCCATTGCTCTCTTATGAGACAAATTCTACTCTCAGATACTCCTAAAAACTCCATGGATGAAGCCTGCTGGAATTTATTCATGGGCACCTCCCAACCCAGGGGTCTGATACCATAGGATCTGTGTGCCTTTGGTTCAGCCCTTCTGCCATTTTGAGACCAGAGGCAAAGGTTTCAGGCTCAAGATTTCGACCTCAAGGGTCTGGCTGTTGCCCATGCCTGGAATTCTGCCCCACAATGCATGCTGGCAGGATCAATGGCAATGTCATCCCAGCATTTTTTTAATCAACGGAATTCAAATTATTAACACAGTTATGAAGATGACACCAAGCCTGCAGCAGACGGTAGTGATTTAAAATTACAACATAATCCCTCATTTATGAGCCAGAAACCTGTTCTATTCAGATTTCTCTAAAGACCGTGGTGGAGGGTGAATTGGTATATGGAGATACTTGCGTGAGATACCTGGGTAAGGATGCATACTGTCTTTCCATTCCCTCAAATCGGAGGTTGCATGAACTTCCATCTGGGCTTTTTCCAGGCACCTGTGGAGAGAAAAGTAATTAGAGATGACGATCAATTAGACACACTGCTTACTGACAATGAATCTCAAAATTATAATCAGTGCACAAATGATGTTGCTGCATGCCAAAAATCAACCAAGGAAAAGCAGGGACTCAAAATTACCACAGGAATTGACAATAAACCCACAAATATGGCATTTATCAACACTCTCCCTTCTATCAAGAAAGGGTCAGTATAAAATAACATTCTCCCATCAATCAAGCCATCTCTATTCTGTCCATTAAACATGTCATTAAAATTCAGCTCCTCTTTGGATCTTTCCCTTCCTTAAGGCACTACAAACCACCACAAACCCTACCTGTCCTTCATTACTCCAGGGAGTGTGCCCATAAGTGTGCTTTCTGTAGCTAACTGCACTTAAGTATTTATGCAAGCGCATGCATTGGGTCTATTTTTCCCTATATAAATTCCTTGGAAACAGAAATCACATCTTCTCACTACATAAATTGTACACTGCTTCATGTCTTGGCCACAGTTGAGGCTCAATTAATGTCATGAATGAAAAGGGCAGAGTGATTTTTCAGGTGCTCTGCTCGGGAATACCTCAGAGTTTCTCACATCTTCCCTCTAGACTGGAACCCCTCCCCCTCCATATATTCATTCATTCACTCAATCGTATTTATTGAGCGCTATGTGCAGAGCACTGTACTAAGCGCTTGGGAAGTACAAGTTGGCAACATATAGAGACTGTCCCTACCCAACAACGGGCATATGCTAGACCACCACTCTCCCCACCTTCAAAGCATTGTTAGGGTCACATCTCCTCCAAGATGCCTTCCCACTTTAAGTCCTCTTCTCCCCAGTTCCCTTTCATTCATTCATTAATTCATTTAATCACATGTACTGAGCACTTACTGCATGTACTAAGCACTTGGGAGAGTACAAAATAACAACAAACAGACATATTCCCTGCCCCAAAGAGCTTACAGTATAGTTGGGAGGGGTGGGGGGAGAGAGAGGGAGAGAGAGAGAGAGACATTAATATAAATGAATAAATTACATATATGTACATAAGTGCTGTGGGGCTGGGAGGGGAGATGAAAGTCAGGATGATGTAGAAGGGAGTGGGAGAAGACAAAAGAAGGGCTTAGTCAAGGAAGGCCTGTTGGAGATGTGCCTTCAATAACGCTTTGAAGCCGGGGAGAGTCGGCTGTCAAATAGTAATAATAATAATAATGGCATTTTTTAAGCACTTACTATGTGCAAAGCACTATTCTAAGCACTGGCACTATTCTAAGCGCTGATATGAGGAGGGAGGGCATTCCAGGCTGGAGGCAGGATGTGGAGGTAGGATGTGGATGAGAGGTTGGTGGCGAGATAGACGGGATTGAGAGAAGGTTAGAGTTAGAGGAGGAAAGTTCGTGGGCTGGATTGTAGGAGGACAACAAGGTGAGATAGGAGGGGGAAAGGTGATTTAGTGCTTTAAAGCCAAAAGTGAAGAGTTTTGTTTGATAGAGAGGTAAGTAGGCAACCACGGGAGGTTATTGAGGAGTGGGGAGACATGGCCTGAACATTTTCAAGGACCTATTGAGAGCTCATCTCCTCCAGGAGGCCTTCCCAGACTGAGCCCCTTCCTTCCTCTCCCCCTCGACCCCCTCTCCATCCCCCACATCTTACCTCCTTCCCTTACCCACAGCACCTGTATATATGTATATATGTTTGTACATATTTATTACTCTATTTATTTATTTATTTATTTTACTTGTACCCATCTATTCTATTTATTTTATTTTGTTAGTATGTTTGGTTTTGTTCTCTGTCTCCCCCTTCTAGACTGTGAGCCCACTATTGGGTAGGGACTGTCTCTATATGTTGCGAGCTTGTACATCCCAAGCGCTTAGTACAGTGCTCTGCACACAGTAAGCGCTCAATAAATACAATTGATTGATTGATTGATTTTTGTAGAAAAATGATACAGACAGCAGGGTAAAGTATGGACTAGACTGGGGAGAGACAGGAGGCAAGGAATTCAGCAAGGATCTAATACAGTAATTAAGGTGGGATAGGATAAATGATTGGATTAAAGTGGTAGCGGTGATTAAGCCCTCTTCTCCCGGGCTTCCTTTCCCTTTTGCATCATCTATGCACTAGATTTTATGACCTTTGGGCATTAGATATTTGCCCACCCTCAACCCAACAGCACTTACGTACATATCTATACATCATTATTTAGATTAATGCCCATCTCCTCCTCTAGACTGTAAGTTCGATGTGGGCAAGAAACTTGGTTGTGGAAGCAGCATCACCTAGTGGAAAAAGCACGGGCTTGGGAGTCAAAGGACGTGGGTTCTAACCCTGGCTCCGCTACATGTCTGCTGCGTGACCCTGGCCAAGTCACTTCACCTCTCTGGGCCTCAACTGCTTCATCTGTAAAATGGGGAATAAGACTTTGAACCCCATATGGGACAGGGACTGTGTTCAATCTGATTACTTTTCATTCATTCATTCATTCATTCATTCATTCATTCATTCATTCATTCATTCGATCATATTTATTGAGCGTTTCCTGAGTGCAAAGCACTGCACCAAGTGCTTGGGAGAATACAATACAACAACAGACACGCTCCTGTACACAACAAACTCAAAGTATAGAGGGGGAGATAAACATAAATAAATAAATAAATGACTGCTATATATACATAGATATATATGTTCATTCATTCATTCAATCATATTTATTGAGTGCTTACTGTGTGCAGAGCACTGTACTAAGCGCTTGGGAAGTACAAGTCAGCAACATATAGAGACAGTCCCTACCCAACAATGGGCTCACAGTCCAGAATGGGAAGACAGACAACAAAACATGTAGACAGGTGTCAAAATCGTCAGAATAAATAGAATTATAGCTATATGCACATCATTAACAATCAATCAATCAATCAATTGTATTTATTGAGCGCATACTGTGTACAGAGCACTGTACTAAGCACTTGGGAAGTACAATTGGCAACATAACAACAATATTTAACAAATAAATAGAATAGTAAATATGTACAAGGTAAATACGTATGTGTTGCAGGGATGGGAGGATGAAAGAGGCAGCAGGTAAGTGTGGCAGAGAAGGGAGTGGGATAAGAGGAGAGGAGGGCTTAGTCAGGGAAGGCTTCTTGGAGGGGATGTGCTTTCAATAAGGTTTTGAAGTGGGGGAGAACAATGATCTGTCTGATATGAGGAGGGTGGGCATACTTCTTAAGCACTTACTAGGAGGAAGGGCTTACTTTTTGAGCACTTATTATGTGTCAAGTACTGTTCTGAGCACTGGGATAGAGACAAGTTAATCAGATTGGACCCAATCCCTGTCCCATATGGGGCTCCCACTCTTACTCTCCATTTTACAGATGAGGTAACTGAGGCCCAGAGAAGTGAAGTGACTTGCCCAAGGTCACACAGCAAACACATGGCAGAGCCAGGATTAGAACCCAGGCCCTTCTGATTCCCAGGCCCTTGCTCTATCCACTAAGCTACATGGCTTCCCACACCACCAGCCACGCTGGTGTACATGTACCGGCTTGAGAAGCAGCACGGCCAGTGGAAAGAGCACGGGCTTTGGAGTCAGAGGTCTTGGGTTCAAATCCCGGCTCCACCAATTGTCAGCTGTGTGACTTTGGGCAAGTCACTTAACTTCTCTGTGCCTCAGTTCCCTCATCTGTAAAATGGGGATTAAGATTGTGAGCCCCCCATGGGACAACCTGATCACCTTGTAACCTTACCAGCACTTAGAACAGTGTTTTGCACATAGTAAGTGCTTAATAAATGCCATCATTATTATTACTTGATCACCTAACTATATTATTGAGTGCTTACCACTGTTTCTGAATATATCTATACTCTTTCGGAACTGGGAGCCAATGGCCTTTTCATGATCTTCAACGGAAAACCGTACTTTGTTTAGCACTCTCTTACTGAACTCCTTATTTTCTTGGAACTAATTAAGAAGGCAGTACACACAGGGCAATTTCCCCATCACACATCTTGAGGACTCATTTAACTAGCACATTTGGTGGCCAGGGCTGGTCATCAATAAAAAAAAGGGTTTTCACCTCAGGGATCAGAGATTGTCCTGGGAGGCTGGTGTCTCTGCAGGGTAACCATTCAGACCAGTGACAGATGACCGTGGCAAATTCTGAAAGCCTTTTGTGTCGGTGTGTGCACACGGGCATATGTTGAATCTGTCCTTTGCATTCAAAGATGATGCTACTGAGCTAAGAAGCAGCATGGCTCAGTGAAAAAGAGCATAGGCTTTGGAGCCAGAGGTCATGGGTTCAAATCCTGGCTCCTCCAATTGTCAGCTGTGTGACTTTGGGCAAGTCACAACTTCTCTGTGCCTCAGTTACCTCAGCTGTAAAATGGGGATTAAGTCTGTGAGCCCTCCATGGGACAACCTGATTACGTTGTAACCTCACCAGCGCTTAGAATAGTGCTTTGCACATCATCATCATCATCATCAATCGTATTTATTGAGCGCTTACTATGTGCAGAGCACTGTACTAAGCGCTTGGGAAGTACAAATTGGCAACATATAGAGACATTCCCTACCCAACAGTGGGCTCACAGTCTAAAAGGGGGAGACAGAGAACAAAACCAAACATACTAACAAAATAAAATAAATAGAATAGATATGTACAAATAAAATAAATAAATAGAGTAAAAAATATGTACAAACATATATACATATATACAGGTGCTGTGGGGAAGGGAAAGAGGTAAGATGGGGGGGATGGAGAGGGGGACGCTTAGTAAGCTTTTAATAAAAAGTAAGTGCTTAGTAAGCGCTTAATAAATGCCATCATTAGTATAATTATTATCACATCTTTGCAGTTGATCAGGGCTGAGAAGAAACTCAGTGTGACATAGGATTCATTCCAAACCGTGCACATGTGAAGCCTGCTTCGGGCAGTATCTATCATCTTTTGGGATCTGCCCTAGCGTCCCAATTTTCATGGAGAGCAACTCCTCTTTGGATGGCCAATGCCAGTAGGGTCTGTTGGATATGGACTGCTACACTGGATTGGAAGTTACTTCGGGGCAGAGATGGTGTCTACCAACTCTATTGTGTTGTACTCCCCCAAGCACTTACAACACTGCCCTGCACATAGTTAAGTGCTCAAAAAATACCACTGGTTGTTTGCACTGGTCTTTACTAATGGCAATAATAAAATAATAATAATTCTGGTATTTGTTAGGTTCTTACTATTTACTGAGCACTGAGGTAGATAGAAGATAATCAGATCAGATATGGTCCCTTTCCCATATGCGGCTTACAGTCTAATTGGGAGGAAGAACAGGTATTGAATCCCCATTTCACAGATAAGGAATTGGAGCCAAAGAAAAGTTAAGTGACTTGCCCAAGGATACAGAGCAGGGACTAGCAAACAAATATTCAAAGTATACGTTCTCAACTCCCTATTTGTGCATGCCATTTCGGTTCATCCTCCAGAAGCTGCTTGGCTATCTACTTCTTCATCTGTAGTTGAAGGGTGTAGTGACTAGGTAGTGGAATTTAGAGAGACTGCATTATGTTCTGGGTTTCCAGTGAAAACATTTGGTTCTGTTATATTTCCTTGGCCTCAGCTGTTGCATAACCCACGTTTTCTCTGGGTCGGTTGGTAGTCTCGCACTGGGCTGGCCCTTTGATGTGATTCTCAATCATTAATCACCTCTGCCCCCTCCTACCCTACCTTGCTACTTTCCTTCTAGAGCCCAGCCTGCACCCTTGGCTTCTCTAGTGCCTTCCCGCTCAATGTGCCTCCGTCTTATTTATCTTGCTGCCGACCTCTCACCTCCGTCCTGCCTCCAGCCTGGAACACCCTCTCTCTTCACATCCGGCACTCTCCCCACCTTCAAAGCCTTACTGAAGGCACATCTCCTCAAAGGCCTTCCATGACTAAGCCCTCATTTCCTCTTAATAATAATAATAATGGCATTTGTTAAGCACTTACTATGTGCAAAGCACTGTAATAAGCACTGGGGAGGTTACAAGGTGATCAGGCTGTCCCACATGGGGCTCACAGTCTTCATCCCCATTTTACAGATGAGGGAACTGAGGCTCAGAGAAGTTAAGTGACTTGCCCAAAGTCACACAGCCGACAGCTGGCGGAGCCGGGATTTGAACCCCTGACCTCTGACTCCAAAGCCCATGCTCTTTCCACTGAGCCACGCTGCTTCTCCATCTCCATCTTCTCCATCTCCTTTCTGCGTCACCCTTGCTCTTGCATTTGCACCCTTTATGCACCCCTTCCTCAGCCCTACAGCACTTATGCACATAATTGCAATTAATTTATTTACATTAATGTCTGTCTCCCCCTCTAGACTGTAAGCTCATTGAAGGCAGGGAACATGTCTACCCGGGTTCAAATCCCGGCTCTGCCAATTGTCAGCTGTGTGACTTTGGGCACGTCATTTCACTTCTCTGGGCCTCAGTTACCTCATCTGTAAAATGGGGATTAAGACTGTGAGCCCCACGTGGGACAACCTGATCACCTTGTATCCTCCCCAGCATTTAGAACAGTGCTTTGCACATAGTAAGTGCTTAACAAATGCCATTATTATTATTACCAACTCTGCTATATTATACTTTCCCAAGTACTTAGGATAGTGCTATGCACAGAATAAGCACTCAATAAATACGATTAATTGACCGACTGATCTATCTGCCTTGTTCCTATGTCTCTGGATAGATGGTGCCAGGCAAGACCAGCTTCAGATGCCTAGCCAACTTGACGTGGGGAATAATAATAATAATAATAATAATAATAATAATAATAATAATAATAATAATAAATATTTGTTAAGCACTTACAGTGTGCCAGGCACTATACTAAGTGCTGGGATAGGTACAAGCAAATCAGGTGGGACATAGTCCCTGTCCCACATGGGGTTCACAGTCTCAATCTCCATTTTAAAGATGAGGTAACTAGGGCCCAGAGAAGTGAAGTGACTTGCCCAAGGTCACATAGCTGGTAAGTGGCAGAGCTGGGATTAGAACCCAGGTCCTTCTGACTCCCAGGCATGTGTTCTATCCACTATGTCATGCTGTTTCTGTGAAATAGTTGCTGCCCGCTCTAATTCCATATGATGCTCTCCCCGATTAAGTCCTCATTTCCCTTACTCTCTCTCCCTTCTGTTTCACCTATGTACTTGGTTCTTAATCTAATAATAATAATAATGATGGCTTACTATGTGCCAAGCACTATTCTAAGCGCTGGGATAGATACAAGGTGATCAGGTTGTCCCACATGGGGCTCACAGTCTTAATCCCCATTGTACAGATGAGGTAACTGAGGCACAGAGAAGTGAAGTGACTTGCCCAAAGTCACACAGCTGACAAGTGGCGGAGTTTGGGTTAGAATCCAGGCCCGTGCTCTATCTATTTGGCGATGCTGCTTCTATAGTCACCCCTCCCACAGCCCCACAGTCCTTTTGTCCATATCCATAATTCAATCAATGGCTGTCTCCCCTCCTAGACTGTAAACTCCTTTTGGACAAGGAACGTGTCTACCAACTCTGGTGTACTCTTCCAAGAGCTTTTATGACAATTATGGTACTTGTTGAGCACTTACTATGTGCCAAGCACAGTACTAAATGCTGGGGTAGGTACAAATTAATCAGGCTGGACGCAGTCCCCGCCCCACATTCATTCATTCACTCAATCATATTTATTGAGCGCTTACTGTGTGCAGAGCACTGTACTAAGCGCTTGGGAAGTACAAGTTGGCAACATATAGAGATGGTCCCTATCCAACAACGGGCTCACAGTCTAGAAGAGAAATAGAGAAGCAGCGTGGCTCAGTGGAAAGAGCACAGGCTTTGGAGTCAGAGGTCATGGGTTCAAATCCTGGCTCCGCCACTTATCAGCTGTGTGACTTTGGGCAAGTCACTTAACTTCTCTGTGCCTCAGTTACCTCATCTGTAAAATGGGGATTAAGACTGTGAGCCCCTCATGGGACAACCTGATCACCTTGTAACCTCCCCAGTGCTTAG
This sequence comes from Tachyglossus aculeatus, assembly GCF_015852505.1. NCBI lineage: Eukaryota > Metazoa > Chordata > Mammalia > Monotremata > Tachyglossidae > Tachyglossus > Tachyglossus aculeatus. The sequence continues at coordinate 10,809,254 of NC_052072.1, read as the reverse complement.
AACAGTGCTTTGCACATAGTAAGTGCTTAATAAATGCCAATATTATTATCATTATTATTAGAAGGGGGAGACAGATGTGGGGCTCACATTCTTAATCCCCATTTTACAGATGAGGCAACTGAGGCACAAAGAAGTTAAATGATTTGCCCGAGGTCACTCAGCAGACATGTGGCAGAGCCAGGATTAAAACCGAGGTCCTTCTGACTCCCAGGCTGCCTCCCCCTCTAGACTGTAAACTCCTTTTGGGCAGGGAATGTGTCTACCAACTCCGGTGTACTCTCCCAAGAGCTTAGTACAGTGCTCTGCACACAGGAAATGCTCAATAAATACCACTGCTTGATTGATCAATTGATGCCTTATGGAAGTCTACCGAAAACTCCCGAACCCAGTACATTTCTCCCGAGACACTGCATTCCTTATTCAGGTGCCAGTTCACCCAGATGCCACTTTTACTGGGGCAGAACGAGGCTGGGCACTTTCAAATTGCTCCAACTCAATCTCCCAGAGTAGTGGTGATAGTATTTAGGAACTGCTCACTGTGGGCAGGACACTGAACTAGGCGCTCGGAAAAAGTGCACAGATGGAAATTAGACATGGTCCCTGCCCCTCAGGAGGCTCCCAATCTAAAAAACTGCTATGGAGCTGCCTTAGCAGCAACAGTAAGGTTCTCAATGGTGTCCTTTCCTCCCAACACAGAGGGAACCCACTCCCAACATTCTCTGGGACAGGGGTAAAAGCTGCTCCCACATGCTGTTGGACTCCTTCATCTGCACTGAAACTCTGAGTAGATTTCGTGTACTTCTCGCAAACCTAACAAAGCCATTTGTGTTGAAACCCATATGGCACGAATAGCCATAAGAAACTCATCTTGAAATTTTAAGTATTCAGTTTCAAGTTCAAAAATAAGGTGACAGAGGATATATACACTGATCCTTGTCATGCATTGTTCAAGCAATCATGAATCTATTCTTCTGCATGATTCATTATTCTTCTATCAATCAATCAATCAATCATATTTATTGAGCGCTTACTGTGTGCAGAGCACTGTACTAAGCGCTTGGGAAGTACAAGTTGGCAACATATAGAGACAGTCCCTACCCAACAGTGGGCTCACAGTCTAGCCAACTAAGTGGGTTGGGTTCGAATGTTTCATCACTGGTGTGCCTGTCTCCCATCCCTTCTTCCCACTTAAAACATTACATTGCTAACATTACATGATCAGGGATCATGTCTAATTCCCACCAGTGTATTCTCTCCCAGCACTGTGTACCATGCTCTGTACGCAGTAAGTACTTGATAAATACTCTGTTACTAGCTCATGCATTACCAGAGTCCAGATCTGGTGATGGTCAAATGCTTTCTTCATGTCCACAAACACGATATAGAGGTGCTGGCACTGCTTCCTGCATTTTTCTGGCTTTTCTTGTGTTCAAAAATTCAGGTCTTCTCTTTGGGGTTTTGGACTAAAGTCACACTGGGATTCAGGGAGGGCTTGGCTAATGACACCATTAAGTACCTCAAATAGCAGAAGAGTCTGCCTAGGCTCTTTCCAGCAATGGGCTACCTCCCAGTTTCGTCAGAATGTTAGTTCACTTTCTCCTTCAAGACAGGTTTATTCCAGGGCCTTAAAGAATGGTGTCATGGTATTTCCATAAGTAAATAATTAAGTCAGAAATCTTAACCTGATGTTTTTAAAGCCCTATTATCTCACTTAGTAATGCGCAGTTAAAAAAAATATTTATGCAGCATCGTTACACACATTTTAACTTGTGGAATTAATGACCCAAATACGTGTTTGAGAGAAACAACTGTGGTGTAAATCATGAAAGAAATCTAGCGGTTTTTCGAAGCCCTGTTATAATCAACGCATACACCAGGTTGTAAGGGAATGCCTTATGGTATGACAGTGACTTCATTGGGTTGGCTCTCCCCCTTTCTTAGAACCATCGGTGGGGTGAATCCAATGAAGGGCCCTCCTTGTTCTAGTGGACTCTGTGTGTGTGTGTGTGTGTGTGTGTGTGTGTGTGCGCGCGTGCACAAGCGCACACGTGTGCTAGCATGCCAGGCCAGGCACTGTTCTAAGCACTGGGATGGATGGACGAAATCCCTGTCCTACTTGGGGCTCACAGTCTCAATCCCCATTTAACAGATGAGGTAACTGAAGCCTAAAGAAGTGAAGTGACTTGCCTGACGTCACACAGAAGTCATGTGGCGGAGACAGGATTAGAACCTAGGTCTTTCTGACTCCCGGGCCTATGCTCTATCCATTAAGCCACACTGCTTCCCTGCTCACAACGAGTTTACAATCTAGAGAAACAGCTCCATAGCACAAATAAACCACTGGGAAGCCTAGTTCCTTGTGACTTGAATTTAGGTTCACAGAGGGAGGGAGTTTCCTCCTTCCTGGATGGCATTTGGGTATGCAGTAGTGGGGCTGGGTTGTGCTGAATTAGTCCATGGTCTCTCCCGGCCTGAAGGAAGCCAGCAGGCTGGCAGAGGTGGTGGATGAAGCTTTTAGGGATGGAACAGAAAATCTTTGTGAGAAATCCCCAGCTTCAGACACTGCTCTGACCTCACTCATTCCATAAGCCACTTGGAGTGGGGCATTGCCATTAGCCACTCAGAGGGTGTGTGTGTGTGTTGGGGGGGGGGGGGGGTCTTAGCTCATGCTAAGTCTCATGGAATGGATGATTTAAGACAACTATATGGATAGGACATGCCCAGGGACTGAGGTGTACTTTAGATGTACTTGAAGTCATCAACCAGGAATACCTAATCCTCTTGCCGATTACTTTGGTTATCCTTGGTAGCTTTCAAGCTAACTCTTGTGTAATTCATACACGGGTTTTGAAGATCAATTAGCCAGACACAATTCATTATAGATTTACTATGTGGACATTCTACCACTGTGTGTAATAAATTGTTCAGGAGTTAGCATGCCAGTAAAAAACATTTGAATGATATTTTCATTCTTCAAACTGATGCACTGGTGAAATGTTCTTTCATTTGCTGTTTTGAAAAACAAGCAGATGTTCTGAATTTGTCTATCACCAGAACTCCCAGTTATTTAAAGCCAATTACTAAGCAGCTGAAATTAAATGAAACGATAAGAACAGCATGAATGACTGTGAATTTTGGAGGATTCTCTGTCCTGCGCCTATCCTACTTAGAAGTACATATATGCCCAGAGTATATAAATCGTATTTACTGATAAGCATGAACTGAGTAATCTAATTAGAGCAATCTGTCCTTTGAAATGTAGGATGCTCTCGTTGTTGGTTTTTTTCCTTAGAAACCATGCAGCAGAGTGCCTTAAGACACAAAAGGGAGTGATGATTTTTCCTGTAATCCTCATCCCTGTTAAAATTCTTTCAACCGAGATGGGTTAGGGTAAAGTAGTTCAAAAGGGGCTTTCCCAGCAGAAACTTTGATCGCTGCTCAGAACAAGAGAACACAGTCTCTTTATGGAATCTGCCTCTTCCAAAGGCCCACCTAAAACTTTATTCCATGCCTTGCAATCTGATGATGGATCTGGCAGCAGGAGACTCATTTCTTGTAATGGATCTGGGCAAGATATATTTGTAAATGAGGATGTTATATACAGGTGAATAAGCCTTATTGCCTCTCTCTCTCTGCACAGCTCTTCTATCACAGCAGCTTTTAAATCTCCTCAGCAAAATTGACATATTGTGCATAAATTACGAGGTTGGCAGAAATGTGTTCTAACCTGTAGAACGTGAAAAACATGATAATTTAAAATTGTTTCCGCCTCTAACAATCAGACATTTGCAGAAAACCCGGTGTGATTTATTCTTTTTTTTTTTAATGAATTGTTAAAAATGTTTGAAAAGGCATTAAATCTTCCCCTCTGCCATTAATCTGCAAATGGGGGAAACGAGAGGGGGATAAATGGCCTCTTAGTGTATTGCTTTATAAAACTGCTGATTCCAGCAGTGTTAGAAAGGAATACTTACTGGTAGAAGGAGCCCTGAACTCAAGCAAAGAACCCTGGCTCTTTCTGCGAAGAGTCTAACGGCTCCATCCCAAAAAGACTCTTGACAGTCTGGCTGTCAGTAAGCCCTGAGAAATCAGGGGAAAAACGTCTAAGGCCAAGGGGGCTAACTCTTCATTTCAAGCTCTGGGGGCGGGGAGGGGGTTTCAGGAGTGAAGTGGGGGCAAGACTTCCAGGAGGCGGGGATTTCAGGGGGCTGGACTTAGGGGAAGGGCTTCCAGGAAGTAGTACTAGTCATCGGGAATTCTTTCACCGCTCTACAGACTCTGAGGTTATGGGGCTTGGATTTGGGTTCATTCCGACTTGCCCCAGGAAATAACTATCTCCTTCCGCTGGGACCCATCTGGGTCAGGATCACCCCAGGCTGCTCAAAGTCTCCACCCGGCCCAGACCTAGCATAGAAGCAGCATGGCATAGTGGATAGAGCAGGGGTCTGGGCATCAGAAGGACCTGGGTTCTAATCCTGGCTCTGCCACGTGTCTGCTGTGTGACCTTTGGAAAATCATTTCCAGTTGTTGCCAACTTGTACTTCCCAAGAGCTTAGTACAGTGCTCTGCACACAGTAAGCGCTCAGTAAATACGGTTGATGATGATGATGATTTCACTTCTCTGGGCCTCAGTTACCTCATTTATGAAATGGGATTAAGAGTGTGAGTCCCATGTGGGACAGGGGCTGTGTCCAACTTGTATCTACCCCAGTGTTTACAACAGTGCTTGGCACATAGTAAGCACTTAACAAGTAACATTATTACTATTATTATTATTTACTCTGTTGAACTGCATTCTCACAAGCGCTTAGTATAGTGTTCTGCATATAGTAAGTGCTTAATAAGTACCATTGATAATAATGATGATGACTGATTGGTACCTCTTCAAAATCTGTTAATATTTTTTATGGTACTTGTTAAGTACTTACTATGTGCCAGGCATTGTGCTAAGCACTTGGGTAGGTACAAACTAATCAGATTGGACACAGTCCAAGTCCCACATGGGGCTCATAGTCTTAATCCCCATTTGAAGATGAGGTTACTGAGGCATAGAGAAGTGAAGTCACTTGCCCCAAGGTCACACAACAGACCAGTGTTGGAGCGGGGATTAGAACCAGGTCCTTTTGATTCCCAAGCCATTTATACACTAGATGAGATGGCTTGTCGCTGCTGGCTGATGTCCTCCTGGCTGTCACGCTTGAGAGCCAGAGACGAGGGAAGGAGGGAGAGGAGAGAAGGATCTGGGACACAGAATTGGCAAATCTATGCCCACAAAAGCCCCCCCGGAACTTTGCTCAGGGGTCCAGGGCTGACGTCAAGGATACACAGCCTTCAGCGCATGTACCTTTCTTTCATTCATTCATTCTTTCATTCAATTGTTTATATTGAGTGCTTACTGTGTTCAGAGCACTGTATCAAATGCTCAGGAGAGCGTGGCTCAGTGGAAAGAGCACGGGCTTTGGAGTCAGAGGTCATGGGTTCAAATCCAAGTCAGCTGTGTGACTGTATGTCCACGGAATACTGCGATACCCAGAATCCCTCGCTTTGTTGTGATATCCAGGATCCCTCGCTTTGTTATGATACCTAGAATTCCTTGCTCTGCTTTCTGCTCATGCGCTGTATATTTCTAACTGTGCCACACTTATGTAGGCCTTAGATAAGCTTTTGGCAAGCGGCCATCTCTGTCCGGTTCTGTTTAAAAGCCCGCCCCACACCTGTTGCGGTGCTGATGCTCCACGGATGTCCTGTGGAAGGGGGCTGTCCTTGCACCAGGACCTCGACCGGCCGCCGCGAGATTAAAGGTGATATGAACCCCATTGCAAAGGCTCCTCTCTCTTTCTTTGGTCTCGCCGAATCCAGAATGAATCTGCTTGGAGCTAAGCTCCTGCATTACAGTGACTTTGGGCAAGTCCTGCTGGTGGGTAGGGACCGTCTCTATATGTTGGCAACTTGTACTTCCCAAGCACTTAGTACAGTGTTCTGCACACAGTAAGCGCTCAATAAATACGATTGAATGAATGAAGTCACTTAACTTCTCTGTGCCTCACTTACCTCATCTTTAAAATGGGGATTAAGGCTGTGAGCCCCCTGTGGGACAACCTGATCACCTTGTAACCTCCCCAGCACTTTGCACATAGTAAGCACTTAATAAATACCATCATTATTGGAAACAGAACCACAATGATCTTACAGTCTAGAGGGGGAGACATACAATTAATATATATAAACAAATTACAGGTATGTATAAAAGTGCTGTAGGGCTGGGAGGGGGGTTGAATAAAGGGAGTAAGTCAGGGTGATGCAGAAGGGAGTGGGAGAAGAGGAAAGAAGGGCTTAAGTTGGGGAAGAACACCTGGAGGAGATGTGCCTTCAAGGCTTCGAAGTGGCAGGGGGGGTAATTGCTTGTCGGATTTGAGGATGGAGGGCATTCCAGGCCAGAGGCAAGACGTGGGTGAGGGGTTGGCAGCGAGATAGACGAGATTGAGGTACAGTGAGAAGGTTAGCTTTAGAGGAGTGAAGTCCTAAATCCTGGCGAATCTGAGTAAACTCTAAGCACCTGGCAGCCCCTGTAGATGGTTGAAGAGACAGTGGGGCCTTTCAGGAGGTCCCTGGCATCTCCCCAGCCCTTTTCAGGAACACGCTGCTCACCCCAGTCAAGCAAGGAGGGCCAGCTCGATTTAAACAGGCAACCCGCTTACACACAGGAAGGAAATCCCTCCATTGTGTGTGGAATCCTGAAAGGCAGCAATAGCTGCTTCTATGGATGCACCCCATAAAATCTATGCAATCACCATGCAAGACTACATTACGTTCTTTATATTTTGTCCTTTCAAATGTGAACTCTTCATTTCCTATTGTCTCTCTCTCCCTCTCAAAAAATAAAAGCAGGCTCCTCCTGGCCAGAGCCGTTTGTGTGTGTGCTCACCGATTCAGTTTCCATAGGAACGGGATTGTGGATACAATTTTACAAATTTGGCTCCATATATCAGATGAGCCTCTGTTCCTCATGTAAGTTTGTCCAATAAGGCTGTGGAGCCAACTTGGGCTCTATAGCTTTAATTAAAGAACCAGCCACCTCTCCCTCATTTCCTTTCCCCATCTGTCTCCCCACAAATAAAGATGTTGCATCACCAACTGGAAAGCAAAATCACTGCCGAATGAGCTGGCAAAAAGACGAAGGGGGAAAGTGATTATGAGAAATGTTTCACGAGGAATCTGTGTCTACTTTCTTGACATTTCTCTTTCAGAAGCAGGGCAGGGAATGATTTAGTGGGGCCAGGATGGCTTGGATCAGCCGCTGGCTATGGTGTGTACACACGGCTTATTCAGTGTGGTTGAAACCTGAGGGCTATGTGCCGTTTTCTGGCATTATTCATCTAATTTTACACCACAGCAGTGTTGCCTTTGAACATTCCCCAGGCAAAGAAAAATTAGCCCACAAGCTAACCACCCGCCATAGTCTGGAGAAACCTGACACTCTCTGATGATTCTTTTCCATTTCTGGGGAGTAGTTCACATACAGCCTCCTCACAACCTAAAAATCAGTCAAGGATACCCACCTGTTCAGTTTGATACTTTCAAAGACTAATGTATTTACAGTACATCCCACCAGAAATTACTAGCCACTCCCACTTCAGAGCCATTTTGGGGGTACAGTCATTGTAGTAGACAAGAGGGGTTGGTTGTGGGCAATCAATCAATCAATCAATCAATCGTATTTATTGAGCACTTACTATGTGCAGAGCACTGTACTAAGCGCTTGGGAAGTACAAATTGGCATCACATAGAGACAGTCCCTACCCAACAGTGGGCTCACAGTCTAAAAGGGGGAGACAGACAACAGAACCAAACATACCAATAAAATAAAATAAGTAGGATAGAAATGTACAAGTAAAATAAATAAATAAATAAATAAATAAATAAATAAATAAATAAATAGAGTAATAAATATGTACAACCATATATACATATATACAGGTGCTGTGGGGAAGGGAAGGAGGTAAGACGGGGGGATGGAGAGGGGGACGAGGGGGAGAGGAAAGAAGGGGCTCAGTCTGGGAAGGCCTCCTGGAGGAGGTGAGCTCTCAGCAGGGCCTTGAAGGGAGGAAGAGAGCTAGCTTGGCGGATGGGCAGAGGGAGGGCATTCCAGGCCCGGGGGATGACGTGGGCCGGGGGTCGATGGCGGGACAGGCGAGAGCGAGGTACAGTGAGGAGATTAGTGGTGGAGGAGCGGAGGGTGCGGGCTGGGCAGTAGAAGGAGAGAAGGGAGGTGAGGTAGGAGGGGGCGAGGGGATGGACAGCCTTGAAGCCCAGGGTGAGGAGTTTCTGCCTGATGCGCAGATTGATCGGTAGCCATTGGAGGTTTTTAAGGAGGGGAGTAATATGTCCAGAGCGTTTCTGGACAAAGATAATCCGGGCAGCAGCATGAAGTATGGATTGAAGTGGAGAGAGACACGAGGATGGGAGATCAGAGAGAAGGCTAGTGCAGTAGTCCAGACGGGATAGGATGAGAGCTTGAATGAGCAGGGTAGCAGTTTGGATGGAGAGGAAAGGGCGGATCTTGGCAATGTTGCGGAGCTGAGACCGGCAGGTTTTGGTGACGGCTTGGATGTGAGGGGTGAATGAGAGAGCAGAGTCGAGGATGACACCAAGGTTGCGGGCTTGTGAGACGGGAAGGATGGTAGTGCCGTCAACAGAGATGGGAAAGTCAGGGAGAGGACAAGGTTTGGGAGGGAAGACAAGGAGCTCAGTCTTCGACATGTTGAGCTTTAGGTGGCGGGCGGACATCCAGATGGAGATGTCCTGAAGGCAGGAGGAGATGCGAGCCTGGAGGGAGGGGGAGAGAGCAGGGGCAGAGATGGAGATCTGGGTGTCATCAGCGTAGAGATGATAGTTGAAGCCGTGGGAGCGAATGAGGTCACCAAGGGAGTGAGTGTAGATTGAGAACAGAAGGGGACCAAGCACTGAACCTTGGGGAACCCCCACCGTAAGAGGATGGGAGGGGGAGGAGGAGCCTGCAAAAGAGACTGAGAAAGAACGACCGGAGAGATAAGAGGAGAACCAGGAGAGGACGGAGTCTGTGAAGCCAAGGTCAGATAACGTGTGGAGGAGAAGGGGGTGGGCCACAGTGTCAAAGGCAGCTGAGAGGTCGAGGAGGATTAGGACAGAGTATGAGCAGGGATAATAATAACAGGGCAGGGATAATAATAACAACAATGGCATTTGTTAAGCACTTACTATGTGCAAAGCACTGTTCTAAGCGCTGGGGAGGATACAAGGTGATCAGGTTGTCCCACATGGGGCTCACAGTCTTCATCCCCATTTTACAGATGAGGTAACTGAGGCACAGAGAAGTGAAGTGACTTGCCCAAAGTCACACAGCTGACAAGTGGCCGAGCCAGGATTTGAACCCATGGCCTCTGGCTCCTAAACCCGGGCTCTTTCCATTGAGCCACGCTGTTGGAATATGTTTATTGTTGTACTCTCCCAGGTGCTTAGTACAGTGCTCTGCACACAGTAAGCGCTCATTAAATACCATTGAATGAATGAATGAATAGCAAGGAAAGCAGCAGTAACTGATGAGAGTTTGAGGGCATACGTAAAATATTTTCTTTTGTTGCCTGCTGCTTGAGTGCTTACTGTGTGCAGGGCACTGCACTAGGCGCTTGGAAGAGTCCAATATAGCAGACACATTCCCTGCCCCCAATGAGCTTACAGTCTAGAGGGGGACATTAATATAAATAAATAAATTACGGATATGTACGTAAGTGCAGGAGGGCTGGGACATCGGAAGCATTTCTTTATGTGTGCATTAAGGTGTGTGTTTAGTAGAAAGCAATAATAATAAAAATAATTGAGAAGCAGTGTGGCCTAGTGAGAAGCAAAGTGGCCTAATAGATAGAGCAGGGGCTTGGGAGTCAGAAGGAACAGGGTTCTAATCCCACTATGCCACTTGCCTACTGTGTGACCTTAGGGCATGTCACTTAACTTCTCTGTTCCTCAGGTACCTCATCTGTAAAATGGGGATTAAGACTGTGAGCCCTTTGTGGGACATGGACTTTGTCCAACCTGATTATCTTGTATCTACCCCAGGACTAAGTACAGTGCCTGGCACATAGTAAACGTTCAACAAGTACCATAAAAAACCCCAAAACTGTGGTACTTGTTAAGCACTTTACGCTAAGCACCGTGCTAAATGCTGGGGTTGATACAATATAGATTGGACACAGTCTCTGTCCCATAGTCTAAGGGGAAGGAGAACAGATATTTAATTCCCATTTTGCAGAGAAGGCACAGAGAAGTTAATTGACTTGCCCAATGTCACACAGACTGTGAGCCCGCCTTCTAGACTGTGAGCCTGCTGTTGGGTAGGGACCGTCTCTATATGTTGCCAACTTGTACTTCCCAAGTGCTTAGTACAGTGCACTGCACACAGTAAGCACTCAATAAATATGATTGAATGAAGTGATGGAGCTGGGATTAGAACCTAGGTCCTTTGACTCTCAGGCCTGTGCTCTTTTCCCTTGACAAGCTGCTTCTCAGGTATTTGAGGGGGCATATGTAATGAAGGGGGTGAATAGGGAGTTACATCAGAGGCAAATAGGGCTGAGAAGCCTCCTTGTGACCCTTGTTATAGTCTCCAGTCCACCTAGACAAACACTTACTTCCCAAGGAGAAATGGGCAGCTGGGAATCAGCTGCCTTGGTACCTCCCCAATGCAACTAAGGACTGGAGAGATGATGTGGAAGAGGAGTGTTTATAATCCATTAGATTAGAAGCTCACTGAGGGCAGCAAATTATAATATAATATGATAATAAGTGTGATATTTGTTAAGTACTCATAATGTACTGAGTAGTGTAATACTCATTAATAACTATGGTATGCATTAAGAGCTTACTATGGACCAGGCACTGTACTAAGAGCTGGGGTGGAAATAAGCAACTTGGGTTGGACAGTCCCTGAGTCACATGGGGCTCAGTCTCAATCCCCATTTTACAGATGAGGTAACTGAGGCCCGGAGAAGTGAAGTGACTTGCCCAAGGTTAAACAGCAGACAAGTGGAGGAGCCGGGATTAGAACCCATGACCTTCTGATTCCCAGGCCTGCTCTAGTCACTGTGCCAAGCTGCTTCTCACACTGTACTAACACACACACTCACACACTTCTCACTACTATACTAAGTACTGGAGTAAGAATAAGATAATCTGGTTGGCTAGAGACCCAGCTCCACATGGGTCTTACAGTCTTAATCCCCACTTTCCAGATGAGAAAACTGAGGCCCAGAGAAATCAAGGAAATTGAAGCAGAGTGGCCAAGCGGATAGAGCACAGACTTGAGAGTCAGAAGGACCTGGGGTTTTAGTCCCAGCTCTGCCACTTGTCTGCTGTTTGATCTCGGGCAAGTCACTTATCTTCTCTGTGTCTCAGTTACCTCATCTGTATAATGGAGATTAAAACTGTGAGCTCCATGTGGGTCAGGAACTGTGTCTAACCTGATTAGCTTGTATCTACTCCAGAGCTTAGTTCAGTGCCTGGCACATAGTGAGTGCTGTACAAATACCAAAAAAAAAAAAAAATACAATAGTGACGGTGGAGCTGATGAAATATCCCTTGCACTACTCTTCCACCCTGGTCCTGCTCTCCAGTGAAGTTGGGTACAAGGACTGGAAGAGCATTCTCTCCATCCAGAGGTAATAATAATTATTATTATTGTACTTGTTAAAATTACTGTGCCAAGTACTGTACTAAGCACCAGAGTAAATACAAATTAATCAGACTGGACACGGTCCCTGCCCTACATGGGGCTCATAGTCTTAATCCCCATTTTATAGATGATGGAATTGAGGCCCAGAGAAGTGAAATGATTTGCCCAAGGTCACACAGCAGACAAGTGGCAGAGGCAGGATAAGAAACCAGGATTAGACTCCCAGGCTCATGGTCTATCTACTAGGCCATGCTGCTTCTCTGTTGCCATACCTTAGCTGGAAAGGGGAAGGTTTCCACTGTTACAAAATCTATTGTCCCTAGCATTTAAAGCAATGTTTTATAGTGCATTTTGTGTTAATATTATGTCTTAAAATAATTCTTTTCCTTTTCCTAAATTAAAGGGATAAATTACAATCCCGGTCATCTTTCTTCTGTAATTTTATCTTGCTTAAATTTCCTGCAGAGGCCTCTAATTTTCCAGTATTTAGCCTTGAAACACATTCTACAAAGTTTGCAAAACCTCCTATGAAGGAGCTCCCAAAAAGGTAGATTTCTTAGGGTATTCATTAAGAACTCACTATGTGCCAAGCACTGTGCCAGATCATTGTTTTCTGATTGAGGATGCTGGATTTGTTTTTCCAGGATATGTTTGGATTTGCGCTAGATCTATGCAGGTTAAAAATCTACCCAGTGCCAAAACACCATCAGGGAAGATGCCCTAAAATGACACTGGGAAGACTTCCTGGGGTAAGGTATCCTAATCCTGCCCCAGAGTGGGAGCCTGAGGTCCATACATCAGCCTTTTTGCTGGACTGCACTAAACATACCTCTACTGTAGCCAGTTTCCTTGGATCTCATTTTTGCCTTGTGTCCTGTTGCTTTGGTTGGGGAAATATTTTTTGTCCTGGATCTTTTCATTCCTTTCTACGTGCCCTTGAGAGGGGATGGAATAGTGTGAGGTGGGGAAGGAAAGCAGAAAATTAAGATCAAGAGTGATGGTTTCAGGGAGGTGATTTTTCTAGGAAGATCAAAACTAGGAGAAAAAGAATAAATACAAATTTTTCTCTTGAAACGAACTGGTTTCACTGGGCCAAGGCTGGAGACACTGGCTTCCGCTGTACCATTGGTTTCTACCAACCTACTCACTGTACTTCAACCTCATCTTACAACAGTGCTTTGCACATAGTAAGCATTTAACAAATGCCATCATTATTATTTTTATCTCGCTGCCGACTCCTCACCCATGTCCTGCTTCTGGCCTGGAATTCCCTCTCCCTTCATGTCTGACAGACAAGCACTCTCCCCACTTATTAAAAGCACATTTCTTCCAAGGGATCTCCTCCCACTAAGCCCTCATTTCTTTTTTTCCCCATTCCTTTCTGCGTTGCCCTTACCCTTGGATTTGCATCCTTATTCGCCGCACCCTCAGCCCCACAGCACTTACATATTTATAATTTATTTATATTCATGTCTGTCTCCCCCTCTAGACTGTAAGCTCAATGTGGGCAGGGAATGTGTCTACCAACTCTGTCACACTGTATTCTCCCAAGCACTTAGTACAATGCTCCACACAGAGTTAGTGCACAATGAATATAACTGATTGATTCTTCTAGACTGATTGATTCTTCTAGACTGTGAGCCCACTGTTGGGTAGGGACTGTCTCTATATGTTGCCAACTTGTACTTCCCAAGCGCTTAGTACAGTGCTCTGCACACAGTAAGGGCTCAATAAATATGATTGATTGATTGATTGAATGAATGATTGATTTATGCTCCCCACATGGATGGCAAGGAGGGCGAGATAGCACTTCTGTTGGCACAGTTTGTCTTTAACACTACCAATCCAGTAATAATAATAATAACAATAATAATAACAAGAATGAAAATAATAATGATTGGGTTATCTTTTACGCACTTACGCTCTGCTAAGCATTGTACAGAGCTACAGATACAAGATAATAGAGCCCCATGGGGCTCACAGTCTAAGTAGGAGGAAGAACAAGTACTGAATCCCCATTTTCCAGATGAGGTAACTGAGGCACAGAGAAGTTAAGTGACTTCCCCAAGGTCACACAGCAGATAAGTGGCAGAGCTGGGATTAGAACTCAGTTCCTCTGATGCCCAGGTCCGTGCCCTTTCCACTAAGCCATACTGCTTCTTAGTAGAGGAATGGAGTGGTGTACACCTCCCTGACCCATTTGTTTGCATTCCCAGGCTCTCCCAAGCCCTTAGTACAGTGCTCTGTACACAGGAAAGTGCTCATTAACTACCAATGATTGCTTGATTGATTGGCCTAAATCAACTCAGTGCCTGAGGTGACAACAGCCCAAGGTTTGACTCACCCTTCCTTTTGACTCCAACAAAATAGAAATGAAGTGACCTACCCCAGGTCACTTAGACTGTGAGCCAACTGTTGGGTAGGGACTGTCTCTATATATTGCCAATTTGTACTTCCCAAGCGTTTAGTACAGTGCTCTGCACATAGTAAGCACTCAATAAATGCGATTGATGATGATGATGATAACGGGCAAGAGTCAGAGCTGGGATCAGGACCCAGGTTTCTTGATTTCCAGTCCTGTATTCTTTCCACTAGGCCATACTGCTTCTCAGGAAAGGAGCCGCCAGACATTTCACAGCTTCATCATTATGTCCAGAAAGGGAGAAGATATTTAACAAACAACCCAAGAGAAGGTCAACCTTTGGAAAATGATTATTCTTTTCCCAAATGCTTCGCTGGTTTCTAAGGTACCGTCCAACCCCCGTATCTCCCTGAACAAACAGTGCAATCTGTCACGAGATTTATTGGATCTGCAGCTGTAGAACTCCTAGCTTTTGTTCCTCTCTCAAAAAGCAGGCTAGCATTTCAAATGAATGGTTGGCGTTCTTTAAACATCGCTGCCCATTATAAATGGGAGTCGGAGTATTCACCGGGTAATCTCATACAGAGGATGGAGAGGTTGACCCTGCTGCATTCAAAAGGCGATGAGACCCCGTGGATCGTGGACACTGAATTATTCACTAAGGGAGGCAACCATCACCCAACTTGGTGAGTCGGGAGCTTAATTAGGGATGGAACCGGTTAACCAAATGACAAGACAGTGCCTGATCCCTTCTGGGGGTGCAGCTCTGCAGGCCTACTGGGGCCCCTCGATTCAAACACTGAACTTCAGTCCCTGATGGGTGATGGGTGGGATCAGTGGATCTGCTTCCAGCCGATCTGTCTCCTGTTCAGTAAGGATTTGATACTCAAAGCCCTTCCCTACATCTGGTATTTTTCCTTCTGGCCCCCAATTTACCTCTGCCTCTTCTCCTGCCCCCAATTCCATGGCTCAGATTTAGTGCCCGTGTTCATGGGACCCTGAAGGGAACTCCAAGGAGCAAGTGGGAGGGGCACGGGTCCTTCCAGAAAAAGGCTCTAGGCTTGGGTGAATTGACCTGCTTCTGCAAAATGGCAGGTGGGATGTTCTCACACTGTGCTGTATTTCTGGCTAGCGTGGTCTAGTGGAAAGAGCACGGGCCTAGGAGTCAGAAGACCTGAGTTCTAATCCCGGCTTTGCCACTCGTCTTGTGATCTTGGGCATGTCACATAACTTCTCTGGGCCTCAGTTACCTCATCTGAAAATAAGGGATTAAGACCGTGAGCCCAGGTGGACTGTGCCCAACCCGATGAACTTGTTTCTACCCCAGTTCTTAGTACAGTGCTAAGCATTTAACAAACACCACAATTATGTATCAGAGTCTGGGGTTCGCAGTCTTAGTCCCCGTTTTACAGATGAGGGAACTGAGGCACAGAGTAGTGAAGTGACTTGCCCAAAGTCCCACAGCAGACAAGTGGCAGAGCTGGGATTAGAAGAGAAGCAGCGTGGCTCAGTGGAAAGAGCACGGGCTTCGGAGTCAGAGATCATGGGTTCTAATCCTGGCTCCGCCGCTTGCAGCTGTGACTTTGGGCAAGTCACTTAACTTCTCTGTGCCTCAGTTTCCTCATCTGTAAAATGGGGATTAAGATTGTGAGCCCCATGTGGGGCAACCTGATCACTCTGTATCCACTCCAGCGTTTAGAACAATGCTTGGCACATAGTAAGCGCTTAACAAATACCACCATCATCATCATAGTAATAATAATAATAATAGCATTTGTTAAGTGCTTACTATGTGCCAAGCACTGTTCTAAGCGCTGGGGTGGATACAAGGTGATCAGGTTGCCCCACATGGGTCTCATAGTCTTAATCCCCATTTTACAGATGAGGTAACTGAGGCACAGAGAAGTTAAGTGACTTGCCCAAAGTCACACAGCTGATAAGTGACAGAGCCAGGATTGGAACCCACACCCTTCTGACTTCTAGGCCCAAGTTCTCTGGTGATCAGAGCCGCGCTATAAGCAAAGGCGGTGATTAGCATCCTGTACTGGTGTGGAAGGGGCAGAATAATCCTGCAGTCAACTCTTCGGAAGTTCCTTCCAACCCCTTCTACCCACCCACCTCCGCGAGCAGGAAAAAGGAGTTCTGCAACATTACTTCCAGTTTCTAGCCCTCCATAGAGTTCAGGGCTTTGTTCCAGCTCAAAGCACAAGTCTGATTTGCTCTCATTTTTGACCACTGGACCCCTAAAGTCACTAAAGCCCCAGCTGCATTTCTGGACTTGGATTCATGTGACCGGCACTGTGTTGCTCCCAAACTGCTTTCTATCTAGATTCAGTAGGCAGGTTCAAGTGCCGTCAAAACTTCACCAAGATTAAATCCTTTTAGCTTTCCAACCCCGGCTGGGCCTCGGCTCACCAAAGACTGTTTGAGAATAAAACAGCACTTGCCATCTGCCAGATAAGATTGCTTTTCACATAATTAATGTCATTCTGGCTGTTCAAGTACCATTTTCCTCCATTAGTAGGGGAGGTTTCTGCCATAACAATTTTTGCATTCTGAAAAACCGCTGCAGTTCCCATATTCGTTTTAATCAAAGACCTGACAAGCACGAGAGCAGGCCAGAGGAAGTGGCAGGAGGAGTTGGAGAAGAAGGGTTGGAGCCAGGATTCTGATCTATTATCCTCAACCTACACATGCCATCAAGGAACCGAAAGACTCGTTCCCGGAAAAATGAAAGCTCGATCTTCGTTCTTTGATTTCTACAAGACAGGTGGAATTTGAATCGGCGCTAAGCAGGAAAAAAAAAAACCACACAAAAGGATCCTGAGAACATGTTCTGTGATTCAATCCAGCAGAGAGAAAAGGGAGAGAGCTGATGCAAATGTCAGCTCTGGTCTTGTCAAATATGATAATTGTAGAGTACTTCAGCTGAAGCTTCTAATAAGAGAAAGTGATAGACTAGCTGCAAATAATCTCCCAAACCTGCCAATTCTCACTGTTTTTCTTATTATGCTGCTGCAAAACCAAAGACTCAGCTCAGGAAATGCCATTATGTAAATACACATAAAGAGATGAAAATTGAGTTCAAGTTTCCAATATCAGCAAAGGATTGAGTTGTGGATGACAAGGCAGGACGAATCATGTAGAGGAGAGGAGGATGACGTGGCAACTGTAAAGTGGGTTTCTAGGAATGCTTTTGAGGGGGCTTACATTCCTACCTCTTAACCCCAAACTCCCTGTGGGCAGAGAATGCGTAGACCAACTCTGTTGTACTATATCCTCCCAAGTGCTTAGTACACGGCTCTGCATGCAATAAGCACTCAAGAAATAGCATTGATCGATCGACTGATTTCTCTGAATGTTCTGTTCACATGCACACAGGGGGAAAGTTTGGTTTCAAGAAGTCCACTGACATAATAAGAAAAGATTAGGCCTTTTCACTTTGAAAACAGTGAAAGGCAGCACCCAAGATTACTCCTCTTTGACTGAGATAGTTTTAAAAGGGCTCCCCCTCTGCCAGAATGAATAGTGATAATAATTATAATGATACTTGTGGTACTTGTTGAGGGCTTACTAGGGGCCAAGCACAGTGCCAAGAGCTGGGGTAGATACAATAATAATAATAATAATAGTGGCATTTAGTAAGCATTTACTATGTGCAAAGCACTGTTCTAAGCGCTGGGGAGGTTACAAGGTGATCAGGTTGTCCCACGGGGGGCTCACAGTCTTAATCCCCATTTTACAGATCAGGTAACTGAGGCCCAGAGAAGTGAAGTGACTTGTCCAAAGTCACACAGCTGACAAGTGGCAGAGCAGGGATCTGAACCCATGACCACTGACTCCAAAGCCCGTGCTCTTTCCACTGAGCCACGCTGCTTCTCTGATTACAGTGTAATCAGAGTCATCCCACATGGGGTTGACAGTCTAAGAGAGAGAGAATGGGTATTTAATCCTCATTTTACAGGAGAGAAAACTGAGGCCCAGGTAAGTAAAGTCACTTGTCCACAGCAGGCAAGGGGTGGAGAGGGATTAGAACTCAGGTCTTCTCTCTACCAGTCGGGTGCTTTTTCCACTAGGTCTCTCTGTTTGGGAGAAGTCAGCCAGCCCAGAGCTGAGACTTGAGGAATGTTCTTGAACGGCAAGCATCTGGTGTCTGCAATTACTGCTGGAAGCAGGGATGGGAAGGAAGGGTACAGCTGTGCTGCGCTAGGAACCTCAGCTGTTCACACCAAGCTGAGACAGCACCCACCTGGCTGCCCGTGAAATATGCAACATTACCACAGAATTTCTCTTTCACAAGTGTTCCAACCATATGTAAGTTTGAAATCTGGCCATCGTTCAATGTAAGAGTGCTCGCCCCTGAACGCTCAAATGAACTCCAAACCAAATCCAACCTTCCTTCTTTAGATGCCTATATTTGATCATATCTTTTGAGCAGCCGCATTATGCAGCAGGGTGCTGTACTGGGGGCTGAGAGGAATCTCAAGAGAAGAGATGAGAAGAGGCACCTGTCGCAAGCCACTGTCGCAAAGCGTGGGATACAGGTCTGAAACACATACGGGGAACATTCAAATAGGCAGAATATGAGAAGCAGCATGGCCTAGTGGAAAGAACGTGGGCCTTTAAGTCAGAGGACCTGAATTCTAATCCAAGCTCTGCCAAGTTCTTGCGCTTGGCCTCAGGCAAGTCACTTCACTTCTCTGGGCCTCAGTTTCCTCTTCAGTAAAGCAGGAGTTCACGGTCTGTTTTCCCTCCTTTTTTGACTGTGAGCCCTATGTAGGACAGGGACTGTGCCCGACCTGATTAACTCTTATCTACCTCAGTGCTTCGAACAGGGCTAAAAACATAGTAAGGACTGAAAAAATACCATACGGCTCAGTGGAAAGAGTGCGGGTTTTGAAGTCGGAGGTCATGGGTTTAAATCCCAACTCTGCCACTTGTCAGCTGTGTGACTTCGGGCAGGTCACTTAAATTCTCTGTGCCTCAGTTACCTCATCTGTAAAATGGGGATAAAGACTGTGAGCACCCCGTGGGACAACCTGAGCACCTTGTAACCTCCCCAGCACTTAGAACAGTGCTTTGCACTTAGTAAGTGCTTAATAAATGCCATTAAAAAATAGTGAGGCAGGGGATAGGGCAAAAGAAAGAGATGCAGCAGAAAACTAGATAGAGAGGCAGCAAGAGAGAGAGGGCTGCTCGGACATCTGAGGCTGGCTGACAAAGTTTCCCGGGGAAGGTGGTCCCTCAGCAGGGTATGGGTAGACTTCTGATAATTTATTGTATTGGGATTGGCTCCCAGGGCAAAGTCAGGAGCAGCTTGGGCCAGGCTCGTTCATGTGGTTCGGAAGGAGAAGCAGCATGATGTAATTGATATAGCACAGGCCTGGGAATCAGAATGTCATGGGTTCTAATCCCAGCTCTGCCATCTGTTTGCTCTGTGACCTTGGGCAAGTCATT
The DNA here is from genome assembly GCF_015852505.1 of Tachyglossus aculeatus. NCBI lineage: Eukaryota > Metazoa > Chordata > Mammalia > Monotremata > Tachyglossidae > Tachyglossus > Tachyglossus aculeatus. The sequence continues at coordinate 10,789,731 of NC_052072.1, read as the reverse complement.
TCACTTCTCTTATTCTTTTATTCCCCACTTACAGATGAGGTAACTGAGGAGGCACAGAGAAGTGCTCTCTCCTCTAGGGCCCGCTACTTCTCAGGGTGTATCCTGTACTGTATCCTATATGGGTTCCTAAACCCCACCTAAAAGTGGGGGTTTTACTAATTTGAAAATGTACCTGATATGAGGGGGTGAGGGGATGATTGGGTAAAGAAATGCTCCCAATTGCCTCCCAAATGCTCTCATCAGTTAAGACCCCAGACCAAACTCTTCTCTCCCTCCTACCCCGGAGCCAGATTAAACATGTCCCAAATGACTAAGTGGTTGACTCTCCAGACATCTTTACAGGAGAGTCATTCCAGAACCCTTCCAGACCAGAGTTTCCTGTTGGAATGACAAACTGTCCGGTGACCACCCTGAATCCAGGGAACGCCCCCACGGCTCACCACTCTGGCCAGAAGTTTCCGTTGGAGCAGCCTCACTTGTGCGGCTTGGGGTGACCAGCGTCTGAGTTTTTCCACAATACATCATTAAATGGTGCTGACTCCTGAGCTAGCAGGGAGCCCTTCTACTTTCCTCATGGCCCCAGGGAAAGTCCCAGACTCAAACTTGGGAGCAACCTTCCCTGTCAGGCATTCGTTTCAGAGAGAGGAGGTCTGTGTGTTTCCGAGGTCAGATCGACCCTGGCCGGGGCCCAGAGGTGGACTGTCTTGTGAAGATACATCCCTCCAGCCCCCAAGGCATCACTGAAGAGAACTTTCTCCTCCTCCCCAAAATGGAAAGGACCATGGTGGTCTCAGTCAGTGGCCTCACCTCCCTTCTCTCCTTCTCCATCCCAGCCTGCATACTCCGCTCCTCTGGTGCTGACCTTCTCACTGTGCCTCCATCTCACCTGTCTCGCCACAGACCCCGACCCACGTCCTACCTCTGGCCTGGAATAAGTGCTTAGTACAGTGCTAAGCGCTTAGTACAGTGCTCTGCACATAGTAAGCACTCAATAAATACAATTGATGATGATGGAATGCCCTCCTTCTCAAATCTTCCAAACAATCACACTTCCCCCCCCCAAGGCCCTACTGAAGGCAAACCTCCTCCAAGAGGCCTTCCCAGCCTAAACCCCCTCTTCCTCAGCTCCCCCTCCCTCCTTACCGTGTCACCTCAACTCACTCCCTTTGCTCTTCCCTTCTCTCCCCACCCCACAGCACTTATGTATATAGCTTAATTCTATTTATTTACATTGATGCCTTTTTACTTGTTTTGATGTCTCCCCCCCGCCCTATCTCTAGACTGTAAGCCCATTGTGGGCAGGGATTGTCTCTCTTTACTGCTGTACTGTACTTTTCAAGTGCTTAGTTCAGTGCTCTGCACATAGTAAGCGCTCAATAAATATGATTGAATGAATGAATGAATGAATGGAAGGGTCTTTGAGAGGAGCAGTAACTGCACTGGGGGGCAAGGGTAAAGTCTTGGGTGCTCTTGGCTTTTTGTCAACAGCTGGGGCCAGGACACCACCTTCCCACTCACATGTGACCATTGCACCAAGAAACCCCACTCTGACCTCAGCTGGGGCAGGAGAGTGAGTGAACACACAAGCAAGGGAAGGAGGGAGATTGGGAAATTTCACTGGGCAAAACTGTAAATCAACATAGCTGCCCCATTCCCCACCTATCCATGACATTTTACCAGGACCTGGAGTGAGGAGGGGAGGCAGACAGGACCTCACAGCATGGCCTAGTGGATAATCCCAGCTCTCCCACTTGTCTGCTGTGTGACCTTGGACAAGTCACTTCACATCTCTGAGCCTGTTACCTCATCTGTAAAATGTGCATTAAGTCTGTGAGCCCCATGTGGGACAGGGACTGTGTCCAACCTGATTTGCTTGTATCTAACTCAGCGCTAAGTACTATGCTTGGCATATCAATAAGTGCTTAACAGATATTATCACCTGCTGACCCTGGGTCATACAGGCTCCTCTCACTTGGCCAAGCTGGGGATGGGCGACTTGAAGAACAGGGTCCCCTTTATGAGCCAGCCCTCCTGGAGAGGATTGCCTCACTCCCAGGGCTGTGCTTAGCTGGGAGGACACTGAGGACGGCAGAGCAGAGACAGGGCCCAGGCATGAAAGCAACAGGTGAACAGAGTTGAGTTCCAACCATGTGATTTAACATGGTCTCCCCACATTGCTCCATTATCAACCACCCTCTCCTTGGCAGAGCAGAGAAATTTAAAATGACCACCACTCATACACACTGTCAGAATGGGGAGGAGGTGGTGAGGACTGCAGGCCAACGCCAGAGTAGTCCCTCCCCTTCTGACACTATACATGCATGGTAAACATTTTGGGAAGGTCTATTTCAGACCCCATGTTTGTGATGCCAGAAGGGGAGGCCACGTTGGTAGGATCAGGAGGCTTGTGATCACCATCTGAAATGGGAGTAGCTCGAGTGGTGCGCCTCTCGTGCGTTGTGGGGGCAGCTCAACGCTTTCCATCCTTAACACAGGACCCAGGGCTTCAGGCCCTAAAGCACTTGTTTTAATCTGGCCCTGCCCTGCTGCCCTGCCTAAAGAATAGGTCAGGTTTCCATTGAGGACAGTTAGGAAATCCATTCCCCGGCAGGTTAACAGGCTACGGTGAAGCCTAAAATTGCACCCATTGTGAGTTTTGCCTGAAACCAACCCTTGGGTGAATGAAGAAGGGGCTGAAACCACAGCGAAATCAAGAATCAACACCGAGAATGATGCTGGCAGACCAATGGAAGGACAATGGCACCACACCATCCCAGCCAGGGAGGCCAACTGTCTACTTTTCACTGATCTGCCTTGATCTGGTAAGGCTATGTGTCTCCCAACATCTTTACACTTGATATTTTCACTTCCAGCCCCTAGTCACCTTCCGACTTGGCTCCTGCCTCCAAGTCTCACAACTAGGAAGCCGCGTGGCTCAGTGGAAAGAGCACGGGCTTTGGAGTCAGAGGTCAGGGGTTCAAATCCCAGCTCCACCAGTTGTCAGCTGTGTGACTTTGGGCAAGTCACTTAACTTCTCTGTGCCTCAGTTACCGCATCTGTAAAATAGGGATTAAGATTGTGAGCCCCCCTTGGGACAACCTGATCACCTTGTAACCTCCCCCGTGCTTAGAACAGTGCTTTGCACATAGTAAGCATTTAATAAATGCCATTATTATTATTATTAATGGAGTGTGAACTCCTCGTGGGCATGGACTGTATCACTTCTCAGTTTCGTACTTCCCAACCACTTAGCACAATGCATTGCACTCAATAAATACTACTGGTAGTAAGAAGTGTTGCTCCTTTGCTGAGTGCCCTGTGGGGAGGCCATAAAGCCTCTGGAGCAGGTGGAGGGGGATGGGGATCACTGGAGAAACTCTCTAGTTTTGGACATCTCTTTAGCTTAGCGGATACAGCATGGGCCTGGGAGTAAGAAGGACCCGGGTTCTAATCGCAGCTCTGCCATTTGTCTGCTGTGTGTCCCTTGGGCAAGTCACTTAACTTCTCTGGGCCTCAGTTCCCTCATCTGTAAAATGGGGATTAACATGGGGAGCTCCACGTGGGACAGGGACTGTGTCCAACCCAATGAGCTCTTATCTACCCCAGTGCTTAGATCAGGTTGACACATAGTAGGTGCCTAACAGATACCTTCATTATTACTATTATTATTGGAATTCTGCCAAATGGGGTGTCTAATGTCATTATGGTAAACTGTGTGCTCAGTGTCAGGCTTAAGATGTCAGGACCAAGGTCTCCTTTTCTGGAAGCCGCAAGGGCTGTCAGGGGCCACCCTAATTCCAGCCTCTGAGATGGTTGGGGGAATTTTTCCTTTCTAGGAAGGACTGCTTGCCTAGAGAGCCTCAGAGCTCTGCTGGCACGAAGAGTGAGACTGGGGCACTGCTGTGTCCTGGGCATTCCAGCGCTTAGAACAGTGCCTGGCGCATAGTAAGCACTTAACAGATGCCATCATGATCATCATCATTCAGCACACAGCATTTGTTGCAATATTTGAACCAGCCAACTGGCTCTCACCTAAGGGCTCTTTTTGTACTGTTGGGAGACAAGAGGTCAGTTTTGCTCACATTTCTGGGCCCACACATGTCCTCTGCCTCCTTAGAAATGAGTGCTTGTAATGCCATTCTTATTAAAGGTAAAAAAAACAGATGATGGAGTTAAAGTAACACATGGAAAAACACTGAAATGTTTCAGTTATTTCAAAAGGAAGAAATTAGATGTCAAACATTTGTGTTTGTTTTATGATATTTGTTAAGGGTTAATTATATATCAAGCATTGTTCCAAGTGCTGGTTGGACACAGTCCCTCTCCCTACTTGCTCACAGTCTAAGTAGGAGGGAGTAGAAAACTGAGGCACAGAGAAATTAAATGATTTGCTCAAGGTCACACAGCAAATAATTGGCAGAGCTGGGACTAGAACCCAGGTCCTCTGATTCCCAGGCCCACATTCTTTCCTCTAGACTACACTGCTTCTTTGTGCTGTTAATTCACTGCCATCTAGGCGATCCCTCAAACTGAAAGAAAAATATAAATTTCTTTAAATTATGATTCACTTCACATCAATTCAGATTTGTAGAGAAAGCAGAATCCTGTTTACCAAAACACAATGGTCTGGGCTGTTTTTGTGTTTAAGGTCGAGGATTTGCAAAGTGATTGAGAAAATAGGGAAGAAGCTTCTATGGTTTCCCGAGGCTTCAGAAAATCTTGGAGTGAGGGTCTCAGCCAGATCGCTGTGCTGACTAGCCCAGCGATGGCATTCTGATGGAGCTGGATCCTCTGACTTAGATGGAGAGGGGCACGAGAATTTGGCATCTCCCAAATTCTCCAAACTGATCATATTACTTTAAAGAGCAAGAGAGAGATTAGAAGCATCATGGCCTAGTGGATAGAGCTAGGACTTGAGAGTCAGAAAGGCCTGGGAGTAAGAAGGACTTGGGTTTTAATCATAGCTCTGCCAGTTGTCTGCTGTGTGGCCTTGGGCAAGTGACTTCACTTCTCTGGGCCTTGGTAATCTCATCTTTAAAATGGGGATTAAGACTGTGAGCCCCATGTGGGACATGGACGGTGTCCAACCTGATTAGCTTGTATTTGTCACAGTGCTCAGTAAAATATCTAGGGGGCAAGACAGACACAATACAATTCCAGAGAGGAGGAAAGAGAGAAGGGAAAAATTGATGTGTGCATGAGTAAGTGCTAAAATAATAGGGTTATGTAAATCTCTACATATAGGAATGTGCTGAAGACCCACAGCGAGAGCAACCTGAGAACATTAGCTTGGCCTAGTGGAAAGAATCTGGGACTGTGAATCAGGGGCCTCGGGTTCTAATCCTGATTCCACCACTGACCTGCTGTGTGACCTAGGGCTTGGAAAATCACTTAACTCCTCTGTGCCTCAGCTTCCTTGCCTGTAAAATGGGAATTAAGTATCTGTTATCTTTCCCCTTTACATTGTGAGCCCCATGTGGCATAAGGGCAGAGTCCAACCTCATTTTCTTGTATCTGCTCCAGCGTTTAGTACAGTGCTTTGCATAAAGTAAGCCCTTAAATACCACAATTAGTATTAGCAGTGGAGCAGAGTGAAACAGTCATCCATGAGGAATAGGCCTCAACCCTATTGTCAAACTGAAATGTCTACCAATTCCAGAAGCTTCTGGAACTGTAGGTGCTTTGCTGTCTGGGAGATGTATTTCCTTAGGGGAAGTTAGGGGAGTGGCAAGTTGAAGTCAAGGAGCTTTCACTACTCAAATCCCTCTCCTATGTGTAAGCTCCTTGAGGGCAGGAATCATGTCTACCAACTCTATTGGACTGGATTCTCCCAAATGCTTAGTACAGCGCTCTGAACACAGAAAGCACTCAATAAATGCCACTGATTAACTCCCCCTCTAGAGTTTAAGCCTGCTGTGGGCAGGGAACATGCCTACCAACTCAGTTATATTGTACTCTCCCAAGTGGTTAGTACAATGCTCAGCTCGTGGTAAGTGCTCAATAAACATGATTGATTGATTAGATTTCCCAATTTCATTTTCTTACCCTGTGGTCCCCTTAGCTGGGCAAACTGGGAGTATTTACAACCTCCAAGTATCCCTACCAGGATGGCATAAAGGCCATCGGGGGATCACTCTCTTCACCAGTATGATGAAATTTACTAAGAGAACATATAGGCTGATTATCAGGAAGAACTTTCTGATGGTGCTCTCCATTAAGCTGAAGAGTAATCTCCCAGGGGGAGTGTATTTATTTGCTAGAAAAACATATAATGTTCCCATCAATAATGGAACTGGCAATGAGGCATTCTTTGAAATATAACATGCCAAAGCTATTCATAAATTAGTTTCACCCTCTCTACTCTGCACCCCTGTCTGCCAGTGATAAATACCCTCCTAAGGACTGACCCAGATTAAAAGATTCTGAGTCAAACCTTAAAGGGCCTCCCAAGTGTCATTGGGTTTAATGGGGAAAATGATACCGGGGATCGTCCAAGGCTCTTGGAGATGGATTGAACCCCAAACCCCTCAATGTGAATAGCTTTAACCCTCTCAAACAGTGATCTCTGTGTGTTTTACACATTTATTATGAAAAACCGGATCTGGCTGAACAGACAGCAGAGCCAAATCAGTGACATCAGGTCTGGAGTGACTTACTGGCCTAATGGAAATGCAGGCCAGCCAGGAATGTGAACCACCCAGACCATCAGGCAGAAACTCCTCACCCTGGGCTTCAAGGCTGTCCATCACCTCGCCCCCTCCTACCTCACCTCCCTTCTCTCCTTCTACAGCCCACCCCGCACCCTCCGCCGCTAATCTCCTCACCGTACCTCGTTCTCGCCTGTCCCGCCATCGACCCCCGGCCCACGTCATCCTCTGGGCCTGGAATGCCCTCCCTCTGCCCATCCGACAAGCTAGCTCTCTTCCTCCCTTCAAGGCCCTATTGACAGCTCACCTCCTCCAGGAGGCCTTCCCAGACTGAGCCCCTTCCTTCCTCTCCCCCTCGTCCCCCTCTCCATCCCCCCCATCTTACCTCCTTCCCTTCCCCACAGCACCTGTATATATGTATATATGTTTGTACATATTTATTACTCTATTTATGTATTTATTTATTTTACTTGTACATATCTATTCTATTTATTTTATTTTGTTAGTATGTTTGGTTTTGTTCTCTGTCTCCCCCTTTTAGACTGTGAGCCCACTGTTGGGTAGGGACTGTCTCTATATGTTGCCAATTTGTACTTCCCAAGCACTTAGTACAGTGCTCTGCACATAGTAAGCGCTCAATAAATACGATTGATGATGATGATGATGATAATGACCACTTTGAGTTCAACTGAAGGTGCCCGGAAGTTCCAGGAAGGGGTTGGGGCAACTGACCCCTCTCCAGATCATCCCCCTCCCTTGCTGTTCAGTGCTGGCCCCATGGATACCTCCTAATGATACCAGGAAATGCCAGTGTGAACTCTTGAAAAGGGGATGGAAGGGGTAGGATGATTTGAGGGAAGGAAGTTCCTGGGCTTCTACCTGCCTCTATCCTAACTGGCTCTGAACAGCTCCTTACTTTGCTGAGTTCTGAGCAAGTAGGGAACTGCCAAAAGCCAGATGGGTCTCCTTCTCAAGCCCTCAGGAGGACCAACCTGAATTTTCCAGCATCCCGGTTTGATGACCTTTGATATCCCTCAGGAATTTCAGATAACCCTCTGCCTGCCCCTCCCCCCACTTTAATTTAACTTTCTTTAATTTAACTTTATGAATAATTAATAAAGGTATTAAAAATTAAAATCAGTGTATATTTACTTCGAGAGAACCACCAGGACTTGAATTTTGTCCATTTCCGGTGACATTTCTAAATGTTTTTCTTTTGAAAGTGATCAAAAGTAGAGTGGCTTTCCACTGGTCTGGCCCTTGTGTGGTTTTGATCTGGCACTGGACACCTTTAACTTGTGGATTTTCATTTTTAAATGTCCATCAATCATATACATTCTGCAAATATCAACTAAGAACCTGTGTATGTGTGAGTGTGAGTGTGTGTGTAAGTGTGTGTTTGTGCATCTCCTTTATTGGAAGGTAAGTTATATTACATCTCTTGCTTGGCATGAGACTAGTGCAAGAGCAATTTTCTTTTCATTGGTAAATATGGGTGTCATAAGGATGCACAACCGAAAAAGTTCTCTGTAGGAATTTGCAGATCTTATATAGTTGTTGGAGTATAAAAAATAAACATTCCAGGGATAAAGACATCTTGTGCCACATCAATGATATTTGGGGGATTGGCCAGCTAAAAAATGGACTGTCCAATATACAATGAGACAACTGGCTGCCCTAAAATCCCAGTGGGCTAGTACAGCCCTCTTCTTCTCAGAGACTGTGTTTTCTCCCAGCTTTGGTCTCCCTGTCCTCCTAACGCTGTTTATTTTTGAGGAGTATTATGGCAGAGGTAACCACTGGGGCAGGGGGTGCTTTTCAGGTGGCTTTGATGAGCTACCTAAAGGTGGACAAATGCCAGCTCTGCCCAGAGGATGGGACTGTCTTGAAATCAATAGTCCACAAACATTTTACTGTGCAAAATATGCACTGGCTCTGTCCATCTTTATCAAGGTACCCATTACCTCATCTTGGTCCCACTTCCACCCTTCTCCAGGTCTATATATCATCATCATACATAGAAAACATAATCATCCATCAGTAGCAAACACCCAGGGCTCTCCCACTGACACAGACTCCCATGAAAACCACACCAGAATAGAAGAGAAATCACAAGGCAATGTAACTTCAATTTATTTTAGGCTCACTGGCCAATTTTCATTAGTTTTGCTGCTACTGATTTTGGTTAAACTCTAGTCCAGGACTGATTTCATGAACCCGAAACACTATTAGAGGCATTTAGAATCCAACTCCATCCGGAGGACGAATGAACAAAGGGGCTTAATACTGAAGTTCCCTCCTGATCATTACATTCTACAGTTCATCGGAACACAGCACCTCTGGGATGGAGCACTCCTACCTATGAAATGAGGTGACATAGCACAGCAGCAGAGTAGAAGCAAGAACCAACTGAAATTTAGGGAGGATTTATGAAGGCTGAATGAAATTACCTCCTCCACAAGAATGTTGAGAGGGATTAATTGGATAATGTTGGTAAAGTACCTCGAGAGCCTTAGAGACAAGTTCTATTTAAATATCCATTCAAAATAGGTGACCCAATTAACCATTCTCATACACACCCACACGCATATCTGCCCTTCATGTTCAGAGACAATGCTGCTGGGGCTGAATTCTTACCCTCATGTGTGGATGAGTGAAAAGACTGATGTATGAGACCCCCCAGCTTTCCCACACTGTGTGTCCACAGAGAGTTCCCTCTTCTCCTGAGTTTCCTCAGCAAAGTATCTTCCTCGTTAGGCTTAAACCCAAGGTGACAGTGGTAGACAGTCACCTGTAGGACTGTAGGGTGAAATAGGGCCTTTGAGGAATAGGAGTCGCAATACTTCTATCAGATAATGGCAGGTAACAAAGAACACAAAGCTCAGAGAGTGACTGTGATTTTCAGTTTCCTATGGTATCTTGTGAGAGATGGAAAATGTAAGGGGAGTCTAGATCTACCCCAAATGACCCTTCTTATTTGTGAGATTTGCCTTCTGCAGAAGTACTGGAACTCAATTTGGGTCTTGCTTGTTTAGCAGGTCTGATGATAATAATAATAACAATACTAATAATAACTGTGGTATTTGTTAGGCACTTATTATGTGCCAAGCAGTGTTTTAAGCACCAGGGTAGATATGAGACAATCAGGTTTGACACAGTCCTTGTCCCTCGTGGGCCTCACAGTCTTGAGCCCCATTTTACAGAAGCACAAAGAAGTTTAGTGACTTGCCCAAGGTCACACGGCAGACATGTGGCACAGTGGGGATTAGAATCCATGACCTCTGCCTCCCAGGCCAATGTTCTTTCATTCATTCAATCGTAATTATTGAGCGCTTACTGTGTGCAGAGCACTGTACTAAGCGCTTGGGAAGTACAAGTTGGCAACATATAAAGACGGCCCCTACCCAACAGCGGGCTCACAGTCTAGAAGGGGGAGACAGACAACAAAGCAAAACATATTAACAAAATAAAATAAATAGAATAAATATGTACAAATAAAATAAATAAATAGAGTAATAAATAGAGTAATAAATACATACAAACATATATACATATATGCAGGTGCTGTGGGGAGGGGAAGGAGGTAAGGTTGGGGGGATGGAGAGGGGAAGGAGAGGGAGAGGAAGGCTGCTTCTCCTGTCAGGAGAGGTTCCCATCAGGAACAAGGCACATGGCTTGGTCTTGACACTTCTTGTTTCAGCTACAGCACTGATTGGGGATACTGTGGTGAAGTAGTGTGGCATAATGGAAAGAGTATGGGCCTGGGAAGCAGAGGACCTGGGTTCTAATCCAGCCTCGGCCACTTGGAATCCATCAATTGTATTTGAGTGTTTACTGTGTGCAGAGCACTGTGCCACACTGTACTAAAGCATATGGGAGACTATATGATTACAAGGTTGGATGTCACCTTCCCAGCCCATGATGAGCTTACAGTCTTGGTCCGGGGAGACAGACATTACTATAAATAAATACATTTAATTATCTATATGAAGGAGGGGTGATGATAGGTTGCAAATCCTGGTGCAAAGGTGACACAGAAGGGAATGGGAGAAGAGGAAATGAGGGCTTAGTTGGGGAAGGCCTCTTGGAGGAGATGTGTTTTTGATAAGGCTTTGAAGGAGGGGAGAGTGCTTATCTGTCATATATGAAGAGGAAGGGAGTTCCACGCCAGAGGCAGGACATGGGAGAGGGGTTAGCGGTGAGATACATGAGACTGTGGTAGATTGGCAATAGAGGACTGAAGTATAGGGGGCTGGGTTGTAGCAAGAAATCAGGTGGGTAAGATAGAAGGGGGCAAGGTGATTGAGTGCTTTAAAATTATGATACGAAGTTTCTGTTTGATGCAGAGGTGGATGGACAAGCACTGGAGGTTTTTGAGGAGTGGGGAGACAAGGACTGAATGGTCTTGTAGAAAAATGATCCAGGCAGCAGGGTGAAGTGTGGACTGAAGTAGGGAGAGAGAAGAGGCAGGGCTGATGCAAGGGAGCTGATTCAGTTAAGGCGAGATAAGATAAATGCTTGGATTAACGTGGTAGCAGTTTGGATGGAGAGGAAAGAGTGGATTTCAGTGATGTGAAGGTTGAACTAACAGGATTTTGTGATAGATTGGATATGTGGATTGAACGAGAGAGGTGAGTCAAGGATAACACTGAGGTTATGGGTTTGTGAGACAGGGAGGATGGCGGTGCCGACTACAATGCTGGGAAAGTCAGAAGGACAGGGTTTAGGTGGGAATATGAGGAGTTCTGTTTCGGACAAGTTAAATTGGAAGTGTCAGCAAGCTATCCAAATAGAGATGTCCAGAAGTAGCAGATTGCCCGCTATGTGACTTAGCTTCCCCCTACCTCAATTTCCTCATCTGGAAAATGGGGATTCAATACCTATTCTCCTTCCTTAGACTGACAGCTCTGAGTGGAACAGAGACAGTGTCTGAACTCATTATCTTATATCTACTCTAGCACTTAGCACAGTGCTTGGCACTTAGTTGTTTCTCCCTCTAGACTGTAAGCTCATTGTGGGTAGGAACATGTCTGCGAATTCTATTGTATCATACTCATACTGTTACTGATACTGTATCATACTGTTGTATCATATGTAGAGAAGCAGTGTGGCTCAATGGAAAGAGCACAGGCTTTGGAGTCAGAGGTCATGGGTTCAAATCCCAACTCCACCAATTGTCAGCTGTGTGACTTTGGGCAAGTCACTTCACTTCTCTGTGCCTCAGTTCCCTCATCTGGAAAATGGGGATTAAGACTATGAGCCCCACGTGGGACAACCTGATCACCTTGCATCCCCTCTGGCGCTTAGAACAGTGCTTTGCACATAGTAAGCGCTTAACAAATACCATCATTATTATTATTTATTATACTCTGCCAAGCACTTAAAAAAGTGGTCTGCATATAGTAAGTGCTCAATAAAGCAGTGTGGACTAGTGGATAGACCACAGGCCTGGGAGTCAGAAGGACCTGGGTTCTAATCCCAGCTGTATCGCTTGTCTGCTGTGTGACCTTGAGCAAGTCACTTAACTTCTCTGGGCCTCAGGTACTTCATCTGTAAAGTTGGGATTAAGACTGAGAGCCCCATGTGGAACAGGGATTTGCTTGTATCCATCCCAGCACATAGTACAGTCCCTGGCACATAGTAAGCGCTTTACAAATACTACTACTATTATTGTTATTAGTATCATTATTTACCACTGATTGAGAGTAAACGTTTAACAAATACCACAGTTATCATTATCATTATGATTAGTTATTAGCATGATCCATCAATTTGAGATATAGCCAAGAAAGAACTGTAGCCCATTTACCAAACCTTTCATTGCAATAACTCTGGCTGCAGGATAAGGGTAAATTTGTGCTCATGGTAAGTCTGCAGCAGAGGAAGCCTTGAAAAAGCCACTGCCATTTCTCTCAGAAGGTGCTCTCTGTGGAGGTGGGGCCCTGTATGAATTTTAACTCTTAAATTCAGGCTTGAGCAGCTCACCTTTCCTCTCTGGTCTGATTAGAATTTGGGCTATTGAATATAGCAAAACTGGGGGAATGGGGCTGTGAGTCTCCTCCTTTAGACTGTAAGCTCGTTGTGGCCAGAGAACGTGCCTACCAACTCTGTTGGATTGTATCCTCCCAAGTGCAGCGCTTTGCACACAGACAGGGTTCAATAAATATCACTGATTGATTGAGGAATAGTTAGAGTTGGCAGCAGCGTAGGAGGAGAGGAGAAATTGACAAATAATGGCTGGGTCCAAGTAGATTTTCATTTTGGGGGGATTCTTACTAGTTTTATTCATCATCATAATCATCATCATCATGATTGTCGCCATCATCAACAATAGCATTATTGAGTAAATTCCCTGACTTTCCCTAAGAGGTCTTTTCCGACTGAGCCCTCCCCTCTGTATCATTTAGGTACTCAGATCTGTACCCTTAAAATTGCCTAGTGGATAGAGTATGGGCCTGGGTTCTAATCCCGATTCTGCTACCTGCCTGCTGTGTGACATCGCTTAACTTTAGAAGTCGCTTAACTTCTCCGTGCCTCAGTGACCTCATCTATAAAATGGGAATTAAGACTGCGAGCCTCATGTAGGACAGGGACTGTGTCCAACCTGATTAACTTGTATCTATCCCAGCGCTTAGAACAGTGCTTGACACATAGTAAGTGCCTAAAAAATACCATCATTTTTGTTATTATGATACTCATCCCACCGTCAGCACTTACGTACGTGTTCTTACACTCTGCATTTCCTCTATCTTTAATTTATTTTACTTTTTGTCTAACCCTCCAGACTGACAGCTCAATGTGGAATCTATTGTACTGCACACTCCCAACAGTGCTCTGCACACAGTAAGCACTCAAGATATACCACTGATCGATTTATTTTTTTAATGGTATTTGTTAAGCGCTTACTATGTGCCAGGCACTGTTCTGAGTGCTGGGGTAGACACAAGGTAATCAGGTTCGACACAGTCCCTGTCCCACACGGGATTCACAACCTTAAGAAGCCTGAGGGACAATAAGGGATATTCAAGCGGAAGTATAAGACCCCTGATCTTGAGGACTTAATTCCACAGGACAGATAAACGGGAAAAAGTATACAGGAGTTAAAAGAATATATAGTTGTGAGAAAATGGCTAGGGACCGGAAAAACAAATGGATAGTTGAATCAACGATAAATAAGTACAGAGATGAGTGTCTGAACATGCTAAGTGATTGAGAGGGTGACATGACTGGGGAGGTGAAGGGGGAATTAATAGGGGAAAGCCTCAAGAAAAAGGTGGCTTTCTTGATGGGCTTTGATGGAGGGATGTGGTTCGCTGTAAAGAGGAAAGGGCATGAGCAATGCACTGATGATGGGAGAGTCCAGAGTACAAGACAGTTTTCATTGGAGGGGAAAAGAGCATGAGCTGAGTTCGTAGAAGAAAGTAGATAGGAAAGATGACAGGACAGGAAGAAACGGCCACAGTGAAGCGGGAGAGATTCAGGCTAGACAAAGGTACTATAAGGATTTGCTGACAGGAAGAGCTGTTAAATGTTGAAACAGACCAGCAAGAGAGGTTGTACCTCTTGTTCCCTAGAGATCTTGAAGAGGAGGACAAATAGTAATCTGTCATGTTTGGTATAAATCATTTCCAGTCTAAGACGCTCTGATTTTCTCTGTGGGAAACTTCACTTGAGCAATGCTGGCAGCCCCCAGGCTGGGAGACTGCTGCTGCTTCTAGGGTGGAGGAGGGGGTGGCAGGTGTGTGTGTTGTGGGGGGGGTGTCTATGTGGATGGCACCCAGAGGGATTCCATGTTATTGGCAGTAATCTGCGTCAGCTGTGTGGACATTACCTCCTCTTGTGTGGACGTGGTTAGGTCAGCAGGTCTAATAACATACCAGGGGCCTGGCAGGGGAATGGAGATCCTAAGGAAGTGCATTGGGGGTTAATTCTGTAACCCCAAATTGGGAAAAGGTGAAGCATGAGAATAGGTCTTGAAAATAACGTTTTCTGTGGGTTTGCAAGTTTCTAGTGAATATATTTTACCCTTTTACTGGCTTTGCCGCCTGCAGTTTTGAAACAAAGATCAGAAATCTCCCGTGGTTCTGCTCTACCTTGCCCATTCTCACTCCAGCCTCCCACCTGTATGGTTTGCTCCCTCAGCACCCCGTGGAGTAGATCATGAGTAACAAAAGATAGACTGTGAGCCCACTTTTAGACTGTGAGCCCACTGTTGGGTAGGGACTGTCTCCATATGTTGCCAATTTGTACTTCCCAAGCGCTTAGTACAGTGCTCTGCACATAGTAAGCGCTCAATATATATGATTGATGATGAAAAGATGCGTCAAGAGAGGCTGAACCCCAGCAGTTCTCATTTAATGGTTTTTCAATGGGTCAGTTGGAAAGGGGGCACTGGGCAGTTGAGGGACCCCAAATTTTCTCATGCCCCATTTTAATTAATCAACATTGGACACTTTCGTTTCTTTATTTCCTTTCATTAATTTTCATGCAGAGAACTTTGAACAAACATCACCTTAGCAACCCTTTGGGCCTTGTTGCTTCTCTCTACTCTCTCAATTAGCCCAGACTGCGGTGGTTTTTAGTTTTTTTCCTCTCACCCATCATATGGAATTCAAATAATCATTACATCTTTGGACGAATATTCACAAAAGGATTTGGATTCATGAAAGTTTCGTTTGGTGGAGGCTTTTAGTTTGAGAGCAAAAGGGAACGATTTAATCAACTTAGAATTTTGATATAAAACCTTTGATCTTAATATAGTCATTTTTAGATCTGTAATCTTATTTTATTGATTTTTAAGACTTGGGCTCAGGTATATAAAACAATTTTTCAAGTTATTTAACCAGAAAATCGGGACCTTCAAAAATCCCCTAATTCTACAGGTGTCACTTCATGGAGTCATAAAAGCTTTTATTTTGTGGGTGACAAAAGAGAAGGAAGGAAAATGAGCACTGATCCCCACCCACTCAAGTGAGGAAGATGGCTTTCTTTGGGCACATACCTAGGAAAATTACCTGTGCACCTGTGGCAGCAGAGAGGGTGGCCCTAATCCTCTTAGGTTTTCAGTGGGCTAGGAACACTATTAGCTTTTCTTCTGAAATCAGGCTCTAACACACAGCTGACCCAATCCCTGGAGTGTCCCCTACATTTTAGTGCTCCTGCCAAATTGTTTTATTTATGACTGCTATTTTCTCTCCGTCTTTCTTTTGGCAAACAGAAAGGCAAAATTAAAATTTATAAATTCAAAATACCCACAGACCCAAACAGGGATATTTCTCATATTTTCCTTTCCTGAAAAAAAAAAAAAACGGATGTATTTTGCTTTCCTTGCTTGGGAATGGAGGTTGAAACAGTGATTTTGTGTTATTATAACACTCATCATTTCTCCCTCTAATTTGGATGGTTTTTAATAAAGCTCCATTGATTCCACTGAAAGAAATCCCTCCTGGCAAAAGCAGAACACACACGCTGATTGCTAAATATGTGGCAATTATCATATTCAGCAGCACACTTTAATATCTTATTTATAGATGTATCTATCTATAATTTGCTTTAATTAAGTTGCATTGATTTTAATGACAGAAGCAATCCTCCAAGAAGAGACTAGTATTTACATGATCTCATTGGTACTATTGGAACCATTGTTGGGATAGGGATAGCACCTTACTAATCTTCTGTACGTTCTTGGACAGACTTCTTGCTTTTCACTGTGGCAAAGCACAGGAAGTTCAGAAGAAAATCCCACAGTGCTCTTGGGATTGAAACCCCCACCAGCCTGGTCATAGTAATAATAAACATGATGTTTGTTAAGCACGTACTACGCGCCAAGCACTGTTCTAAGCGCTGGGGTAGATACAAGGTCACCAGGTTGTCCCATGTGGGGCTCACAGACTTGATCCCCATTTTACAGATGAAGGAGCTGAGGCACAGAGGAGTTAAGTGACTTGCCCAAAGTCACACAGCTGATAAGTGGCAGAGTCGGGATTAGAACCCACCACCTCTGACTCCCAAACCCGTGCTGTTTCCACTAAGCCACGCTGCTTCTCCAAAGCTATCAGCCACCTTGGGCATGCAAATGTTTATCTGTAATTTAATTGCTTTCATTTATTTTTATCATTTATAACTATATTCTTAGTCATCTAGAACTCGTTTGCAACCTATGCCTGCTTCTCTCCTCCATGGTTTTGCTAGCTTTCCTGGGGCAAAAACTATGTTTGGCATTTCTTTTGATGTTCCTAATCAATCAATTGTATTTATTGAGCGCCTACTGGGTGTAGAGCACTGTTCTAAGTGCTTGGGAGAGCACAACAGAATTAATATGTTGCCAATTTGTACTTCCCAAGTGCTTAGTACAGTGCTCTGCACACGGTAAGCACTCAATAAATACGATTGAATGAATGAATTAATAGACCTGATCCTTGCTCTCAAGGGCTTAGAGTCTTAGGGAGACAGTCCCTAAAATAAGCATCCAGTCCAGTGCTCTGAACATAGTAGGCACTCTATAAATGATGACGGTGTTGCTGCTGAGAAGCAGCGTGCCTCAATGGAAACAGCACGAGCTTCAGAGTCAGGAGTCATGGGTTCAAGTCCCGGCTCCTCCAACTGTCCGCTGTGTGACTTTGGGCAAGTCACTTAACTTCTCTGTGCCTCAGTTACCTCCTCTGTAAAATGGGGATTAAGACTGTGAGCCCCATGTGGGACAACCTGATCACCTTGTATCCTTCCCAGCACTTAGAGCGTGCTTTGCACATAGTAAGGGCTGAACAAATGCCATCATTTTTTATTTTATTTTTATTTTAAATTAACCTGAAATAGAGGCCCCACACCTCACAATACTATTATGGAATACAGACCCTCCTCTGCTTAATTTCATCATCAGACCAAGGGTGTGTTGGTGTGAAAAACAACAATCAGCAGTGCAAGTAAGTAAACTGCCACTTTAACAGCCAGGATTGCTGGTCCGTGACCCGCTGTTCTTTAAAACTGGAAGCAAAGGTAGTGGAGAAGCTACTGCCACCCTCACCGTCACCAACATCTCCCTAGTGGCCTCCCAGCTCCCGCACCAGTGAATCAGTCTCTATCTCGTTGCCAATAACTTACTCTCGTCCTGCCTCTGGCCTGGAGTGCCCTCCTTTTTCATATCTGACAGTCATTCTCCCCACCTTCAAAGCCTTATTAAAAGCACATCAACTCAGGGGGCTTTCCCGACTAAGCCCTCATTTTCCCTTCTCCCATTCCCTTCTGTGTCACCCTTGCACTTGGATTCTAAACTGCAAGCCCGTTGTTGGGCAGGGACCGTCTCTATATATTGACGATTTGTACTTCCCAAGCACTTAGTACAGTACTCTGCACACAGTAAGCGCTCAATAAGTAAGAATTTGCAACCTTAATTCACCGCTCCCTCAGATCCACAGCACTTATATACATATCCATAATTTATTTTTATTAATGTCTGTATCCCCTTCTAGACTTTGAGCTCGTTGTGGGCAGGGAATGTGTCTACCAACTCTGTTATAGTATATTTGCCCAAGAGCTTAGTACAGTGCGCCAGACACAGTAAGCACTCAATAAATATGGTTGACCAATGGGTTAGTCTTGCTCACCTATGGATAGCTAGGGATGTCACTTGATTCTCGGCAGACTGCCCTGCACACATCTAACAACTAATGCTTGTCACCTTGTTAGTGGTGTAAAATTGTGTTCTATCAAGTGATGAAACCAGCATATTTTTGTTACCCTGAGAGTTGTTGCTTCCCTATTTGAGGACAGTACTACAAAAAATGAAGCAGCCAGTCGGTCAGTCATATTTATTGAGCACTTACTATGTGCAGAGCACTGTACTAAGCACTTGGGAGAGTACAATATCACAATATAAAGGGTACATTCCTTGTCCACAATGAGCTTACAGTCGAGAGGGGGGAATGGGTTCCAATTACATTCACAATGTCAATTTTCGAACACAAGAGATTAAGTACCCAAACAGCACAAAAACTTGATGGAGAACAAATCTGTCATTAAAGGCTGTAACATCTCACAGGCCATGACTGGAGACTCAGTCCCTCTTTTAGGATGTGAAGAAGTGGGTCTGTTTTCCATCAGTCAATCAATCGTATTTATTGAGTGCTTACTATGTGAAGAGCACTGTACTAGGTTTCATCAAAGTCTGCACTCCAGAGGTATAATCCAGTCATTTGCAAAGGTTCACCTGTGTTGGAACTCCCCGGCATGATCAGAAAAGAGAAATCCCCACAGACAGTTCAGGCCAGTGCTTTTTCAGATTCCAGTCACCATTTTTCACTCCCTGATTATGGCTACAAGGGTTGATTAATAGTTCTGTTCATGCTGTGAGGATGCATTTCCCTCGAGGTGAGGGAAACATCCTTGTAGAAAGAAAAAGAGATGATAATCACATCATCCGTTCTCTTCCCCATAAAAACCGCCCAGAGGATGAGCTGTGTATACCTATTGATGACTTGGTTAGCGGTTTCAGAAATGGTTTATGCAAAAGATCACATATGCAATCAGAACCCCCATTTACCAATCAGTTTGCTAAATAATTAAATGCTTCTTAATCTCTGACCTTCCTCTTTGGAAAACGATAAAATGACATAAACAATGGGGCTCAGAGTGTTGTTCCTGATATAGAATAGGATACCTACTTTGTTGTAGTAACCCTTCCCCTTTCTTTCAATGCCATCACAAAGCTTCAGTGACAGTCATGTACAATCCTGGAATTTCCTAAGGCTGATTAGGTTAGTACTTATTTTCCCCTCATCAGTAATGCTATACCTCTTATCCATGGAGGGAAACTAATGAATTGGATTTAGAGAGAGAAGTGAGGGGGAAAGGGAGGGGGGATCGAGAGAGAAAGAGAAAGGGAGAGAACACATTTCCCACAACAAGGAAATATGATGGGGAAAATGAGAGCTCGGGGGCGAGGGGTAAGTACTGGGAGAGGAAGTAGTTGCATGTGGTGTTGAGATTTGCCTTCAAAACCCCTGCTCAAAGTCCTTCTGATCTGGGATCCTGGAGGCTATCGGTTTCTCCTGGCTCAGCTCAATAAGATCACTTCCTGGCCTCTGTTTTTCTCCCTGGGTGGCTTCTCTTACCATTAATCCCATAATGTGTTTTTGTTCATTCTACCTCTTAATTGTCTTTAATGAAGAACAGATCAGTGGTGGTCTCCCTCACGGCATACTTCTTGAACTTACCAGAAAGGAAGAGGTTATTTGGTTCCAGTAAGAGAAATGGAATCAGTGAGCTAGAAGTAGGAAGAAGAAAGGCCTGGGAACTATTAAGCACTGCTGCTTCCCAATCCAAGATTTGTATTTTAAACGTTTTCCCATAGAACCAGCTTCCAATACAGGTTGGCCCTTTTGCATACGCCTCTACCTACCCAAGCCTGTTGAAATCAAACCTTTCTAAGCAGAATCCCCCCACTCTTAAAATCTCACCTTTCAATCTTCTCCATTCTCCTATTCTCCCCGCACTCTAATTAGTTTACAGGAATACTTATCCTTGTGATTAGTGTTTTTAAATTATAGCTCTTTTCTGACTCTAATTCATCTTCTTGAGTCACTGAGCCTGGATATCTGTTTAACCATTGCAGGAGAATATTTTTTCACTGGCTTTATTGCTTCCTGAAAAATGGGCTGAGAAATTCTCTATGAGCTGCAAAAAGAAATAAACTGAATTTTTCTCCCTTTGACGCACTATGCGGTCTATCTGCAAAGATAAATATCTTGTCCCAACATTAAAATCTCCTTCTTGTTTTGAGGGTGGAGGGGACACAAGATTTGTAAATAGGAATCAGAAGTGGGCATGGGGATTGAAGTTGGAATCTGCACTGCCGAATGAATCTGGATGGAAGCGTGAACACGGCTTGAAGATCTATTCATTTACAGAAGTATTGACACTCTTTTTAAATTTTGGTCTAAGAGCTGCTAATACGACCGATTTTTCCCTCTCTTTCCATATCTGGCTGCACCTGGTTTTGATGTGGGGGAAAAGCAAGGCAGGGAACACTACTGCAAAGCAAGTGGCAGAAATAGACAGTGAAAAGTTTCCTACAGCCAAACAGCCTCACAGGAGAGAGCCCGTTCATTGTCTATAACAATCTCTCCCTGCTGGAGGTCCTCAAGAGTAGAAGGTTCTGCCTAGGGCCAGTAAACCTCTCTCAGTCGTGTTATTAAATTCTGAACACTTAGCCACTGTACTAACCAGAGCACAACCTTGTAGAGAGAAGGAGAGCAGGAAAAGGAAAAACAAAGAGAGAAAGAAATAAGATTAGATCAGAACAAAACAAAGTCCTCTTAATAGGAACCACCAAATTCCATCTTGCCCCAATTTAATCACCGTCTTGTGGGATTTAACCTGAAAACCTCAGTAACTTCCTCACGACAACAGTAATAATAGCACTTTTAAACACTTACTATGTGCCAACCACTGTATCCAAGACCTGGGACAGATATAAGATAATCAAATTGAATACTGTCTTTGTCCCAAATGGGGCTCACAAACTAAGTAGAAGAGTGAGGATTTAATCCCCATTTTACAGATGAGGAAACTGAGACACAGAGAAGTGAAGTGACTTGCCCAAGGTCACACAGCAGACAAGTGGTGACGCTCTGATTAAAACCCAGGTCCTCCGACCTCCAGGCCTGTGCTCTTTCCACTAGGCAACACTGCTCTCTCTGTTTCTCTCTTTTCCTCTGTTTCTCTCTGCACCCTTGAAAACTCACTGTTTCCTGCAATTCACAGGTAGGAACCATCATCCCCAATATAATAATAATGATGGCATTTGTTACGTGCTTATTATGTGCAAGCACTGTTCTAAGAGCTGGGGTCGGGGGGAATACAAGGTGATCAGGTTGTCCCATGTGGGGCTCACAGTCTTAATCCCCATTTTCCAGATGAGGTAACAGAGGCACAGAGAAGCTAAGTGACTTGCCCAAAGTCACACAGCTGACAATATCATCTCTCTGAAAAAGAAGCGTTTCTCAGCAAGAAGGTATACTGACACCCATCTCATGATGCCAAAAGTTAGTCTTTATCAAAGGTGCTAAACCCATTTTGATCTCCCTAGACCCGTTTCGGCTAAACGCAGAGGCCTCTTCTTCCATGGAGACTGGACAAGACCGTTTCTCAGCAACAGAATCATTAAGTGTGGCACAGAGAGCCCAATTCAATATTTAACAAGTTGCAGCTGTAAGATTAGGCTTGTCCAGGGTTTGTTCTCGATAAACTTGAGCCCTTCATTCTTCTGCATCTTATGGCGGAAATCCGCGGACCCTTCGGTCAACATTTCTCAAACTTAGCCTGGTTGTTGGGTGGCACCTTCTCTGCTTGCTGATCCCAAGCTGGCACCTGCTATGATCTCTCCGGGATCTGGTATTGTCTGCCATTTGCTGCTACCAGATGGATACCAGATGGGTAACTGGAGCCAATGCTTGCTCTCAGTCTGAGCCCCATACCAAGGGCTGTAAGTGTTACTGTGACACTGAACTGGCTCCAAAATGGCACTTCTAAGCAATACCCCTCAAAATCAATGCATCCGTTCCTTACTTTAATAAGCCTGACAAGCAAACAAAAACAAGCCAAAAACAAATCCTTCCAGGAATAGTCTTCTCTAAGTGGATGTTCAATCTACAAAGAAGGAAAAAAAATAAAAATAAAAGAAGGAAAAAAAAACAATCTCAAGGTGCCTTGAGATGTCAAACTCATCCTTAGCTAATGGCACTGCTAATTTACCACTAGCAAAAATAGGAGATCAGTAAAAAATGTGAAGGATAATAATAAGAACAATTAGGGAAGCAGCGTGGCTCAGTGGAAAGAGCACGGGCTTTGGAGTCAGAGGTCATCGGTTCAAATCCCGGCTCCGCCACTTGTCAGCTGTGTGACCTTGGGCAAGTCACTTAATTTGTCTGTGCCTCAGTTACCTCATCTGTAAAATGGGGATTAAAACTGTGAGCCCCACGTGGGACAACCTGCTCACCTTGTAAACTACCCAGCGCTTAGAACAGTGTTTTGTACATAGTAAGCGCTTAATAAATGCCATTTTAAAAAAAAGAACAATAATTATCATAATAATTGTAGTATTTCTTTAGCCCTTAGTATGTGCCAAGTACTATACTAAGTGCTGAGGTAGATATAGGATAATCAGATCTTACATAGGGCTCAGAGTTTAAGTAGGAGGAAGAAGAGGTATTGAATCCCCATTTTGCAGAGGAGGGAACTGAGGTACAGAAAACTAAAGTGATTTGCCCGAGGCCAGACAAGTGGCTGAGAAGTGGAGGAGTTGGGATTAGAACCCAGGTCCTCTGTCTCCCAGGCCTGTGCTTTTTCCACTAGGCCACACTGCCCCTCTGAAGGATTGCTGCTCTTCTGATTGAAGAATCATCAAGCTACTCTTTTCCTAAGATACAGTGGGGCAACTGGTACATTAGACTTTCAGGATAAACTAAAAGAACAAGAAAATTAAAACTTTCTACGCTTTGAATTTAACGATGGTCCTTGGGGTTGAAAAGGATCCAGGCAAAATTAAAAGTACAGAGAAAGACCTACTTGTAAATGTCAGGTCTTGAATGATTCTTCCATCTTGATGGCCTGATTTACACTTTAGGGAGTCATTAAAAAACTCAAATGAGAAGTAGAGAGGCCTAGTGGATAGAGCATGGTCCTGGGAGTAAAAAGGAGCTGGGTTCCAGTGTCAGCTCTGTCATTTGTCTGCTGTGTGAATTTGGGCAAATCACTTCACCTCTGTGTACCTCAGTTATCTCATCTGTAAAATGGGGTTTAAGACTGTGAACCCTATGTGATAGGGACTGTGTCCAACCTGATTGGCTTAGATCTCCCACAGCACTTAGCTTAGTGCCTGGCTCATAGTAAGCATTTAACAAGTACCACAAAAAATAAATAAAATAAACAACTGACAGTAAACCAAGATAAAACGATACAGTCGGATCAACCATTTGGGCTTTACATGTTGCAGCAATTCATTCTGAAAGTATACTAGCTTCTAAACTAATAGCAAATAATGTAAGTGCTCCAAAAATTCACTCTCAAACCTTGTCAGGTTGTTTTTTGGCCATTATCAAAGTAAATCCCAATTCAACCTTGATTTCACTTCTTGTAAAAGCCATGATAAACAGGTTGTGTTCTTTTACGTTACTATGGAAACTCTTCTCAGGTCATCCACTTTCAAAGGTAAAATTTGCATTAAAATGTGTTAGAATTTTATGTTTTATGCTCAAGTGGGGTCATGCTATCATACGTTATATCTATTATTTCAAAATTCATGATCGTTCACTGAATTAGGCTATGCAAACACTTGTCTGACGCACTCACCCTTTAGGTTTAATTCCCGAACTGCCAGGTATATATTTGGAAATTTGCCAGCACTGTTATGGAAATTAATTCCCAGTGCAGAAGCAAATTTTAACAGTGATCTACAGGTTGTTATTCACAAATGCCAGCACACAGAGAAGCATGAGCCCACTGTTGGGTAGGGAACATCTCTATATGTTGCCAACTTGCACTTCCCAAGCGTTTAGTACAGTGCTCTGCACACAGTAAGCGCTCAATAAATACGATTGAATGAATGAATTATGATCTAGTGGATAGAGCATGGGCCTAGGAATCAGAAGGACCTGGGTTCTAATCCCAGCTCTGCTACTTAATAAAAATAAAAAAATAATAATAATTATTATTATTATGACATTTGTTAAGTGCCTATTATATGTGAGGCACTGTACTAATCGCCGGGGTGGATACAAGCAAATCGGGTTAGACACAGTCCCTGTCCCTTGAGGGGCTTACAGTCTTAATCCCCATTTTACAGATGAGGCAACTGAGGCACAGGGAAGTGAAGTGACTTGCTTAAGGTCCAACAGCAGACAAGTGATAGAGCTGGGATTAGAACCCACGACCTTCTGACTGCTGTGTGACCTTGGGCAAGTCACTTCACTTCTTTGGTTTTCAGTTACCTCAGAGCCCACTGTTGGGTAGGGACTGTCTCTATATGTTGCCAAGTTGTACTTCCCAAGCGCTTAGTACAGTGCTCTGCACACAGTAAGTGCTCAATAAATACGATTGATTGATTGATTGATCTGTAAAATGGGGATTAAGACTGTGAGCTCCATGTAGGACACGGACTATGTCCAAACTGATTAGCTTGTATCTACCCCAATGCTTAGTTCAGTGCCCAGCATATAGTAAGAGCCAACAAATACCACTTAAAAACCCCCACAAAAAAAATCAGCTTCATACTTGTGCATCATGGTTAGCAGAGGAAGCAGAGAATAAAAGTGAGAGCTCAGGTCCTCCCCCTAGCCTGGAACTCCCTTCTGCCCCATATATGTCAGACCATGACTCTCTCCATCTTCTCCAAGAGACCTTCCCTGAATAAGCCCTCTTTTCCCTGCCTCGTTTTCCCTTCTGTGTCATCTATGCACTTAGATCTGTGACTTTTGGATATTTGCGCAACCCCCAACTCCACAGCACTAACGTACATATCCTTAAATTATATATTTTAAATTACTTATTTATCCACACAACTGTCTGTCTCCCCTTCTAGACTGTAAGCTCATTATGGACAGGGAACGGGTCTGCTAATTTTGTTGTATTATACTCTCCCAAGCACTAGTGCAGTGCTCTGCACATAGTAAGCACTCAATAAATACCATTGACTGATTGATGGATTGTGATTTCCAAGGAGAATTCAGCTATTCAGCTTGATAGTTTCCTATCTCCCTCCTCCCATCCCTATCCAAACTCCTCAACTGGAGTAAAAGAAGAAGCGTGGCCTAGGGGAAAGAACACCCACCTGGGATTCAGAAGGATGTGGGTTCTAATTCTGGTTCGGCCACTTGTCTGCTGTGTGACTTTGGGTGATTCACTTAGTTTCTCTGTTCCTAGTTCCCTCAACTGCAAAAGAGGGACTCAATACCCGCTCTCCCTCCCTCTTAGACTGTGAGCCCCACATGGGACCCGATTCTCTTGTACCTATTCCAGCGCTTAAGACAGTGCTGCAATAAGAGGCACTTAGCAAATCCCACAATCATTATTATTACATGGATTGTGGTATACACCTGCTGTTTCCACTTCCTCTCCCCCAACTTTCTTTTCGGTCCTCTAATCAGTTTCTTCCCTCTGCACTCCATTGGCAACCACTCTCTCCGAGATTACTGATGACATCCCATTTGTCATATCTAACAGGCTCGACTTTGACCATGACCAGGATCACTCAACTGCCTCTGACAACATGGATCAACCCCTTCTCCTGGAAACCTTACCTAATCTTGGTTAGGAAACTGAGGCACATTGAGGTTAAGTGACTTGCTCAAGGTCACACAGTAAAGCAAGTGGCTAAGTCAGGTCTACCTGGGGTCTCTTTAGTCCCTCCCTCTGCCCATCCACCAAGCTAGCTCTCTTCCTCCCTTCAAGGCCCTACTGAGAGCTCACCTCCTCCAGGACGCCTTCCCACACTGAGCCCCTTCCTTCCTTTCCCCCTCGTCCCCCTCTCCATCCCCCCCATCTTACCTCCTTCCCTTCCCCACAGCACCTGTATATATGTATATATGTTTGTACATATTTATTACTCTATTTATTTATTTATTTGACTTGTACATATCTATTCTATTTATTTTATTTTGTTAGTATGTTTGGTTTTGTTCTCTGTCTCCCCCTTTTAGACTGTGAGCCCACTGTTGGGTAGGGACTATCTCTATATGTTGCCAACTTGTACTTCCCAAGCGGTTAGTACAGTGCTCTGCACACAGTAAGCGCTCAATAAATACGATTGATTGATTTAGTCAGTCAATTGTATTTATTGAAAATTTACTGTCTGCAGATCACTGTACTTAGCACTTGGGAGAGAACGATTCACAGTATAATAGACAAATTTCCTGTCCACAATGAGCTTACAGTCCAGAGGACTGTAGAGCTTACAGTCCAGAGCTTACATTATTAGCTGCTGCTCTCCACTTCCTTTCTTAATTTTCTTTAATGGAGAACAGATAATAATGCTAATAATGCTTATTGTATTTGTTAAGCACTTACTGAGAGTCAAGCACTGTAATAATAATAATAATAATAACAATAATGATGGTATTTGTTAAGCGCTTTCTATGTGCAAAGCACTGTTCTAAGCACTGGGGAGATTACAAGTTGATCAGGTTGTCCCACGGGGGGCTCACAGTTTTAATCCCCATTTTCCAGATGACATCACCGAGGCCCAGAGAAGTGAAGTGACTTGCCCAAATTCACGCAGCTGACAGTTGGAGGAGCTGGGATTTGAACCCATGACCTCTGACTCCAAAGCCTGTGCTCTTTCCACTGAGCCACGCTGCTTCTCTAAGCACTGTACTGTGCTAAGCACTGGGGGCTCCACAGGATAATCAGGCTGGGCATAGTCCTAGTCCCACAGGGACTCACAATCTAAGTGGGAGGGAGTACATGCTTGAATCCCCATTTTACTGAAAAGGGAAGTGAGGCTCAGAGCCGTTAAGTGACTTGGCCAAGGTTGCACAGCAGGCCAGTGGCAGGGCCGGCATTAGAACCCAGGTCCTTTGGCTCCCAGGCCTGAGATCTTTCCACTAGGCCACAATTTTTATTACACAATGCTCCCCTCTAGAACATAAACTCATTATGGGAAGGGAACGTGCCTGCTAATTGTGTTGGACTGAACTCACCCAAGTGCTCTGGACAAAGTAAGCACTCAATAAATGCCATTGATGGATTGATTCATTACTTCTCATAGACTTCTCATAATCTTCCTCTAGACTGTACGCTCGTTGTGGGCAGGGAATGTGTCCATTATATGGTTGTGTTGTACTCTCCCACGTTCATTCAATTGTATTTATTGAGCACTTACTGTGTGCAGAGTGCCGTACTGAGCACTTGGAAAGTACAATACAGCAATAAAGAGAGATAATACCTGCCCACAATGGGCTTACAGTCTAGAGTGGGGGGAGACAGTCATCAAAACAAGTGCTCACTACAGTGCACTGCATACAGTAAATAAATAGAATTGATTTATTGATTGACTAATTGATTCTCACAGAGGGTCATTTTGGTTTTACCCAGAATGGCAAAGGGAGCATCCTGGTGGACAATAAAGACAAAACAAAGAGCCAGAGAGATGAAGGAATCAAAGGCAGCAAATGCAGATTTTGACCGTTTTCTGGTTTTGCATCTTCAAAACCAGAAGACGGGCACCCGAGAAGTGGCACTTGCAGAGTTGCGTGCCCCAGGGGATGAAACTGCACAAAGATGCAATATTCATTAAAGGCAAAGCTCCCAACAGCAGTTCGGTGGCAGTCTTGCAATTTTCTTTAATTGCTGTGACAATTAATTCTGAATTTTAAAGTATTTTCCACCCTAGAACAAAGAAAAGGTAGTAATATGGAGTGTGGCATCTGCTGTATTTGTTTTCAAACCGAAATATGGAAATACGGCTAAGCAGCAAAAGTCATAAACAGAAGAAAAGCAGCTTGACATCAAACGTGATCTCTATATCAGGTTATGTAATCGATTTATGCCCAGTGGTTTGTCGGGGAGAGTTTAGTCATAGACACAATGTTCGGAGGACTCACGCTTACCAAACTATCCATGAGCATGGTAGAAAAAGCAGTGCTGGGGAAAATCCTCAAACATAATAATAATAATAACCAAAAGTGGTATTTCTTAAGCACTTGTGTGCCAAGCACTGTGCTAAGCACTGGGGTAAATATCAACAGATCAGCTCCAGTCCCTGTCCCATAGGGGGTTCATAGCCCAAGGGGGAAGAAGTACAGGCATTCAATCCTCATTTTACAGATGAGAAAATGGAGGCCCAGAAAAGTTAAGAGAGCTGCCCGAAGTCAAACAGCAGGCCAGTGGCATAACCAGAATTAGAATCCAGGTCTCCTGATTCCCAGTTCCAAGCTCTTCTCAGTAGTCCCGGTGGCTTCTCACCCCTTTAGGCAAGTGTGGGGGCTCCAAGCTTCTACCCATCCCTCTCTCACTAGTTAAAGTTGTGCTGGGCATCCCATAAATCTCCTCACTCCTGATTCTTTGTATCAGTAACCAAAGCTGATACGGAAGGAATTATCCACTAATAATAATAATAGTAAGGAAGGATGGGAATTATCCACTCCCATGTTCCTTTTGGATAGTCTTTGAAAATTGGAGTTACTCATGCAGATAAAGGCCAAGTGATGGTTCAGTGTTATTAGACAGGACAAGACTGGGACAGAATCGGCAAATCTTTGTGTACATCAGTCCAAAGCAACAACGTGAGTTTTCTATGGAACTAGAAATGCAGCCCTGATATTAGATTAGCATCTGCGCTACAGACCTTGGACTGAGAAATAATAAAGTTACCCACCCAGCCTCTCCACATCTCCAGCAGGGAGTTTATTTTTCATTTTAAACAATTATAAAAATGCGGCTTGACAGAGAAAATAAAACCTTTATTTATTCATAGATAATTGCTTATACACAACACCCAGCAATACATTCTAATTATTTTTCACATCTCTGATGTGAAAAAAAAAAAAAACCAAGCTCCTTAGTGTTTCTGCTGCTTTTAAGGCTCAGTGCTGCAGGAGTTGTGGCTGAGAGATGTAATCAGTTCTGCTAATGCATTTTGCAGGGAGTTTGTTCGTAAAGCTGTGAGAAAACTGATCTCGGAAATTTTACACCATTTTCCAGTTTAGCATAGCTCATGAAAAGACAATTTAAGAGGTAACAATTTGGGAGAAAAAAAGGATGTTGTTTTCCACAGTCGTGCTCCTACATGTACGACATATGTAAGGGAAATGGCCTTTGCGAAGATGACAGATGAAGGTCTGTTAATGAAATGAATACGCTCAGATGCTGCATTTGTGTGCCAAGGCGACTCAAGGAACCTCTTGCTGTGGAGATGAATGTAAAGAAGATAGGTGTCTGTCTGTCTGTCTGTCTGTCTGTCTGCAGGGGTTATGGTCCCAATCTGGCCCAGGTGACCTTGAAGTTGAGTCTCCCACGGGATCTAGTCCTCCAAATTCCCAGCATAAATCACCGGGGGTTCTGAGAATCCGATGATTTTTTTTTCCAATTTATCAATTAATGTATTTTACTCTGTCATTCCTCTTTAATTTTGCGACCTTTTGTAAATCTGAATCCCCGTCAGTTCTTCTATTAATGTGAGAGTCGAGTTCTGGAAGAACCTTATGTTAAGGAGAAATCACATTGCAGTACACCTAGATTGATGTGCCAGGCGCAGGCATGGCTGTTTCTCCCAACATTGCATTGCAGACTCTCCAGCTGTCAGAAGAACATTCCCGAATTCTTCCACAGAGTTCTTGTGCAAAAATATTATGACAGAACTGATGGCGTTCAATTTTTAGGGAGTTCCTTGCACAATGTGCACTTTAACATTAGCCATCCACAATGGGATCCTGCCCAGAAAGTTCGAATAAAAGGGGCCTGTGTCATCACTATCTTTTAGAAACAGATCAAGATCTTTAGGCTAGTTGTGGTCATTAATACACATGCACAAGGGTCCAACATCTAAAAGATATAGGCTGGACCTATGGCAAAACATTATTAATTGTCAAGTCATTTCCGATTCATAGCGACTCCATGGATATACTTTCTCCAGACACCCTGTCCTCTGCCATAATCCGCAACCTTTCTAATAGTTCTTCTGTTATTGTTCCTATGGCCTCTATCCATCTAGCTGCTGGTCTGCCTCGTCCACGTTTTCCCTGGACTTTTCCTAGGGAAAACATAGATGGGCTTAAATGGAACTCTGACAGTTCTTTCTATTTTTCTCTGGCTGTGTAATGATGAAAATAATCATGGTATTTGTTAAGGCTAATTTACAGTGTGCCTAACACTACTAAATGCTGTGGTAGATACAATATAAGCAGAGTGGACCCAATCCCTGTCCCAAATGGGGTTCTAGACAACAACACCATACTCCTGTCTTTCAGGCCTGTAACCTTGGCATTATCCTGAGATATTTCTCGCCCATTCAACCAGCATATTCAGTCTGTCACCAAATCCTCTCAGGTCTACTGTCACAACATCTGTAGTATCTCACCCTTCCTCTCCATCCAAACTGCTACCATGGCCTCCAAGTCTTTCTCCATCCCAGTCCATACTTCACTCTGCTGCCTGGCTCATTTTCCTTAAAAAAAAAAAATTCTTCTCACTCCTCAGAAACTTCCAATAGTTGTCCAATCATCTCTGCATCACACAAAAACTTCTCACCATAGGTTTTATTTAGCCAGCTCTTCCTTTTACCTAACCTCAGCAAGCTTCTAAGAAGCTTCACCACTCTAACACCAACCTAACCCAATCTCATCTCTGCTGATCCCTCACTCTCTCAGGGGAGAACTCCCTCTTCCTTCATATATGACAGACCAGCATTCTCCCCATCTCCAAAACCTCATTAAAAGTGTATCTACTCCAAGACGCCCTCCCTGACTAACCCCTCATTTTATCATTCTGTTCTTCCTCCCTTCTGTATCATCTATGCACTTAGTTTTATACCCCCTAAACATTTTGATAAGCACCCCACCCCCAGCTTCCCAACACATCTATGCATATCCTTAGACGTTGCCAACCTATCTGTGTTTTATTTAATGACTGTCTCTCCTACTAGGTTGTAAACTCCTTTATGACAGGCACTGTGTCTACCAAAGATACTGTATTGTATTCTCCCCAGCACTGAGTACAGTGCTCTGCATAGAGTTAGCACACCATAAATACCATCAATGGACTGATTGATAGGTAGGATGGATGGAGAACAGGTATCTTATCCCCATTTTAGAGATGATGAACTGAGGCGCAGAGAAGTTAACTGTCTTGCCCAAGATCACATATCAGACAAGTGAGAGAGCTGGGATTAGAATTCATATCTCCTGACTCTCAGTTCCAACCCCTTTTCACAAGGCCATGCTGCATGTAGTACATAAGATATGAACATAAGTGCACAAAGGGGGTGTGGTAACTTAAGTGTTTATGTGCCACAGAAGGGCTCAGGTGACAGTATAGGCATCGAAGCTGGGAAGATTGGTGATTACTTGTTGAAGGCTTGCTGGATGATACATAATCTCTAGACCATAAACTCCTTGTGGGCAGGGAACATGTCTACCAAATCTGCTGCAATAAACTCTCCCAAGTGCTTAGTTCTGCACTCTGTACACAGTAAGGGTTCATTGAATATGATTGACTGATTGACTGAGAAGGACTTTAAAGACAAGGAGACCTAGGTCTGTTGGTTTTGAAAGGAAACAGAGTTCCAGGCACGAGGAGGGTGAGAGCAAGACGTCAGCCGAGGAAGAACTGAGAATGAGGCATAGTGAATAAGTTAGTTTGAGATATATTTAGATTGTGAGCTGGGCTGTAGTGGAGGAAAAGAGTAGATACGTAGAAGACAGAGAGCCTTAAAGCAATGGTCAGGAGTTTCCACTTGATGAGGAGAGAAATGGAAAACTACTGGAGATATGTGAGGAGTAGGGAAACTTGTGCAGTATGATGTTTTAGAAAAAAGATCTGAGCAGCAGAGTTAAGCAAGGATATGAGCGAGAGAGAGAGAGAGAGAGAGAGAGAGAGAGAGAGAGAGACAGAGAGAGAAAGAGAGACAGAGAGAGAGAGAAAGAGAGAGAGAGAGAAGAGAGAGACTGAAGGCCGTGAGAAAGCTGGGATATGATAAGAGCCTGAGTCAGAGTAGTAGCCATTTGGATGAAGGGGAAGGAATACATTCTGTAAATGCTGAGGAGGGAGAACTGACTCATTCGCTCCCATGGCTTCAACTATCATCTCTACGCTGATGACACCCAAATCTACATCTTTGCCCCTGCTCTCTCTCCCTCCCTTCAGGCTCATGTCTCCTCCTGCCTTCAAGACATCTCCATCTGGATGTCTGCCCACCATCTAAAACTCAATATGTCCAAGACTGAACTCCTTATCTTCCCTCCCAAACCCTGCCCTCTCCCGGACTTTCCCATCACTGTTGACGGCACTGCCATCATTCCCGTCTCACAAGCCCACAACCTTGGTGTCATCCTCGACTCTGCTCTCTCGTTCACCCCTCACATCCACTCCGTCACCAAAACCTGCCGGTCTCACCTCCGCAACATCACCAAGACCTGCCCTTTCCTCTCCATCCAAACCACTACCCTGCTGGTTCAATCTCTCATCCTCTCCTGACTGGATTACTGCATCAGCCTCCTCTCTGATCTCCCATCCTCTTGTCTCTCCCCACTTCAATATATACTTCACGCTGCTGTCCAGATCATCTTTGTACAGTGCTCTGCACACAGTAAGCACTCAATAAATATGATTGATTGATTGATTGATCTTTGTGCAGAAACACTCTAGGCATGTTACTCCCCTCCTCAAAAATCTCCAGTGGCTACCAGTTAACCTACGCATCAGGCAAAAACTCCTCACTCTCGGCTTCAAGGCTCTCCATCACCTCGTCCCCTCCTACCTCACCTCCCTTCTTTCCTTCTACAGCCCAGCCTGCACCCCCCGCTCCTCTGCCGCTAACCTCCTTATTGGGCCTCGTTCTTGCCTGTCCCGCTGTTGACCCCCGGCCCATGTCCTCCCCCTGGCCTGGAATGTCCTCCCTCCGCACATCCACCAAGCTAGCTCTCTTCCTCCCTTCAAAGCCCTACTGAGAGCTCACCTCCTCCAGGAGGCCTTCCCAGACTGAGCCCCCTACTTCCTCTTCCCCTCCCCATCCCCCCTGCCCTACCTCCTTCACCTCCCCACAGCACCTGTGTATATGTTTGTACGTATTTATTACTCTATTTTACTTGTACAGATTTACTATTCTATTTATTTCATTTTGTTAATATGTTTTGTTTTGTTGTCTGTCTCCCCCTTCTAGACTGTGAGCCCGCTGTTGGGTAGGGACCGTCTCTATATGTTGCCAACTTGTACTTCCCAAGCGCTTAGTACAGTGCTCTGCACACAGTAAGTGCTCAATAAATACGATTGAATAAATGAATGAATGAATGAACTGACAGGAACTGGGAATGGATTGGGCTTGGAGGTTGAAAAAGAAATGAGTGAAGGATAATGCCAAGGTTTCAGGCTTAAGAGATGGGGAAGGTGGTGGCACTGTTGACTAAGATAGGAAAATAAAGTGGAGGAGAGGACCTGTGGGGAAGATGAGGAGTTCAACTGTAGACCTATGAGCTGGAGGTGCTGACAGGACATCCATGTACAGAACTCACTTGGCATGCTTAATGCTCCAGTCTCAATGGAGAAGTTTTCAAAAATGAAAGCTCTTGTTGGAAGCCCTTAAAATGTGGGCTTTTGACACTCAAAGTACGCTACCGATACGCCTTTGAATTTCACCCTATGGTCTTGAGCCTGGTAATAAACCTGTAGTTAACGACTTGTGGAAGGCGAAGGTCCCCTCTAAAATAAGCCTTTTATTTCCTTTGTGGTGGAGGGAGCATTAGGGGATCACTTTTCATTTTGGTGATGGTAAGAATAAAGGCTTTAAATAGGGGTTAATTTCATGGGAAGAATGAAGGGTTCAAAGGGG
Organism: Tachyglossus aculeatus; assembly: GCF_015852505.1. NCBI lineage: Eukaryota > Metazoa > Chordata > Mammalia > Monotremata > Tachyglossidae > Tachyglossus > Tachyglossus aculeatus. The sequence goes on along the minus strand of NC_052072.1, from coordinate 10,755,552 downwards.
AAGCACTTGAAGGTTGATTTCCGTGAATGTGTAGTGTTACATCTCTGATTTTTCTTCATCATTGCTATCTTATGACTTGTTATTTCTCTTCTAGGCTACTACTCAGGGACAAGTCTCATGGTACAGATTTGTGTGGAAATACGGAGGGGAATTCTCTGAAGTAAAGTCATCAGCTGGCCAAAAATAAAACACTCTTGAAAAAAGATCTGGGGTCATTGTTTTCAGGGCTTGGAGTTTAAACACATCCAAAAGATAACATAGCTATTCTTTTTATCACTTGCTTAAATGTTCCTTTTAGTCAGCCAATCAGTGGAACTTACTGAGGGTTTAGTGGGTACAAAACACTTTTCTAAGTGCTTGGGAGAGTATAATACAATTAATCGATCAATCAGTGGTCTCTAGCTTGTAAGCTTCTGGTGGGCAGGGAATGTATCTACCAATTCTGTTAAGTTGTACTCTCCCAAGTGCTTAGTACAGTGCTCTGTAAGCATTAAGCGCTTAATACATGCAACCGATTGATTATTCATTAAACAGCACAGTTGGTAGCTTACAAATGTTAAAACAAATTACAGGTAGGGGAAATGGCAGACTATAAGGACATAGACATAAAAGTTATGGGGCTGGGGGTGATTTTCTTTTGCCATTGTTAGCTGTGGAAGTACAATTCCTTTCATTAGAGGCCACTCAGATTCCATGATAACCATTTTGTGATGGCCAACAAGGGATTATGTATATGTATGTACATATGTATGTGGGTGTGTATTTATTTAAACTGCTGCCAAAATCTAAAATCTGGGAATTATTAAAAAGTAGTAGTAAAGCACAAAAAGTACGCTCCCTAAAGTCACATTCTAAATGGATGAAGCAAGGAGAAGCAACTGATTTCCATTAAGAGAGATACAAATCTCTCTGTAATCAACAATGATGGGAAATAAAATGCTGACAGCAAAGACATCCTAACTTGGTTTGGGTAACGCATTACTCTACAGAACACCAGAAGTTGAGTTACGACAGCGACATCAACTCTGAAGTAGAATATCTCAGACAACATTCCCCATTCTTATTCTTGGGAAAATTTCAAAACACATCCTTAAGACAAAAATTTCCATTTTAGAAAGTGCTGCTGCAGCTGCTGCCATTTTTGTGTGAATTTTTGCATAAGGGTGAGGAAAATGAGTTTGCTTTGTGGGATTTTTTTTGCCTTGTCCACGGTTTTTGAAAAGGCATCCGGCAGTGAGGAAAGTGAGAGGACACCTGGCTTGCAGAGGATCTTATTGAAAGACCTCAAGGATATAAACCTTTGGATGAGATGTCTGTGTAAGAAGGGACTGTATTGGAACCGATAATCTTGTAGCTACACCAACAGTTTTTTTAAAAAAATAGTTTTTGTTAAGCACTTACTATGTTCCAGGCACTGTACTATATGCTAGGATAGATATAAGGTTGGACACAGTCCATGTCTCACATTGGGCTCAGTCTTAATCCCCATTTTACAGATGAGGTAACTGAGGCACATGCCAGTTCAGTCATTTGTCTAAATTCACAGAGCAGACAAGTGGCAGAATCAGGATTAGAACCCAAGTCCTTTGATTCCCAGGCCCATACTTTATCCTCTAGGCCATGCTGCTTCCTTAGCACAGGTAACATAGTAAGCGCTTAATAAATACAATAAAAAACAGGTATTACATTTACATCTAAACAAAGTAGAACAGAGAGATGAAAGGAGAAAATCCAATATTTCCCAATAGACTTTAACAAAATAAAAATAATAATAATAATTATGGTATTTTTAAATGCTTACTATGTGCTACACATTGTATTAAGCGCTGGGGTGGATACAAGGAAATCAGGTTGTACACAGTCCCTGTCTCATGTGGCACTCACAGTCTCAATCCCCATTTTACAGATGTGGTAACTGCGGCCCAGAGAAGTGAAGTGATTTGCCCAAAGCCACACAGCAGACAAGTGGAGGAGCTGGAATTAGAAACCACCACTATGACACACTGCTTCTCTAAACCAAGTGTCCACTGCTGCCTTTTGTGATCAGTTTCTTGACTTAAAAAGCGAAAGTTTTCACGCCTACCTTGTTTAAATTTTGGCAAATCAACTTTCACACCTATGAACATTACAAAAATGATAGCTCCATTGAAAGGCAATCTGAATGAAGAAAATGGACTCCCCAATGCTATTTTTACATCATAGCCAGGTACACTGCATTAAAATTATATTTTGCAGAAGTGTTTCTTTTGATGGAAGAGTTCTTAATTTTTCTGCTGTGGAATCAGCATTTCAGAATGCCTTGTGGCTCCCACTTTCTTGAAGTGAATTTCAGAAGATTCTGAGTTCACATAGAGCTCAGATTAAGTTCTTCATTGTCGGTTTCCTTTACCAAAGATTGAGACTTGTTACCAATTAATGAGAATAGAATGACTCCTTGCCAAAACCACTCCCAAACTGAAAATACAAAAGTACTCACCATAATTGGGTTTCAATTGGTTAATTATGCTAGAAAACCATGTAAAGGAAGTCCACGTTCCCTGGGATCCTATTTAGCTTCTAAATTCAAAAGGCAAACATTGTTTTAGAGGGAGTTTTAATCCTCATTACAGTTAATGTGATACTTCTGCTACAGCATAAATTTTAGTAATTTTGTCCTCTGGTTTTTTGAGTTTTTTTATTCCAAATGTGTTCATTTTTTCAGGACACAAATTTTGATTCAGTTTTTTTTTGAACAAACGAAAGTAAAATGCACCCAGTAGATTTTAAACAGTTGGGGGAGCTTTTGGAAAACCTGGAATTCATAGGCGTCCCTGCTATGGTTTCCCACATTGCATAAAATTGTCATTTCTCCCATTGCACTAGGAGACAGGAATGTTATTTTTCTAGAAGTTGGAATTTTGGTTTTTAACCACGATCCAACACAAACGCTTGTGGTTTGGGGGTACCTAGCTTATTCTAAACTCAACATCTTGAACCTGGAATTAATTGCTCATTAAAAGCACAAAGAGGTCTTTTTTAACTATAAGTACATTCTCGTTTTTTGACATATTGTGGAAAAAATAGTGTGGTTCTTAACTTTCGTTTTTCTTTTCTTTTTGAGATTTAGGTCTGTATCTGAGCCAGATGTGGTTTAAACCGTTTTCCCTATTTCTAAAACACAGTCTTGTTTTAACTTTCTGACACACCCTGTTTTCCAGGCCTTCTAGAGGAAGGCAGACAAATTCCATATTCCAATAGAAAATAGAAATATCTCAGCCACAGAAGTAAACCGATCACTTTTCTTTCACTGCTGTCTTTCCTCATCAGTTGTATGTGCCTCACCAACCTAAGGGCTTATCTTCACAGTTGATGTCACAGCCATTCCTTGGAATGTTTGTGCTTCAGAATTTCCCCTCCAAGAGTGCATTCAGATATATGGATGGCCACTTACTTGATTTTATACTAGAGAGCAGCGTGCTTTATTGGAAAAAGCACAGGCTGGGAGTCAAAGGACCTGGGTTCCAATGCTGGCTCTGCCATTTGTCTGCTGTGTAACCTTGGGCAAGTCACTTAAATTCCCTATCTCAGGTTCCTCATCTGCAAAATGGGGATTCAATCCCTGTTCTCCCTCCTACTTAGACTGTGAGCCCCACGTGGGACCTATCTTGTATCTACCCCAGAGCTTAGTCCAACATTTGGCACAAAGTATCTAACCAATGCAATAATTTATCCCAGACAGCCAGTTTTTCAGCTGATCTTGTGCCCAGTCTGCTACTGATATAGCACTGAACAACTTTTAGTCTACCATTTTTATACCAGCATGGCCCAGTGGAAAGTACCCAAGGCTAGGAGTCAGAAGAACCTGAGTCCTGATCCTGGCTTTTCCAATTGCTTGCTGTGTGACCTTGGGCAAATAATAATAATGATAACAACAACAACAACAACAATAATAATAATAATAATAATAATAATAATAATAATAATGGTATTTGTTAAGTGCTTACTATGGTGAAGCACTGTTCTAAGTACTGGGGAGGTTACATGGTGATCAGCTTGTCCCACGGGGGGCTCACAGTCTTAATCCCCATTTTACAGATGAGGTAACTGAGGCACAGAGAAGTTAAGTGACTTGCCCAAAGTCACACAGCTGACAGTTGGCAGAGCAGGGATTTGAACCCATGACCTCTGACTCCAAAGCCCGGGCTCCTTCCACTGAGCCACGCTGCTTCTCTGTGTCTCAGTTTCCTCAATTGTAAAATGGGGACAACCCATTCTCTCTCCTACGTAGACTGGGAGCCCCATGAGGGACATGGACTGTGTCTTTTAATTAACTTGTACCTATCCCAGTGCTTAGAATACTGTTTGACACATAGTAAGTGCTTAACTACCGTTAAAAATGTCCCCAAACTTTCTAAATTTTGTAAATTTCCACAGATAGCCTTAGTATCAAATGACAAGACAGATTCACAGACACAGAGGTCTTAAAACCAAGTCAATCAACATGTTTGGAGAATAGGAGTCAACAGGCTTGTCAAACAACTGCTGAAAGGTAAGAGGAAATCAGGAAGCCAAAAGCATAGAGGTCTGAGGGGAGAGTTTCAGAAAGAGTAAGATGAAGACTGAGCCAGTGTGGCACTCTGGATGAAAACTAGAAGTCAAATGCTTCAGTCCCTCTGTACATATATCTCCACTCCTCAAAACCTCTAATGGCTAGTCTTGTCTCTCCCTAGCATCATCAATGCTATTTGTTAAGCACTTACTATGTTCAGAGCACTGAGCTAAGCACTTGGGAGAGTAAAATCAATAGAGTTGGCAGACACATTCTCTACCCACTACAAGCTTACAGTCCAATCGAGGTTCCATATCCTTGATCTCATCTGTCTCGCCACAGACTCCTCGCCCACATCCTGCCTCTGGCCTGGAATGCCCTCCCTCCTCAAATTTGACAGGCAATAACTCTCCTGCCCCTCTTCAAAGCCTTATTGAAGGCACATCTCCTCAGAGAGGCCTTCCCTGACTAAGTATCTCCTTTCCTCTTCTCCCTCTTCCAACTGTGTTGCCCTGACTTACTCCCTTTGTTCTTCCCCTCTCTCAGCCCTACAACACTTAGGTTTCTAACTGTAATTTATTTATTTATATAAATGCCTGCCTCTCCTGCTCTAGACTGTAAGCTCATTATAGGCAGGGAAAGTGCCTGTTTATTGTTGTACTGTACTCTTCCAAGTGCTTAGTAAAGTGCTCTGCACACATTGTGCACTCAATAAATATAATTGATTGAATGAATCAATCATTCAAGTGGATACCCCTCATCCCTGGCTTCAAGACTCTCTGTCAGCTCTGAAACTTACATATCTACCCTTTTCACCCACTACCCCTCCAGCTCATAAACATTGTTCCACCGAAGCTCACTTTCTACCTTCATCTATTCTCAACTCTCCTGCCCTTACCCTTACCTTACACCGTTCCCCAGGCCTGAAACTCTCTCCCCACCGAAATCTGCCAGACTACAGTTTGTCTCATCTTCAAAGTCCTCCTTAAATGTCACCTCTTCTGGAAAACTTTCCCCTAATAATTCACACCAGTCCAGCCCCATCAACCCTGTGGCATCGTTAGCATGTACACAGTTCATTCCTATCCTTAAAATGCATATGTATATTTTCATTTATATGTTTATTTGCAAATTTAAGTATTCATTCAACTATTTCATCCTGGTACTTTCAGGTCTTTCTCCTTCTCTCCCACTATTTCTAAATAATTTTGGCTGTCCATTCCATTAGACTGTAAACTCCTGGAGAGCAGGAATTGTGTTTCCTCCTGCCACTGTACTCTCAAACTCTCAGTACCATGCTTTGCACTCAGTAAATGCTCAATAAATAGCCCTGCTGACCGATGATGATGACAATGCAATCAAGAAAGGAGTGGCTCTTTTCAAGTAGAAGCTTCTGAAGGATTACAGGAGTACACTGTACAGTGTACAGTGTACAGGAGTACAGTGCTCTGCACACAGTAAGTGCTTAATAAATACGATTGATGATGATTGGGAGGTAAGGAAACAGAAGTGAAAACAGAGCTGGGCACTGCAAAAAACAACTATAACAGCATCCCAAAAAACTATGTTTTCAAGTGTACAGTGCAGTCAAGACTGTGTGATTTCTTGGGACTTTTCAGTTACGCACCCATCCATAGGTGAATTTCACCATCACAAATACATATGATCCTCATTCTTCACTGGATGTTTCCAGCCTCTACCATTCCCTTCTTATTCTCTTTTTTTCCCAAGTTTTCAGAGAGCTGGTGCAATTGCTGGGGAGGAGAAAGGGGTATAGAGATCTGCTCTTTCTCTTCCTAAGACTAAGCCCTCATTTCCCCTACTCCCTCTCCTTTCTAGTCCACACTTGCACTTGAATTCATACTCTTAATTCATCCCCAACCCTTAGCCACACAGCAGTTATGTACATATTCGTAATTTATTTTAATGTCTGTCTCCCTCTAAAGACAGCAAGTTCCTTGTGGGCAGGGAATGTGTCTACCAACTCTGCTATACTATGCTGTCCCAAGCATTTAGTCCAGTGCTATGCACGCAGTGAGCACTCGATAAGTACAACTCATTGATTGATTCCTAATAGAAGGAGAATGTGCCGGGGGTAAGGAGCTTCTTGGTCTTTCTCTTTTCATGCCTGATGGCGAGGGTTAAGAGCGCTTGGCTGACTGCCAGGTACAACTAGGAGAGCTGATTAGAGCTCCAACTTTTTGTTTGCCATTTTTAAGCATCAGACAGAAGAAATGCTGCCTAAACTTCAGTGCTGGTTGGAAATATTCAGACTTCTTTTGTCAACTGTTTCCTTTGATTCTATATTCCCTTCCCTCCAGTCCAAACCACATTTACACTACTTTGCTTGAAGGAATTGTTAAGAACCTTGAGGTGGAAGGAGACTTGCTTTAGCCCAGTGAATTCCCAAATCTGTGTGAAATCTATAATACCATCTAATGGGATATAAATCCCCAGATTTCTTCCTCACACGAGCAAATAACTACTCTGTTCCCACCTGCTGAACCTCACAAGCATGGTTACTTACCTCTTTGTAGATTTTAAGTGTTTTCCCAAGTTACCCACTGAGCTTAAATGAACAAGGAGAGCATTATGAGTTCCAAATAGTCCCTGTAATCGTCAAATAAAAAAGGAACCAGTGCACCAACCTTACCTCACAACCCAACCCTCACACTCCGCTCTTCTAATGCCGACCTACTCACTTTACCACCATCTCATCTATCTTGCTGACGACCCCTTGCAATTGAAATACGATTGAATGAATGCCTTCCCTCTGCCCTGGAACTCTCTCCCTCTTCATTTCTGATACAGGCGCCCTTCTTCAAAGCCCTACTAAAATCACACCTCCTCCAAGAGGCCTTCCTTGACTAAGCCCTCATTTCCCCTATTCACCCTCCCTTCTGTGTCACTTACGCACTTGGGCCTTTACCCTTTGGGACTTTGATATTGACCCTACGCCCAGCCCCACAGCACTTTTCTTTAAACTCTGCCATTTCCCCTATCTATATTGTCTTTCAATATCTGTCTCCCCCACTAATAATAACTATAATAACTGTGGTATTTGTTAAGCACTTACTATGTGCCAGGCACTGTGCTAAGCGCTGGGGTGGATACAAGGCAATTGGGTTAGACACAGTCCTTGTCCCTTGTGGGGCTCACAATTTCAATCCCTGTTTTACAGATGAGGTAACTGAGGCACAGAAAAATGAATTAACTTGCCCAGGGTCATACAGAAGACAAGTACAGAAGGTAGGATTAGAACCCAGGACCTTCTGAGTCTAGACTATATGCTCCTGGTGGACAGAGATCATACCTACTAACACTACTGTATTGTTCTGTACTCTCTAAAACATATACTATAGCACTCTGCACTAAGGAAGTGCTTTATAAGTGCTTTGGGCAAGTCACTTCACTTCTCTGTGCCTCAGTGACCTCATCTGTAAAATGGCATGAAGACTGTGAGCCCCCGTGTGACAACCTGATCACCTTGTAACCTCCCCAGCGCTTAGAACAGTGCTTTGCACATAGTAAGCACTTAATAAATGCCATTATTATTAGTATTATTAATACCACTGTTTGAGTGTAGAAACTTTAAAAGTGGTCACAGTTCAATCTGTCAGTTGTATTTATTGAGCATTTACTGTGTGCAGGGCACTGAACTAAGTGCTTGGGAGAGTACAACACAATATACAAACACATTCCCTGTCCACAACGAGCTTACAGTCTAGAGGGGGAGACAGACATTGATATAAGCAAACAAATTATGGATATGTCCATAAATGCTGTGGGGCTGAGAGGGGGGATGAATAAAGGGAGCAAGTCAGGGTGATGCGGAAGGGAGTGGGAAAAGAGGAAATGAGGGCTAAGTCAGGGAAGGCCTCTTGGAGGAGATGAGCCTTCAATAAGGCTTTGAAGGTGGGGAGAGGAATTGTCTGTCATATATGGAAAGGGAGGGCATTCCAGGCCAAAGGCAGGATGTGGATGAGAGGTAGGCTGCAAGATAAATGAGATTGAGGTACAGTGAGTAGGTTGGCATTTGAGGAGCAAAGTTTGTGGGCTGGGTTGTATATTATTGTTGTTATTATTATAATATTCTTATTATTATTATTGGTAACGAGGGTTGAACGACAGTGTGTGAATGTGTCTACCAACTCTGTTATATTGTTGAGTACAGTGTTCTGAACAAACTAAGTGCTCAATAAATATGAATGATTGATTGATTGAGTTGAGGATGACACCAAGGTGGTAAACTTCTGTGGCAGAGAAGGTGATGGTGTTATCAACAAAGAGGGGAAAGTTAGGAGGGGGAATGGGTTTAGGAAGGAAGAGGAGGCGTTCCGATTTAGACGCATTGAATGTGGGGTGCCACTGGTACATACAGGTGCAGATATCCTGGAAACAAGAGGAAATATGAAACTGATGAGAGCAGCATGGCTCAGTGGAAAGAGCACGGGCTTTGAAGTCAGAGGTCATGGGTTCAAATCCCAGCTCCTCCAATTGTCAGCTTTGTGACTTTGGGCAAGTCACTTCACTTCTCTGTGCCTCAGTTACCTCATCTGTAAAATGGGGATTAAGACTGGGAGCCCCCCGTGGGACAAGCCTGATCACCTTGTAACCTCTCCAGTGCATAGAACAGTGCTTTGCACATAGTAAACACTTAATAAATGTCATTATTATTATTATCATTATGAGGTGGAGAGATGTCAAGACAAGAGAGGTAGATTTGAGAGTCATCTGCATGGAGGTGGAAGCTAAAGTCACTTCTCTTTGAGAAAGAGAGATGTAGGGGAACCCATAGTTAAGGAATGAAAATTGCCAGTGAATGAAACAGAGAAAGAGCCCACAAAGAGGTAGAAGGAGAGCCACGTGTCAGCAAAACCTAGCTCTGGTGATGTTTCAAGATTTCAAAAAAATCCCTTTGATTACGATGTCAACTAAAGGCCACTCATAAAAGTCATCTTTATTAGACTGAAACATGTCTCATGAGCGCTTACTGAAAGACAAAAGGTAGTGGTAATTTCCGAGCCTGCGGAGGTATGACCAAAAGTGCCTATTGAAACCATTATTTGATGTTATTACCCAGCAAATTTGAATTCTTTAGAAGATATCGAAGAGGAAACGGAAAAGAAGCACTAACGTAAGAGGATTGATGGACTGACAAGAAATGAAAGGCTTCCTCCCTAGTTCCTGCCAGTGAACCTAAGTAGTCATTTGGAAAAGTCTGAAAAAATGCACTGGAGAGGTATCATTTCTCAGGCTTCTCTGAGACAGAAATAATGCTTTTCCTTGGCTTGGAAGGAAGACGGGGAAAAGTGTCCAGGACTCAAATGCCATTCATTCATTCATTCAATCATATTTATTGAGCGCTTACTGTGTGCAGAGCACTGTACTAAGCGCTAGAGAAGTACAAGTTGGCAACATATAGAGATGGTCCCTACCCAACAGCGGGCTCACAGTCTAGAAAGTGTTGGAGTAGCTCTGTTGCAGAGATCCTTCCCTCATAAAAGGGTGTGATTTCTGCAGTCCCTTGAGAAAGAAGAGAATCTTAAAATGTCGGTCTGTCAGAAATGCTTCCACTCACTACCGTTCTGGTCAAAGCCCAATAAATGCCAAATTGAAAGAAAATGGAGAAATCTTTTTATTTATTAGTTTATTTCTAGACTCTGAGCCTGTTGTTGGGTAGGGACCATCTCTTTTTGTTGCCGACTTGTACTTCCCAAGCGCTTAGTACAGTGCTCTGCACACAGTAAGCGCTCAATAAATACAATTGAATGAATGAATTTGCTTGAAATAATAATAATAAAGATGGCATTTATTAAGTGCTTACTATGAGCAAAGCACACTCTGCATATAGAGTGCATATAAAGCATTTCATGAATTCAATGATCAGTTTAGAAAACTCACAATCATCGGAGAAAAGACCATTGCCCATCTGGCTTCGCAAAAGCAAACGGAATGTCCCACTGCATTTTGGGGCCATACGCATGCCCCAGGTTGTTTGTCTTAGACACACCTCTCTTCCCACCATGGGACAACACATTTATTCATTAACCAATCCCGCTTCTTGGGTTCTCACTGAATGTCACTCAAATACTTTGAAAACGTTCATCAATCTTTCATCTGCACTGGAAATCTATTCCCCTCCCACTTGTCTGTCGGCTCTTCCCCCACCCCCTATTGTGTTTAGTACCCAGTAGATCAATCAATCAATCATATCTGTTGAGACTTACTGTATGCAGAGCACTGTTCTAAGCCCTTTGGGGAGTACAAGAAAACAATTACCGCATCAGCCTCCTTGATGACCTCCCAACCTCCTGCCTCTCCCCACTCCAGTCCATACTTCACTCCGCTGCCTGGTTCATCTTTCTACAGAAATGGTCCTCCTCAAAAATCTCTAGTGGTTGCCTAGACCTCCTCCATATCAAGCAAAAACTCCTCACCATTGGCTTTAAAGCATTCTATCACCTTAACCCGTCCTACTTCACCTTGTACCTCGTTCTCGCCTGTCCTGCCATCGACCCTCAGCCCACGTCATCCCGCGGGCCTGGAATGCCCTCCCTCTGCCCATCCGCCAAGCTAGCTCTCTTCCTCCCTTCAAGGCCCTACTGAGAGCTCACCTGCTCCAGGAGGCCTTCCCAGACTGAGCCCCTTCCTTTCTCTCCCCCTCATCCCCCCTCCATCCCCCCCATCTTACCTCCTTCCCTTCCCCACTGCACCTGTATATATGTATATATGTTTGTACATATTTGTTACTCTATTTATTTATTTATTTTACTTGTACATATCTATTCTATTTATTTTATTTTGTTAGTATGTTTGGTTTTGTTCTCTGTCTCCCCCTTTTAGACTGTGAGCCCACTGTTGGGTAGGGACTGTCTCTATATGTTGCCAACTTGTACTTCCCAAGCGCTTAATACAGTGCTCTGCACACAGTAAGTGCTCAATAAATACAATTGATGATGATGATGATGATGCTTCTCAACCCTTCACTCTTCTGGTGCTAACCTTCTCATTGTGCCTTGATCCCGCCTTCCTCGCCACCGACCCCTGGCCTGCATCCTGCCTGGAATGCCCTGGAATGCTCTCCCTCCTCAAATCTGCCAAGCAATTACTCTCCCCACCTTCAAAGCCTTATTGAAGGCACATCTCCTCCAAGAGGCTTTCCCAGACTAAGCCCCACTTTGCCTCATCTCCCACTCCCTTCTGCATTGCCCTGACTTGTTCCTTTTGCTCTTCCCCCCATCCCAGCCCCTCAGCATTTATGTATATATCTGTAATTTTATTTATTTGTATCAATGTCTGTTTATTTGCATTGATGTCTGTCTCCCCCCTCTAATAATAATGATGATGCTATGTGCCAAGCACTCTTCTAAGCATTGGGGAGATACAAGGCTAACAGGTTGTCCCACATGGAGCTCACAGTCTTAATCCCCATTTTAAGATGAGGTAACTGAGGCACAGAGAAGTTAAGTGACTTGCCCAAAGTTACACAGCTGACAACTGGCAGAGCCGGAATTAGAACCCATGACTCACTGTGGGCAGGGATTGTCACTGTTTATTGTTGTATTGTACTTTCCCAAGCACTTAGTACAGTGCTCTGCATGCAGTAAGTGCTTAATAAATACGACTGAATGAATGAATCAGCTTGGCCTAGTGGATAGAGCATGGGCCTGAGAATCAGAAGGGCCTGGGTTCTAATCCCGGCTTGGCCACTTGTCTGCTGTGTGACCCTCAGCAAGTCACTTCTCTGTGCCTGTTACCTCATGTGTGGGTCAGTGGAAAGAACACGGGCTTTGGAGTCAGAGGTCGTGGGTTCAAATCCTGGCTCTGCCACTTATCAGCTGTGTGACTTTGGGCAAGTCACTTCACTTCTCTGGGCCTCAATTCCCTCATCTGTAAAATGGGGACTAAGATTAAGATTGTGAGCCCCACATGGGACAACCTGATCACCTTGTATCCTCCCCAGTGCTTAGAACAGTGCTTTGCACATAGTAAATGCTTAACAAATGCCATTATTATTATTATTATTATTATTATTATTATTATGTGTAAAATGATGATTAAGACTGTGGGTCCAATGTGGGACAGGGACTGTGTCCAGCCCAATTACCTTGTATCTACCCCAACGGTTAGTACAGTGCCTGGCACATAGTAAGCGCTTAACAAATGCCAAAATTATTATCGTTTTTATTATTATTATTATTAACAATATCACAGACACATTCCCTGGCCACAGTGAGCTTACAGTCTTACAATGAGTTTACAGTCTAATACTCAACAAATGCTGGTGAGGATGACCTGTTTTTTTCTTTTGCCAACTGACTCCTATTTGTTCATCCTACCTCTTGACATACCCCCTTAGGGAGATCCAAAATCCAAAGAAACTTCCCACTTTTCACACAAGAAGCATTCAATAAATAACACTACTGTTAAGTGTAGTAATTGATGTAAGAAATCAATAATTCACAGCATCCCCTTTTCTGTATTTCAGTTCTGTATACAGATCCACATTAACCCAGCTCAGATTCGGGAAAATTAAAGGTACTGGACCCAAAACCACCTATTGTGCTTTACAAAACAAAACAAAACAAAAAAACCCTTTTCCTCCTGGAACAGATAACTCAGGTTCAGTAGTTCTTCCCAGGATCCAGGAAATTTCAAGGTTTAATTTTCATCATTTTAATAATAATACCCCAATCAAAGTCTCCATCCCCCAAGGAGCTCAAAGCACTTTGCAAATATTAGCTCACTACTCCTGCCAGGTGGGTGGGCAGGCAGGGGAGACCCACCACATTTTACAAATACAAACACGGAGGGAGAGAGCTTAAATTGTTTGCACATTGATGGCGGAGCCAGATCTCAGTAAAAATGTCTTCTGGTTCAGGGCTTTATCCGCAATACCACCGGATTCGAGTGAAAATGAAAGAAAAACAAGTAAGTCATTTCTCAGCAAAGAACCTTCTCTTTGACAAAACCCCGCTCTTCGTGAGGGATTCGGAGTCATTTTTCGGTTCCAAGTCACTGCTACAGAAAATGTGACTGCACCTGAGAGTGAGCTTGTCACTGAGAGAGAGTCTCTTCCACGCTTACACACTTCACCCATGAATGTAGACCGTGAGCCCCATCTGGGACAGGAACTGTGTCTAACCTGATTAACTTATACCTATTTCAGTGCTTAGAACAGTGCTCGGCACATAGTAAGTGCTTAACAGGTATTATCATTGCTATTAGTATTATTATTATTAATACTACTACTAATAATACCGATAATAATAATAATAATAAAATGCAGTGTAGCTTTCCTGGGTCCTTGCCACTAAGGTACGAATTTCTGCTGCAGCTAATTGGGTGACTCTCTTGGATTTTTTATTTTATTGTTTTCATTAAGCACTTACTATGTGCCAGGCATTGAACTAAGCGCTGGGGTAATTATAAGTTAATCAGGTTGGACAGAGTCCCTGCCCCACATGGGGCTCATAGGGCTCTCTTTGCAGAATTAGCTACACTGCTCATCTAAGCCAGTGTCCTTGGCTTCTTACACTGTTTAAGACTCTGGGAGGTCGAAGTGGTGATTTTTCCCAGTTACACTCCTCCCTGTTGGCTTTTCATACCTCCTGCCACCTTCACATCTCCTCTTAACAACTTCCCAGACAAGCCAAAGCCCCAGGAAGCCTGGCTTACATAATTGTCACCGCTGACAGTGAAGCTACGGTGGTTCCTTCCACCCCGATTTGTCCCCAGGGATCCCATGAATCTCCCAAGCCCAATATAGCGTGGCCTAGTAGATGGAGCACTAGTCTGCCACTTATCTGCTGTGTGACCTTGGGCAAGTCACTTCACTTCTCTGCACCTCAGTTCCCTCATCTCTAAAATGGGGATTAAGACTGGGAGCCCCGTGTGGGACAGGGCGTGTCCAACCTGATTTGCTTGTATCTACCCCAGTGCTTAGTACAGTGCCTGGCACATAGTAAGTACTTAACAAAGACTGCAATTAACAATTATTATATTCTGAGTTTGAGGCCAACATTTCTGACATAGTTTTTTTTTTTCTGTTATTTCACTTCCAGTCATCAGACTTATTTTTCCCTGATTTATTCAGGGTTTTTTTTTTATTATGGTGATAGTATATCAAATCAACCCACTGCCCAGATTCCTGTGCCCCAAGGAATTGGGTGTAGTGGATGCAAGGCAATCTCCATGCCCTGTTTTAAGCTCCCAACATCTGTTCTGCCCATATTAGTTTGGTACTCAAGACCATCCCTGGGTAAATATGAGAGCAATTAAAGTGAGCTACTGTAGATTAGTGCGGTGTGATTTATGTAAACAATTTTTATGGGGTGGGAGAGCTGGAGACTGAGGAATTTCTAGGCCTGTGAAACCCAAGTGCTCATGTTAACCTGATACAGATATAAACTGGTTGGAAAACTCGAAATGTTTGTGTTGGACTCTTTGAGTTCTTTAAGATGCCTCAGATAAAGGTTCCAAGCCACAAGACGGCAATTACCATCCATGTGGCATTCAGTAAGAGCTGGTCTATCAGGGTTAGCGGGGAAGGAACAAGAGGGAAATTCAAGGAACTGCCAGACATTTTGAAACACTCAGAGTTCAGAGACGGAGGTTTACTTTGATACACAGGAGAGATAAAGGGACGGCTAATCCAGATCCAAATGCTTGCAGCCCACTAATTACACAGACTTCAACACAAACCCAGACTATCATAAACACTCAAGCTAACTCCATAAATATGAAGTTCTCTGGGCCCCAGCTTTCTGAGGCTTACAAGGTCCACTCGGGGAGCAGGCTGCCAGCATGAGACTCAATGGACAGAAGGAAGAAGAGGTCCTTCTCCTGCTAATACTAATAATAATGATAATAACTGTGGTATTTATATGAGAAGCAGTGTGACTCAGTGGAAAGAGCCCGGGCTTTGGAGTCAGAGGTCATGGGTTCAAATCCCGGCTCCGCCAATTGTCAGCCATGCGACTTTGGACAAGTCGCTTAGCTACTCTGTGCCTCAATTCCCTCACCTGTAAGATGGGGATGAAGACTGTGAGCCCCCCGTGGGACATCCTGATCACCTTGTAACCTTCCCAGTGCTTAGAACAGTGCTTTGCACACAGTAAGCGCTTAATAAATGCTATTATTATTATTATTATTATTATTATTATTATTATTATTATTACAGGCTGACTGACTGAGTCTCACCTCCAAGAGGATTCTGGGAAATGTTTCCAGGCTGGAAGTGCTACAAGCAAAATTTTTCTATTTTTCCTATGGCTTTTTTGATCTCAGTTCTACTTCCAAAGGGGACCTAAACGTTTCTTCATCTTCTCACAAGACTGAAGTGTTTTTTTCCCCCTTAAAGCCTTCATATTACAGAAGAATTCCAAGACCAAGTGTAGGCTGAGAACTTACCCAGAGCTGTTCATAATCAGAAGGTCTTGTTCTTCCTTCGTCATCTTCGTACAGAGGGAAACCTTCTCGTCTGGCCTGATGATACTCCTTTCGTAGTTTCTGGATGCGATCAGCACTTCCACTTGTTGATCGGCTACTAGAAGACAGAATGCCAACAAACAAAGGCCTTTATTTACATGAACAAGCGGAATCATAGGGAACAAGAGTTTTGCATTTGCTTAATGAAGGGAATAATAATGTATCTTTTTTGAAGGAATGGGAAAACTAAATTTTAAAGATTTGATAAGATAATTCAAACGTGGTGAGAGAGTGCTAAACTAGCAGTAAAAGTGAAACGGTTCCATGCAGGCACATTTTCAGTCTCTGAATGTCACAAAACTGAGAATAACACTGAAAAATGCTTTTTGGATGAGACACGGAAATACGCATCTAATCTCAGGTAGTCGTTAAAAACTCATTCACTTTTCATAAGATGAGAGCTTGGCCACCCGTTAATTTGTGTAATTATCCTATTTTCTCATTTTCAGGCCCTTGCCCTGCCTGACATTTTGGACCAAAGTTCAGATGTGGTTAATTTGCATGAGTCCCAGACTGGTATGAGCAGGGGTAATGTTCTAACTTTCAACTCAATCAGTGGAGTTAGGATAAGGAGGGGAACTAAGGGGAATGGGAGGCTATAGAGTGGAGCTGGAGAAAGAACCAGACCAGAGTGGGTAGATCACAGTGAGTGTTTTTTTCTCTTGTTGTTTGTTTCTAATTCTCCACTCTCAGTCTCACTCACTGCTCCTTTCTGACCTTGTTCTTGCCAACAACTCCCGGCCTTTTTAAGGACCTCGGTGGTTCATTTTCCTGTCCTAAGTTTACCTCATCAATCAATCAATCAAATTTATCATATTCACTGTAGCTCAGTGGCTTTTTTAGATAGTTCTGTGCTGCCTTTGGGCTTCCCGTCAGCCCACACTTACAGGAAAATAATCAGGGATCACCACAATGTGGCAGGAAAGCTGAAAACGGCAAAGGGTGATGCAAGGTGAGCGGGAGGAGAATTAGAGAGCTCGTGGCAGGACCTATCGTGTAGCTGATTTTCAGGATAAACTTTACAGCAAAATAGATACAGAAGGGACCTAAAGCACTGATACAGTTCATCTCTGCCTCCAGGCAGGCCCGTGTTTAAACCACTCCAGAAGGATTGCTGTTTGTCCTTTTCTCAAAAATTCCCTAGAGAGGAGACTCCACTGCCCCCCATGGTAGATACCATGTAGAGGTCGCAAAATTACTAAGCCAGTTTGACTGCCCTCTGAAAAGCTCATGAAGGTTCTGGGACAATTTCAGACCGTGAGCCCACTGTTGGGTAGGGACTGTCTCTATATGTTGCCAACTTGTACTTCCCAAGCGCTTAGTACAGTGCTCTGCACACAGTAAGCACTCAATAAATACGATTGATGATGATGATGATGATGATGGTGAAGCTGGCTGGGTCAGAGCCACATCTCTGTCTGATTCCCCATTGCCGAACACAGACTTGGGAGTCAGAAGGACCTGGGTTCTAATCCCGGCTCTGCCACTTTCCTGCTGTGTGACCTTGGGTAAGTCACTTCACTTCTTGTAACCTCCCCAGCGCTTAGAACAGTGTTTTGCACATAGTAAGCGCTTAATAAATGCCATCATTATCATTATTATTCTCTGTGCCTCAATTACCTCATCTGTAAAATGGGGATTGAGGCTGTGAGTCCTACGTGGGGCGGGGACTGTGTCCAACCTGATTAGCTTGTATCTACTCCAGTGCTTAGAACAGTGCCTGGCACATAATAAGTGCTTAAGAAATACCATAAAAGTAAAGCAGGGACACATAGTTGGCCTGGCTCTGCTCTATTTGTTCTATTCATCCATGCTATAAGAGGTCCAAATGCAGGAGTCAGAATTTGCTTCTGCCCCTCTGGGAAACTCCTCCAACTCTCCAACTTTTAACCATAACCAAAGTCCTACGTTCAAGAATAGCTGAATGTCGATAATGCCATCTTATTAGTGCTCACTCGAGAAGATGTGCAAATGACTGTAAGGCATTTCCATCAAACACCCAGGCATTTGGAACCCAAATTAAGTCTAAAGAGAACTGAGGTGATGTATCGGCCTGCATCAGGGAAGCTACACACACACAACCAAAAATATGCATCGGCATCGCAAAGCTTAATGCTGTTCCAGATTTCTGTTACCTAGGCAGCACACTGACCAACAACAAAATAAGTAAAAAACTGACTCAAGAAGCCCTCAGGCAGCTATCAAACAGAGTGTGGTAGTAACGTGGTATCAGGTTCTAGGCCAAACTAAACAGCTAAAGAGCAGGAGAGTTTTCCAACCTTCTCTACGGTTGTGAGGCGTAGACTCCACACACAGATGACACAGCCAGCTCCTTAGGCAGTTCCGTCAGCAGCATTTATAAGCTACATTCAATACCAAGTGGCAAGACAAGATCACAAACGATGAAGTCCTGGCATGATGAGGTGGATAGAAGGCAGGCCGGGAGTCAGAAGGTCATGGGTTCTAATCCTGGCTCTGCCACCTGTCTGCTGTGTGGCCTTGGGCAAGACACTTAACTTCCCTGTGCCTCAGTTACCACATCTGTAAAATGGGGATTAAGACTGGGAGCCCCATGTGGGACAGGGACTGTGTCCAACCTGATTTGCTTGTATCCTCCCCCACTACTCTCTGACACTTAATACAGTGCCTGGACCATAGTAACTGCTTATCAAATACCATTATCATTATAATTGTTATTATCAATCTACTAGCATTAAATCTACACTCACCTCAACACAGCTATGCTGGGTGGGACATATAAGGAGAATGAATGACAGCAGGATACCATAACAACTGCTACATCTGTAAAATGGGGATTAAGACTGTGAGTCCCCCCCCATGGGACAACCTGATCACCTTGTAACCTCCCCAGCGCTTAGTATAGTGCTTTGCACATAGTAAGTGCTTAATAAATGTCATCATTATTATTATTATTATTATTAGATGGAGAGCTGAAATTGGTAAACTGAAAGCAACGAGGACAGAGGAAACAGTGAAGGACAAAATTTTTTTAAAAGCCTCAAACAATGATGCATCCCAATTTAGAAAACTGGGAGTCGACTGCTAAAGATAGACCAGAATGGCATATTGTTGTCAAGAAAGAGGTAGCTCTTTTGCAGAAAAGTTTCACAGGAACAAGAGAGAAAGAGGCCAAATAGAAAAAAGTGCCAGGAGTTGCAAACGTCAAGCAGCATGGCTCAGTGGAAAGAGCACGGGCTTTGGAGTCAGAGGTCATGGGTTCAAATCCCGCCTCTGCCACTTGTCAGCTGTGTGACTTTGGGCAAGTCACTTCACTTTTCTGGGCCTCAGTTCCCTCATCTGTAAAATGGGGGTGAAGACTGTGAGCCCCCCTGTGGGACAACCTGATCACCTTGTAACCTCCCCAGCACTTAGAACAGTGCTTTGCACATAGTAAGCGCTTAATAAATGCCATTATTATTATTATAAACATGACAACACAACAAGGACCAGCCTTTTTGTGTGCCCAGTGTGGCCAAGACTGTGGGATCTGCATGGACCTTTTCAGTTATACAAGAACTCATGGGTCAATTTTACTCTCAGTGGTGTCCTGGGATATATGTATATATACCTGTATATATGTATATATGTTTGTACATATTCATTACTCTACTTGTTTATTTATTTACTTTACTTGTACATATCTATTCTATTTATTTTATTTTGTTAGTATGTTTGGTTTTCTTCTCTGTCTCCCCCTTTTAGACTGTGAGTCCACTATTGGGTAGGGACTTCCTCTATATGTTGCCAACTTGTACTTCTCAAGCGCTTAGTACAGTGCTCTGCACACAGTAAGAGCTCAATAAATATGATTGATTGATTGATTGATTGGGATATGGAGGACAACTCTCTCTTTATATTAATTTACATACTATATAACTTGGACACCTCTTCAATGATTTTGCATCTGTCTCTCCAGTTCTACTGTCAACTCCTGTGGGCAAGGATAAGGTCTTCTTCTTCTTCTATTGTAGGTTTCCAAGTGCTATGTGCAATGCTCAACTCAAACAAGACAATCAGCAAATGCTATTGATGGATTGAATGTTGGAAGATTTAACATGGTTACACACTTTTATATTTTATGTGGATTGCGCATAACTGAAATTAAGCGGTAGATGAATGGATTATTTCACTGTTTTAACAGTGCCTTCAGGTTCTTCTTACACACAAATTCTTAGGTGTTCAAAGATAATAATAGTTGTGGTATTTGCTATGCTCTATGTGCAAAGCACTGGGGTAGGTATGCTACAATAACAATGATTACCATTATCAGGGCATTTGTTAAGTGCTTACTATATGCCAGGTACTGTACTAAGTGCTGGGGTGACACAGCCTCAGCCCCCAACCCTTGGGATCCCTCACCTTCGATATGCAGGACATAGCAAAACAGAAAAATACAAAATCAAATGCAGGAAACAACTGGGAGGACATCCATGAAGCATATTTATTTATCAGTCCAAACCAGTACTTCAAGTTAAACTTGTAAACTGTAGGTGTAGTCTTGGGGATGAGGTAGAAATCAAGCTGATTAACAGTGCTGAAGGCTCACCTCCTCCAAGAGGTCTTCCCAGATTAAGCCCCCCTTTTCCTCAGCTCCCCCTCCCATCCACATCAACTCAACTCATTCCCTTTGCTCTTCCCCCCCCAACCCCAGCACTTATGTATTTATGTATAAATGTATAATTCTATTTATTTATATTGATGCCTGTATACTTGTTTTGATGTGTATGTATCTATAATTTTATTTATTTATATTGATGCCTGTTTACTTGTTTTGATGTCTGTCTGTAAGCCCTGTGTGGGCAGGGATTGTCTCTATTGCTGAATTGCACTTTCTTAGTGCTTAGTACAGTGCTCTGCACACACTAAGCGCTCAATAAATATGATTGAGTGAATGAATGACTAGTCATAGATAAGACTCAAGTCATTTACTCAGAAAATTACCCACTGCGTCCAAGTACAATTGCTAGCTGCGCCCATAAATTATAATGGGGAAAATAGCAGATAAAGATCTTAAGAATGGAAAGCATACTTTTTCTTCTTGGATAAAAATCACATAGAAGGATTTTTCATCCTTATTTCTTATTAAAGAAGCAAGGTCTTTAAATGTAGAAACCTTGTTTCTCATAACCCCGTTTCCTGTATGTTAAAAAAGAAGTCTTTTCCTGCCCTGAAAAACAAGAAAATGGCCCACGGTCCCCTTTGAACTATAAGCGGGCAGGAGGAGCACCAGGATATTATAAAACAGTTTGGCTCACTCTTGAGTAATGTGAGATGAATATGAAGCCTGATCCAATGTTCAGGCAGCAGTTCTGAATTTCAACTTGGCTCCTGACAATTACGTGAATATATGAACCACATTCAAACTCACCAGATGAATTCAATCAGCGCTGTGCAAATATCGCATACATAATCTATTAGTTTACCCCAAAGAAACCAAAGCTCTGAATTCAAACAGAATGAAGTCATCAGTAATAAAAGAAAAGAAACTGATAAGGCAATATTAAAAAAAAAATACCCAGGATTTTTCCCACATTTGTGGTGAAAAATCATACTCTAACTGGAAACCATTTCCCCACATGCCTATATATTCATAAATTAAAGAGTATGGATTTGATCAGATTTCAGTTCTCAAGTCGAGGAAACAATGCACGAAAACAAATTCAGCTGTTTAGGATTCAGAGTATCCCCTATGGCCTGCAGGAACATGACTATTTACCCTGCAAAGAAACTCAGCTTGAGAACATGAGAAAAAACCCAAAAGCTATAAAACCATCTGAGGGCAAAACACATTATCTTCTCACTCTCTGTGCTGACAAGAAGCATTTTCTCTCATATGGAAATTCTCTGGATGAGAGATGTGGGTCATAGGCCTCTAGTGATAAACTTGGACTTCCACCTTACTGACACTTGGCCTTCTCTCATGATGCGGTTCCCAACACGTTTCTATTTCCAGGAATTCAGCAGCTCTTCTAGAAGCTGAGTAGGTTAGAAAATGAAACTGTGGGCAATAGATTTGGAAATTTCCCCGTTAAGCTATTTATCCTAGACATTTTACCTACACAAATTTGTCACCGTACAGATGAAATTGTGCACACTTCTGGTATGGCACTGCAAAAGAAAATCTCAGTTTCCATTTTGTGATTATAATGTATAATTGCAGAGGTTTCAAAGGGGGAAAGTGAAATTGTTCTGTTTTCTTGCCTTCTGTGTGTAGCAGAGATGGGGAATTTGTTTTTAACCAATTTACAGACGCAGATTGCGAGGAAATAATTCTGGTTTTCTTTGGGCGCTATGTTACAAGTCACACATTAGCCAAGGGTGACCCACATTTTGGGGCTACGATTATAATTGTTTGATTTATATATTATCATGCTTACCATAATAAGGGAGGTTAATGAACTGATATCTGCCAAGTGTTTTGACTCCTTCTTTTATCAATAGAAACTCATGTGTTTATCTTCTTTTACATTTTCAATATATTTAAAATTGAATTGCTTTAATTCAAGCAGTCAGTCAGCGGTCAGTCATATCTACTGAAGGCTTACTGTGTGCAGAGCACTGTATAAGCACTTGGGAGAGTACACTATAACAATAGTCAGTCAGTCATATTTACTGAGTGCTTACTGTGTACAGAGCACTGTACTAAGTGCTTGGGAGAGTACAATTTAACAAGATAACAGACACATCCCCTGCGCACAACGAGCTTAAATATAAAAGACATATTCCCTGACTACAGCGAGCTTACAGTCTAGAGGGGGACAGAGACATTCATATAAATAAATAAATTACAGATATGAACATAATAATAATAACAGCATTTGTTAAGTGCTTACTATGTGTGATGCAAACATTAGTGCCCTGAGGCTGAGAAGGGGGATGAGTAAAGGGAGCAAATCAGGGTGACGCAGAAGGGAGTGGAAGAAAATGAAAAGTGGGATTAGTCGGGGAAGACCACTTGGAGAAGATGTGCATTCAATAAGGATTTGAACAGGGGAGAGTAATTGTCTGTTGGACAAAACAGGACCACAAACTAATAATAATAATAATGATGGCATTTATTAAGTGCTTACTATGTGCACTCCATCCCCCATCTTACCTCCTTCCCTTCCCCACAGCACCTGTATATATGTATATATGTTTGTACATATTTTTTACTCTATTTATTTATTTATTTTATTTGTACATATCTATTCTATTTATTTTATTTTGTTAGTATGTTTGGTTTTGTTCTCTGTCTCCCCTCTTTTAGACTGTGAGCCCACTGTTGGGTAGGGACTGTCTCTATATGTTGCCAACTTGTACTTCCCAAGCGCTTAGTACAGTGCTCTGCACATAGTAAGCGCTCAATAAATACGATTGATGATGGTGATGTGCAAAGCCCTGTTCTAAGCACAGGTTTTCCCATGGGGGGGCTCACAGTCAATCTTCATTTTACAGATGAGGTAACTGAGGCCCAGAGAAGTGAAGTGGCTTGCCCAAAGTCACACAGCTGACAATTGGCAGAGCCGGTATTTGAACCCATGACCTCTGACTCCAAAGCCCATGCTCTTTCCACTGAGCCATGCTGCTTCTCTAGTAGGATATTTGTGACTTCTTACCTCCCAGTGTTGTCATATTACCAGATGGATGGTTACATGGCCCAGTCTACAGCAGGAAATGTCTGTTGTATACTCCCAAGCACATAGTACAGTGCTCTGCACACATTAACCACTCAGTACATACCATTGATTGATTGACAAGAGATCCGATGGCCTAACTCAGTGACCCAATCCAGTTGAACAAACACTTCTTCTTGAGGGCGCTGGGGTTATGAGAGGATGCAGGAGTAAAAGCAGGGGAGAGGCAGGAAAAAAGGAAGAGAGCTAGAAGGGGTAAGCAGGCTAGATCAATCGATCAATCAATCAATTGTATTTATTGAGCGCTTACTGTGTGCAGAGCACTGTACTAAGCACTTGGGAAGTACAAGTCAGCAACACATAGAGACAGTCCCTACCCAACAGCGGGCTCACAGTCTAGAAGACAGTCTAGAAGACTATAAGATCAATGGAACTTATTGAGCACTTACTGTATGCAGAGCACTGTACTAAGTGCTTGAAAGAGTACAATAAATAGACATGCCCACAAGGAGTTTACAGACTAGCTGAGGGGAGGGGGTGCTACAGGAGAAAGAGGAAGGAAGGAAATGGAGAGGAATGAGAGGAGGAAAGGGAAAGAGGGGAAGAAGAGGAGGAAAGTCAAGTTGCTCACCATCACCGCCATAAGGACCTCTCACACTCACTGGGTTCTGGGACTCTGTGGGTGGGAAAGCTTTTCCTCCTTCACACCTGCCCTGTTTGCCCAGGCAGTGTGGGCAAAACTCCTGGAATGAGGCTGGGCAGAAAGGCCTGGGGTCCCTCCTCTGGTGTAAAGTTTGCCGGGCTGCAGCTCCGGCATTTACTCCAGTGCCGGCTGGGCTGAGGTAGCGTCAGGGGCCGGGCGGAGAAATGGACCAGAGCTGTGGCCCCAGGGCCTTTAAACTGGAGCCATGGCCACCTTGTTCCTGGAGCACCCCCAGACTATGTGGGGGGGCTGGGGAAGGGGGTGAGGTGAGTGATGACTTGTTTTCGTGGGGCTTCGCAGTCGGAGCCTTGAGAGGCTGAGGAAAGTGGACACAGCACTTCCTCCTCTTTCTCCTCCTCCTACTTCAGACGGGGGGCAAAAGGTGTAGCCAACATCACCTGGGGTCCCTTTGTAGCTCTAAGGGTGGGGCAGGCTACCCTGTCCAAAATACAACTTCGCCCCCCCGTCGCTCCCAATCCCATGGGGGTAATGGCTCCCTTCACCATCTCGGAGTTGGCTTCTCTGCCTAGCAGCAACTTGTTTCTTTTCGAATTGGCTGTTATCTTCAGTTTATGGACCATTCTGAATGCTAGACCTTTTTAACCCATATTTATGTTTTTCTTGTCATTTCCTCTCAGATTAGTGTGATTTGATTTTCGCCAACATCAATATATATTGAGCAGCTGCTTCGGGCAGAGCACTTTACTA